>NC_067244.2:21788717-22988717 GCF_019359855.2 Lolium perenne | reverse complement strand
ATCGGAGGCCGGCCGAGGGGGCCACACCACATGGCCGCGCGGGCCCCCCCTGGGCCGCGCCGCCAGGTGGTGTGGGGCCCTCGGGCCTCCACCTTACTTCTCCTTCTGGCTCCGTCAGTATTCTGGGAAAATAGGGCCTTCTGCATAAATTCCGAGGATTTTCCCGAAAGTTGGATTTCTGCACAAAAACGAGACACCGGAAACGATTCTGCTGAAAACAGCGTTAGTCCGTGTTAGTTGCATCCAAAATACACAAATTAGAGGCAAAACAATAGCAAAAGTGTTCGGGAAAGTAGATACGTTTTGGACGTATCAACTCCCCCCAAGCTTAGCTTATTGCTTGTCCTCAAGCAATTCAGTTAACAACTGAGCGATAAAAGAACTTTCACGAACACATTTGCTCATATGATGTATATATTCTCATGCTATGGCTAATACTTAGGCAGTTCATAATGAGATGCATGCAAATAAGATCGTCTAACAGCTATGTCAGTCATGAAGAAGTACCAACAATTAATAATAAGCATCATGAGTCATGTATATAAGCAGGATTGCAATGTTCATAAGAGAGTATGATAAAGTGGTATCTCGCTTGCCTGTATTTGAATAGCAAAACATAAATGCTCAGGCACCTCTGAGGTTCATAGAAAGACTAGAAATAGAGATTGTCAAAGATAAAAGCATCAAAGTTATACCTCAATCAATAATATTTTGAGACAAGCATATTATACTAAGAATGACAGTTGTGCTCTCAAGATAGTGCTCAAAGAAAGGATGGAGACACAACATAAAAATAAAAGATTGACCCTTCGCAGAGGGAAGCAGGGATTAACATGCGCTAGAGCTTTTCATTTTTAAAACAGGAGTAAAATTATTTTGAGAGGTGTTTGTTGTTGTCAACGAATGGTAATGGGTACACTAACTACCTTGCCAACCAGACTTTCAAGAGCGGCTCCCATGAATTATTTGCATGTTTATGTGGCACTCCTTCCAACCTTTCTTACACAAACCATGGCTAACCGAATCCTCGGGTGCCTGCCAACAATCACATACCATGAAGGAGTGCCTTTTTATTTTAGTTTTATTATGATGATGACACTCCCCCCAACCTTTGCTTACACAAGCCATGGCTAACTGAATCCTTCGTGGGAACATTTTGATATATTATGCGTTTTTTTTCGAGTTCGTATGCAACCAGAAATCCAGTTTGATGATTTTCCCACGTAATTTTGCAAAAAAAGTCGAAATTATTGTTTGTTAATTCTCAGTGGTAAAATATGACATAATACATAGGCATCTTGAAGGGATTTATTTTTTGAAAATTTTATCTATTTTTTTATTTTTTACAGAGGTTAAAAGGCGATCCACGGGGGCGGAGTGGCATGGAACTCATGTGCGCCACAGAAATAAGGCTTTCTATGGCGCACCATCCCACGTGCGCCACAGAAAGTCTTAATTCAGTGGCGCAACAGGGCCAGTGCGCCACAGAAAGTCTTAATTCAGTGGCGCACCGAGCCGATGCGCCACGAGAATGTCTTATTTACGTGGCGCACGTGATCCTGTGCGCCACAGAAATAGTGAAACCAATGATTAGGGCTGACCCCACCAAATTTCTGTGGCGCATGGATCCCTAGTGCGCCACAAAATTAAGCTATTTCTGTGGCGCTCCGTGTCTGTGCGCCACAAAATAACTTTTACGTGGCGCATTTTACGTGGTGCGCCACGTAAATAAGCTCCGCCTATAAGGGTTTTCCTACTAGTGTTAGTTAGAGGATTTGAAAACCTTCATACACCTTACCTAGTTGACATAGGCATCCCCAATGGGCCTGCCAAAGATAGTACCCGGGGTTTGATGAAGGCCCACTACCCGAAGAATAAGAAGACTCGGAAGCCCAAAGATATTATTAAGGAAAGTTAGAGTTGTAATAGGAAGTGTTATTTGTAATCTTACGAGATGGGTTAGAAACCTTCCCGGAATCTGTAACGTGTACAATATGAATCCCTCGGCTCCGCCTCATATATAAGGGGGAGTCGAGGGACGAGAGAGGCATCGAATCATTGTTGAGCAAACCCTAGTTTTATTTCGTCGAGTACTTTTCGGCTGAAACCTTCGAGATCTACTTGCCCTCTACATCAAACAAAACCCTAGTCTACTACTTGTAGGCATTGACAAGTTAATACCTTGTCAATTGGCGCCGTCTGTGGGATTTAGAGGCGACAAGGAGCTGATCTCGATGGCACGTTCAGAATCGTCGACTTCATCGGCAGAAAGGCAGACCATCCAATAGAGCTCAGAAAGTAATCTCGCGGCAGGTATTCATGGCAGAAAAGATGCCTCCACCAACAGTCGAGTATCTCAATTGGTCGGGACAAGACATTGGTTTCACAATTGCGGATCACCCGCAGCAAGTCCCTCGACCAGGGCAATCAGCACTTATTTTTCCCGCAGTAATTGCAGGATTCGACGTGTCTCGAGTTTTCATCGACGGGGGAAGCATTCTAAACCTTATGTATGCAGATACACTAAGGAAAATGAACATATCCTTGTCGAACCGGATACGCGATTTCATGGCATCACACCAGATAAACCAAGTTACCCACTGGGAAGGATTAATCTCGACGTTCAGTTCGGCACCCGAGAGAATTACAGGATCGAAAGGTTGGAATTCGAAGTCGTGGATTTCCCATCACAGTACCATGCTCTGTTGGGGCGCCCAGCATATGCTAGGTTTATGGCAGTACCACATTACACATACCTGTTTTGGAGGATGCTGATAACCCACAAGTATAGGGGATCGCAGCAGTCTTCGCGGGTAGTAAAACCCAATTTATTGATTCGACAAAAGGGGAGACAAAGGATACTTGAAAGCCTTAACAGTGGAGTTGTCAATTCAGCTGCACCTGGAAACAGACTTGCTCGCAAGAGTTTATCAGTAGTAACAGTTCTATAACAGTAGCTGTAGTAGAATAACGACGTGAGTAACAAAGACAACAGTAGTGATTATAGTAAACAGCAGGATTAAAATACTGTAGGCACGGGGACGGATAATGGGCGTTGCATGGATGAGAGAAACTCATGTAACAATCATAGCAGGGCATTTGCAGATAATAATAAAACGGTGTCGAAGTACAAAGCAATCAATAGGCATGTGTTCCAATTATAGTCGTACGTGCTCGCAATGAGAAACTTGCACAACATCTTTTGTCCTACCAGCCGGTGGCAGCCGGGCCTCAAGGGAATCTACTGGATATTAAGGTACTCCTTTTAATAGAGTACCGGAGCAAAGCATTAACACTCCGTGAACACATGTGATCCTCACGTCACTACCATCCCCTCTGGTTGTCCTGATTTCTGTCACTTCGGGGCCATTGGTTCCGGACAGCGACATGTGTATACAACTTGCAGGTAAGACCATAAACAATGAATATCATGATGAAATAATAACATGTTCAGATCTGAGATCATGGCACTCGGGCCCTAGTGACAAGCATTAAGCATAACAAGTTGCAACAATATCATCAAAGTACCAATTCCGGACACTAGGCACTATGCCCTAACAATCTAATGCTATTACATGACCAATCTCATCCAAGCCCTACCATCCCCTTCAGCCTACAGCGGGGGAATTACTCACACATGGATGGGGGAAACATTGCTGGTTGATGGAGAGGCGTCGGTGGTGATGGCGGCGATGATCTCCTCCAATTCCCCGTCCCGGCGGAGTGCCAGAACGGAGACTTCTGGCTCCTGAGACGGAGTTTCGCGATGTGGCGGCGTTCTGGAGGCTTTCTGGCGACTTCGACTTCTCTCCGTGCGTTTTTAGGTCGAGGCCGATAAATAGTCCGAAGGAGGGCGTCGGAGGCCGGCCGAGGGGGCCACACCACATGGCCGCGCGGGCCCCCCCTGGGCCGCGCCGCCAGGTGGTGTGGGGCCCTCGGGCCTCCACCTTACTTCTCCTTCTGGCTCCGTCGATGTGCAGGAAAATAGGGCCTTCTGCATAAATTCCGAGGATTTTCCCGAAAGTTGGATTTCTGCACAAAAACGAGACACCAGAACAGTTCTGCTGAAAACATCGTTAGTTCGTGTTAGTTGCATCCAAAATACACAAATTAGAGGCAAAACAATAGAAAAAGTGTTCGGGAAAGTAGATACGTTTTGGACGTATCAACTCCCCCAAGCTTAGCTTATTGCTTGTCCTCAAGCAATTCAGTTAACAACTGAGCGATAAAAGAACTTTCACGAACACATTTGCTCATATGATGTATATATTCTCATGCTATGGCTAATACTTAGGCAGTTCATAATGAGATGCATGCAAATAAGATCATCTAACAGCTATGTCAATCATGGAGAGGTACCAACAATTAATAATAAGCATCATGAATCATGTATATAAGCAGGATTGCAATGTTCATAAGAGAGTATGATAAAGTGGTATCTCGCTTGCCTGTATTTGAATAGCAAAACATAAATGCTCAGGCACCTCTGAGGTTCATAGAAAGACTAGAAATAGAGATTGTCAAAGATAAAAGCATCAAAGTTATACCTCAATCAATAATATTTTGAGACAAGCATATTATACTAAGAATGACAGTTGTGCTCTCAAGATAGTGCTCAAAGAAAGGATGGAGACACAACATAAAAATAAAAGATTGACCCTTCGCAGAGGGAAGCAGGGATTAACATGCGCTAGAGCTTTTCATTTTTAAAACAGGAGTAAAATTATTTTGAGAGGTGTTTGTTGTTGTCAACGAATGGTAATGGGTACACTAACTACCTTGCCAACCAGACTTTCAAGAGCGGCTCCCATGAATTATTTGCATGTTTATGTGGCACTCCTTCCAACCTTTCTTATACAAACCATGGCTAACCGAATCCTCGGATGCCTGCCAACAATCACATACCATGAAGGAGTGCCTTTTTATTTTAGTTTTATTATGATGATGACACTCCCCCCAACCTTTGCTTACACAAGCCATGGCTAACCGAATCCTTCGTGGGAACATTTTGATATATTATGCGTTTTTTTTCGAGTTCGTATGCAACCAGAAATCCAGTTTGATGATTTTCCCACGTAATTTTGCAAAAAAAGTCGAAATTATTGTTTGTTAATTCTCAGTGGTAAAAGATGACATAATACATAGGCATCTTGAAGGGATTTATTTTTTGAAAATTTTATCTATTTTTTTTATTTTTTACAGAGGTTAAAAAGGCGATCCACGGGGGGGGGGGGGGGGTGGAGTTGCATGGAACTCATGTGCGCCACATAAATAAGGCTTCCTATGGCGCACCATCCCACGTGCGCCACAGAAAGTCTTAATTCAGTGGCGCAATAGGGCCAGTGCGCCACAGAAAGTCTTAATTCAGTGGCGCACCGGGCCGATGCGCCCTTTGAATGTCTTATTTACGTGGCGCACGTGATCCTGTGCGCCACAGAAATAGTGAAACCAATGATTAGGGCTGACCCCACCAAATTTCTGTGGCGCATGGATCCCTAGTGCGCCACAAAATTAAGCTATTTCTGTGGCGCACCGTGTCTGGTGCGCCACAAAATAACTTTCTGTGGCGCATTTTTGGTGGTGCGCCACAGAAATAAGCTCCGCCTATAAGGGTTTTCCTACTGGTGTTAGTTAGAGGATTTTAAAACCTTCATACACCTTACCTAGTTGACATAGGCATCGCCAATGGGCCTGCCAAAGATAGTACCCGGGGTTTGATGAAGGCCCACTACCCGAAGAATAAGAAGACTCGGAAGCCCAAAGATATTATTAAGGAAAGTTAGAGTTGTAATAGGAAGTGTTATTTGTAATCTTACGAGATGGGTTAGAAACCTTCCCGGAATCTGTAACGTGTACAATATGAATCCCTCGGCTCCGCCTCATATATAAGGGGGAGTCGAGGGACGAGAGAGGCATCGAATCATTGTTGAGCAAACCCTAGTTTTATTTCGTCGAGTACTTTTCGGCTGAAACCTTCGAGATCTACTTGCCCTCTACATCAAACAAAACCCTAGTCTACTACTTGTAGGCATTGACAAGTTAATACCTTGTCAATTGGCGCCGTCTGTGGGATTTAGAGGCGACAAGGAGCTGATCTCGATGGCACGTTCAGAATCGTCGACTTCATCGGCAGAAAGGCAGACCATCCAATAGAGCTCAGAAAGTAATCTCGCGGCAGGTATTCATGGCAGAAAAGATGCCTCCACCAACAGACGAGAATCTCAATTGGTCGGGACAAGACATTGGTTTCACAATTGCGGATCACCCGCAGCAAGTCCCTCGACCAGGGCAATCAGCACTTATTTTGCCCGCAGTAATTGCAGGATTCGACGTGTCTCGAGTTTTCATCGACGGGGGAAGCAGTCTAAACCTTATGTATGCAGATACACTAAGGAAAATGAACATATCCTTGTCGAACCTCAAACCAACGGATACGCGATTTCATGGCATCACACCAGATAAACCAAGTTACCCACTGGGAAGGATTAATCTCGACGTTCAGTTCGGCACCCAAGAGAATTACAGGATCGAAAGGTTGGAATTCGAAGTCGTGGATTTCCCATCACAGTACCATGCTCTGTTGGGGCGCCCAGCATACGCTAGGTTTATGGCAGTACCACATTACACATACCTGTTGTGGAGGATGCTGATAACCCACAAGTATAGGGGATCGCAGCAGTCTTCGCGGGTAGTAAAACCCAATTTATTGATTCGACACAAGGGGAGACAAAGGATACTTGAAAGCCTTAACAGCGGAGTTGTCAATTCAGCTGCACCTGGAAACAGACTTGCTCGCAAGAGTTTATCGATAGTAACAGTTCTATAACGATGTTGTAGTAGAATAACAGCAGCAGAGTAACAAAGACAGCAGTAGTGATTATAGTAAACAGCAGGATTAAAATACTGTAGGCACGGGGACGGATAACGGGCGTTGCATGGATGAGAGAAACTCATGTAACAATCATAGCAGGGCATTTGCAGATAATAATAAAACGGTGTCGAAGTACAAAGCAATCAATAGGCATGTGTTCCAATTATAGTCGTACGTGCTCGCAATGAGAAACTTGCACAACATCTTTTGTCCTACCAGCCGGTGGCAGCCGGGCCTCAAGGGAATCTACTGGATATTAAGGTACTCCTTTTAATAGAGTACCGGAGCAAAGCATTAACACTCCGTGAACACATGTGATCCTCACGTCACTACCATCCCCTCCGGTTCTCCCGATTTCTGTCACTTCGGGGCCATTGGTTCTGGACAGCGACATGTGTATACAACTTGCAGGTAAGACCATAAACAATGAATATCATGATGAAATAATAACATGTTCAGATCTGAGATCATGGCACTCGGGCCCTAGTGACAAGCATTAAGCATAACAAGTTGCAACAATATCATCAAAGTACCAATTACGGACACTAGGCACTATGCCCTAACAATCTAATGCTATTACATGACCAATCTCATCCAATCCCTACCATCCCCTTCAGCCTACAGCGGGGAATTACTCACACATGGATGGGGGAAACATTGCTGGTTGATGGAGAGGCGTCGGTGGTGATGGCGGCGATGATCTCCTCCAATTCCCCGTCCCAGCGGAGTGCCAGAACGGAGACTTCTGGCTCCTGAGACGGAGTTTCGCGATGTGGCGGCGTTCTGGAGGCTTTCTGGCGACTTCGACTTCTCTCCGTGCGTTTTTAGGTCGAGGCCGATAAATAGTCCGAAGGAGGGCGTCGGAGGCCGGCCGAGGGGGCCACACCACATGGCCGCGCGGGCCCCACAGGCCACGCCGCCGAGGTGGTGTGGGGCCCTCGGGCCTCCACCTTACTTCTCCTTCGGCTCCGTCGATGTGCAGGAAAATAGGGCCTTCTGCATAAATTCCGAGGATTTTCCCGAAAGTTGGATTTCTGCACAAAAACGAGACACCAGAACAGTTCTGCTGAAAACAGCGTTAGTCCGTGTTAGTTGCATCCAAAATACACAAATTAGAGGCAAAACAATAGCAAAAGTGTTCGGGAAAGTAGATACGTTTTGGACGTATCAACTCCCCCCAAGCTTAGCTTATTGCTTGTCCTCAAGCAATTCGATTAACAAGCGAGCGATAAAAGAACTTTCACGAACACATTTGCTCATATGATGTATATATTCTCATGCTATGGCTAATACTTAGGCAGTTCATAATGAGATGCATGCAAATAAGATCATCTAACAGCTATGTCAATCATGGAGAGGTACCAACAATTAATAATAAGCATCATGAATCATGTATATAAGCAGGATTGCAATGTTCATAAGAGAGTATGATAAAGTGGTATCTCGCTTTTTGTATTTGAATAGCAAAACATAAATGCTCGAGCACCTCTGAGGTTCATAGAAAGACTAGAAATAGAGATTGTCAAAGATAAAAGCATCAAAGTTATACCTCAATCAATAATATTTTGAGACAAGCATATTATACTAAGAATGACAGTTGTGCTCTCAAGATAGTGCTCAAAGAAAGGATGGATACACAACATAAAAATAAAAGATTGACCCTTCGCAGAGGGAAGCAGGGATTAACATGCGCTAGAGCTTTTCATTTTTAAAACAGGAGTAAAATTATTTTGAGAGGTGTTTGTTGTTGTCAACGAATGGTAATGGGTACACTAACTACCTTGCCAACCAGACTTTCAAGAGCGGCTCCCATGAATTATTTGCATGTTTATGTGGCACTCCTTCCAACCTTTCTTACACAAACCATGGCTAACCGAATCCTCGGGTGCACCAACAATCACATACCATGAAGGAGTGCCTTTTTATTTTAGTTTTATTATGATGATGACACTCCCCCCAACCTTTGCTTACACAAGCCATGGCTAACCGAATCCTTCGTGGGAACATTTTGATATATTATGCGTTTTTTTCGAGTTCGTATGCAACCAGAAATCCAGTTTGATGATTTTCCCACGTAATTTTGCAAAAAAAGTCGAAATTATTGTTTGTTAATTCTCAGTGGTAAAAGATGACATAATACATAGGCATCTTGAAGGGATTTATTTTTTGAAAATTTATCAATTTTTTTTATTTTTTACAGAGGTTAAAAAGGCGATCCACGGGGGGGGGGGGGGTGGAGTTGCATGGAACTCATGTGCGCCACAGAAATAAGGCTTTCTATGGCGCACCATCCCACGTGCGCCACAGAAAGTCTTAATTCAGTGGCGCAACAGGCCGATGCGCCACAGAAAGTCTTAATTCAGTGGCGCACCAGGCCAGTGCGCCACAGAATGTCTTATTTCTGTGGCGCACGTGATCCTGTGCGCCACAGAAATAGTGAAACCAATGATTAGGGCTGACCCCACCAAATTTCTGTGGCGCATGGATCCCTAGTGCGCCACAAAATTAAGCTATTTCTGTGGCGCACCGTGTCTGGTGCGCCACAAAATAACTTTCTGTGGCGCATTTTTGGTGGTGCGCCACAGAAATAAGCTCCGCCTATAAGGGTTTTCCTACTAGTGTTAGTTAGAGGATTTGAAAACCTTCATACACCTTACCTAGTTGACATAGGCATCCCCAATGGGCCTGCCAAAGATAGTACCCGGGGTTTGATGAAGGCCCACTACCCGAAGAATAAGAAGACTCGGAAGCCCAAAGATATTATTAAGGAAAGTTAGAGTTGTAATAGGAAGTGTTATTTGTAATCTTACGAGATGGGTTAGAAACCTTCCCGGAATCTGTAACGTGTACAATATGAATCCCTCGGCTCTGCCTCATATATAAGGGGGAGTCGAGGGACGAGAGAGGCATCGAATCATTATTGAGCAAACCCTAGTTTTATTTCGTCGAGTACTTTTCGGCTGAAACCTTCGAGATCTACTTGCCCTCTACATCAAACAAAACCCTAGTCTACTACTTGTAGGCATTGACAAGTTAATACCTTGTCAATTGGCGCCGTCTGTGGGATTTAGAGGTGACAAGGAGCTGATCTCGATGGCACGTTCAGAATCGTCGACTTCATCGGCGAAGAAGCGAGACCATCCAATAGAGCTCAGAAAGTAATCTCGCGGCAGGTATTCATGGCAGAAAAGATGCCTCCACCAAAAGTCGAGTATCTCAATTGGTCGGGACAAGACATTGGTTTCACAATTGCGGATCACCCGCAGCAAGTCCCTCGACCAGGGCAATCAGCACTTATTTTGCCCGCAGTAATTGCAGGATTCGACGTGTCTCGAGTTTTCATCGACGGGGGAAGCAGTCTAAACCTTATGTATGCAGATACACTAAGGAAAATGAACATATCCTTGTCGAACCTCAAACCAACGGATACGCGATTTCATGGCATCACACCAGATAAACCAAGTTACCCCAGGAAGGATTAATCTCGACGTTCAGTTCGGCACCCGAGAGAATTACAGGATCGAAAGGTTGGAATTCGAAGTCGTGGATTTCCCATCACAGTACCATGCTCTGTTGGGGCGCCCAGCATACGCTAGGTTTTTGGCAGTACCACATTACACATACTTGTTGTGGAGGATGCTGATAACCCACAAGTATAGGGGATCGCAGCAGTCTTCGCGGGTAGTAAAACCCAATTTATTGATTCGACACAAGGGGAGACAAAGGATACTTGAAAGCCTTAACAGCGGAGTTGTCAATTCAGCTGCACCTGGAAACAGACTTGCTCGCAAGAGTTTATCAGTAGTAACAGTTCTATAACAGTAGCTGTAGTAGAATAACAGCGACGAGTAACAAAAAGACATTAGTGATTATAGTAAACAACGAGATTAAAATACGTAGGCACGGGGACGGATAACGGGCGTTGCATGGATGAGAGAAACTCATGTAACAATCATAGCAGGGCATTTGCAGATAATAATAAAACGGTGTCGAAGTACAAAGCAATCAATAGGCATGTGTTCCAATTATAGTCGTACGTGCTCGCAATGAGAAACTTGCACAACATCTTTTGTCCTACCAGCCGGTGGCACCCGGGCCTCAAGGGAATCTACTGGATGTTAAGGTACTCCTTTTAATAGAGTACCAGAGCAAAGCATTAACACTCCGTGAACACATGTGATCCTCACGTCACTACCATCCCCTCCGGTTGTCCCGATTTCTGTCACTTCGGGGCCATTGATTCCGGACAGCGACATGTGTATACAACTTGCAGGTAAGACCATAAACAATGAATATCATGATGAAATAATAACATGTTCAGATCTGAGATCATGGCACTCGGGCCCTAGTGACAAGCATTAAGCATAACAAGTTGCAACAATATCATCAAAGTACCAATTACGGACACTAGGCACTATGCCCTAACAATCTAATGCTATTACATGACCAATCTCATCCAATCCCTACCATCCCCTTCAGCCTACAGTGGGGGAATTACTCACACATGGATGGGGGAAACATTGCTGGTTGATGGAGAGGCGTCGGTGGTGATGGCGGCGATGATCTCCTCCAATTCCCCGTCCCGGCGGAGTGCCAGAACGGAGACTTCTGGCTCCTGAGATGGAGTTTCGCGATGTGGCGGCGTTCTGGAAGCTTTCTGGCGACTTCGACTTCTCTCCGTGCGTTTTTAGGCCGAGGCCGATAAATAGTCCGAAGGAGGGCGTCGGAGGCCGGCCAAGGGGGCCACACCACATGGCCGCGCGGGCCCCGTCTGGGCCACGCCGCCAGGTGGTGTGGGGCCCTCGAGCCTCCACCTTACTTCTCCTTCTGGCTCCGTCAGTATTCTGGGAAAATAGGGCCCTCTGCATAAATTCCGAGGATTTTCCCGAAAGTTGGATTTCTGCACAAAAACGAGACACCAGAACAGTTCTGCTGAAAACAACGTTAGTCCGTGTTAGTTGCATCCAAAATACACAAATTAGAGGCAAAACAATAGCAAAAGTGTTCGGGAAAATAGATACGTTTTGGACGTATCAACTCCCCCCAAGCTTAGCTTATTGCTTGTCCCCAAGCAATTCAGTTAACAACTGAGCGATAAAAGAACTTTCACGAACACATTTGCTCATATGATGTATATATTCTCATGCTATGGCTAATACTTAGGCAGTTCATAATGAGATGCATGCAAATAAGATCATCTAACAGCTATGTCAATCATGGAGAGGTACCAACAATTAATAATAAGCATCATGAATCATGTATATAAGCAGGATTGCAATGTTCATAAGAGAGTATGATAAAGTGGTATCTCGCTTGCCTGTATTTGAATAGCAAAACATAAATGCTCAGGCACCTCTGAGGTTCATAGAAAGACTAGAAATAGAGATTGTCAAAGATAAAAGCATCAAAGTTATACCCCAATCAATAATATTTTGAGACAAGCATATTATACTAAGAATGACAGTTGTGCTCTCAAGATAGTGCTCAAAGAAAGGATGGAGACACAACATAAAAATAAAAGATTGACCCTTCGCAGAGGGAAGAAGGGATTAATATGCGCTAGAGCTTTTCATTTTTAAAACAGGAGTAAAATTATTTTGAGAGGTGTTTGTTGTTGTCAACGAATGGTAATGGGTACACTAACTACCTTGCCAACCAGACTTTCAAGAGCGGCTCCCATGAATTATTTGCATGTTTATGTGGCACTCCTTCCAACCTTTCTTACACAAACCATGGCTAACCGAATCCTCGGGTGCCTGCCAACAATCACATACCATGAAGGAGTGCCTTTTTATTTTAGTTTTATGATGATGACACTCCCCCAACCTTTGCTTACACAAGCCATGGCTAACCGAATCCTTCGTGGGAACATTTTGATATATTATGCGTTTTTTTTCGAGTTCGTATGCAACCAGAAATCCAGTTTGATGATTTTCCCACGTAATTTTGCAAAAAAAGTCGAGATTATTGTTTGTTAATTCTCAGTGGTAAAATATGACATAATACATAGGCATCTTGAAGGGATTTATTTTTTGAAAATTTTATCTATTTTTTTATTTTTTTACAGAGGTTAAAAAGGCGATCCACGGGGGGGTGGAGTTGCATGGAACTCATGTGCGCCACAGAAATAAGGCTTTCTATGGCGCACCATCCCACGTGCGCCACAGAAAGTCTTAATTCAGTGGCGCAACAGGGCCAGTGCGCCACAGAAAGTCTTAATTCAGTGGTGCACCAGGCCAGTGCGCCACAGAATGTCTTATTTCTGTGGCGCACGTGATCCTGTGCGCCACAGAAATAGTGAAACCAATGATTAGGGCTGACCCCACCAAATTTCTGTGGCGCATGGATCCCTAGTGCGCCACAAAATTAAGCTATTTCTGTGGCGCACCGTGTCTGGTGCGCCACAAAATAACTTTCTGTGGCGCATTTTTGGTGGTGCGCCACAGAAATAAGCTCCGCCTATAAGGGTTTTCCTACTAGTGTTAGTTAGAGGATTTGAAAACCTTCATACACCTTACCTAGTTGACATAGGCATCCCCAATGGGCCTGCCAAAGATAGTACCCGGGGTTTGATGAAGGCCCACTACCCGAAGAATAAGAAGACTCGGAAGCCCAAAGATATTATTAAGGAAAGTTAGAGTTGTAACAGGAAGTGTTATTTGTAATCTTACGAGATGGGTTAGAAACCTTCCTGGAATCTGTAACGTGTACAATATGAATCCCTCGGCTCCGCCTCATATATAAGGGGGAGTCGAGGGACGAGAGAGGCATCGAATCATTGTTGAGCAAACCCTAGTTTTATTTCGTCGAGTACTTTTCGGCTGAAACCTTCGAGATCTACTTGCCCTCTACATCAAACAAAACCCTAGTCTACTACTTGTAGGCATTGACAAGTTAATACCTTGTCAATTGGCGCCATCTGTGGGATTTAGAGGCGACAAGGAGTTGATCTCGATGGCACGTTCAGAATCGTCGACTTCATCGGCAGAAAGGCAGACCATCCAATAGAGCTCAGAAAGTAATCTCGCAGCAGGTATTCATGGCAGAAAAGATGCCTCCACCAACAGTCGAGTATCTCAATTGGTCGGGACAAGACATTGGTTTCACAATTGCGGATCACCCGCAGCAAGTCCCTCGACCAGGGCAATCAACACTTATTTTGCCCGCAGTAATTGCAGGATTCGACGTGTCTCGAGTTTTCATCGACGGGGGAAGCAGTCTAAACCTTATGTATGCAGATACACTAAGAAAAATGAACATATCCTTGTCGAACCTCAAACCAACGGATACGCGATTTCATGGCATCACACCAGATAAACCAAGTTACCCACTGGGAATGATTAATCTCGACGTTCAGTTCGGCACCCGAGAGAATTACAGGATCGAAAGGTTGGAATTCGAAGTCGTGGATTTCCCATCACAGTACCATGCTCTGTTGGGGCGCCCAGCATACGCTAGGTTTATGGCAGTACCACATTACACATACCTGTTGTGGAGGATGCTGATAACCCACAAGTATAGGGGATCGCAGCAGTCTTCGCGGGTAGTAAAACCCAATTTATTGATTCGACACAAGGGGAGACAAAGGATACTTGAAAGCCTTAACAGCGGAGTTGTCAATTCAGCTGCACCTGGAAACAGACTTGCTCGCAAGAGTTTATGAGTAGTAACAGTTCTATAACGATGATGGCTGTAGTAGAATAACGACGACGAGTAACAAAGACAGCGATAGTGATTATAGTAAACGGCGGGATTAAAATACTGTAGGCACGGGGACGGATAACGGGCGTTGCATGGATGAGAGAAACTCATGTAACAATCATAGCAGGGCATTTGCAGATAATAATAAAACGGTGTCGAAGTACAAAGCAATCAATAGGCATGTGTTCCAATTATAGTCGTACGTGCTCGCAATGAGAAACTTGCATAACATCTTGTGTCCTACCAGCCGGTGGCAGCCGGGCCTCAAGGGAATCTACTGGATATCAAGGTACTCCTTTTAATAGAGTACCGGAGCAAAGCATTAACACTCCGTGAACACATGTGATCCTCACGTCACTACCATCCCCTCCGGTTGTCCCGATTTCTGTCACTTCGGGGCCATTGGTTCCGGACAGCGACATGTGTATACAACTTGCAGGTAAGACCATAAACAATGAATATCATGATGAAATAATAACATGTTCAGATCTGAGATCATGGCACTCGGGCCCTAGTGACAAGCATTAACCATAACAAGTTGCAACAATATCATCAAAGTACCAATTACGGAGACTAGGCACTATGCCCTAACAATCTAATGCTATTACATGACCAATCTCATCCAATCCCTACCATCCCCTTCAGCCTACAGCGGGGGAATTACTCACACATGGATGGGGGAAACATTGCTGGTTGATGGAGAGGCGTCGGTGGTGATGGCGGCGATGATCTCCTCCAATTCCCCGTCCCGGCGGAGTGCCAGAACGGAGACTTCTGGCTCCTGAGATGGAGTTTCGCGATGTGGCGGCGTTCTGGAGGCTTTCTGGCGACTTCGACTTCTCTCCGTGCGTTTTTAGGCCGAGGCCGATAAATAGTCCGAAGGAGGGCGTCGGAGGCCGGCCGAGGGGGCCACACCACATGGCCGCGCGGGCCCCGTCTGGGCCGCGCCGCCAGGTGGTGTGGGGCCCTCGAGCCTCCACCTTACTTCTCCTTCTGGCTCCGTCAGTATTCTGGGAAAATAGGGCCTTCTGCATAAATTCCGAGGATTTTCCCGAAAGTTGGATTTCTGCACAAAAACGAGACACCAGAACAGTTCTGCTGAAAACAGCGTTAGTCCGTGTTAGTTGCATCCAAAATACACAAATTAGAGGCAAAACAATAGCAAAAGTGTTCGGGAAAGTAGATACGTTTTGGACGTATCAACTCCCCCCAAGCTTAGCTTATTGCTTGTCCTCAAGCAATTCAGTTAACAACTGAGCGATAAAAGAACTTTCACGAACACATTTGCTCATATGATGTATATATTCTCATGCTATGGCTAATACTTAGGCAGTTCATAATGAGATGCATGCAAATAAGATCATCTAAGAGCTATGTCAATCATGGAGAGGTACCAACAATTAATAATAAGCATCATGAATCATGTATATAAGCAGGATTGCAATGTTCATAAGAGAGTATGATAAAGTGGTATCTCGCTTGCCTGTATTTGAATAGCAAAACATAAATGCTCAGGCACCTCTGAGGTTCATAGAAAGACTAGAAATAGAGATTGTCAAAGATAAAAGTATCAAAGTTATACCTCAATCAATAATATTTTGAGACAAGCATATTATACTAAGAATGACAGTTGTGCTCTCAAGATAGTGCTCAAAGAAAGGATGGAGACACAACATAAAAATAAAAGATTGACCCTTCGCAGAGGGAAGCAGGGATTAATATGCGCTAGAGCTTTTCATTTTTAAAACAGGAGTAAAATTATTTTGAGAGGTGTTTGTTGTTGTCAACGAATGGTATTGGGTACAGTAACTACCTTGCCAACCAGACTTTCAAGAGCGGCTCCCATGAATTATTTGCATGTTTATGTGGC
The DNA here is from genome assembly GCF_019359855.2 of Lolium perenne. Classification (NCBI taxonomy): domain Eukaryota; kingdom Viridiplantae; phylum Streptophyta; class Magnoliopsida; order Poales; family Poaceae; genus Lolium; species Lolium perenne. Next base: position 22,972,275 of record NC_067244.2, on the reverse strand, counting down.
ACTCCTTCCAACCTTTCTTACACAAACCATGGCTAACCGAATCCTCGGGTGCCTGCCAACAATCACATACCATGAAGGAGTGCCTTTTTATTTTAGTTTTATGATGATGACACCCCCCCAACCTTTGCTTACACAAGCCATGGCTAACCGAATCCTTCGTGGGAACATTTTGATATATTATGCGTTTTTTCGAGTTAAATACGCAACCAGAAATCCAGTTTGATGATTTTCCCACGTAATTTTGCAAAAAAAGTCGAAATTATTGTTTGTTAATTCTCAGTGGTAAAATATGACATAATACATAGGCATCTTGAAGGGATTTATTTTTTGAAAATTTTATCTATTTTTTTTATTTTTTTACAGAGGTTAAAAAGGCGATCCACGGGGGGGGGGGGGGGGGGTGGAGTTGCATGGAACTCATGTGCGCCACAGAAATAAGGCTTTCTATGGCGCACCATCCCACGTGCGCCATAGAAAGTCTTAATTCAGTGGCGCAATAGGGCCAGTGCGCCACAGAAAGTCTTAATTCAGTGGCGCACCAGGCCAGTGCGCCACAGAATGTCTTATTTCTGTGGCGCACGTGATCCTGTGCGCCACAGAAATAGTGAAACCAATGATTAGGACTGACCCCACCAAATTTCTGTGGCGCATGGATCCCTAGTGCGCCACAAAATTAAGCTATTTCTGTGGCGCACCGTGTCTGGTGCGCCACAAAATAACTTTCTGTGGCGCATTTTTGGTGGTGCGCCACAGAAATAAGCTCCACCTATAAGGGTTTTCCTACTGGTGTTAGTTAGAGGATTTTAAAACCTTCATACACCTTACCTAGTTGACATAGGCATCGCCAATGGGCCTGCCAAAGATAGTACCCGGGGTTTGATGAAGGCCCACTACCCGAAGAATAAGAAGACTCGGAAGCCCAAAGATATTATTAAGGAAAGTTAGAGTTGTAATAGGAAGTGTTATTTGTAATCTTACGAGATGGGTTAGAAACCTTCCCGGAATCTGTAACGTGTACAATATGAATCCCTCGGCTCCGCCTCATATATAAGGGGGAGTCGAGGGACGAGAGAGGCATCGAATCATTGTTGAGCAAACCCTAGTTTTATTTCGTCGAGTACTTTTCGGCTGAAACCTTCGAGATCTACTTGCCCTCTACATCAAACAAAACCGTAGTCTACTACTTGTAGGCATTGACAAGTTAATACCTTGTCAATTGGCGCCGTCTGTGGGATTTAGAGGCGACAAGGAGCTGATCTCGATGGCACGTTCAGAATCGTCGACTTCATCAGCAGAAAGGCAGACCATCCAATAGAGCTCAGAAAGTAATCTCGCGGCAGGTATTCATGGCAGAAAAGATGCCTCCACCAACAGTCGAGTATCTCAATTGGTCGGGACAAGACATTGGTTTCACAATTGCGGATCACCCGCAGCAAGTCCCTCGACCAGGGCAATCAACACTTATTTTGCCCGCAGTAATTGCAGGATTCGACGTGTCTCGAGTTTTCATCGACGGGGGAAGCAGTCTAAACCTTATGTATGCAGATACACTAAGGAAAATGAACATATCCTTGTCGAACCTCAAACCAACGGATACGCGATTTCATGGCATCACACCAGATAAACCAAGTTACCCACTGGGAAGGATTAATCTCGACGTTCGATTCGGCACCGAGAGAATTACAGGATCGAAAGGTTGGAATTCGAAGTCGTGGATTTCCCATCACAGTACCATGCTCTGTTGGGGCGCCCAGCATACGCTAGGTTTATGGCAGTACCATATTACACATACCTGTTGTGGAGGATGCTGATAACCCACAAGTATAGGGGATCGCAGCAGTCTTCGCGGGTAGTAAAACCCAATTTATTGATTCGACACAAGGGGAGACAAAGGATACTTGAAAGCCTTAACAGCGGAGTTGTCAATTCAGCTGCACCTGGAAACAGACTTGCTCGCAAGAGTTTATCGATAATGAGTTCTATAACAGTAGCTGTAGTAGAATAACAGCACCAGAGTAACAAAGACAGCAGTAGTGATTATAGTAAACAGCAGGATTAAAATACTGTAGGCACGGGGACAGATAACGGGCGTTGCATGGATGAGAGAAACTCATGTAACAATCATAGCAGGGCATTTGCAGATAATAATAAAACGGTGTCGAAGTACAAAGCAATCAATAGGCATGTGTTCCAATTATAGTCGTACGTGCTCGCAATGAGAAACTTGCACAACATCTTTTGTCCTACCAGCCGGTGGCAGCCGGGCCTCAAGGGAATCTACTGGATATTAAGGTACTCCTTTTAATAGAGTACCGGAGCAAAGCATTAACACTCCGTGAACACATGTGATCCTCACGTCACTACCATCCCCTCCGGTTGTCCCGATTTCTGTCACTTCGGGGCCATTGGTTCCGGACAGCGACATGTGTATACAACTTGCAGGTAAGACCATAAACAATGAATATCATGATGAAATAATAACATGTTCAGATCTGAGATCATGGCACTCGGGCCCTAGTGACAAGCATTAAGCATAACAAGTTGCAACAATATCATCAAAGTACCAATTACGGACACTAGGCACTATGCCCTAACAATCTAATGCTATTACATGACCAATCTCATCCAATCCCTACCATCCCCTTCAGCCTACAGCGGGGGAATTAATCACACATGGATGGGGGAAACATTGCTGGTTGATGGAGAGGCGTCGGTGGTGATGGCGGCGATGATCTCCTCCAATTCCCCGTCCCGGCGGAGTGCCAGAACGGAGACTTCTGGCTCCTGAGATGGAGTTTCGCGATGTGGCGGCGTTCTGGAGGCTTTCTGGCGACTTCGACTTCTCTCCGTGCGTTTTTAGGCTGAGGCCGATAAATAGTCCGAAGGAGGGCGTCGGAGGCCGGCCGAGGGGGCCACACCACATGGCCGCGCGGGCCCCGTCTGGGCCGCGCCGCCAGGTGGTGTGGGGCCCTCGAGCCTCCACCTTACTTCTCCTTCTGGCTCCGTCAGTATTCTGGGAAAATAGGGCCTTCTGCATAAATTCCGAGGATTTTCCCGAAAGTTGGATTTCTGCACAAAAACGAGACACCAGAACAGTTCTGCTGAAAACAGCGTTAGTCTGTGTTAGTTGCATCCAAAATACACAAATTAGAGGCAAAACAATAGCAAAAGTGTTCGGGAAAGTAGATACGTTTTGGACGTATGAACTCCCCCCAAGCTTAGCTTATTGCTTGTCCTCAAGCAATTCAGTTAACAACTGAGCGATAAAAGAACTTTCACGAACACATTTGCTCATATGATGTATATATTCTCATGCTATGGCTAATACTTAGGCAGTTCATAATGAGATGCATGCAAATAAGATCATCTAACAGCTATGTCAATCATGGAGAGGTACCAACAATTAATAATAAGCATCATGAATCATGTATATAAGCAGGATTGCAATGTTCATAAGAGAGTATGATAAAGTGGTATCTCGCTTTTTGTATTTGAATAGCAAAACATAAATGCTCAGGCACCTCTGAGGTTCATAGAAAGACTAGAAATAGAGATTGTCAAAGATAAAAGCATCAAAGTTATACCTCAATCAATAATATTTTGAGACAAGCATATTATACTAAGAATGACAGTTGTGCTCTCAAGATAGTGCTCAAAGAAAGGATGGAGACACAACATAAAAATAAAAGATTGACCCTTCGCAGAGGGAAGCAGGGATTAATATGCGCTAGAGCTTTTCATTTTTAAAACAGGAGTAAAATTATTTTGAGAGGTGTTTGTTGTTGTCAACGAATGGTAATGGGTACACTAACTACCTTGCCAACCAGACTTTCAAGAGCGGCTCCCATGAATTATTTGCATGTTTATGTGGCACTCCTTCCAACCTTTCTTACACAAACCATGGCTAACCGAATCCTCGGGTGCCTGCCAACAATCACATACCATGAAGGAGTGCCTTTTTATTTTAGTTTTATTATGATGATGACACTCCCCCCAACCTTTGCTTACACAAACCATGGCTAACCGAATCCTTCGTGGGAACATTTTGATATATTATGCGTTTTTTTTCGAGTTCGTATGCAACCAGAAATCCAGTTTGATGATTTTCCCACGTAATTTTGCAAAAAAAGTCGAAATTATTGTTTGTTAATTCTCAGTGGTAAAATATGACATAATACATAGGCATCTTGAAGGGATTTATTTTTTGAAAATTTTATCTATTTTTTTATTTTTTTACAGAGGTTAAAAAGGCGATCCACGGGGGGGGGGGGGGGGGTGGAGTTGCATGGAACTCATGTGCGCCACAGAAATAAGGCTTTGTATGGCGCACCATCCCATGTGTGCCACAGAAAGTCTTAATTCAGTGGCGCAACAGGGCCAGTGCGCCACAGAAAGTCTTAATTCAGTGGCGCACCAGGCCAGTGCGCCACAGAATGTCTTATTTCTGTGGCGCACGTGATCCTGTGCGCCACAGAAATAGTGAAACCAATGATTAGGGCTGACCCCACCAAATTTCTGTGGCGCATGGATCCCTAGTGCGCCACAAAATTAAGCTATTTCTGTGGCGCACCGTGTCTGGTGCGCCACAAAATAACTTTTTGTGGCGCATTTTTGGTGGTGCGCCACAGAAATAAGCTCCGCCTATAAGGGTTTTCCTACTAGTGTTATTTAGAGGATTTGAAAACCTTCATACACCTTACCTAGTTGACATAGGCATCCCCAATGGGCCTGCCAAAGATAGTACCCGGGGTTTGATGAAGGCCCACTACCCGAAGAATAAGAAGACTCGGAAGCCCAAAGATATTATTAAGGAAAGTTAGAGTTGTAATAGGAAGTGTTATTTGTAATCTTACGAGATGGGTTAGAAACCTTCCCGGAATCTGTAACGTGTACAATATGAATCCCTCGGCTCCGCCTCATATATAAGGGGGAGTCGAGGGACGAGAGAGGCATCGAATCATTGTTGAGCAAACCCTAGTTTTATTTCGTCGAGTACTTTTCGGCTGAAACCTTCGAGATCTACTTGCCCTCTACATCAAACAAAACCCTAGTCTACTACTTGTAGGCATTGACAAGTTAATACCTTGTCAATTGGCACCGTCTGTGGGATTTAGAGGCGACAAGGAGCTGATCTCGATGGCACGTTCAGAATCGTCGACTTCATCGGCAGAAAGGCAGACCATCCAATAGAGCTCAGAAAGTAATCTCGCGGCAGGTATTCATGGTAGAAAAGATGCCTCCACCAACAGTCGAGTATCTCAATTGGTCGGGACAAGACATTGGTTTCACAATTGCGGATCACCCGCAGCAAGTCCCTCGACCAGGGCAATCAGCACTTATTTTGCCCGCGATAATTGCGAGGATTCGACGTGTCTCGAGTTTTCATCGACGGGGAAGCAGTCTAAACCTTATGTATGCGAGATACACTAAGGAAAATGAACATATCCTTGTCGAACCTCAAACCAACGGATACGCGATTTCATGGCATCACACCGGATAAACCAAGTTACCCAGGAAGGATTAATCTCGACGTTCAGTTCGGCACCCGAGAGAATTACAGGATCGAAAGGTTGGAATTCGAAGTCGTGGATTTCCCATCACAGTACCATGCTCTGTTGGGGCGCCCAGCATACGCTAGGTTTATGGCAGTACCACATTACACATACCTGTTGTGGAGGATGCTGATAACCCACAAGTATAGGGGATCGCAGCAGTCTTCGCGGGTAGTAAAACCCAATTTATTGATTCAACACAAGGGGAGACAAAGGATACTTGAAAGCCTTAACAGCGGAGTTGTCAATTCAGCTGCACCTGGAAACAGACTTGCTCGCAAGAGTTTATCGATAATGCAGTTCTATAACGATGTTGTAGTAGAATAACGACACCAGAGTAACAAAGACAGCAGTAGTGATTATAGTAAACAGCGAGGATTAAAATACGCAGGCACGGAGACGAGATAACGGGCGTTGCATGGATGAGAGAAACTCATGTAACAATCATAGCAGGGCATTTGCAGATAATAATAAAACGGTGTCGAAGTACAAAGCAATCAATAGGCATGTGTTCCAATTATAGTCGTACGTGCTCGCAATGAGAAACTTGCACAACATCTTTTGTCCTACCAGCCGGTGGCAGCCGGGCCTCAAGGGAATCTACTGGATATTAAGGTACTCCTTTTAATAGAGTACCGGAGCAAAGCATTAACACTCCGTGAACACATGTGATCCTCACGTCACTACCATCCCCTCCGGTTGTCCCGATTTCTGTCACTTCGGGGCCATTTGTTCCGGACAGCGACATGTGTATACAACTTGCAGGTAAGACCATAAACAATGAATATCATGATGAAATAATAACATGTTCAGATCTGAGATCATGGCACTCGGGCCCTAGTGACAAGCATTAAGCATAACAAGTTGCAACAATATCATCAAAGTACCAATTACGGACACTAGGCACTATGCCCTAACAATCTAATGCTATTACATGACCAATCTCATCCAATCCCTACCATCCCCTTCAGCCTACAGCGGGGGAATTACTCACACATGGATGGGGGAAACATTGCTGGTTGATGGAGAGGCGTCGGTGGTGATGGCGGCGATGATCTCCTCCAATTCCCCGTCCCGGCGGAGTGCCAGAACGGAGACTTCTGGCTCCTGAGACGGAGTTTCGCGATGTGGCGGCGTTCTGGAGGCTTTCTGGCGACTTCGACTTCTCTCCGTGCGTTTTTAGGTCGAGGCCGATAAATAGTCCGAAGGAGGGTGTCGGAGGCCGGCCGAGGGGGCCACACCACATGGCCGCGCGGGCCCCCCCTGGGCCGAAACGCCAGGTGGTGTGGGGCCCTCGGGCCTCCACCTTACTTCTCCTTCTGGCTCCGTCAGTATTCTGGAAAAATAGGGCCTTCTGCATAAATTCCGAGGATTTTCCCGAAAGTTGGATTTCTGCACAAAAACGAGACACCAGAACAGTTATGCTGAAAACAGCGTTAGTCCGTGTTAGTTGCATCCAAAATACACAAATTAGAGGCAAAACAATAGCAAAAGTGTTCGGGAAAGTAGATACGTTTTGGACGTATCAACTCCCCCCAAGCTTAGCTTATTGCTTGTCCTCAAGCAATTCAGTTAACAACTGAGCGATAAAAGAACTTTCACGAACACATTTGCTCATATGATGTATATATTCTCATGCTATGGCTAATACTTAGGCAGTTCATAATGAGATGCATGCAAATAAGATCATCTAACAGCTATGTCAATCATGGAGAGGTACCAACAATTAATAATAAGCATCATGAATCATGTATATAAGCAGGATTGCAATGTTCATAAGAGAGTATGATAAAGTGGTATCTCGCTTGCCTGTATTTGAATAGCAAAACATAAATGCTCAGGCACCTCTGAGGTTCATAGAAAGACTAGAAATAGAGATTGTCAAAGATAAAAGCATCAAAGTTATACCTCAATCAATAATATTTTGAGACAAGCATATTATACTAAGAATGACAGTTGTGCTCTCAAGATAGTGCTCAAAGAAAGGATGGAGACACAACATAAAAATAAAAGATTGACCCTTCGCGAGAGGGGAAGCGAGGGGATTAACATGCGCTAGAGCTTTTCATTTTTAAAACAGGAGTAAAATTATTTTGAGAGGTGTTTGTTGTTGTCAACGAATGGTAATGGGTACACTAACTACCTTGCCAACCAGACTTTCAAGAGCGGCTCCCATGAATTATTTGCATGTTTATGTGGCACTCCTTCCAACCTTTCTTACACAAACCATGGCTAACCGAATCCTCGGGTGCCTGCCAACAATCACATAACATGAAAGAGTGCCTTTTTATTTTAGTTTTATTATGATGATGACACTCCCCCCAACCTTTGCCTACACAAGCCATGGCTAACCGAATCGTTCGTGGGAACATTTTGATATATTATGCATTTTTTTTCGAGTTCGTATGCAACCAGAAATCCAGTTTGATGATTTTCCCACGTAATTTTGCAAAAAAATTCAAAATTATTGTTTGTTAATTCTCAGTGGTAAAAGATGACATAATACATAGGCATCTTGAAGGGATTTATTTTTTGAAAATTTTATCTATTTTTTTTATTTTTTACAGAGGTTAAAAAGGCGATCCACGGGGGGGGGGGGGGGGGGTGGAGTTGCATGGAACTCATGTGCGCCACAGAAATAAGGCTTTCTATGGCGCACCATCCCACGTGCGCCACAGAAAGTCTTAATTCAGTGGCGCAACAGGGCCAGTGCGCCACAGAAAGTCTTAATTCAGTGGCGCACCAGGCAAGTGCGCCACAGAATGTCTTGATTCTGTGGCGCACGTGATCCTGTGCGCCACAGAAATAGTGAAACCAATGATTAGGGCTGACCCCACCAAATTTCTGTGGCGCATGGATCCCTAGTGCGCCACAAAATTAAGCTATTTCTGTGGCGCACCGTGTCTGGTGCGCCACAAAATAACTTTCTGTGGCGCATTTTTGGTGGTGCGCCACAGAAATAAGCTCCGCCTATAAGGGTTTTCCTACTAGTGTTAGTTAGAGGATTTGAAAACCTTCATACACCTTACCTAGTTGACATAGGCATCCCCAATGGGCCTGCCAAAGATAGTACCCGGGGTTTGATGAAGGCCCACTACCCGAAGAATAAGAAGACTCGGAAGCCCAAAGATATTATTAAGGAAAGTTAGAGTTGTAATAGGAAGTGTTATTTGTAATCTTACGAGATGGGTTAGAAACCTTCCCGGAATCTGTAACGTGTACAATATGAATCCCTCGGCTCCGCCTCATATATAAGGGGGAGTCGAGGGACGAGAGAGGCATCGAATCATTGTTGAGCAAACCCTAGTTTTATTTCGTCGAGTACTTTTCGGCTGAAACCTTCGAGATCTACTTGCCCTCTACATCAAACAAAACCCTAGTCTACTACTTGTAGGCATTGAGAAGTTAATACCTTGTCAATTGGCGCCATCTGTGGGATTTAGAGGCGACAAGGAGCTGATCTCGATGGCACGTTCAGAATCGTCGACTTCATCGGCAGCAAGCAACATCATGGATAGAGGTAAACAGATCGAAACTGGTCTCGTTGATTTTGTACCTCACCCGCCCTCCCGTTTGGATGCATATACATATCCGGAGGAGCCCATGGAGATGACGTTCGGGAGGTTCCACTTTCGCGTCGGGAAGGAAGGAAGTTATCGTCTCGAAATTCCGACCTTCCCGAAGTTTCCTGTGGAGCATACTGAATCTTCAAGCTCGGCATCATCAATCGAGTCAGGCGACGAAGAAACCTCTTCGCCACGCTTCGTCAGCACCAAGGCAAGCGAAAAACTCGCCAAGATCTTCAGTGACATGTCTTTCGAGTCGTCTGCGGACTCCTATATAAGCAGCGATTCCGAAAGCATCGATAGCTTCGACTTCATCGATAAATCTATCACCATTGGAAAGGTCTTCACCAATCTCTATGATGGTGTCACCTAATCCAGCAACGCGCGGAATTCTAAATATCATCAAATCTACGTCATCGGAGAAGCAAGTCGTGATCAGGATGAAACGTCGGAGGCTTTCGACGATCTGGGAAATCCATACGTCGATCCCTCTGACTTAAGGCGAGGATTGGGCAACAAATACGTTGGGCCTACACCACGTATGAGAGTTCAGTTGCCACAAGCAGCATGGGATAGAGCTGCAAGAGCCATGGATGGTTCAGAACCAATGGCGACAACCGCCACGGTCGAGGAATTACAGGCATACCAATATAGACTCGCTCGAGCTGGAAGGGAATTGGAAAAACAAACAGAGGTTCTGAACAAAAGAAAGGAGGCAGCTTCCGCGTCAAGCAGGCGAAGGGCAGACCTCAGTCGACATTCAGGAACTTCGGGAGATAGTCACAGAGAAGCTCGGAACAGGGCAAGGTCAAGGTTGCAAAACATACCTGAAGCAGAAAGAGAGAATCTAGTTCAAAACCTCGACATGTCCTTTATGTCGATAGACACGAGAGGAAACATTATTCCCAAAACACCGGAAGCTGGGTACATGGCGACACAAGCCTATATCCTCGCATCCAGGCCACCTCCTGGAGATCCAAGGGAAGCATTGTACAACATGGCCATGGCAGGTGTTGGAGCCATGGGAACAGCGTTCGCATCAACACCCCCGAAGGATCAGCAAGGCAAAATAGTCCACGACCTGCGGTTGCAGCAGCAGCTCCCGAAAGAACAGGCGAAGCAAGGGACGCAGAAACCCAGGCAAGGGTAGACAGAGCACGGCAACATAGAAGGGAACATCGACACTCTCCAGACTTAGCCGAAGAGGATATGTGCGGGCTACCATGTTTCACGAGGAGGGTCCGAAAAACTCGGGTGCCCTCAGGGTTTAAGCTACCCGATAATTTCAAAAAATTCGACGGATTGCAGGATCCTGAGGATTGGCTGGTAGATTACCTCGAGACAGTGAAATTAATTGGCGGCACAAGGGCAACAGCAATGCAGAGCATTCAGGTGCACTTGAGTGGAGCCGCAAGATCTTGGATAAAGAAGCTTCCAGTAGGCTCCATCGACAGCTGGACTGATTTTGAGGACATATTCATCAAAAAAATTCGGTCCACTTGTAAAAAGCCTGCGACACTCGAGGAGTTGAGATCATGTCGACAGAAACATGATGAATCAATGAGGAAGTACATCCAAAGGTGGAACATCATCAAAAACTCGGCATAAAACATATCTGACGAGAGAGCCATAGATGCGTTTGTGGCAGGAGTCCGACGAGGAGATTTCGTGGAGGATCTGGGGAGAACTAACCCAAAAACAGTATCAGCATTGATGGAGATAGCAAACAAATGGGCAGATGGCGAAGATGCTGTGCACAATAAGCGACACAGGTCACCAGAGGAGGACCGCAGTCGAAATTACCAGGGCAGGCGACGATTCTCTCGATTTTCGAGTTATGACCCACCTGGCCAAATCTCGGCTGGGTTTCGATCAGGCACTGGAGGAAACAACAGAGATAACTATCAACGTAGCAGCGAGCAGCGAAGCGACAACATAGATGACTCGCGAAATAACAGGCCAAACAACGGTTCTAGGTTTCAGAGGCCCTTTGTGACCCCTGAGGATATGATGAACGGTCCATGCCAGATGCACTTTTTCGTCGACAACAATGGGGTAAGGCAGTCAGGACATCTACAGAAAGATTGTCGGAACTTTCAAGCAATGATGAGAGTCGCCGCGCAAGCCCACGCCCAGGCAGCAAGTCGAAATCCCCAAGGACCTAGGAGTGAGATCCATCTACCACCTCCTCCCGCAATTACGGAAGAAAATCGACACCAGCTCAGGATAGCGGCAGCACCAGCACCACCACCATACGTCGATCCTAACTCCCATGGAGCGGTCTCGATGATTCAGAAAGGCAGACCATCCAATAGAGCTCAGAAAGTAATCTCGCGGGAGGTATTCATGGCAGAAAAGATGCCTCCACCAACAGTCGAGTATCTCAATTGGTCGGGACAAGACATTGGTTTCACAATTGCGGATCACCCGCAGCAAGTCCCTCGACCAGGGCAATCAGCACTTATTTTGCCCGCAGTAATTGCAGGATTCGACGTGTCTCGAGTTTTCATCGACGGGGGAAGCAGTCTAAACGTTATGTATGCAGATACACTAAGGAAAATGAACATATCCTTGTCGAACCTCAAACCAACGGATACGCGATTTCATGGCATCACACCAGATAAACCAAGTTACCCACTGGGAAGGATTAATCTCGACGTTCAGTTCGGCACCCGAGAGAATTACAGGATCGAAAGGTTGGAATTCGAAGTCGTGGATTTCCCATCACAGTACCATGCTCTGTTGGGGCGCCCATCATATGCTAGGTTTATGGCAGTACCACATTACACATACCTGTTGTGGAGGATGCTGATAACCCACAAGTATAGGGGATCGCAGCAGTCTTCGCGGGTAGTAAAACCCAATTTATTGATTCGACACAAGGGGAGACAAAGGATACTTGAAAGCCTTAACAGCGGAGTTGTCAATTCAGCTGCACCTGGAAACAGACTTGCTCGCAAGAGTTTATCAGTAGTAACAGTTCTATAACAGTAGCTGTAGTAGAATAACAGCAGCAGAGTAACAAAGACAACAGTAGTGATTATAGTAAACAGCAGGATTAAAATACTGTAGGCACGGGGACGGATAACGGGCGTTGCATGGATGAGAGAAACTCATGTAACAATCATAGCAGGGCATTTGCAGATAATAATAAAACGGTGTCGAAGTACAAAGCAATCAATAGGCATGTGTTCCAATTATAGTCGTACGTGCTCGCAATGAGAAACTTGCACAACATCTTTTGTCCTACCAGCCGGTGGCAGCCGGGCCTCAAGGGAATCTCTTTGGATATTAAGGTACTCCTTTTAATAGAGTACCGGAGCAAAGCATTAACACTCCGTGAACACATGTGATCCTCACGTCACTACCATCCCCTCCGGTTGTCCCGATTTCTGTCACTTCGGGGCCATTGGTTCCGGACAGCGACATGTGTATACAACTTGCAGGTAAGACCATAAACAATGAATATCATGATGAAATAATAACATGTTCAGATCTGAGATCATGGCACTCGGGCCCTAGTGACAAGCATTAAGCATAACAAGTTGCAACAATATCATCAAAGTACAAATTACAGACACTAGGCACTATGCCCTAACAATCTAATGCTATTACATGACCAATCTCATCCAATCCCTACCATCCCCTTCAGCCTACAACGGGGGAATTACTCACACATGGATGGGGGAAACATTGCTGGTTGATGGAGAGGCGTCGGTGGTGATGGCGGCGATGATCTCCTCCAATACCCCGTCCCGGCGGAGTGCCAGAACGGAGACTTCTGGCTCCTGAGACGGAGTTTCGTGATGTGGCGGCGTTCTGGAGGCTTTCTGGCGACTTCGACTTCTCTCCGTGCGTTTTTAGGTCGAGGCCGATAAATAGTCCGAAGGAGGGCGTCGGTGGCCGGCCGAGGGGGCCACACCACATAGCTGCGCGGCCCCCCCTGGGCCGCGCCGCCAGGTGGTGTGGGGCCCTCGGGCCTCCACCTTACTTCTCCTTCTGGCTCCGTCAGTATTCTGAGAAAATAGGGCCTTCTGCATAAATTCCGAGGATTTTCCCGAAAGTTGGATTTCTGCACAAAAACGAGACACCAGAACAGTTATGCTGAAAACAGCGTTAGTCCGTGTTAGTTGCATCCAAAATACACAAATTAGAGGCAAAACAATAGCAAAAGTGTTCGGGAAAGTAGATACGTTTTGGACGTATCAACTCCCCCCAAGCTTAGCTTATTGCTTGTCCTCAAGCAATTCAGTTAACAACTGAGCGATAAAAGAACTTTCACGAACACATTTGCTCATATGATGTATATATTCTCATGCTATGGCTAATACTTAGGCAGTTCATAATGAGATGCATGCAAATAAGATCATCTAACAGCTATGTCAATCATGGAGAGGTACCAACAATTAATAATAAGCATCATGAATCATGTATATAAGCAGGATTGCAATGTTCATAAGAGAGTATGATAAAGTGGTATCTCGCTTTGTATTTGAATAGCAAAACATAAATGCTCAGCACCTCGAGGTTCATAGAAAGACTAGAAATAGAGATTGTCAAAGATAAAAGCATCAAAGTTATACCTCAATCAATAATATTTTGAGACAAGCATATTATACTAAGAATGACGATTGTGCTCTCCAGATAGTGCTCAATGAACGGATGGAGACACAACATAAAAATAAAAGATTGACCCTTCGCAGAGGGAAGCAGGGATTAACATGCGCTAGAGCTTTTCATTTTTAAAACAGGAGTAAAATTATTTTGAGAGGTGTTTGTTGTTGTCAACGAATGGTAATGGGTACACTAACTACCTTGCCAACCAGACTTTCAAGAGCGGCTCCCATGAATTATTTGCATGTTTATGTGAAACTCCTTCCAACCTTTCTTACACAAACCATGGCTAACCGAATCCTCGGGTGCCTGCCAACAATCACATACCATGAAGGAGTGCCTTTTTATTTTAGTTTTATTATGATGATGACACTCCCCCCAACCTTTGCTTACACAAGCCATGGCTAACCGAATCCTTCGTGGGAACATTTTGATATATTATGCGTTTTTTTTTCGACTTCGTATGCAACCAGAAATCCAGTTTGATGATTTTCCCACGTAATTTTGCAAAAAAAGTCGAAATTATTGTTTGTTAATTCTCAGTGGTAAAAGATGACATAATACATAGGCATCTTGAAGGGATTTATTTTTTGAAAATTTTATCTATTTTTTTTATTTTTTTACAGAGGTTAAAAAGGCGATCCACGGGGGTGGGGGGGGGGGGGGTGGAGTTGCATGGAACACATGTGCGCCACAGAAAAAAGGCTTTCTATGGCGCACCATCCCACGTGCGCCACAGAAAGACTTAATTCAGTGGCCCAACGGGGCCGATGCGCCACGTAAGTCTTAATTCAGTGGCGCACCAGGCCAGTGCGCCACAGAATGTCTTATTTCTGTGGCGCACGTGATCCTGTGCGCCACAGAAATAATGAAACCAATGATTAGGGCTGACCCCACCAAATTTCTGTGGCGCATGGATCCCTAGTGCGCCACAAAATAACTTTCTGTGGCACATTTTTGGTGGTGCGCCACAGAAATAAGCTCCGCCTATAAGGGTTTTCCTACTAGTGTTAGTTAGAGGATTTGAAAACCTTCATACACCTTACCTAGTTGACATAGGCATCCCCAATGGGCCTGCCAAAGATAGTACCCGGGGTTTGATGAAGGCCCACTACCCGAAGAATAAGAAGACTCGGAAGCCCAAAGATATTATTAAGGAAAGTTAGAGTTGTAATAGGAAGTGTTATTTGTAATCTTACGAGATGGGTTAGAAACCTTCCCGGAATCTGTAACGTGTACAATATGAATCCCTCGGCTCCGCCTCATATATAAGGGGGAGTCGAGGGACGAGAGAGGCATCAAATCATTGTTGAGCAAACCCTAGTTTTATTTCGTCGAGTACTTTTCGGCTGAAACCTTCGAGATCTACTTGCCCTCTACATCAAACAAAACCCTAGTCTACTACTTGTAGGCATTGACAAGTTAATACCTTGTCAATTGGTGCCGTCTGTGGGATTTAGAGGCGACAAGGAGCTGATCTCGATGGCACGTTCAGAATCGTCGACTTCATCGGCAGCAAGCAACATCATGGATAGAGGTAAACAGATCGAAACTGGTCTCGTTGATTTTGTACCTCACCCGCCCTCCCGTTTGGATGCATATACATATCCGGAGGAGCCCATGGAGATGACGTTCGGGAGGTTCCACTTTCGCGTCGGGAAGGAAGGAAGTTATCGTCTCGAAATTCCGACCTTCCCGAAGTTCCCTGTGGAGCATACTGAATCTTCAAGCTCGGCATCATCAATCGAGTCAGGCGACGAAGAAACCTCTTCGCCACGCTTCGTCAGCACCAAGGCAAGCGAAAAACTCGCCAAGATCTTCATTGACATGTCTTTCGAGTCGTCTGCGGACTCCTATATAAGCAGCGATTCCGAAAGCATCGACAGCTTCGACTTCATCGATAAATCTATCACCATTGGAAAGGTCTTCACCAATCTCTATGATGGTGTCACCGAATCCAGCAAGGCGCGGAATTCTAAATATCATCAAATCTACGTCATCGGAGAAGCAAGTCGTGATCAGGATGAAACGTCGGAGGCTTTCGACGATCTGGGAAATCCATACGTCGATCCCTCTGACTTAAGGCGAGGATTGGGCAACAAATACGTTGGGCCTACACCACGTATGAGAGTTCAGTTGCCACAAGCAGCATGGGATAGAGCTGCAAGAGCCATGGATGGTTCAGAACCAATGGCGACAACCGCCACGGTCGAGGAATTACAGGCATACCAATATAGACTCGCTCGAGCTGGAAGGGAATTGGAAAAACAAACAGAGGTTCTGAACAAAAGAAAGGAGGCAGCTTCCGCGTCAAGCAGGCGAAGGGCAGACCTCAGTCGACATTCAGGAACTTCGGGAGATAGTCACAGAGAAGCTCGGAACAGGGCAAGGTCAAGGTTGCAAAACATACCTGAAGCAGAAAGACAGAATCTAGTTCAAAACCTCGACATGTCCTTTATGTCGATAGACACGAGAGGAAACATTATTCCCAAAACACCGGAAGCTGGGTACATGGCGACACAAGCCTATATCCTCGCATCCAGGCCACCTCCTGGAGATCCAAGGGAAGCATTGTACAACATGGCCATGGCAGGTGTTGGAGCCATGGGAACAGCGTTCGCATCAACACCCCCCGAAGGATCAGCAAGGCAAAATAGTCCACGACCCGCGGTTGCAGCAGCAGCTCCCGAAAGAACAGGCGAAGCAAGGGACGCAGAAACCCAGGCAAGGGTAGATAGAGCACGGCAACATAGAAGGGAACATCGAAACTCTCCAGACTTAGCCGAAGAGGATATGTGCGGGCTACCATGTTTCACGAGGAGGGTCCGAAAAACTCGGGTGCCCTCAGGGTTTAAGCTACCCGATAATTTCAAAAAATTCGACGGATTGCAGGATCCTGAGGATTGGCTGGTAGATTACCTCGAGACAGTGAAATTAATTGGCGGCACAAGGGCAACGGCAATGCAGAGCATTCAGGTGCACTTGAGTGGAGCCGCAAGATCTTGGATAAAGAAGCTTCCAGTAGGCTCCATCGACAGCTGGACTGATTTTGAGGACATATTCATCAAAAAATTTCGGTCCACTTGTAAAAAGCCTGCGACACTCGAGGAGTTGAGATCATGTCGACAGAAACATGATGAATCAATGAGGAAGTACATCCAAAGGTGGAACATCATCAAAAACTCGGCAGAAAACATATCTGACGAGAGAGCCATAGATGTGTTTGTGGCAGGAGTCCGACGAGGAGATTTCGTGGAGGATCTGGGGAGAACTAACCCAAAAACAGTATCAGCATTGATGGAGATAGCAAACAAATGGGCAGATGGCGAAGATGCTGTGCACAATAAGCGACACAGGTCACCAGAGGAGGACCGCAGTCGAAATTACCAGGGCAGGCGACGATTCTCTCGATTTTCGAGTTATGACCCACCTGGCCAAATCTCGGCTGGGTTTCGATCAGGCACTGGAGGAAACAACAGAGATAACTATCAACGCAGCAGCGAGCAGCGAAGCGACAACAGAGATGACTCGCGAAATAACAGGCCAAACAACGGTTCTAGGTTTCAGAGGCCCTTTGTGACCCCTGAGGATATGATGAACGGTCCATGCCAGATACACTTTTTCGTCGACAACAATGGGGTAAGGCAGTCAGGACATCTACAGAAAGATTGTCGGAACTTTCAAGCAATGATGAGAGTCGCCGCGCAAGCCCACGCCCAGGCAGCAAGTCGAAATCCCCAAGGACCTAGGAGTGAGATCCATCTACCACCTCCTCCCGCAATTACGGAAGAAAATCGACACCAGCTCAGGATAGCGGCAGCACCAGCACCACCACCATACGTCGATCCTAACTCCCATGGAGCGGTCTCGATGATTCAGAAAGGCAGACCATCCAATAGAGCTCAGAAAGTAATCTCGCGGCAGGTATTCATGGCAGAAAAGATGCCTCCACCAACAATCGAGTATCTCAATTGGTCGGGACAAGACATTGGTTTCACAATTGCGGATCACCCGCAGCAAGTCCCTCGACCAGGGCAATCAACACTTATTTTGCCCGCAGTAATTGCAGGATTCGACGTGTCTCGAGTTTTCATCGACGGGGGAAGCAGTCTAAACCTTATGTATGCAGATACACTAAGGAAAATGAACATATCCTTGTCGAACCTCAAACCAACGGATACGCGATTTCATGGCATCACACCAGATAAACCAAGTTACCCACTGGGAAGGATTAATCTCGACGTTCAGTTCGGCACCCGAGAGAATTACAGGATCGAAAGGTTGGAATTCGAAGTCGTGGATTTCCCATCACAGTACCATGATCTGTTGGGGCACCCAGCATACGCTAGGTTTATGGCAGTACCACATTACACATACCTGTTGTGGAGGATGCTGATAACCCACAAGTATAGGGGATCGCGGCAGTCTTCGCGGGTAGTAAAACCCAATTTATTGATTCGACACAAGGGGAGACAAAGGATACTTGAAAGCCTTAACAGCGGAGTTGTCAATTCAGCTGCACCTGGAAACAGACTTGCTCGCAAGAGTTTATCAGTAGTAACAGTTCTATAACAGTAGCTGTAGTAGAATAACAGCAGCAGAGTAACAAAGACAGCAGTAGTGATTATAGTAAACAGCAGGATTAAAATACTGTAGGCACGGGGACGGATAACGGGCGTTGCATGGATGAGAGAAACTCATGTAACAATCATAGCAGGGCATTTGCAGATAATAATAAAACGGTGTCGAAGTACAAAGCAATCAATAGGCATGTGTTCCAATTATAGTCGTACGTGCTCGCAATGAGAAACTTGCACAACATCTTTTGTCCTACCAGTCGGTGGCAGCCGGGCCTCAAGGGAATCTACTGGATATTAAGGTACTCCTTTTAATAGAGTACCGGAGCAAAGCATTAACACTCCGTGAACACATGTGATCCTCACGTCACTACCATCCCCTCCGGTTGTCCCGATTTCTGTCACTTCGGGGCCATTGGTTCCGGACAGCGACATGTGTATACAACTTGCAGGTAAGACCATAAACAATGAATATCATGATGAAATAATAACATGTTCAGATCTGAGATCATGGCACTCGGGCCCTAGTGACAAGCATTAAGCATAACAAGTTGCAACAATATCATCAAAGTACCAATTATGGACACTAGGCACTATGCCCTAACAATCTAATGCTATTACATGACCAATCTCATCCAATCCCTACCATCCCCTTTAGCCTACAGCGGGGGAATTACTCACACATGGATGGGGGAAACATTGCTGGTTGATGGACAGGCGTCGGTGGTGATGGCGGCGATGATCTCCTCCAATTCCCCATCCCGGCGGAGTGCCAGAACGGAGACTTCTGGCTCCTGAGACGGAGTTTCGCGATGTGGCGGCGTTCTGGAGGCTTTCTGGCGACTTCGACTTCTCTCCGTGCGTTTTTAGGTCGAGGCCGATAAATAGTCCGAAGGAGGGCGTCGGAGGCCGGCCGAGGGGGCCACACCACATGGCCGCGCGGCCCCCCCTGGGTCGCGCCGCCAGGTGGTGTGGGGCCCTCGGGCCTCCACCTTACTTCTCCTTCTGGCTCCGTCAGTATTCTGGGAAAATAGGGCCTTCTGCATAAATTCCGAGGATTTTCCCGAAAGTTGGATTTCTGCACAAAAACGAGACACCAGAACAGTTCTGCTGAAAACAGCGTTAGTCCGTGTTAGTTGCGTCCAAAATACACAAATTAGAGGCAAAACAATAGCAAAAGTGTTCGGGAAAGTAGATACGTTTTGGACGTATCAACTCCCCCCAAGCTTAGCTTATTGCTTGTCCTCAAGCAATTCAGTTAACAACTGAGCGATAAAAGAACTTTCACGAACACATTTGCTCATATGATGTATATATTCTCATGCTATGGCTAATACTTAGGCAGTTCATAATGAGATGCATGCAAATAAGATCATCTAACAGCTATGTCAATCATGGAGAGGTACCAACAATTAATAATAAGCATCATGAATCATGTATATAAGCAGGATTGCAATGTTCATAAGAGAGTATGATAAAGTGGTATCCCGCTTGCCTGTATTTGAATAGCAAAACATAAATGCTCAGGCACCTCTGAGGTTCATAGAAAGACTAGAAATAGAGATTGTCAAAGATAAAAGCATCAAAGTTATACCTCAATCAATAATATTTTGAGACAAGCATATTATACTAAGAATGACAGTTGTGCTCTCAAGATAGTGCTCAAAGAAAGGATGGAGACACAACATAAAAATAAAAGATTGACCCTTCGCAGAGGGAAGCAGGGATTAACATGCGCTAGAGCTTTTCATTTTTAAAACAGGAGTAAAATTATTTTGAGAGGTGTTTGTTGTTGTCAACCAATGGTAATGGGTACACTAACTACCTTGCCAACCAGACTTTCAAGAGCGGCTCCCATGAATTATTTGCATGTTTATGTGAAACTCCTTCCAACCTTTCTTACACAAACCATGGCTAACCGAATCCTCGGGTGCCTGCCAACAATCACATACCATGAAGGAGTGCCTTTTTATTTTAGTTTTATTATGATGATGACACTCCCCCCAACCTTTGCTTACACAAGCCATGGCTAACCGAATCCTTCGTGGGAACATTTTGATATATTATGCGTTTTTTTTCGAGTTCGTATGCAACCAGAAATCCAGTTTGATGATTTTCCCACGTAATTTTGCAAAAAAAGTCGAAATTATTGTTTGTTAATTCTCAGTGGTAAAAGATGACATAATACATAGGCATCTTGAAGGGATTTATTTTTTGAAAATTTTATCTATTTTTTTAATTTTTTACAGAGGTTAAAAAGGCGATCCACGGGGGGGGGGGGGGGGGGGGGGGGGAGTTGCATGGAACTCATGTGCGCCACAGAAATAAGGCTTTCTATGGCGCACCATCCCACGTGCGCCACAGAAAGTCTTAATTCAGTGGCGCACCAGGCCAGTGCGCCACAGAATGTCTTATTTCTGTGGCGCACGTGATCCTGTGCGCCACAGAAATAGTGAAACCAATGATTAGGGCTGACCCCACCAAATTTCTGTGGCGCATGGATCCCTAGTGCGCCACAAAATTAAGCTATTTCTGTGGCGCACCGTGTCTGGTGCGCCACAAAATAACTTTCTGTGGCGCATTTTTGGTGGTGCGCCACAGAAATAAGCTCCGCCTATAAGGGTTTTCCTACTAGTGTTAGTTAGAGGATTTGAAAACCTTCATACACCTTACCTAGGTTACATAGGCATCCCCAATGGGCCTGCCAAAGATAGTACCCGGGGTTTGATGAAGGCCCACTACCCGAAGAATAAGAAGACTCGGAAGCCCAAAGATATTATTAAGGAAAGTTAGAGTTGTAATAGGAAGTGTTATTTGTAATCTTACGAGATGGGTTAGAAACCTTCCCGGAATCTGTAACGTGTACAATATGAATCCCTCGGCTCCGCCTCATATATAAGGGGGAGTCGAGGGACGAGAGAGGCATCGAATCATTGTTGAGCAAACCCTAGTTTTATTTCGTCGAGTACTTTTCGGCTGAAACCTTCGAGATCTACTTGCCCTCTACATCAAACAAAACCCTAGTCTACTACTTGTAGGCATTGACAAGTTAATACCTTGTCAATTGGCGCCGTCTGTGGGATTTAGAGGCGACAAGGAGCTGATCTCGATGGCACGTTCAGAATCATCGACTTCATCGGCAGCAAGCAACATCATGGATAGAGGTAAACAGATCGAAACTGGTCTCGTTGATTTTGTACCTCACCCGCCCTCCCGTTTGGATGCATATACATATCCGGAGGAGCCCATGGAGATGACGTTCGGGAGGTTCCACTTTCGCGTCGGGAAGGAAGGAAGTTATCGTCTCGAAATTCCGACCTTCCCGAAGTTTCCTGTGGAGCATACTGAATCTTCAAGCTCGGTATCATCAATCGAGTCAAGCGACGAAGAAACCTCTTCGCCACGCTTCGTCAGCAC
Organism: Lolium perenne; assembly: GCF_019359855.2. Taxonomy (NCBI): domain Eukaryota; kingdom Viridiplantae; phylum Streptophyta; class Magnoliopsida; order Poales; family Poaceae; genus Lolium; species Lolium perenne. Next base: position 22,950,549 of record NC_067244.2, on the reverse strand, counting down.
CAAGGCAAGCGAAAAACTCGCCAAGATCTTCAGTGACATGTCTTTCGAGTCGTCTGCGGACTCCTATATAAGCAGCGATTCCGAAAGCATCGACAGCTTCGACTTCATCGATAAATCTATCACCATTGGAAAGGTCTTCACCAATCTCTATGATGGTGTCACCGAATCCAGCAAGGCACGGAATTCTAAATATCATCAAATCTACGTCATCGGAGAAGCAAGTCGTGATCAGGATGAAACGTCGGAGGCTTTCGACGATCTGGGAAATCCATACGTCGATCCCTCTGACTTAAGGCGAGGATTGGGCAACAAATACGTTGGGCCTACACCACGTATGAGAGTTCAGTTGCCACAAGCAGCATGGGATAGAGCTGCAAGAGCCGTGGATGGTTCAGAACCAATGGCGACAACCGCCACGGTCGAGGAATTACAGGCATACCAATATAGACTCGCTCGAGCTGGAAGGGAATTGGAAAAACAAACAGAGGTTCTGAACAAAAGAAAGGAGGCAGCTTCCGCGTCAAGCAGGCGAAGGGCAGACCTCAGTCGACATTCAGGAACTTCGGGAGATAGTCACAGAGAAGCTCGGAACAGGGCAAGGTCAAGGTTGCAAAACATACCTGAAGCAGAAAGAGAGAATCTAGTTCAAAACCTCGACATGTCCTTTATGTCGATAGACACGAGAGGAAACATTATTCCCAAAACACCGGAAGCTGGGTACATGGCGACACAAGCCTATATCCTCGCATCCAGGCCACCTCCTGGAGATCCAAGGGAAGCATTGTACAACATGGCCATGGCAGGTGTTGGAGCCATGGGAACAGCGTTCGCATCAACACCCCCCGAAGGATCAACAAGGCAAAATAGTCCACGACCTGCGGTTGCAGCAACAGCTCCCGAAAGAACAGGCGAAGCAAGGGACGCAGAAACCCAGGCAAGGGTAGACAGAGCACGACAACATATAAGGGAACATCGACACTCTCCAGACTTAGCCGAAGAGGATATGTGCGGGCTACCATGTTTCACGAGGAGGGTCCGAAAAACTCGGGTGCCCTCAGGGTTTAAGCTAACCGATAATTTCAAAAAATTCGACGGATTGCAGGATCCTGAGGATTGGCTGGTAGATTACCTCGAGACAGTGAAATTAATTGGCGGCACAAGGGCAACGGCAATGCAAAGCATTCAGGTGCACTTGAGTGGAGCCGCAAGATCTTGGATAAAGAAGCTTCCAGTAGGCTCCATCGACAGCTGGACTGATTTTGAGGACATATTCATCAAAAAATTTCGGTCCACTTGTAAAAAGCCTGCGACACTCGGGGAGTTGAGATCATGTCGACAGAAACATGATGAATCAATGAGGAAGTACATCCAAAGGTGGAACATCATCAAAAACTCGGCAGAAAACATATCTGACGAGAGAGCCATAGATGCGTTTGTGGCAGGAGTCCGACGAGGAGATTTCGTGGAGGATCTGGGGAGAACTAACCCAAAAACAGTATCAGCATTGATGGAGATAGCAAACAAATGGGCAGATGGCGAAGATGCTGTGCACAATAAGCGACACAGGTCACCAGAGGAGGACCGCAGTCGAAATTACCAGGGCAGGCGACGATTCTCTCGATTTTCGAGTTATGACCCACCTGGCCAAATCTTGGCTGGGTTTCGATCAGGCACTGGAGGAAACAACAGAGATAACTATCAACGCAGCAGCGAGCAGCGAAGCGACAACAGAGATGACTCGCGAAATAACAGGCCAAACAACGGTTCTAGGTTTCAGAGGCCCTTTGTGACCCCTGAGGATATGATGAACGGTCCATGCCAGATGAACTTTTTCGTCAACAACAATGGGGTAAGGTAGTCAGGACATCTACAGAAAGATTGTCGAAACTTTCAAGCAATGATGAGAGTCTCCGCGCAAGCCCACGCCCAGGCAGCAAGTCGAAATCCCCAAGGACCTAGGAGTGAGATCCATCTACCACCTCCTCCCGCAATTATGGAAGAAAATCGACACCAGCTCAGGATAGCGGCAGCACCAACACCACCACCATACGTCGATCCTAACTCCCATGGAGCGGTCTCGATGATTCAGAAAGGCAGACCATCCAATAGAGCTCAGAAAGTAATCTCGCGGCAGGTATTCATGGCAGAAAAGATGCCTCCACCAACAGTCGAGTATCTCAATTGGTCGGGACAAGACATTGGTTTCACAATTGCGGATCACCCGCAGCAAGTCCCTCGACCAGGGCAATCAACACTTATTTTGCCCGCAGTAATTGCAGGATTCGACGTGTCTCGAGTTTTCATCGACGGGGAAGCAGTCTAAACCTTATGTATGCAGATACACTAAGGAAAATGAACATATCCTTGTCGAACCTCAAACCAACGGATACGCGATTTCATGGCATCACACCAGATAAACCAAGTTACCCACTGGGAAGGATTAATCTCGACGTTCAGTTCGGCACCCGAGAGAATTACAGGATCGAAAGGTTGGAATTCGAAGTCGTGGATTTCCCATCACAGTACCATGCTCTGTTGGGGCACCCAGCATACGCTAGGTTTATGGAAGTACCACATTACACATACCTGTTGTGGAGGATGCTGATAACCCACAAGTATAGGGGATCGCAGCAGTCTTCGCGGGTAGTAAAACCCAATTTATTGATTCGACCCAAGGGGAGACAAAGGATACTTGAAAGCCTTAACAGCGGAGTTGTCAATTCAGCTGCACCTGGAAACAGACTTGCTCGCAAGAGTTTATCAGTAGTAACAGTTCTATAACAGTAGCTGTAGTAGAATAACAGCACCAGAGTAACAAAGACAGCAGTAGTGATTATAGTAAACAGCAGGATTAAAATACTGTAGGCACGGGGACGGATAACGGGCGTTGCATGGATGAGAGAAACTCATGTAACAATCATAGCAGGGCATTTGCAGATAATAATAAAACGGTGTCGAAGTACAAAGCAATCAATAGGCATGTGTTCCAATTATAGTCGTACGTGCTCGCAATGAGAAACTTGCACAACATCTTTTGTCCTACCAGCCGGTGGCAGCCGGGCCTCAAGGGAATCTACTGGATATTAAGGTACTCCTTTTAATAGAGTACCGGAGCAAAGCATTAACACTCCGTGAACACATGTGATCCTCACGTCACTACCATCCCCTCCGGTTGTCCCGATTTCTGTCACTTCGGGGCCATTGGTTCCGGACAGCGACATGTGTATACAACTTGCAGGTAAGACCATAAACAATGAATATCATGATGAAATAATAACATGTTCAGATCTGAGATCATGGCACTCGGGCCCTAGTGACAAGCATTAAGCATAACAAGTTGCAACAATATCATCAAAGTACCAATTACGGACACTAGGCACTATGCCCTAACAATCTAATGCTATTACATGACCAATCTCATCCAATCCCTACCATCCCCTTCAGCCTACAGCGGGGGAATTACTCACACATGGATGGGGGAAACATTGCTGGTTGATGGAGAGGCGTCGGTGGTGATGGCGGCGATGATCTCCTCCAATTCCCCGTCCCGGCGGAGTGCCAGAACGGAGACTTCTGGCTCCTGAGACGGAGTTTCGCGATGTGGCGGCGTTCTGGAGGCTTTCTGGCGACTTCGACTTCTCTCCGTGCGTTTTTAGGTCGAGGCCAATAAATAGTCCGAAGGAGGGCGTCGGAGGCCGGCCGAGGGGGCCACACCACATGGCCGCGCGGGCCCCCCCTGGGCCGCGCCGCCAGGTGGTGTGGGGCCCTCGGGCCTCCACCTTACTTCTCCTTCTGGCTCCGTCAGTATTCTGGGAAAATAGGGCCTTCTGCATAAATTCCGAGGATTTTCCCGAAAGTTGGATTTCTGCACAAAAACGAGACACCAGAACAGTTCTGCTGAAAACAGCGTTAGTCCGTGTTAGTTGCATCCAAAATACACAAATTAGAGGCAAAACAATAGCAAAAGTGTTCGGGAAAGTAGATACGTTTTGGACGTATCAGATGCCTGGACCAAAGGGGCCAATCACAATTAAAAGAAGCTTTTCGCTTGCCGATAAATGTGATAAGGATTTTCATCGGCTTTCAGAAACCTTCGGGATGCAAGCAGAGTATATGGAGTCAAAGCTCACGACAGACTACGACGTACTACCAGATGTGGGGAGGCCTAGCAAGGAGTCAACCTTCAACACATCAAAGGATTCCAAGGAAGTACAGATTCACCCGACAGACCCGAAGAAAACGACGTCCATTGCAAATAACATGGACCTCGCATAGGAAAGCGCGCTCGTCGAGTTCCTCCGTGAGCACTGGAAAATCTTCGCATGGTGTCCAGCTGAGATGCCAGGAGTACCCAGGGAACTTGCCGAGCACCACCTACACTTGGATCCAATCGCGAAACCAATCAAACAACCTCTGCGGCGTTTTTCGGAACCAAACCGCAGGGCTATGCTGTCGGAAATTAACAGACTCAGAGAAGCAGGTTTCATCAAAGAAATACATACAGAGGCCACATGGGTAGCTAACCCAGTGCTGGTGCCGAAGAAAAACACGAAGGTCCTTCGCATGTGCGTCGACTTTACGTGTCTTAATAAACATTGTCCAAAGGATCACTTTCCCCTCCCAAGGATCGATCAAATCATCGACTCCACGGCAGGATGTGAACGTCTTTTCTTTCTGGATGCTTATTCTGGTTATAACCAGATTAGATTGAAAGAAGATGATGAGGTGAAAACAGCGTTCATCACCCCTTACGGCGTGTTCTGCTATCGAACAATGCCCTTCGGGTTGAAAAACGCGGGAGCAACATATCAGCGGATGATGCAGAAGTGCCTAGCAGAGCAGATAGGGAAAAATGTACAAGTATACATCGACGACATCGTCATCACATCCAAAAAAGGCGGCACTCTAATCGAGGACCTAAAGGAAACTTTCGACAACCTCGACAAGTTCTGCCTCAAGTTGAACCCGACAAAGTGCTCTTTTGGCGTCCCCGCAGGAGAACTTCTCGGGTTCCTAGTATCAGCAAGAGGGATTGAAGCAAACCCCGAAAAAATACAGGCCATTGTAACAATGAGGAAGCCAACAAAGTTGAAAGAAGTACAGCAGTTAACCGGGCGAGTCGCAGCCTTAAGCAGATTCGTCGCCAGGCTTGGAGAAAAGGCGTTACCATTTTACGCCTTGATCAAACAGGGAGATAAGTTCCAATGGAACGAAGAAGCGGACAGAGCTTTTGAGGACCTCAAGCGCAAAATCTCGACACCACCAATCTTGGTGGCGCCAAAAGAGAAGGAGCCTCTGTTGCTATATATTGCGGCCACACCCCAGGTGGTAAGCACGGTCCTTGTCGTCGAAAGGGAGGAAGAAGGAAAACTCCACGGAGTGCAGAGGCCAGTATACTTCGTCAGAAGTTCTGTCGCCCTCAAAACAAAGGTACCCTCAGTACCAAAAGCTAGCATACGGAGTGTTCACAACAGCACAAAAATTGCGCCACTATTTTTCGGCACACCCGATCATAGTGGTCAATGAAGCTCCCTTGTCAAATATACTCAACAATCCAGAAGCCACGGGCCGTGTCTCCCTTTGGGGAATAGAACTTTCCCCTCGGGACATCACGTATGAAAAAAGAAAAGCAATCAAGTCGCAGATTTTGCCAGACTTCATCGCAGAGTGGATGGAGCTGCAAAACACAGGACCACCGGATTTATCGAGAACTTGGACCATGAACTTCGACGGATCCAAGAGATTAGAAGGAGCGGGCGCAGGCGTGATATTAATATCACCAGAAGGCGACAAGCTGAAGTACGTTCTGAGGATGACGTTCCCGAACGCGTCTAACAATGAGGCAGAATACGAAGCCCTCATACACGGGATGAAGATGGTGAAAGCTTGCGGTGCAACTCGACTAAAAATCTTTCGCGACTCGCAGTTGGTAGCTCAGCAAGTCATGAACCAATGCGACGCAGTCAACGATAGTATGATAGCATACAAGGAAGTCTACAACGAGCTCGAGAAGCTGTTCGATGGATCCGAAGTAAATCATATCAGCAGATTGAGCAATGACGAAGCCGACGTTCTCGCAAACATCAGGTCGCAATGCCTTGCAGTTCCGCCAGGTGTATTTTGGGAAGAGATAGCAGAGAGATCTACAAAGTCGACAAAACCAAAAGAGAAGGAGAAAAAACCCTCGGGGGCTACCAATGAAGCACTAGAGGAGGAAGAGGAAGATCAGGACCTGGTCATGATGATACAGACACCATGGATGCAGACGTACATATCATACATCCTGAAGAAGGAAATACCCGACGACCCAGTTGAAGCGAGGTGAGTTATTAGACGATCAAAGGCTTTTACTGTGGTCAAAGGGGAGCTATACAAACGAAGTATTTCGGGAGTACTACAGAGGTGCGTCACACCCGAGGAAAGAAGGATGATCCTGAAGAATGTACACGAAGGAATTTGCGGTCACCACGCGAGCAGCCGAGCTATTGCTGCCAAAGTCTTTCGAGCTGGATTTTACTGGTTGACAGCAATAGAGGACGCAAAGGAGATAGTACGAACCTGTGATGCGTGCCAGAGGTTTGCCGCAAAACCTCACTCCCCGGCAGCAGAGCTGATGCCAATACCTTTGTCTTGGCCCTTTGCTCAGTGGGGCCTCGATATGGTGGGAAAGTCACACAAATCGTGGCCAGGAGGAAAAGAGTATATGCTGGTAGCTGTTGACAAATTTACAAAGTGGATAGAAGCGAAGCCGATAAACTCACCAGACGGGGCATCCGCAGTTAAATTTGTAAAAAGTCTCGTCTTCAGATTTGGAGTGCCTCACAGCATCGTCACGGACAATGGCAGTAACTTCACATCCAACGAGTTCAAAGATTATTGCGAAGAAGTGGGTATCAAGCTAAACTTTGCATCGGTTGCACACCCGCAAACCAACGGTCAAGTCGAGAAAGCCAATGGAATAATCTGCAACGGCATCAAGAAACGCTTACTAGCACCATTGGAGAAAGCTCGATACACCTGGCCAGAGGAGCTGCCTAGCGTATTATGGAGCATACGAACAACACCAAACACAGCGACACAAGAAACTCCGTTCTTCTTGGTCCATGGAGCAGAAGCAGTACTGCCAATTGAGATAGAGCACAATTCTCCACGAGTCGTGGAATATGACGAAGAGGTGTCGAGAAAAGCGCTAGAAGATGACGTCGATGCACTCGACGAAGCTAGAGATGAAGTACTCTCTCGAGTAACCAAATATCAATAGGACCTGAAGAATTACCATAGTCGACGATTACGGCCAAGATCCTTTCAAGTGGGAGATCTAGTCCTTCGGCTCACGCAAAAAAGACATGAAAAGCTCGAGTCACCATGGCTTGGACCTTACATCATCACAGAAGTAATCGGAGGTGGAGCATACAAGATAAAGGACAAGAAGACAGGGGTCGAGGAGCAAAATCCCTGGAACGTGGCGCAACTTAGGCGGTTCTACGCCTAGAGTCGAAATATAGTCCTTGTAAAACTTCAATATACTGAAACGCCCGTGAGTTTTCAGACGCACTCTTTTCCTTTTTCGGGGCACCGAGTGGGGCCGGGAAAGGTTTTTAATGAGGCGGACTCGCGGTGCTGCAATATAGTAAAGATAGTTGAGATATACATTTCTTCGGCAGGCTCGGGGGCTTACGCCTCAGACTTGCAAAATATATTCCTGACAATATTTCACCTTGGTGCACAAACACCTCGCAAAATAAGATCAAGATAGCAATCAACAAAAATAAGGCACGGGGGCTGGTACCCGTAAATATAGCATGCTCAATACAACTCCAATGCTTTGGTTTAAAAACCTCGCGCATACAATAAATAAAGTCGACACCAAGACACTTGAGGTATCAACGAAGAAAAAATAGTCTATCAGCTATACAATATAGAATAAGCTTGCAATATACAAGAGAGTTCTGAGAAAAAATCAAAGGAAAAAATTAATGATGGCCCAGTATGTTAATCCTAAAAAAAAGGCAAAGGAAAAAATAGAAGGGGACGACAAAATTACCAACAAAGCGCCGATTTTGCGCATTCAAGCGCTTGGTGATCGCCTTTTCACGAGCAGCTTGGGAGGCCTTGTGTTCATCTAAAGAAGTCTCGGCATCAGCCAGCCTCTTTTGCAGATCTTCGGCACCAGCAGCCTTTGCCTTAGCTTCTTCAGCTTCTGCTTTAGCTTGGCTAGCATCAAGCTCAGCTTTCTTGCGAGCCATTTCACTCTGCTCTTGTTTCTGAGCAAGAGTGTCGACAAGCTTGTTGGCTTCTGCAAGTTTCTCTGCCACAATAATCAAGAAGTTGTCAAAAATACAAACAAAGAAGGAGCAGGAAATCATAAAGCAGGTGTCATAGAAAAAATTATTACCTTCAGTCTGGCTAGCATATTCACGGTACCCAATAAATTGGGCACCAATACGAAGAAGTTCTTTGACCATAGGCTGTCAAAGAAAGACAAAGAAAGAAAACGTCGGTACGGGAAAATATAAAGACATAGAAGAAGGAACCAAGAGGAAATATAGATGAGCAAATTCAGAACTTACATCATCCAAGAGAGAATTGGAGGAGTTACCCAATTCAAGGGTAGGCTCCACGATCGTTTCTACCCTTGTCCTTTTTGGTGAAGGGACAAGAGGGCTCGAAGGTGGAGTGGGAGCGCCAACATTCAGTTGAGGAGGCGAGGATTTCTCTCCTTCAGCTGGCGTCTCCGAAACAACTAAAGTACGTGACGAGCTCGTTCGAGCAGCCACGTCAAGAGTTGGTGGTTCTTCCTCATCATCACTGCGAATAAAGGACGACAGCATAAAAAGCAAGATAGACAAAAAACTTCGAGTACAAAGATAAGGAGAAATAAAAAAAACTTACGAGCTGATGAGGGATCCAAGGTATGGATCATAACCTGCCTTCTGACGTGAAGGATCAACGTCTTCGGCTTTGGAGGTGCCGGAATCTTCGGCGTCAGTCCTTTTCCTTTTGTTCCTTGGAGAAACAGTAGGAGGAGGAGATTGTGCCGACGTAGTGCCCTCGGAGGCAGCTTCCTTTTCAGAGGAACCCGCAGATTTTCGAGAATCTATGGGTTCATTTACAAATGAGGGGTATCTTGGTTGTCGTCGGCAATGATAGCCCTTTCCTCGACTTCTCCACCTTCAGGAAGGGGAGGGAGCGAGATGAGATTTGGATGGTTCTATACAAAAAGCAGAGGAGGATGTCAAAAAGCAGGAAAGTAAAAATAAAAATAGCAAAGCAATAGCAAATCAAGCGATAAAGCTTACCTTGGGAAGTGGATTGGTGGAGCTGAATGGTTTAACGCGACAAGAAGAAGGGACAGGATCTTTTTTGCTGAGAGACGAGATTTTTCAGACAAGTTTTTCTAAATCCTTGACCTCTAAATCCGTCGACAACCGATCAACGTCCGTATCGCCAGAATACTTCCAGAGAGGGCGTTTGCGAGCTTGAAGAGGCTGCACTCTGGTCCTTAGAAAATGGGCTGTGTTTTGGATGCCTGATAATTCTTTACCGCGAGTATTTTGCAACTCGTGGATACGAGCCATCAGGGCTTCAGTCGCAGTTCTTTCTTCTTCGGTAGCCTCTGCGTCCCAGGAGCGGCGGCGAAAAATTCTCTCGGCACCATCAAAAGGAGGGATGTTGTCTTCAGCACATCCGTCTTTCTCCTCCTGAATGTACAGCCACTTCTTGCGCCATCCTTGAACTGAGTCAGGAAGTTTGACGTCGAAGTAGTCGACAGTGGGGCGAACAGAAATTACAACGCCGCCTATATTATAGGCGACGTTTGGAGAGCCATTGCGGCGACAGAAGAAAATGCGCTTCCATAGTGCCCAGTTAGGCTGGACGCCAAGGAAGGCTTCGCAGAGGGTGATGAAGATGGAAATATGGAGGATAGAATTGGGGGTCAAGTAGTGAAGTTGCAGACCATAAACAAAAAGCAATCCGCGGAGAAAAGGATGAATGGGGGCGGAAAGACCGCGGATGAGGTGGTCGATGAAACTTACCCGGTACCCCATTGGAGGGGTTGGGTAGCTCTCCTCACTAGGAAAGCGCAGTGCGTTGGGTTTCTTGTTGAGCCCTAGCTTCTTCAGAAGGTTGGTGTCCTTAGCGGAAAGCTTGGATCTTTCCCACTCTGCGGGTCCCATATCCGCGGCAGCCATGGAGGATTCTGGCGTACTGTGCCTGGTCAAGCGGCGTGGAGGCATTCACAATGGCGCAGGAGTGCAGAGCTTAGAGAACTGGGGGAGCGCAGGAGGATTTGCAGAAGGGAGTACAGCAACGGCGCGAGCGGAAGTGCTCAAGGAAGAAGAAGGAGATCTTATATAGAGGTGCGGTGAAACGGCGGACCGTTCGATGGAAAAATTATGCAGCAGATGATAGCCACGTAGGAGCAAGGGTAAAATAGTATTTTACAGTGGAGGATTTATGGTACGTGTGCCAGAAAAAGCGGAGGATGTGTGTCCCCCACTTGCACGACGTGTCAACGTGGTGGAAACAATGGACCCACAAGGCAGAAAAATTACGACTATTAACAGCGATGAAGTAACTTCGACAAAGATAGAAATTTCGACAAGAAAAATAAAAGAGGATTGACGACAGGAGAAGTTATTGAATACTTCGGGAGCTTTTGATCAAATACAAGTTTTTGCCCAAATGCTCGGGGGCTACTTCGAAAAAAGTAAATTTCGAGGATGACAATATAGAAATTGCGGGAGCCTATGATCAAACGCAAGCTTTTGTTCATAGCTTCGGGGGCTACTCCCATCGGGACCGCTGTTCGCGCACCCGAGATAAAAAAAATATCGAGAAAGAATGACAATATAGCGACATGGTGCACTACAATGTTGAGCCTACAACCAAGCACAAGTCCTTGGCTGTAGCCTCGGGGGCTACTCCCATCGGGAACGCTGTTCGCGTGCCCGATGAAAATTATCAAAAAAGAAAAAAGAAGAAGAGAAAGGAGGAAGGTAAAAAAAAAAGAAGGAGCATATTTCGAGTTATGAATATAACTTTACATACACTCCCATCGGGAAAGCAATATAAGTCAAAAATTGACTCGACGAAATGTGCTATTCCAACAGCCGAATAAGCACTCGACAATATATTCTCAGAATGCCAAAAGTTGCGAATAAATTCTGAATGCCGCAAAACACTGCGAAGGTAAGACCCCAGATCCATTCTGTGCGGCGTGGCCCCATCTCTGACGATGGTTTGCTACTTTTATCCGTATCAACAGATACGAAGAAAAATCCTAACGGACGCGTTAGGTACCCGATAAATTTAACTGGGACTCGACAGAATGGTAAGACCTTAAGCGGCACCTGTCGAAGTTTACACCAGTATCCCGAGATCATGTCCAGGGACGTGATCTTGAAGTAGGTTTTTGCGGATTGCCACTAGAGCAGTTAACTAGTACCTGATCCGTCAGATGAACTAGCCCCAACTACCATTATCCCTATACAATATAGAAATTCATGTGAAGAAATATAGACAAGTCAAAGTTGTCGAGTGAAAATAAACAGGGGAGATTTTCCCTGACTCTACGACTCAAGCAAAATCTCGGGGGCTACTGACATAGGCATCCCCAATGGGCCTGCCAAAGATAGTACCCGGGGTTTGATGAAGGCCCACTACCCGAAGAATAAGAAGACTCGGAAGCCCAAAGATATTATTAAGGAAAGTTAGAGTTGTAATAGGAAGTGTTATTTGTAATCTTACGAGATGGGTTAGAAACCTTCCCGGAATCTGTAACGTGTACAATATGAATCCCTCGGCTCCGCCTCATATATAAGGGGGAGTCGAGGGACGAGAGAGGCATCGAATCATTGTTGAGCAAACCCTAGTTTTATTTCGTCGAGTACTTTTCGGCTGAAACCTTCGAGATCTACTTGCCCTCTACATCAAACAAAACCCTAGTCTACTACTTGTAGGCATTGACAAGTTAATACCTTGTCACTAGTACTTATCGAACCTAATCCAAGTGGAAACCAAAGAAAATAAAAAAAGAAACTAAAAATGCCATATAGGCATATGAGAGTAAAATAGCAAATTTGGGAATTTAAGAATCTTGACCCTAAGACATGTTGTGAATGGTTGGATCACTCCTATATACCATTTGAACACTCAACAAGCTCATTTGGGTCAAGCCAAGGCAAATTAAAAATCAAATGCAACATATGCATAGAGGCATATGTGACACATAGCCATAATACCCAATACTTGCCCTATGCCTTTAAACCTTGACCAAATGGTGTGAATTCTTTTCTAAACCTAATCTAACCCTAAATTGACCCTAGCCCATGCCTAAGTAAAGCAAGGGAAACAATTTACAAGTATAATGAAATTTAACACATCACCTCTTATGTATTAAGGCCAATTTTGCAAATCTTTGAACAAGACCATTTGAAATGGTTTCAATGGTTGAGAAAGGTTTCTAAACTAATAATAATCACTTTAGAGTCAAGAAAAATCAAATCAAAAAGAGAGAAATCAAATAGGGAGAAAATCCCCAAAATTCCCTCACATACACTTAGCCAAATTTGCAAATCTTCAACCAAGGCCACCATTGCTTGATCTATTGCTTGTAGAATGCTTATATATGTTAAACAAACACAATTGCATCAAAGAAACAAGAAACAAATCAAAGAAAATCTCAAATTCAATTTACATATGATAATGGTCATATGTGCCATTTTTATTTTCTTCACCACTTTGCACCCAATTATCTTCTGATTCCTAAACAACACTTGGTAAAATATGACCACCTCATCCAAGACCAAGTGATGGTGAACAACTTTCATGTTGACCATTAGTGCTGAAGTTGACCAGGTTGACCAGTATGGATTTGACAAGTGGAGACTTTAACACTATGGGAAGATCAACCCAAATTTGAAAACTTGCAAAACTTTGTCAAATTGACCACCACCACCACCAATCCTTTTCTCTATTTATATGAATGAAGTCCACCAAAAAGAATTATAAAATTCCACAAAAATCTTCATGCGGCCATATCATCGAACACATGGCAGGCATAATTCTGAAACACACACACACCCTTTTATCCTCTGGATTTTTGCCTAAACCCCTTTCTCTCTTTGATCATTGATGCTCTGGTACCATCCCTGCATCATCCTATGCCCTGCATCCCTAAGGAAAGCGAAGCCATGATCATATTTTTTCCATGCCATGTACCATGCCGGCCACTCTTCCTCACTTCTCCCTGGTCCTCTCCAACCCACCTCACTATGTCAACTAGTTTCCCTACCCTCCCCTAAGCATGCTTGTACCAGCCCTAGTCGAAGGAGAGCATGGCATTGGCCACCAGACGCACGCCCAGACACGCCCAGAACGTGCCAGGCACGCGGTGAGCGTGCCCAGACAGCGTCCTGGACGCGCCAGAGCGCCATGCGACCCGTCGCCCTCATCCTCCCCTGCACCAGCTACCACCGCATTGAGCATCCACTCGCCACCCTCTACGAGCTAGACAACGTCGCTAGCCTGCGCCTGCCCTATCGCCGTCGCCATGATCGACGATCTGCCGCCAGTACCGTCCTCGTCGCAGAAGCAAGCCGAGCGCTCCGCTCATCCCCTGGACACGCCAGCTACACCCAGAGCACCGCCTAGACGTCGCCTACACGACGCGCATCCTAGCTTGCCCCTTCGAGCCTCGGAGACGCCACGCCGTCGTCGACCCTTCACAGCACCGCGGCACCACTCCTCCCCCTATAAAAGGAGAGCTCCCGCGCTCGAATCCTTCACACCAACAAGTTGCTCTCATCCCTCTGATCCTCCTCAACACCTTCCCCTCCTTAATTAGCCTGCATCTCGCCGGAATTTGACCGGAACCCGCCGCCATAGTAGCTCCTCGCCGTCGTCCAATTAGACCACCTCAAGCCCTGCCACCGGTACCAGTCGGTCCCTCGTCGTCGACAACATCGCCTCGCACCCAGCAGAGCCCCGCGGGAACCTCCGTCACGCCGCCGACCCCCTACCTCGCCGGCGCAGCAAGTTCCTCTCCCCCGACGGTGACGACGAACCACAGCCGTGCGATCATCTTCTAATCTAACGGACGACGTTGCCAGGTACCGTTTCGGTGATTTAAAGCCACTGACGTGTGAGACCCCATGTCAGCAGGCCCGAACCGTTACTGGGCTGCTTCTCTGTTTAAACCTGTTTCGGCCCATCTATTTTCCCGCGCAGCCCAACACTTTAAAGTTTGTATTAATCCATTTCAGCAGTTATTCAAATCTGATCTGTGCTATAAATTGAATAGTTCAAAATCTACAAATCCAAATTTAGTGAATCAAATTGTTCCAGAAAGCCTATGAAATTATCTACATTTTTCCACTGGATTCAACCTCAGATATTGTGTAGAATTTGAATAGCGAAAAGAACAAAACAGAGGCTTTTCAGTATTCAAATAAATCTTAAAAATCAACCAATTTGAGTTTCGAAGTGAATCCAATTTCAATAATTCACATTTAACCAACTCTAATTTAGTATGTGAAAATATAGCATATGTTATGTACATGATCATGGGCTAGAAGCAAAACATTGGCTATGTAGTCAATACTAGCCCATTTAAACTATTTCAAATCTTAGGAATTTAAATCTATGAGGTGTAACACCTCATTTAAATCATTTTCACAAGTGATATGAAGTAATGTGATGACCTATACTGCATAGGTTCATACTTTCTTGCTTGTGAAATTTAAATCAAAATAGTATCTAAATTTACAATGGTTATTTAAATCACATGAGATGATGAATCTCATTTAAACCATTTTTCTCAAATGATAAGTGTGAAGTGTTGACCTTGGTCAACATGTGATCATACATGGTTATTTGAGAAGATTAAATCTTAAGAAGATTCAATGAGAGGAAATTATTTCTCACAAATTAAAGAGAAACCCTAATCCATATTTCAATGAGAGGAAATTATTTTCCTAATACCAAATAAGGAAACCCTAGCATAATTTGTGAATTAATGTTAAGTAGTGATGCTATATCATTTGTGTGAGCCACTAAGGCTAATTAAGAGTACTTAAGTATTGTTTGGTGATTGTATCCTCGTATTCGTTTATAGACGCTAGTACCGGAGACTATCAAGCGGAGGAGGTATTCTACCAAGAGGAAGAAGAAGAACACTTTGATCACCTCACCAATCAAGGCAAGCTATTACCAATGCAAGCTAAACTAATGCAAGCTATTTTGTTTGCAAGCTATTTTGTTGCAAAGCTCTACAAGAGCAAGGCACCATTACATTTTACTTTATGATCCTATCCCCAGTTTCTACTTTACAAGTTTTCTTGTATTTTATTTATCAAAGTTACTTTGGATTTATAATTCTTTTGGTTTAGTTATGGAGTAGTCAAGAGTATCACACTTAGCCTAGAAGCAAGCACCCCTCATATTTAGTGGCTAGTGCTAAAGATTAAAAGTGACTACTCCAGTTGGAAACTCGTGAATTGAACTGAATTTGAAAACCTTGGAATGAAGATTCATTCTATTGAAAGCTTTTGAAGGTGAATGTGACTTGTGAATGATTTGGTGAAACTTACCAAAATATGATGGTTGGGTTCGGATGCGATACCATTCCAATTTTATAAGTACCCCCACAATACCTGAATCTGGTTAAGGCTTAGCTGGAAACTTATGTATTTTAGTATGGGTTCCCTCTGAACAAGCGTCATAGGGGTTATGCCGAGGCTGCCTCCATTGAAAGTGAAATGACGTGAAATGAGGTGAATGTCCTACCCAAGCCCTGTTCTTTTCACTGTTTTACGGTTTGTTTTCACCGGGAGGCCAAGATCATGGGGAGAGGTGCCTATACTAGAGTATGTAAATGAAAGGTTAGGATTGGTAGTTCGCGTACTGTGTACGATAAATCAGGGCCAGTTACCCCTGACGAACTATTGCAATTGTTGTGGCACAAGTGTACAACCTCTGTAGAGTTAAACCTATTCGAATAGCCGCGTCCGCGGTTATGGACAGTTGGAAAGGCCATACTGTTCCGTCATCAGAACTTTTCCAAAAATATGAATGGTGACTTGTGATTTGAATTGAAAGGTGACTTTGACTTTGAATCACAACGGAGTTGTGGGAATGACACTAATGTTCCCACTTGAGTTAAGTTAGCAAAATGAAGAGGTTTTGGTTATTAAAGTGTTTACGAAATAAAACTGGCTTTATGCAAATGAAACTAGAGCTTAGAACCCCCTTACTATAGTTGATAGTATTTACCTTAGTATTAGTTTGCGAGTACTTTAAAGTACTCATGGCTGTGTCCCTGGCTATTCAAATGGCCAGACTATGAAGACGAGTACCAGAAACCGGAGGAAGGACAGCAGGACGTCTACGACAACTAGGATCACTCCTAACGTCAACAGTTGCCTGTGAAATAAATGGACCAAGACCGCTACTATTTCGCTTCCGCTATGTGATTTGTATTTGGATCTCTAGATCCCCTATGTTGTAATGAGACTGAATCATGTGATCCTTTATTTGTAAGACAATATTAGTATGTAATGAATGATGTGTTGTGATATTAATCTATTGTGTCTCGCAAAAACAATATTCCTGGGATTGCGAGGAATGGCATAATAGGCATCTGGACTTAAATATCCGGGTGTTGACAGTGTAGTTCTTTAAGCGCTTTGGTATGTGTGTGGGTCTAGTTATTTAAGTGTTTTGTATCGTGTCTATGTCTTAAGTTCTTAAATGTATCGTGTCTATGTCTTAAGTTCTTAAATACATCCAGAATTTGCCCCTAGGGCGGGGACCCCGCAGATCTACCCCTATAGCTTTCTCCGTGCGAGGGTTTACCAATGGACTTTTTCACTTAGTTTGGTTTGTTTAGGACATATGTACATGTCAACCATAGGTTGGGCATACTTTACCATAAAATAGGCTCCGTTATAGCCGTGGCGGGGGTTTCCACATACAGATCCTGGATTTTACCAAGTGGTAGCCCATTATGCGGAAATCGTCAACGCCGGGTACATGTTGTGATGACCCAGCATACCACTGCATGGTGTAGTACACAAGTCGTTGACATAACACAAGTGAAACACCGTTCCACTCATATTACATCTCTCAGAGTGGTACAACAGAAACATATGCGAGTCCAAGGTATGTCTATAGAAGTACACACGAGCTGTTTACATACGATCAACACAGCCTCCTACTTTACAGTGAGGTAAAACTTCAAATAAAGCTCCAGAAGAACGACTCGTAGTCTATCTTATTGCTAACTCAAGTTTAAGATCTAATTGGCTTGCTATGGAAATCTAGCTACTTAGGTGCTATGATTAGGAAAAGGTTCCCTTCTATTACTAGTCTAGGTTTTCATTTTAGCTGATGCAGAAGTTGACTCCATTGACTTCTTTGATTGAATTCTTCATCTTGTTGCAGTTGACTCCTTTGTCTTCGAGTTCCACGGTAGTTTCTCCTTCGGTGCATTGATCTAAGAAGGGGGTTCAAACGAGATAGAATGAGTACGAGCGTACTCAGCAAGTTCATATTAGGAAATATGTGTATCATGCACTAGCTACAGCCATAGACCAGAAAGTCATAGGCCAATGCAAGTTTTCATAAACATTTCTTCAAAAGGTTTATTTTATTCTGAAAACTATGTCCGTCAGTCTTCACAGGTTGACTAGAACTTCGTGGAGTTCCTTTCCTGCCGCGTTCGCTGTTCCCTTCCCGGAACAGGGAGTGACAGCCACAATTTGATACACTCTGCAGAGGTGCGTTACTTTTCCCACAAGAGATCTCACCCTTTTTGCCATCCGCAGGGACTTGCCCCCGTTCACACTTCCTTTGGTGTGAGGCCAGGTATAAAGATCCAAGCCCACACCGCCTTCTCCGCGACTGCAAACCCACCCTTTTGTCCAACCGTACACCTCCAGTAGACTTCCCCCGATAATACGGCTTTACTCATGGTGTACTCCGGACAATCCTTCATAGATCGTAGAGCCATCATCACTAATGGATGGGGATTTAAAAGGCTATCCCAACCTACGGCAGTGCCTCCAACACCCCGCCGGCTCTACCAATCCGTTGGCGTGCAGAAGGGAAAAGATACGGCTGGCTTCCCCAGAGCCATTATAGATCTCATGGTCAACGCGGTTTGTACGGCGCTAGAATCACTGGACGGCATTGGTAATTAATCCTAGGGTGATATAACCCATGCAATGGAACCTCCACCATATCAACACATACCATGGTTCCATTGCCCACCACATAGTCATATTCATAATTGCAAAAATAATACTTTGCTTTTCAATGCATGAGAGATAAGTATAGTACTTTGCATATAGTTTGATAAACATAATCAAATGACATGAGCAAGTGATGAACTTGCCTTTCTTGACTGCAAGATTATGCAGGCAAAAGCTTCGATGCGTGATAACTCCAAATTCTGAAATACCATCATCGTCCGGTAAGGACAATGTTTAAAGAACTGGCAAAGATGCTATAATGCATAGTATGAGATGCAATCGTCCCGAGCGTAACCTAATCTTGATGATTTAAGATGTATAAGTTGTAAAGATTTCTTTAGGGTTGGTTGCACTTTTAGAATGGTTCTCAAACAAGGTTCTTATTAGGGTTTGGTTCTATTAGCATCATATCCAAGTGATATAAGACATCATAACAATCATACACCTAAATAATAGTGGTGAGATAATATGTAAAGAACAGTTGTCAATTTTAGGTTCTACAGAACATGGTTGATGATTACTTATACTATACTTCAAAAGAATAACTTTTGAAGAACATGTTGTTTAAGAATTAATGAGTATATCAAAGAAGGATTAGGGCTTCTAAGGTTTGTTTGACATTTGTACTTCATAAGAATAACTTTTGAAGAACAGGTTAAATAAGAGTATGAACTGCTATACATAGGAGCTATGGTTTTCTAGGGTTTCCTATTGGATTCATTTAGTTCTCTAATAGGGACTAGTTGGGTTCTTAAGTTGAATTGGTTCTATATACAACAAGTATTGGCAGGGTTATTAATGTGGTTGATTATGGTATCATATCAAAGAATGATGGTCAAAGTGTTGCTATGAGTCAGGGTTTACTATGACTTCACAACTACTTAACTAAGTAATCTCTAATGGTTGCCAAGCTAAGTGGTTTGTCATTTCCTAAGTAGGGTTTAGTTGAATAGGAGCATGTGTTGTGAATTGCTACACATGGTTGGTACTAGGGTTCATCATTATTGTTTTACTAGGGTTTGATGGTTGAGGTTGATTCTAATGGTGTGGTATATAAGAATGGTGATCAATGGCACTACTTTAATTAACAAGCTAGGGTTTGCATCTAGGTGGCACTAGTGAATCATATAGGTTTAAACTAAGTATATGGACATGAAATGATAGTCTCATGTGACTTGGTTTATGCTAGTGGATCATAAGCATGCATTCATTGGTTTCTTATTAGGGTTCTATAGATGAATCTCACATGATCACATGTGACACATAACTAGGGTTTTAGAGTTACAACTAAAGTGGAATGATCACATGGAATAATGAGATCAAGGTCCCCATTAATATTAGAACTAGGGTTTCTACATTGATACAATTCTTGAACTAGTAATTGACAATTGAGATGTGGTCACTAATTACTTTGAAACAACATTAGTAATGGTTTGATATTTTATTAATTTACACAAGATTTAATAAATAGGATAACTCTTATTCAAGTTTAATTTAGAAATCAGGGTTTAATAATTGTTATTAGGTTTAAAGTATTTAACTTGTGGACTTAAGATGTTTAAGTAAACAATTGTTAGACTACCAAAATAGTATTAGCTTTTACTATTTTCTTGAGTTATTACTATTTAAAGAAAATAGTAATATGTAATTTAGGGTTTATGAATTATCACTAATATTTAAGTGGATGCAATTATGATAAAGAAAATTAATCTTAACATTTTACTTAGTTACTGAATAGTTAAAATTTAATTTTGGAAACTTCACTAATTATTGAATTCAAATTGTATTTTACATAATTGAAATGGCATAATTAAAGAAGTTAAAAATAGATGAATTTTTATTTTGTCACACATTTTTGTTTTATATTTTATTTGGATAGAGTTTATTTTTGTGAACATTTTGATATATTATTCATATTTTTCTGAGTTGATATGAATTTTGTATGATTTTACAAAGTTTCAGCATTTTTCTAGAATTTAAAATTAACCTAAATACTAAACATACCGATTCGATTACACACACAGAGACAGACAGGTGGGTCCTATGCCAGGTCACCTGCCTCGTTGGCAGTTGACTGGGTCAAGTGGTCAACTGGTCCCACTGCCACGTCGACATCACCGGCGGCTTGACGCCGGCGAGTCAGTACGCGACGGCGACGCCGATTTCGGGCTCCCGGGGATGATCTACTACATGTTTCTGGACCCCCCGACCTACTGAGCACGATGGTGGTGGCGGTTTACCGAAATACTCACCGGAGCATCGCTGGAGAAGACATCTGCGGCGGCGCTGCTCCGGCCAAACGGCTAACTCAAGCTAGAGATGATACTAGGAAGCGAGAGTAGGTTCTACAGGCGCGCAAACTCACCCTGAGTAAGATGGTGTGGTCGGCGACGTCGATTGTTGATGGAGACGGTGAGAAATTCGCCATTACCGGCGAAGTACTGAGGAAGGGGACGATGAAATTCGCCTAGCTCCGGGCTCCCCTTGATGCTTGCTTTCTCCCAGATGACCTACGCGCCGAGGCGCTTCTCCTTGACCACGCGGTGGACTCCGGGGTGGCTTCTATCGACGGCTAACCGGAGAACTGGCCGGCCACGGCGGTGGTTCCAGTGAGAGTTAGAGAGGGCTAGAGAGAGAATGGAAGGGCGGCGAAGAACAAGGAGATCACGGCGGTTCTTTAGCTCCTATTTATAGCTCTGGGCGAGGGCCGTATCGGCATTTCACCGGCGGCAATGGCCGGGATGCATCGCCGACAATGAAGGTCTCTGGGGCGCGAATCTTAGCGCTAATGGATAGGCTCGGACGCGAGAATGCTTGTACGAGGTTCAGAGGTCGTCTGCGACGTCCGATCAAGCTTATCGCCGACGAGGTCGTGGCCTACTGTCGCCAACGCGCTGTCGACGCCGGGGAAGAAGAAGAAAGGGGTTTTCTTTCTTCGCACGATTTTTAAAGACACCGAATCGGTATCTGGCTTGGGCTGGGCTGGTGCTGGGCTTCGACGTGGGCTGCTGCGGTCCAGGTAAGCCTCTTTTCTTTTCTCTCTTTTTCTTCTTTTCTATTTATGTTTTTATTTCCTGGTTTCTATTTGTTATTTGGATTCAAATTTTAATTCTGGTTTTGCTTTGCAGGTCCTAAAACATTTGAATATCATTATAACTTGATAACAATGCTCACTGTATAATTTGTTGTTTAAACAAATATTTAGTTTAGGGTTTAATTGATATCTTGTGAGGCTTGAGTAAAATAGAAATGGTTTAGTTATTTATTTTAATTCCCTTTTTAATTTAGGAACCATATCTATTGAAATGATTTGAAATTTAGATCATGTGCATAATGAAAATATTATTAGGTTTAACTAGTGTGCTTAACAATATTGATTGTTCATATCTATTTTAATTATGGCTAGAGTTTAAAGTAAATGGTAATAAGGATGGATTGGATCATGATTTTATGTGGAGAATTATTCCTAAGGTTTTAAGAAGATGGCTAAGAAAATTCTATAATCACTAATCTGGTTGTAGTAAACTTTAGCTTGAACTAATTCAGATGGATCCTATGTTTATAATTAGCAATGCATTTTCCTATGATGGTTTAATTTATAGAACAATACTTCATTTGGTCTACTAGGATGGAAATGTAGGGTTTTGGTGATGCTTCACTAATTGAAGTATAAAATAGGCATGAGGCATGGCATGGTTCTACTTATAATCCAAAGTGATACTTGGATTGAAATGCAAAGGTGATCTAGGGTTTTAGTGGTGATCACCCAAGTGATATACAACTAGTATTAGGATATGGGCATAGGCTTTGATTATGTTTTATTGGGTAGCTAGGGTTACTCCTCCATACAAGGCATGAGGATTGGTTTGGGGTTAACTACTAGTGATATACTTATTATTTTATGTGGTAGATGAGATCTATCAATCATATGGGTTTAACTTATCATCTATATCTACAAGGTATAATCATGCATTAGACAAGATCCACTCATTCCTCACTAATTCCTCTTTAATATTCCTCTCATCACTCTAATCCTAGATTCTTAGGGTTTATAATTAATACCAAGTTGTGATGATTATGGAATTGGTTTCCTAAGGTATTGCTATTGGAATAGGGTTCTCACTTCCAAGATCAAATGTTGTCTTGAACAACTAGAATTAATACTACTCTAGAATTCCTGTATGGGCCTAGTTATGATTAGTATTATAACTTCTCTCACTTCTCAATGTATTGGAATATCCTAAGGTCCTACTTAAGAGATGATGATATGATCTTCTAAAGATATGGTTTGCCTAGGAATTCTACCTTGGTATCTTTTGTAGCTTGTTCTTCAGGAAATCTGATAAACCTGCATCTTGTGGCATGCCTCCACCTCCTAGCTTCTTCATCTTGATCCTAGCTAATTCATATGGAGTGGCTCTATGTGTTTGTTCACATGTATCATGCTACAAGATGAGCAAAGGGATGAAGGAGTGTGGCTCTATTTATAGGCTTGGGAAAGCTCTAGTATCATGACACATAGGTGGTGACTCTTGTGTTGGTTAGATGAGTAAGGTGCTTGGTTGTCATGCCCTCATCCATAGCAATCCTTTGAGCATGAGGTGGCAAAGCTTGGGATGCAAGTCATGTAGATATTTTCATCCCATGTGGCAAGATCATTATCCTCTCATATGATTTGTTTTTGGATAGCCAAGTGGCATTTGCTACTAAATATCTTGTGGATGGTTTTATTATTATGGATGAGTCATCATACCATCTTTGATTTATATTATAATATTGGTCAAAAGGTCAAGGTTGAAGTTATTCCTCAATTTTGAATAGTTGGGTTTGATTTCACCAAGGCATGATCATATGAGTTTCAAAATACTCATAGTTAGTTTTATTCAAATAGTTTGGACTATAATTCGTAATGTAAATGGATTTAGTTTTATGATATTCCATATACTTAATAAGTTATGATTTAAATAAGAATGTGTATCTTTTATGCACTTTAGACCCTGTGGTTTAACTTATTTATAGGTGAATTTAAATTACACACAAAGGTAGTTGCTACTTTCAAGTGTTAATAAGTTAGAGTTTGATTCTGAAAGAATGTGTTGTTGTAAATCTAATTCCATTTGATCTAATCCATAGATCAAATCATCTCTACCCAAAATAAGGTCTTAGAAAAGATCACAATGAATTTTATAGCGCTTGACTTGATGATCTACTTCAATTTCAGCAAGTCAAGTGAAACTTCAGTTACTGTGGTAAGTTTTATTTGAAAGCGCGAAAAATTCCCCGGATTTTCTATGCATGAATGCAATACACACTTTGGTGTTCTCTCATTTTATTGCCTCTAAACCTGGGATATTACAGCCTCTCCCCCTTAAACTGAACTTCGTCCCGAAGTTCGAACGCTCTCATGTTTCGGAACGTGGAACTGACTTGAACAGATCACAATCCTTTCAAACTCCCTAGTGATCTTATTGGATATAATTGAATATATCCCTTTTCCAGATCCTTCATGTAGTCTTCTGATGTCTGGCACTGATACTTTCTTTAATTTCTATGATTTCTTCCAACACTCTAAGCTTATAGGCTTACTCTCCAAAGATTCTTGGATTAGGACATCTTATTGTGTTAATGGACTTTACTAATGGTTGTGGTGACATCTTCCTATTTGGATACTCAAAGCTTGGTTCTACCAACTGCGATAATCCAGCTGCGATGTAATATGGCACTACGGTGTACCAGCTGCGGTACCCAAACCTTAATTCTAAAAGATTCATTTAAAGCAGGGTATTGTTTTCCCCTTACTACCATAACGAAAGTAATGGTACTTCGTAAGGTATTTACAATAGGCATGGTCCTGGTAGTTTAGTCCTACGAATGGATTAGAATCATTTAGTCCATCCAATCATGGCTTCTAGTTTATGCTAGTTATCCTCCTTTTGGTGTCTTTAGGTTCCATGAAAGGAATCTTTCTAATAGGCTTATGTTTTGGTATGGTCAAACTCCTTTGTATAGTATCTTCTTAGGCTTTGATTGCCCTCCAATAACTTCTTCATCCAACTTCATTATCTTAGACTTACTTGAGGTCTTTTACTTCTGAGTAATTATAAATTACCCACTCAAGTTATAATCTAACTCTTACTTCCTCGAGATATGAACCTCGGCTTCTGGTCTGACAACCTCCTGAGAGTACTTTTATATGGGTTCTTCCCATCAACCTCATAAAAATAAGATTGGACTTCCTTTCAGTTCAGACCTTCTTCTTGGTACATCATTCTCCAGATATTATATCTTAATACTTCTCATTCAGCCTTCCTCTCCCCCTTGGAGTTTACTAATGATCTTCCAACTTCCTTTCTTCTAATCATTAAACTCCAAGGTTAGGTAGTTGGTTTAAGTCTGGTTTATATTTTGTACCTTTCTAAAGTCTCACGAAGAATTCTTTGCGGTGTATCCACACTGTTGTGGGTATCCATTATGAATCCTCCGACTAAATATTTACCAACTACGAGATACCAGCTGTGAAATACTAGCTGCGGAATCCCCCTTTCTTTTAGGGTAAAGAAATGTTCAGGTTGTGGGCTATCTGGTACCAGCTGCAGACTACCTAGTACCAGATGTGGCTTATTGGATACCAGCTATGGCTATGTTATGGTTCTAGTCAATATCTACCTACCAGCTGTGGCTACTTTTATAGTTTTAGTTAAGATATACCTCACTTCACATACTTTCTCTTCATGATTATCCTATATCAGCTGCGGTCTTATTATACCAGCTACGACTTCACTTGTCTATTTTCCTTCTTCTAGGGTTTGTTTTGCGAGCTAACCACTTGTTGATACTATGAAAATAGTATTGTAAGTGACTTCACTTGCAATCCCTTCTTCCATAATGAATACAGCTCTACTTCTTCTGCTCCATATTCACTATTTTGCTCACTTTCATGATACTTCCATGTTGAAATACTCCTTTATTAAGGATAAAAGTGAGTTTTGATTAGTCCTTCCTTTAGAGTATTGTGGTTGCTTCCCACCATTTTACTTCCTTCTTCCAGTGAACCTTCATTTTGTCTTCAAAATCTTCAGAATTCGTCACTTCCTTACACGAATACCTTTCCCTCTAGACATATAACATCAAGTAAGATCTTGATATTGCAACATGCATTTGCATATCAAAGTCAAACTTCATGTATGGATCTAGTCAATCAATAAAGATTCAAGAAAATCCAATAAGATCCAGCTTTGTGCTTATAATACACATCCTTATATGCCTGAATATAATAATTGGGTAAGACATCCCTAAACATCAGGATCAGATGTGTAGTATATAACACCACATAAGATAGGTTTAGGTTGTGATACTTAGCACAATACGTGAATTTATACTATTTGTCTCAACATTTATCTTAATTGCACATTTGCAATGAGACAAACTTGAAACAATATGGCTTGGGATAATTGAAGTTATCCTAGTTTTCTTTGGAAGTACTAACAAAATAGTATACCATATATATGTGCTATTGAGGACTACTTCCTATAATACAATTAGTTCTAACATGTCTACTCTAAACACATGATTGTTTAGAATATACCACCTATAACTCTAGGATTTCTCTATGTGATATGCTATAAATAAGCCTTCTTTAAATTAAGGACTATGGTTCTAACATTCTTGACACAGTTTCCAGGATTTTAAGGCCTAATCTTTCGAACTATTCCCTAAATCCTACTCCTTATCATCCTTTTGTTATCGTACTTATGATGTTCTACTCCATCATACCATGATTCTCAAGTGAATCATATATGAGTACCTAGTTTATTATTGAAAGTAGACTCATGTAACTCCTATCACTCTTCCTTACCTCCTACAATTGACTTATCATAGGTATATACTACCATATATAACTTATCTCCCTTACTTAACATCATTCATTTGACATTTTTAATGACTCTTACTTAACTATGACTTGCATTGGTATACTTCTTCCAATAGGATATCTTCCTTATGATTGTATCCTCTCTTTGGACTACCATGTGTTGTATACCAACTGTGGTCTACTACCACCAATTATCTTAAGTTCCAATGGTGTTCTAATTATTTGGGATGAAGCCAGATAACTAACTAACTTTACTTAAGGAAGATATATAAGAAAGATTGACTCAAGTGTGTCAGGATTATTCTCAATTGAATACCCATCTCAAGTCAAAAGAATAGTTGGTTTGGCTAAGACAACTTCCTATAGACACTACCAAACCTATAGGTCTCCTTTAAAGGGTTTTAATCCTAGGGTCAAAGCATTTGCTCTGATACCAGCTGTGATGACCCAGCGTACCACTGCATGGTGTAGTACACAAGTCGTTGACATAACACAAGTGAAACACCGTTCCACTCATATTACATCTCTCAGAGTTGTACAACAGAAACATATGCGAGTCCAAGGTATGTCTATAGAAGTACACACGAGCTGTTTACATACGATCAACACAGCCTCCTACTTTACAGTGAGGTAAAACTTCAAATAAAGCTCCAGAAGAACGACTCGTAGTCTATCTTATTGCTAACTCAAGTTTAAGATCTAATTGGCTTGCTATGGAAATCTAGCTACTTAGGTGCTATGATTAGGGAAAGGTTCCCTTCTATTACTAGTCTAGGTTTTCATTTTAGCTGATGCAGAAGTTGACTCCATTGACTTCTTTGATTGAATTCTTCATCTTGTTGCAGTTGACTCCTTTGTCTTCGAGTTCCACGGTAGTTTCTCCTTCGGTGCATTGATCTAAGAAGGGGGTTCAAACGAGATAGAATGAGTACGAGCGTACTCAGCAAGTTCATATTAGGAAATATGTGTATCATGCACTAGCTACAGCCATAGACCAGAAAGTCATAGGCCAATGCAAGTTTTCATAAACATTTCTTCAAAAGGTTTATTTTATTCTGAAAACTATGCCCGTCAGTCTTCACAGGTTGACTAGAACTTCGTGGAGTTCCTTTCCTGCCGCGTTCGCAGTTCCCTTCCCGGAACAGGGAGTGACAGCCACAATTTGATACACTCTGCAGAGGTGCGTTACTTTTCCCACAAGAGATCTCACCCTTTTTGCCATCTGCAGAGACTTGCCCCCGTTCACACTTCCTTTGGTGTGAGGCTAGGTATAAAGATCCAAGCCCACACCGCCTTCTCCGCGACTGCAAACCCACCCTTTTGTCCAACCGTACACCTCCAGTAGACTTCCCCCGATAATACGGCTTTACTCATGGTGTACTCCGGACAATCCTTCATAGATCGTAGAGCCATCATCACTAATGGATGGGGATTTAAAAGGCTATCCCAACCTACGGCAGTGCCTCCAACACCCCGCCGGCTCTACCAATCCGTTGGCGTGCAGAAGGGAAAAGATACGGCTGGCTTCCCCAGAGCCATTATAGATCACATGGTCAACGCGGTTTGTACGGCGCTAGAATCACTGGACGACATTGGTAATTAATCCTAGGGTGATATAACCCATGCAATGGAACCTCCACCATATCAACACATACCATGGTTCCATTGCCCACCACATAGTCATATTCATAATTGCAAAATAATACTTTGCTTTTCAATGCATGAGTGTTAAGTATAGTACTTTGCATATAGTTTGATAAACATAATCAAATGACATGAGCAAGCGATGAACTTGCCTTTCTTGACTGCAAGATTATGCAGGCAAAAGCTTCGATGCGTGATAACTCCAAATTCTGAAATACCATCATCGTCAGGTAAGGACAATGTTTAAAGAACTGGCAAATATGCTATAATGCATAGTATGAGATGCAATCGTCCGGAGCGTAACCTAATCTTGATGATTTAAGATGTATAAGTTGTAAAGATTTCTTTAGGGTTGGTTGCACTTTTAGAATGGTTCTCAAACAAGGTTCTTATTAGGGTTTGGTTATATTAGCATCATATCCAAGTGATATAAGACATCATAACAATCATACACCTAAATAATAGTGGTGAGATAATATGTAAAGAACAGTTGTCAATTTTAGGTTCTACAGAACATGGTTGATGATTACTTATACTATACTTCAAAAGAATAACTTTTGAAGAACATGTTGTTTAAGAATTAATGAGTATATCAAAGAAGGATTAGGGTTTCTAAGGTTTGTTTGACATTGTACTTCATAAGAATAACTTTTGAAGAACAGGTTAAATAAGAATATGAACTGCTATACATAGGAGCTATGGTTTTCTAGGGTTTCCTATTGGATTCATTTAGTTCTCTAATAGGGACTAGTTGGGTTCTTAAGTTGAATTGGTTCTATATACAACAAGTATTGGCAAGGTTATTAATGTGGTTGATTATGGTATCATATCAAAGAATGATGGTCAAAGTGTTGCTATGAGTCAGGGTTTACTATGACTTCACAGCTACTTAACTAAGTAATCTCTAATGGTTGCCAAGCTAAGTGGTTTGTCATTTCCTAAGTAGGGTTTAGTTGAATAGGAGCATGTGTTGTGAATTGCTACACATGGTTGGTACTAGGGTTCATCATTATTGTTTTACTAGGGTTTGATGGTTGAGGTTGATTCTAATGGTGTGGTATATAAGAATGGTGATCAATGGCACTACTTTAATTAACAAGCTATGGTTTGCATCTAGGTGGCACTAGTGAATCATATAGGTTTAAACTAAGTATATGGACATGAAATGATAGTCTCATGTGACTTGGTTTATGCTAGTGGATCATAAGCATGCATTCATTGGTTTCTTATTAGGGTTCTATAGATGAATCTCACATGATCACATGTGACACATAACTAGGGTTTTAGAGTTACAACTAAAGTGGAATGATCACATGGAATAATGAGATCAAGGTCCCCATTAATATTAGAACTAGGGTTTCTACATTGATACAATTCTTGAACTAGTAATTGACAATTGAGATGTGGTCACTAATTACTTTGAAACAACATTAGTAATGGTTTGATATTTTATTAATTTACACAAGATTTAATAAATAGGATAACTCTTATTCAAGTTTAATTTAGAAATCAGGGTTTAATAATTGTTATTAGGTTTAAAGTATTTAACTTGTGGACTTAAGATGTTTAAGTAAACAATTGTTAGACTACCAAAATAGTATTAGCTTTTACTATTTTCTTGAGTTATTACTATTTAAAGAAAATAGTAATATGTAATTTAGGGTTTATGAATTATCACTAATATTTAAGTGGATGCAATTATGATAAAGAAAATTAATCTTAACATTTTACTTAGTTACTGAATAGTTAAAATTTAATTTTGGAAACTTCACTAATTATTGAATTCAAATTGTATTTTACATAATTGAAATGGCATAATTAAAGAAGTTAAAAATAGATGAATTTTTATTTTGTCACACATTTTTGTTTTATATTTTATTTGGATAGAGTTTATTTTTGTGAACATTTTGATATATTATTCCTATTTTTCTGAGTTGATATGAATTTTGTATGATTTTACAAAGTTTCAGCATTTTTCTGGAATTTGAAATTAACCTAAATACTAAACATACCGATTCGATTACACACACAGAGACAGACAGGTGGGTCCTATGCCAGGTCACCTGCCTCGTTGGCAGTTGACGGGGTCAAGTGGTCAACTGGTCCCACTGCCACGTCGACATCACCGGCGGCTTGACGCCGGCGAATCAGTACGCGACGGCGACGCCGATTTCGGGCTCCCGGGGATGATCTACTACATGTTTCTGGACCCCCCCGACCTACTGAGCACGATGGTGGTGGCGGTTTACCGAAATACTCACCGGAGCATCGCCGGAGAAGACATCTGCGGTGGCGCTGCTCCGGCCAAACGGCTAACTCAAGCTAGAGATGATACTAGGAAGCGAGAGTAGGTTCTACAGGCGCGCAAACTCACCCTGAGTAAGATGGTGTGGTCGGCGACGTCGATTGTTGACGGAGACGGCGAGAAATTCACCATTACCGGCGAAGTACTGAGGAAGGGGACGATGAAATTCGCCTAGCTCCGGGCTCCCCTTGATGCTTGCTTTCTCCCAGATGACCTACGCGCCGAGGCGCTTCTCCTTGACCACGCGGTGGACTCCGGGGTGGCTTCTATCGACGGCTAACCGGAGAACTGGCCGGCCACGGCGGTGGTTCCAGTGAGAGTTAGAGAGGGCTAGAGAGAGAATGGAAGGGCGGCGAAGAACAAGGAGATCACGGCGGTTCTTTAGCTCCTATTTATAGCTCTGGGTGAGGGCCGTATCGGCATTTCACCGGCGGCAATGGCCGGGATGCATCGCCGACAATGAAGGTCTCTGGGGCGCGAATCTTAGCGCTAATGGATAGGCTCGGACGCGAGAATGCTTGTACGAGGTTCAGAGGTCGTCTGCGACGTCCGGTCAAGCTTATCGCCGACGAGGTCGTGGCCTACTGTCGCCAACGCGCTGTCGACGCCGGGGAAGAAGAAGAAAGGGGTTTTCTTTCTTCGCACGATTTTTAAAGACACTGAATCAGTATCTGGCTTGGGCTGGGCTGGTCCTAGGCTTCGACGTGGGCTGCTGCGGTCCAGGTAAGCCTCTTTTCTTTTCTCTCTTTTTCTTCTTTTCTATTTATGTTTTTATTTCCTGGTATCTATTTGTTATTTGGATTCAAATTTTAATTCTGGTTTTGCTTTGCAGGTCCTAAAACATTTGAATATCATTATAACTTGATAACAATGCTCACTGTATAATTTGTTGTTTAAACAAATATTTAGTTTAGGGTTTAATTGATATCTTGTGAGGCTTGAGTAAAATAGAAATGGTTTAATTATTTATTTTAATTCCCTTTTTAATTTAGGAACCATATCTATTGAAATGATTTGAAATTTAGATCATGTGCATAATGAAAATATTATTAGGTTTAACTAGTGTGCTTAACACTATTGATTGTTCATATCTATTTTAATTATGGCTAGAGTTTAAAGTAAATGGTAATAAGGATGGATTGGATCATGATTTTATGTGGAGAATTATTTCTAAGGTTTTAAGAAGATGGCTAAGAAAATTCTATAATCACTAATCTGGTTGTAGTAAACTTTAGCTTGAACTAATTCAGATGGATCCTATGTTTATAATTAGCAATGCATTTTCCTATGATGGTTTAATTTATAGAACAATACTTCATTTGGTCTACTAGGATGGAAATGTAGGGTTTTGGTGATGCTTCACTAATTGAAGTATATAAAATAGGCATGAGGCATGGCATGGTTCTACTTATAATCCAAAGTGATACTTGGATTGAAATGCAAAGGTGATCTAGGGTTTTAGTGGTGATCACCCAAGTGATATACAACTAGTATTAGGATATGGGCATAGGCTTTGATTATGTTTTATTGGGTAGCTAGGGTTACTCCTCCATACAAGGCATGAGGATTGGTTTGGGGTTAACTACTAGTGATATACTTATTATTTTATGTGGTAGATGAGATCTATCAATCATATGGGTTTAACTTATCATCTATATCTACAAGGTATAATCATGCATTAGACAAGATCCACTCATTCCTCACTAATTCCTCTTTAATATTCCTCTCATCACTCTAATCCTAGATTCTTAGGGTTTATAATTAATACCAAGTTGTGATGATTATGGAATTGGTTTCCTAAGGTATTGCTATTGGAATAGGGTTCTCACTTCCAAGATCAAATGTTGTCTTGAACAACTAGAATTAATACTACTCTAGAATTCCTGTATGGGCCTAGTTATGATTAGTATTATAACTTCTCCCACTTCTCAATGTATTGGAATATCCTAAGGTCCTACTTAAGAGATGATGATATGATCTTCTAAAGATATGGTTTGCCTAGGAATTCTACCTTGGTATCTTTTGTAGCTTGTTCTTCAGAAAATCTGATAAACCTGCATCTTGTGGCATGCCTCCACCTCCTAGCTTCTTCATCTTGATCCTAGCTAATTCATATGGAGTGGCTCTATGTGTTTGTTCACATGTATCATGCTACAAGATGAGCAAAGGGATGAAGGAGTGTGGCTCTATTTATAGGCTTGGGAAAGCTCTAGTATCATGACACATAGGTGGTGACTCTTGTGTTGGTTAGATGAGTAAGGTGCTTGGTTGTCATGCCCTCATCCATAGCAATCCTTTGAGCATGAGGTGGCAAAGCTTGGGATGCAAGTCATGTAGATATTTTCATCCCATGTGGCAAGATCATTATCCTCTCATATGATTTGTTTTTGGATAGCCAAGTGGCATTTGCTACTAAATATCTTGTGGATGGTTTTATTATTATGGATGAGTCATCATACCATCTTTGATTTATATTATAATATTGGTCAAAAGGTCAAGGTTGAAGTTATTCCTCAATTTTGAATAGTTGGGTTTGATTTCACCAAGGCATGATCATATGAGTTTCAAAATACTCATAGTTAGTTTTATTCAAATAGTTTGGACTATAATTCATAATGTAAATGGATTTAGTTTTATGATATTCCATATACTTAATAAGTTATGATTTAAATAAGAATGTGTATCTTTTATGCACTTTAGACCCTGTGGTTTAACTTATTTATAAGTGAATTTAAATTACACACAAAGGTAGTTGCTACTTTCAAGTGTTAATAAGTTAGAGTTTGATTCTGAAAGAATGTGTTGTTGTAAATCTAATTCCATTTGATCTAATCCATAGATCAAATCATCTCTACCCAAAATAAGGTCTTAGAAAAGATCACAATGAACTTTATAGCGCTTGAATTGATGATCTACTTCAATTTCAGCAAGTCAAGTGAAACTTCAGTTACTGTGGTAAGTTTTATTTGAAAGCGTGAAAAATTCCCCGGATTTTCTATGCATGAATGCAATGCACACTTTGGTGTTCTCTCATTTTATTGCCTCTAAACCTGGGATATTACACATGAAAGGTTAGCCAAACCTTACGTCACACTTGTACATATATATTAGGGGCAGATGCAAGTTTTCCAACAATTCTGACGCTCCGGTGATCTATATCTTGGGAAACCCTAGGGCGGGACCCCGCAGATCTACCCCTAGGGTTAGGGTTAGGGTTAGAGTTAGGGTTAGCAATGTATGTGGAAACCCTAGGGTTAGGGTTAGGGTTAGAGTTAGGGTTAGGGTTAGAGTTAGGGTTAGAGTTAGGGTTAGGGAAACCGTAGCAAATGTTGGGCCTAGTGGCTCCGGTTGACTCGTCTGCGAAGAGCGTCACCCGTGGGACCTACATATGCCATCTACGAATTCTTAAAAAATAGAACCATTTTTTACATAATTCATACTAGTAAATAAATAATAGAAACATAACATAAAGTAATATGCGAGAGAAAAAATTAAAATAAAATAAAAAAACCATATATGCCGAGGGTGGCCGTCGGCATAGGGGGGCCATGCCCTATGCCGAGGGTAGCCCTCGGCGTATGGCTGACGCAGTGAGCGGTGGCGGTGACGGTGTGGGTGCGAGGGGGGGTGATGGAGACCCTACGCCGAGGGCCTGGTAGACGCCGAGGGCAGCTCTCGGCGTAGCCACCTCTACGCCGACGGCATTGGTACGCCGACGGTCGTCCTCCGGAGGTGCCCTGACGAGGCTGTACACCGACGGCCCCGATAAAAAGCCCTCGGCGTACGTGGTGGCCGTCGGCGTCTAGCTCCATTCCTGTAGTGGTGCGGTAGAAGCCTGGGCTGCAATCCAATTTAGGCCGGATAGAGTGCGGTAGAAAATATCTTGTTGGTTTTTTTCCTTTTTATGTCAGACTGAGCGAATAGAGGTTGGATTGTATCGAGATGCCATGAACGGGAGCCTCACAGTGGAGATCGGATGCGGCAGCGGGGACCTCGTGGCTGACAGCGGGAGGATCCTAGATACAACGTCAAGCTGCTAGCACGCACGGCGAGATTGTGGCTTCGGTTGCGAGCTGGGGTGGCGCCGTGGCCGCTTCCCGAGGCTGCGAGCTATGGCCGCCGAGGCTGGGTCCATTTGTTCATCTTAGAGCTAGTTGCGGCTGCGTGGGACATCGTGGTTGCGGCGGTAGCGAGCTACAACTTGATTTTTGCAGTGACGGCGAGCTACAGCTTGATTTGCGCGGTGACAAGAACGAATCGGACAAGTTCGACTCCGTTGGAAGGTATGTCAATTCATTCGCCAGTAGCCTCGATTCGATGGCGGCAAACATGAATCGTGTAGCGGTGAAGTCAAACCGGAGAAGAATCTAGACGTTGGGAACGTGCCCGAGAGATTAGTGAGGAGCGAGATAACATCCGTGTAACGTTTCGGTCGCTTCTCAGTGGCAGTGGGACATAAGTTACAACTGCTCTGCGTTTTTCTGTTCCATGAAACCGATAAAGACTAAGGGCCCATTCGGAAACCCTCTGGCTCCATGTAATTCATCCGCTCTGCTATGCTACGAGCCATTTCGATCGAGAGGAGGGAGCAACCATCGTTCGGGTCGCTCCACTCCAAGAGAAGATAGTCCGCCAGCCCAATCAAGCTGGATGGAGCTCGTTTGGGAGGTAACATGCCAATCCAGCGTGGCAGATATCCATCGAGAGGTTCTTTTTTGTTCGATTTTTCTTTTACAAAAGTGGTCTAGGTGGGGGTCGATGTGGAATCGAGCTAATGCTCCCATCGAAGGTCGGGATGTGGCTGCTGGAGCTTGTGGCATCGGCGGTGACGTCCTTACAACGACGAGATATCGTGATTGATGTGGGCCGAGCGACGAGTATTTGCACGACCCCGATCATGGAACGTGCATCGGAGAGCAAGTTTCGGGGGCGGGAGGGCTTTGATTCGGTGGCGGCAAGGGTGAGTCACCTGGTTATTAGGCTTGAATCAGAGGTTTGAGTGGCAGTGGGATATTAAGGACGATGGAGAGGAGACGAGGAAATAAAAGAGCACTTGTTCGGTGCCACTTAGTGTTGGAGATATGCCCAAGAGGCAGTAATAAAAGTGTTTATTGTTATATCTTAGTGTTCATGATAAATGTTTATATCCCATGCTATAATTGTATTAACCGGAAACATTAATACTTGTGTGTTTTGTAAACATAAAGGATTCCCTAGTAAGCCTCTTGTTAAACTAGCTTGTTGATTAATAGATGATTATGGTTTCCTGATCATGAACATTGGATGTTATTAATAACAAGATCATATCATTAGGTGAACTAGCAAGGTGGCCCTCGCAAATGCGAGGGCAACATCTCAAAGGCTATTTACTTCTCATTATTTATTTTTTTCTAAAATGTTTTTATACGTGGTAATTTTATAGAAATAATTCTATATAAATATTAAAAATACAAAACCTAGTGTTCAATGAATTTTATCTAAATTAATTATTTTTAGCTGCTACTTATTCTTGGCTCAACTATCAATGTCCATGCCATATGTCCGCTAATATTTGTGTGTGTTTCGCTTTGTGTTTGCTTATTTGCACAAAGGGGTGACTTACATAAATCTGGGGAAAAATGATGATATAATATTACAAACTATTTCAGAATAATAAAAAATTGAAAGTATTATGCAACAATAAGGGTAGAATTATTGGTTTTCACGCCTTTATACTATAATTCTTCATGCTTCCCGGAGTTTCTAGCCAACGGGTTTTCCTTTCAAGCATCTAGTGTTGCAATCACAATAGTAGTCATGATAGTAAATTAGGTCAAAAGCGTGGCAATGTTCCTAGCTAGTGATCTTCATTTTACTGTTACATGTCTTGCTCAATCGTATGGTTAATATTCTTCCTACACCTGGGATCATGTAAATGAGTTCCGGCTGGAAGTTGTTTTTTTTTCACTTATTGCACTTTGAAAATAATTAAGAGTAATATTTTCTTGGGAACTTCCTTTCCCTCGCGGCCGGTCCAACCGAAGTGTACGAACCTTACCATAATAATCTAGAATTTAGTTTGTTTTTTGAAGCTGAATTTAGTACGTCCGTGACATGTACAAACTCCTTAATATGTTTCTAGTGTTCCTTTTTTTGCGCAACTCTTTTTTCTCATGTACATGTCCCATTAAGTTGCGATATTTTCTTTTTACGCAAATCTATTTCTCACGTTCGTTTAGAGTTACATGCACACATGAAGAAATTTTGGCACACTTGATATGTCTCAATATTTTTGTATTTTAATAAGTAATATAGTTAAACAATATATAATTTTGGTTACTATCTCATATGTAGTCTACCATGTGCTTATACTGACACACACACATCTAGTTCCTTTGGAGCAATTCAAATTCAACACTCCTATTCAGAAAAGAAAATAAATCTGATTTTCTTATGTGTATCTAACGTACAACCGTAGGCTGCTTCTTTTACGTGGTTTGATATGTATCCTGTAGAACCAAGACATGGAAAGAAAGCACTTCCTATTTTCACGTGAATTTATAATAGGATGTAACATGGCACAAAACTACATGACTCGCGGTTTGTGTTCAATTAAATATCAATCACAATGTTAGTATTTTAAGAAAAACATCTTTCAAATATTCGTATCTCTATACTTTCCATTTGCGGAGACGAAGCAGTATTGTAGTTGTTCGCGTGTATTCATTATTATGTACTTCCTCTGATTTAAAATTTTAATATATGAGATGTTTTGGTAGGCTATTTTGGCCTTGTAATAGCTTACTATAATTGTCTTATATTTTGAAACTATTTTTGGACATGTTCAGTAATATAGTTTATACTTATAAAGTAGCCTAAATATCTTTCCGTGTAATTTTTGTTCAGCTGGCCGGATGTTCCTATGCTTTTTTTTTCGTGCGATATGATTTTTTCAGCTATGGACTCTATTTATTTACGCCGGGCCGGAAGCAAACTCTATCCATATTGGCCCCCCGATGACCTTTTTTGTGATGGCCCTTGGTGGCCTTTTAGATGACGTGGTTAACATAATGTGTGTGTAGCCATATGGGCACCTACGTGCCAAAATTTTATTTTTGCAACACACATTCTTTTACGTAACACTTTAATTTTTAATCTCAGACGTTAAAATTAATATAAATGGTTTATATTTTCTTGCATATGGGGATTAACCTGGTGCCTCGAAAAACACCCTTATTTTGCTTTTAGTATATAATAGATGATGTGATGGACATATAGCCATAGTAAGCGTAGCATATGATCAAGTCATTTAGTTCTTTGTGCTTCAAGTTTTAGTATGCATAGTAACTTAATCCTTTGACCATGAGATCATGAGATCATGTTAATCACCTACACCGGATAGATGCTTTGATGACACCAAACACTACTACGTAAATGTGTTGTTATAAAGGTGGCATTAAGTGTTCGGAAAGTATAGGGTTGAGGCACTTGTATCAATAGTGAGATTTGTCCATCCTAATGACGGATAGATATACTCTGGGCCTCTCGGTGGAATGACATTCAATTAGCTTGCAAACATGTGACTGGTTCACAAGGGATATCATATCACGCTACGAGTAAAGAGTACTTATCAGTAACGAGGTTGAACTAGGTATGGAGATACCGACGA
Source organism: Lolium perenne (assembly GCF_019359855.2). Classification (NCBI taxonomy): domain Eukaryota; kingdom Viridiplantae; phylum Streptophyta; class Magnoliopsida; order Poales; family Poaceae; genus Lolium; species Lolium perenne. The sequence continues at coordinate 22,912,828 of NC_067244.2, read as the reverse complement.
TCAAACTTCGGATAAGTACAATATCGCGAGACAAAGGGAATTGTTATTTTATGCGAATGGTTCTTTCGATCACAAAGTCATCGTTGAATATGTGGGAGCTATTATGGATCTCCAGGTCCCACTATTAGTTATTGATCGGAGAGGAGTCTCGATCATATCCGCATAGTTCTCGAACCGTAGGGTGACACACTTAACGTTTGATGTCATTTTAAGTAGATATGGAATATGGAAGGGAGTTTGAATGTTGTTCGGAGTCTCGGATGGGATCCAAGACATCACGAGGAGTGCAGAATGGTCCGGAGAATAAGATTCATATATAGGAAGTCCATTTCCAAGTTTGGAAATGATCCGGTGCATTTATGGAAGGCGCTACAATATTCTAGAACCTTTCGGAAGAAATCACCATGGAAGGTGGAGTCCCGGATGGACTCCACCAACCATAATCGGCCAACCAAGAGGGAAGGTGGATTCCAGGGTGGACTCCACCACCTTGGCCAGCCAAGGGAGAAGGAAAGGGAGGAGTCCCACTTCCCCTAGGTTTCACCCATATGGTAAGTTTTGAGTTGGAATCTTATTCGAATCTTGGGCAAACCCTAGGGGGTTCCACCTATATAATGAGGGGGAGAGGGAGGGGGCTGACCACTACTGGGCCACACCACCAAGGGGCTCCATGGCCGGTGCCCCAAGCCCCCCTCTCTCACAAACCCTAGCTACTCCCTCCTTCTTCTCCCGCGGTGCTTACGGCGAAGCGCTGCCGGTGATCTCCACCACCACCATCACCACGCCGTCGTGCTGGCGGGATTCCGAGGAGGATCTACTACATCCGCTGCCCGCTGGAACAGGGAGAAGGACGTCGTCATCAACATCGTACGTCTGACCAAGTGCGGAGGTGCTGCCCGATTGTGGCACCGTCAAGATCTTCTACGCGCTTTTGAAAGGGGCAAGTGATCGACTACATCCACCACAGGATTTATCTCGTTAACGCTTAGCGATTTTCGAGGGTATGTTGATCTTCACCTCGTTGCTACCATCTACTAGATTAGATCTTGGCTTGTTATTCGTTCTTGCGGTACAATTTTTTTGTTTTCTATGCTATGAATCCGTACAATGGTATCAGAGCCGTGTCTATGCATAGATTGGTTGCACGAGTAGAACACAATGGTTCTGTGGGCGTTGATGCTTTTGTTGTCTCTTGTTACGTGTACTTTGCATCTTGCGGTATGGTGTGATGAAGCGGCCCGGCCTAACTTTACATGACCGCGTTCATGAGACTTGCTCCATGCTCGACATGCAACTTGTATTGCATAAGTGGCTTTGCGGGTGTCTATCTCTCTAACCATAGTTAAGATTCAATTTACTATTTCAATTGACAACACTAGTATCAGCGTTGTGGTTCATGTTCGTAGGTAGATTGGATCTTACTCGAAAACCCTAAACCACGTAAAATATGCAAACTAAATTAGAGGCTTCTAACTTGTTTTTGCAGGGTTTGGTGATGTGATATGGCCATGATGTGATGATGAGTATGTATGAGATGATCATTATTGTATTGTGACAACTGGCAGGAGCCTTATGGTTGTCTTTATATTTCATAGTAGTTGTTATAGTTGGTACATGTGGTGAATAACCATGAAGACGACGCCATGGACCTTGACACACCGCCGACGATGATGGAGATCATGCCCGTGCTTTGGAGATAAAGATCAAAGGCGCGAGATAAGAGGGCCATATCATATCACATTATGAATTGCATGTGATGTTAATACTTTTTATGCATCTTATATTGCTTAGGTCGCGACGGTAGCATTATAAGATGATCCCTCTTACAAAAAATCAAGATAATAAAGTGTTCGTCCTTAGTTAGCACCGTTGTTAAGACTCGTTGTTTCGAAGCATCACATGATGATCGGGTGTGATAGACTCAACGTGTGCATACAACGGGTGCAAGCCATATTTGCACATGCGGAAACTAGGATTTGACTTGACGATCCTAGCATGTACAGACATGGCCTCGGAACACGGAAGACCGGAAGGTTAAGCATGAATCATATAGATGATATGATGAACATGTTGACGTTCGCCATTGAAACTACATCATCTCGCGTGATGATCGGACTTGATGTAGTGGATTTGGTTCGTGTAATCACTAAGACAATGCGAGGGATATTGTCTTGAATGGGAGTTCATTTAGTTAATTTAAGAATTAATAGTAAACTCAATTTATCCTGAACATAGTCCAAATTATATTTTGAATTAAATTTTGTAGAATTGGCATCCATTTTCTACTTTGCGCTAGGCTTATAATTGAGATAGAAATATTGTTAAATCTGACAATTAACTTTCGGACTGGTACCGTATTGTTAAAGAATCAAGAAATGATTATGTTCTATAGCAAACTTTTGATAATCCTCAAATTGCTGATTCAAAAGTAATGGTTTCAATTAGTATCTAAAATTATCTTGTCTCCGTGAAACTTAATGTTCAAATCCGTTTAAAAAGTAAGGAGCTGAAAAGTTTGTTTTCAGAAATAAGCAAGGTGTGAGATATATGTGATATCTACGACCTTATTACAATATAATAGAATATAATTTAGTGAGACTACATAAACTCATAAGTTTTATGGGAATGTACACAGATTGAAAATGCTAGGCGTCCTAATCCTCCAACTAGTTGAGCACTAACATTATTCGCATATCCATGTAAGCCATAGTAGCTTCATCATGAAATTGTCATGATTTGATGGGTAAAATAATGAGTGAAATTGTTCATCACATTAAAAAGTTACTAATAGTGAAATCTGAAACACTTGTCATGTGATGATCAACTTCAAAGTGAGAACCTCAAGGTTATTGGTATTTGCCAACAAGCCTAGAAGTTATTGATGTTAAAGTGTATTCTGAAATATGAGGAAAGTCGAAAGAGAAACTACAAAAAGGATTTTGGCAGAAAGAAAGAAAAGACTAGAAAATCTAGCTCAGGTGTATATAGATGATATACATGTTATGAATGTATTCTTTGATTGGTCACACAATGAAGTTCTTGGGTATTTGTACCATATTGGTTGGTATGAGATGTTATACAACACAACGCAATACAAGAATACAATGGCCTAAGTGACTAATAAGGAATGTGGTAATAATGCACGTCTGAAAAAAAATAAAGTGTTATTATGTTCGTCGTTGGCATTCTACCTAGCCCTTCAGATTTATAATAAAGAACTTAATAAGAGACTGGCTTTTCAGAACCTGGGTGTATGTGAACCTACTTTTTCAAAAGTGTGTTTGTGATGTAAAAACATGTTTTAAAAATCGAAACACAAAATGAATGCAAAGGTGATCTCAAACATGTGCCCTGGACATGAGTTTCGTGACGAAAAAACCTTTTATTTTGCCTCGGCAAAAAAGTGCAATTTTGCAGGGCTATATAGCAGTATATATGTGATGTATTTTGTCTTTTTTAGATTCTGAAATAAAAAAGTGGTTTCTCCGCGAAAACTTTCTACGCACACATGGAACATGCATACGTACCCCGTTATTTTTATTTCAGAATTTTTTAACATTTGGAAAATGCATTTCCCACCTGGGTTCACGTGCACCCAGGTTCAACTGGGACTTTTCCACTTAATAATTGTTATTTTGCTCTGGTCAAATAAAAACAATGAGTTGTTCAAATTATTACCTTACTCCATGTACGATGGATAAGTTATTATAAATCTTAATGGTGAAGCACACACGCATAACACTGACGCTAAAATGCCATAAGGCAAATGATTTGAATTCCACTTATATGTGGAACCACCATTTAGGTCATGTTAGAAAGGAACACATGAAGAAACTCCATGCAAATGGATTTTTGGAGTCATTTGATTTTTGAATCGTTTAGCACTTGCAAATCTTTTCTAAAGAAAATGACTAAAATACCGTTCATAGGCCAAGAGTTGAACGGGCAACTATCGTAGTGGAAACATACATGATGATGTATGTGGTTCATTGCATAGTTGTGTGCGGAAGATTCTTCTACTTCATGCAAACTTCCAACAATGAATTGAGTGTATATATATATGGATGTATTTATTCAATGAGGAAGAAGTCTAAAATATTTGAATAGGTTCAAATAAATTTCAGCATAAAGTAGAAATCATCGTAATAGAAAATTCAAATATCTATGATTGGATCATGGTGAAAATATTTGAATTATGAGTTTATAGTGAACATCTAAGAGAGTTACGAAATTGTTCCATAACTCACGTTTCTCGGAACACCATTGTTATGATGGAGTATTCGAGAGACGTATCCAAACCTTGTTGGATTAATGATGAGATGTAAAAAATACCATTATATTTTATGGATTATGCTTTAGAGACTACCGCTTTTACACTAAATAGAGCGTCATCATAATCCGTTGAAATGACACCATATGAGTTATGCCATGGGTATAAACCCTAGTAGTCCTTTCTTAAAATTTTGGTATGCATAGCATAAGTAAATGAGTTTACAACCAAAACAGGATGAATGTCTTTGCTGGTTATCCCAGAGAACAAAATGGGAATTCTTTCCAATATGAAGACAAAGACAAAAGTGTTTGTCGATGTTTCTTGCTTATTTCCAAGAAATTGTTTCTAGCGAAGTATTTGAGTGGGAGGACAATGGAACTTGATAAGGTTGATGAACCTGAGCATAATGATCAGAGTAGCGCAACATCGGAAATGGTTCCGGAAGCAGCCACGACGATCATGGCTCCCATATCTACAAAGTGTTATAGTCATGGAGATCGAAGTGCCTATTGAACCTTGTAGGCATGGTTTACTTTGCGATCAAATAAATGATTTGTGGACAAAGGATTGATTTTGAACAATGATAAACAAACTACGTACAAAGAAGTTATGATGGGTCCTGACTCCGTTAAAATGACTAAGAGACATGAAATCCAAGATAGTATCTAAAATCAAGCTTGGAGCTTGATAAACCTTTTGAAGGAATAAATACTTTTTGAAAGTAAATAGATCTATAAAATTAATAGACTTGGATATAATATTCTTGAAGAAGCTCGACTTGTCAAAAGATTGTTTATGACAAAGTTCAAAGAGTTGACTACGATAAGATTAGATCTTCAGCAGCGATGCTTATAGTCTATACGCATTGTTCTAGTAATCGCTACATATTTCTTTTGTGAGATATGTTAGTAGGATGGCAAAATACATTTCTTAACAGAATGTGTATTAAAGGTGTATACAAGATACAACTGAGAGTTTTTCTAGTCCGTAAAATACTAGAAAGGTATACAAACTTCACTGGATGAAGTGAGTATCACGGAGTTGGAATCTTCACCAGATGAAATAATCAAAGAGTTATGATTTCATCAGAAACGATAAAGAAGCTTGCATTTGCAAGAAATTAAGTGGGAGCGCTGAGACATATTTATAATACTTTATGTAGATGACATATTATGGATTATAAATAATGTAATCATGTACTTGATGTGATTAGAAGGTTTCATTGAAAATTAACTTCAATAAAAGAATATGGACTAAAAACATATTTAGCATCAAGATCTATGAAGATAGATTGAAGCGCATAATAAGTTTAAGTCAAAGTACATATAATGAATATTGAAGTAGTTCAATATGAAAACGTTAAGAAGGTATTCTTTTCCATCTAGTGGTTTAAACAAGACTTGAGTGTATATATATATATATATATCCTATATATATATATAGTTTTATATGGGGTAATGGCAAACAAATCGTTGTAAGGTGTTACACCGATATTAGTTTGATCACATATAAAATAAATTTCAATCTCAATTAGGCTAAATGTGTTCATTAAAATGTAGCACAATGGGCTAGAAAACAGTCTATGCTAGATTTAGATGAGTTCTAAATATTGTGACGGATTCTACAAACGAAGGCAGGGTATCTCATTGTTTTGACAATGACCGAGGGTGTTTGAGTCAAAGAGTTCTTTGAGAACTTGGTGTAGTTCTGATAGTGTCAGAACTATGAAACTATATTGTATGTGACAATATTGGTAACATATTTCAGACCGCGAAATTAAGGTTCCACCAGAAGACCAAACATATACGATTAATGTCGACTCATTTGAAAAACTGAGTAATGCGTAGAGACGCAAATGAATTGAAAAGTACATACGTTTCTGAGTATATTAGATTCGTTGACTGAAATCTCTCCCATGAGAAAACATGATAAGCACCAGAAGGCCAAGGTGTTATATCTTTACAAATGTAAACTAGATTATTGACTCTAGTGCAAGTGGGAGACCTTTGGAGATATCTCCAAGAGGCAATAATAAAAGTGTTTATTGTTATATATTAGTGTTCATGATAAATGTTTACATCCCATGATATAGTTGTATTAACCAGAAACATTAATACTTGTGTGTTTTATAAACATAAAGGAGTCCCTAGTAAGTCTCTTGTTAAACTAGCTTGTTGATTAATAGATGATCATGATTTCCTGATCACGAACATTGGATGTTATTAATAACAAGATCATATCATTAGGTGAATGATGTGATGGACATACACCCATAGTAAGCGTAGCATATGATCAAGTAATTTAGTTCTTTGTGCTTCAAGCTTTAATATGCATAGTAACTTAATCCTTTGACCATGAGATCATGTTAATCACCTACACCGTATGGATGCTTTGATGACACCAAACACTACTGCGTAAATGGGTTGTTATAAAGGTGGCATTAAGTGTTCGGAAAGTACAGGGTTGAGGCACTTGTATCAATAGTGGGATTTGTCCATCCTAATGACGGATAGATATACTCTGGGCCCTCTCGGTGGAATTTCATCCAATTAGCTTCAAGCATGTGACTGGTTCACAAGGGATACCATATCACGGTACGAGTAAAGAGTACTTATCGGTAATGAGGTTGAACTAGGTATGGAGATACCGACGATCAAACTTCGGATAAGTAAAATATCGCGAGACAAAGAGAATTGTTATTTTATGTGAATGGTTCTTTTGATCACAAAGTCATCGTTGAATATTTGGGAGCTATTATGGATCTCCAGGTCCCGCTATTAGTTATTGATAGGAGAGGAGTCTCGATCATGTCCGTATAGTTCTCGAACCGTAGGGTGACACACTTAAGGTTTGATGTCATTTTAAGTAGATATGGAATATGGAATGGAGTTTGAATGTTGTTCGGAGTCTCGGATGGGATCCAGGACATCACGAGGAGTTCCAGAATGGTCCGGAGAATAAGATTCATATATAGGAAGTTACTTTCCAAGTTTGGAAATGATCCGGTGCATTTATGGAAGGCACTAGAATATTCTAGAACCTTCCAGAAGAAATCACCATGGAAGGTGGAGTCCCGGATGGACTCCACCAACCCTAACCAGCCAACCAAGAGAGAAGGTGGAGTCCATGGTGGACTCCACCACCTTGGCCGGCTAAGGGAGAAGGAAAGGGAGGAGTCCCACTTCCCCTAGATTTCACCCATATGGTAAGTTTTGAGTTGGAATCTTATTCGAATCTTGGGCAAACCCTAGGGGGTTCCACCTATATAATGAGGGGGAGAGGGAGGGTCTGTCCACTACTTGGCCGCACCACCAAGGGGCTCCATGGCCGGCGCCCCAAGCCCCCCCTCTCTCACAAACCCTAGCTACTCCCTCCTCCTTCTTCTCACGCGGTGCTTACGGTGAAGCGCTGCCGGAGATCTCCACCACCACCGTCACCACGCCGTCGTGCTGGCGGGATTCCGAGGAGGATCTACTACATCTGTTGCCCGCTGGAACGGGGAGAAGGACGTCATCATCAACACCGTACGTGTGACCGAGTGCGGAGGTGCTGCCCGATTGTGGCACCATCAAGATCTTCTACGCGCTTCTGAAAGCGGCAAGTGATCGACTACATCCACCACGAGATTTATCTCGTTAACACTTAGTGATCTTCGAGGGTATGTTGATCTTCACCTCGTTGCTACCATCTACTAGATTAGATCTTGGCTTGTTATTCGTTCTTGCGGTAGGAATTTTTTTGTTTTCTATGCTACGAATCCCTACACTTAGCAGTGGTAGTTTTTGTAATTTCTATGAAATGCCGCTTTTCCATAAACGAGGAGCCAGGAACGAGTCGATCCGCATTTTTTTGTACACACCTCTCCGATCCACGGTTACAGATCCTCGGAGCTGAGGTGTTCCCCACCGCTCTGCATGCTCCGGTAGTGGAGTTGGGAGCCAGAGTGTTGCCGAACATGCCCTAACCCCACATATTCGTACCCAAGGCTAGAACCGCTCCAACTTTTCAGAACCATGGAGCCGAGGGGGGGGGGGGAGGGGGGAGGCACCGGAGCACATATCTTCATTTGCATTTCAATATCTTCTTACGTGAGTGTTTAGAATATCTTTCAAAACACCTTTGAGACTCGTATACTAGGATCATGGGCTTGTCATGTGTGATTTCACTCGCAATGAACCAGATCTGCCAAAGCAGGGCCAGTGTCATCATCCTCTGAACTTTACAATATGAGATTAGACCTAATATATAAGGATCAAACAATATAGAGCGTTTTCCAAATCAAAGGTTAATTCATAAATTTCACGAAGATTTCATTGTGTTGAATATACCTTGAGGACATATGCATCTTAAGTTGTGGTGTTTTCAAACTTCATTAGTTGAATGCATGTATATTGTGATGAGATAATTTGATTGGTTGCATGTCTAGTCCAATCCAATATTAGTGAACAGTTCTTGTCATAAAGTTGTGTAGGATTCACCCAGAAGTCAATAGAAAGACATACCAATTTGAAGTTAGCAGAATGACCATAAAATTGTCGGGTAGATAACGCAAATTAACAATTTTTGGACAGAGGATTGTGTTGAGTGCAATTGAGTTCAATCACCTTGTACGCTCATATGTATCTTGATTCTCTAGGTTGTAAATGTGTTTATTTTGAACTATTGTTTTGGGTATTTCTTTCCCTCGGAGAGTCATCTCTCTTCTGATGCGAAGGAAACCTGGCCGAAGTTTACAATTTCGGATGTGATAATTATAAGTCACGACCAAAAGGATTTCAATTTTCAATTTTCCCAACCGTAAATATTTGTCTGCATTGTGCGACACACGTTCTAAGCCGATGAGCGGATGAGCCCACTAATCAGGATTGATTAGTTAGATTTAGAATTATCCCAATCACAAAGGGGAACATGGGACTAGTGCTAATGCACAACAAATTTCTCAAGTCAAAACATCACATGGAACTTAACTTCGGCCAGTCTTGATCTCATTAAAACAAGTTCTTCTTGACGGTCAGATTGATTATGATCTGTTCTAATACACCATTCACTGCACAAGTCAATGGACGGTAATTGTTTATAGTATAATGTACCACATCCACTGCACATCCAGTTAGAAAAGTGAAATCATGTTGTCGATGTTTACAATCAACTCTTTATTTTCAGTACTCCCTCCGTCCATAAAAGGGTGTCTTAGTTTTGGATAAATTTAGATGTATCTAGATACTAAAATAGGTATAGATACATCCAAATTTTGAGAAAGTTGACACATCCTTTTGTAGATAGAGAGAGTACTTTTTTTTCGTTCAGAAACTGGGGGACCGTCGGCCTCTACATCCGTTGATGCACTCATCCCACACTATTTAGACTGATTAATTAATTAATGGTAAATTGATGGTATGAGACTGCTGCATTTTTATGAATTACAGCTCTATAACTCAATCGCGATGACAGCACTGAGAGTGCATTATGTCAAGCAAAGACAAGTGATGAGAAAAATAAATCAAGAGCAAGGGCGGAAGAGTTGGCCATTGGAATTTCGTTGAACACCGAACTGAAGAATGTACAGCGGAAGCAGCTCCTAGCTACTCCATGCTTGAATGGGTACAAAGACTTGTATGGATCGCAAATCTCTTATTTGTTTGGGCACAAATCATGCTGCTGCCACACTGTCCATGACATGAAAGGTGGGAGCCATGTCTACTACTGCATATATGCATACACACTAGCCACTCTAGCTACCACCAGAGTGTCAAAGAAAATTCCATACAAAAAAATGGTGAGAATCTAACTTGTCATTTCAAGATAGAGCGAGATTTTTGGGGAGTGTGGAGCAGTTGCTTACACCGTCTCCACTACTAGGCTACTGCAACCATTACCGGTACACCACACCAACAGCAGATGCAAGCACACATAAAGTATATATCTGCGACTTACATGCAAGGCAACAACCATAGCTGTCTGTTTATAATAATACACAAGAAAGCCAACCGTCCAACCAACCTCTGACCAAGAACATCTTTTATAATTTTCTTTAAGTTCAGTTTAACATGTTAATCAAGCATCAATCATTTCTCGTTAAAGTGTGGAGTGTTGAGTGTGGATTATTGTGTTAATTAAAGGGATCAGGAAGAGTACTTGTGGGAGAGTTGTGGAGGTAGTTGTACTTAACACTAACACTTCACCTAGAGTGAAAGGATGTGGATGGTTAGCCCTAGCAAGAGTTCAGCCTCGCCTATGCCATATAAACTGCAAAATCTATGTCTAAGAGCATGACATTGTCTCTAGTTTTATCTTAATATATGTGGAGTAATCTGTAATTTTACTATCACGTCCACACTCACTATTTTGGTTAAATCCATAGGCATTTAAATGATGAAAATGTAATTTCTTAGTAGAAGAATTGCAAAACGATTGCTCACTCTACATGGATAGCATTCCTTCGGCACTTGGTAAAGCTAAGTTGTTGCACACGGTATTTGACAGTTCAAAAATAAGTAAAGGAAAACACAAAGTGAAGCAACAGAGAAAGTAAAAAGCAAGTAAAGGCAATACAATTATTTTTCCATATGTTCCATATTCAGCCGTTTAACTTTAATTTTGAAATTAAGTAAAGAGATGGCAATGGAAGGAGTAGAGTTTCTTGTGGGTCCTGTTTCCAAAAGGATGCTGCTCTCTTTTGAATCCTAAAATCGCATCGTTTTCACTTAAAGTCTCCAGAAAGACTTCTAAACCTTTTTCTCATAATCTCCATTGATCATACTTGAATAAAAGAATCTGCATTGATCAGCATCGGTCTAGTAGCTTGCTGCCACATGCAGCCACAATCAAGCTTAGCCTGGCCTTGTTGACATCTCCTCATGTTGCCACTTAATTTATCATCACCACTCCACACACACACACCTCACCATCACACCACTTCTCATTCCTTCCTTCCTCTCAACCCACTCTCTATATGCAAGCAACCCAAGCATCCACTCGTCACCAACCTTGGCTGCCTTGTATTCTCCACCCTCCTTGTTTCTCACGCGCTCAGCTGACGCGCTGGGATCGATGGGGGAGGTGGCCGGCGCCGACGACCGTGCGCCCGTCGTCGTTTGCAAGGGCAAGCGTAGCAAGCGGCTGCGCGTGAACGCGGCCCCGCCATCTCCCGCGGTGGTCACGCCGGTGGCCAGTGCCGAGGTCGATGACGAGTCGTCGAGTTCTGCCGCGGGCGACGGGTGGTTGTCCCCGGGCGGCGACCAGGAGGAGGAGGCGGCGTCGGTGTGCGTCAACGAGGAGGATGAGGACATGGCGCGCTGCCTCATGCTGCTCGCCCGCGGCGGCACAGGACCGTCGTCGTCGTCGCCAGTGGTAGTTGCCGCTGACTCAACTGCGAAAGAAGCCAAGTTCCGGAGCCGGCGTGCCGCCGGGGCCGACGGGGAGTTCGTCTACGAGTGCAAGACGTGCGGCAAGTGCTTCCCGTCCTTCCAGGCGCTCGGCGGCCACCGCACCAGCCACAAGAAGCCACGCCTCCTCCTCCCGCCCACTACACCGCTTTCGTCTCCTCCAACCGACGAGAAGAAGCGGCCTTCGACGGCGTCACCGGCCGCGCACGCAACCGCTGATCCGACCGTGCTGGTGATCCCTGTCCCGGCGACGCCGCCCAAGCACGAAGTTGCCACAGCGACCGCTGTCACGAGCGGCGGGTCGAGGCAGCAGCAGCGGAGCAGGCTGCACGAGTGCACCATTTGCGGCGCCGAGTTCGGGTCCGGGCAGGCGCTCGGCGGGCACATGCGCCGGCACCGCCCGCTCGTGCCGGCCTCGTCGACGACAGACGACGTGGGGACGGTGGAGGTGATCGGCGGGAAGGAGAGAAGCCTCCTGGAGCTGGACCTCAACATGCCCGCGCCCTGCGACGACGCGCCCGCAGAGACGACGTCGGCGTTCCCGTTCCCCGTGAATGACAGGTCGGCGGCGGCGATTCTGTTCCCGGCGCCAGCGTCGACCTTGGTGGACTGCCATTACTAGCCATCAAGCAACAGAGTCAGTAAACAAACACACACCCAAATTAAGGGTCATTAGATTCTCTGTTTCTCATTCTACATATACATACACGATACATTCCTTGCCGTGATGAAACAGCATATTCTTTTTTCTCTTCCACCTTTTTCTTTGTATTACATTCTTTTTGTTCAAATGATTGGGAATCGGTGATGTAAAAATGTCGGTGCAAAAGTCTCACAGTTGACATTCTGTGATTAAATTTGTTCACTGAATTTGAACAGGTGCTTGTTTGTGTTTCCCCCTGTTCTCATTCATGTCAGTTACAATTTGACTTCTTCTGCAAGATTTGAATTTGAATTTTGAGTTGCTACATACTCAAAAGGAAGTGAAGTGTGTGATGATCAACTAGCCTAGCGTAGCCTAGTGTGGTGAGCCGACGACGAGTAGTGCAAACGAGTGTAAAGTGTCAGCCAAGCAAGCAATGCAATGCAATAAAGTGCTGGGAAAAGATGTGGCATTGTGCTCACGTAAAGGAAGTGACTGATCTTCTATCGCTCACTACATCATGAGCATCAAGGAAATAATCTAGCACTAGTACCTTTCTTCAAGGAAGTAGTATAAGTACATGTAATTAGCTTGGGTATTGGTCGCCATTGCTCTACCACCAAGAAAGGAAGGGCTGACTCTCAACTGCTTCCACTTGAGAGCCCAATCTCTATCTATCTAGCTAGCATGTTGCCCAACTCCAACCAAACCCAGCTCATCTATCTCTGATGCCACATTACCAGCTAGTTAAGACAAGGTACACGTTTTTTTTAAAGATAACAGAAGAGATCTATTCTCGCTGGCTGGCCTCCTCTCCGTTGAATTGTCATAACATTGTACTGTAAATTTTCAAATTTTCAATCATGCATGGAGTTAACGGCAGCCTAAGTTTGCGTGTGGTACTACCACGGAAGAAGGATGAATGTGTATGCATGAGTGAAGAGAGATAGATAGCTCATTCGCAAAAACAAAAACATAGAGAGCTTCTTAAGGGCATCTACAACGTACACGCTTAGGCCGGTCGCTAGGATTTTCTACCCGACAGTTTTGCCCCAATCCTAAATGATCCAGGGAATTTTTTAGGGTCGCAGCTTGAGTATGTGCCGGGCTCCTCGCTCCCCGCCGCCCAACCCCCCCCCCCCCCCCCCCCCCTTCAAAAATCGATTTTACCCAACGTCCTTCATTGGAGTATCATCCGATTATCTTCATATTTTGTTAAAAAAAATGGCTCCTTAAGCATCCGTGTTAGCGCTTGGAGTTGTATTTTCCAAAGAGGGTGATTAGTTTGGGGGTTAGGACTATTGTTAGGGAGGGGGAGCATGGTGGAGGTGCCGAGAACCAGGGTGAGCCCGTGTGTGTGGTGGGGTATAGTGCACTACCAGAAAAATTGCCAATGCCGCGTGGCACACTCTTTGTTGTGTTCCAAATAGCGCGGAACTCAGCAAAGGCTAATATTCTGTTGTGATCGGCCCAAAACAACACGAAAAAGACCACTTTCATGGCAACATCCTCGAAAAACACATGACGAAAAACAACGACAATGAAAAACCATAGGAAAGCACGCGGTAAAGAACAACATCAAGACAAACCCTACGTAAACACACGGCAAAACGGCCGTGATGCATGTAAAATGCTAGGAGAGGAAAACCCCGTTTCGTGTATTTTTAGCTTTTAGGGACCTAAATGAAGTTAAACGGAGATAAGATTCTGGGGATGTTAATATTTTATCAAGAGAAGCATCTGAAATACTTGGACCTCACGAGAAGGGCCAGGAAGGCCAAAAGAGGCCAGATGGCACGCCCAGTTGGGGTGGGCGCGCCACCCAGGTGCTTTCCCTCCTCAGCCGTCTGATTTTCTTGGTTCTTTCGCCCATGGACTTCGTCTGACCTACAAACATGTATATAAAGGAACCGCCCCGAGGCTTCCTCAAGGAGAGCGCCACATAAACACCGAAACACCAAAACAGAGCAAGAACTAGCGAAGATTGGAGGGGGGAACTCTGTCGGAGCCACTGCCGGAGGGATCTCTACCTTCTCCAACGCCTCCACCATCATCACCATGATGAAGAGGGAGTAGTCCACCTCTGGACTATGGGTTTGTGTCAGTAGCTTGATCTATTTCTCTCCTTTTCTTCATAGATCTAATACCATATGAGCTGCCCAACATGATTATGGTCATATATGTAATTCCTATGTGGTGGATCTTTATTCTATAATTTGATATAAGAGATTGGAACCTATTATGTGTAAGATGTATTGATAGATGCATATCATGTACCCTTTCTTAAGTACGTGTTCTATCCAACTTGTATGCAATTCTATCCAACTTGTATGCAAGAGCATGTGGGGGAAGAAGTGTGTATTAGATGGAGTAGCATGGTGGCAGTTATTGAATAGTGAAAAAAAATTCAAGATCTATTATGGTATTTACCTTTCTTTTGCTGCCTCACTAGGGATAAAGTGAATTCATGTGCTATAATTATCATGTGACAGCTTGATAATCTTGTTTGATCAAGGTAGCATATTTGTGATTCAAACATTATGGCAAATTACTTCAGGCTATACTCTGTTGATTCTTAATTCAAGATTGCTTGGAGTTCTCCCTTTCTTGAGGAGTATAAGAGAGATTTGTGATACATCGCAAACGTAGCTATAATTTTTTATGTTCCATGCTTGTTTTAAACCAATTTGTACATGTTTTGCTCACACTTCGTTGCACTTTTATACATTTTCCGGCACTAACCTATTAATAAGATGCCACTCTGCCAGTTTCATGTTTTTTGCTGTTTTCTATTTCAGAAAAGTTGTACATGAAATATTCTCGGAATTGGACGAAACAAAAGCCGAAGTCATTATTTTTCCGTAACGAAGACAGAGTCCAGAGGGGGGGAGGAAGAGGAGGCGCAGGGCGGCCAGACCATGCCTTGGCGCAACCTGGTCTGGGCCCGCGCCAAGGGGTTGTGTGGGCCTCCCTGGCCTCCACTGGCCTCGCCCTTCCGCCTATTTATTCACGATCTCGGGAAAAACCTAAACACCCGAGCCTACATCCACGAAAATTTCCGTCGCAGCCGCCATCGCAGACCCTAGCTCGGGAGGGTTCTGAAGCTCTTCCCGGCACCCGTCCAGAGGGGGAGATCATCGCCGGAGGCATCTACATCGTCATGCCCGCCTCCGAAGTGATGCATGAGTAGTTCATCAATGGACTATGGGTCCATAGCAGTAGCTAGATGGTTGTCTTCTCCAAATTGTGCCTCATGTTTAATCTTGTGAGCTGCCTAACATGATAAAGATCATCTTTATGTGATGCTACATGATGTGTTTGCTGGGATCCGATGAATATTGAATACTATGTTGAGATCGATTATATATAGTTGGCATATGTTATTTGTGATCTTGCATGCTCTCCGTTGCTAGTTGATATTCTGGCCAAGTAAATGCTTGTGACTCCAAGACGGAGTATTTATGCTCGATAGTATGTTCATGCCTCTAGTTTTTTGGATGAGTGACAATAACTTCTAAGATTGTAGATGTGCTGTTGCTACTAGGGAGAAAACAACAATATTTTATCCAAGGGTAATTCTATTGTTTACATTACACACGCTGCTTAGTGCGATAATCTGCTGCTTGCAACTTAATACTGGAAGGGGTTCGGACAATAACCAGAAGGTGGATTATTAGTCATTAACGCAGTTGGATTACGGTCTATGTATTATGTTGTAATGCCCAAACGAATCTCATAGTAATCATCTTGTCATGTATGGTCGGCATTCTGTCAATTGCCCAGCTGTAATTTGTTCACCCAGCATGTTATTTATCTTTATGGAGAGACACCTCTAGTGAACTGTAGACCCCGATCCTTTCCTTTACACTGATAAATTCATCTACTGCAATCCTATTCTGTTTACTTTCTGCAAGCATCGTTCTTTTTAATTACTGCAAACACTTCTTTCCACTCGATACGTTTAATCCTTTGTGTTCAGCAAAACCGGTGAGATTGACAACCTCACTGTAAGTTGGGGCAAAGTATTTTGGTTGTGTTGTGTGCAGGTTCCATGTTGTTGCTGACGCCGTTAGTGCGTCATGCCAATAGTCATCTAGCAACACCTTCAGAAGTCACGCATTTCTCCTACTGGTCGATTAAACCTTGGTTTCTTACTGAGAGAAAACTTGATGTTGTGCTCATCACACCTTCCTCTTAGGGTTCCCCAACGAGATTGCCAACTTCCACGCAGCACCATCAATGTGTTGCATCATCTTTATGTTAGGACGTGATGCCCATATGAATGCTTACCAAGCACATGTTGATGTTCCACCAATATTATGTATTTGATGAATTGCTTGTGTCCACTACAACCTAAAAAGCGAATAGACAAGTGAACCCATCAACCTCGGACCATTTTAAACCATTAGAAACACCTTTCAAACACAATTATAACACTTTATATTTTCTATCGTTTATTATTTCGGAAATACAAAAATATTTCTTCGCTTGAAAACACACAAAACCCAAAAAAAAGCATCTTTACATTGCCTTTATCATTCATGCTTAGTTTACTTGCTTTAATTTACTTATTTATATTTATATTTCATATTAGTAATACAAAACCTTGTGCTTGACAAGCACATGGTGGAGTTGGGGACACAAGATAAAAACTTTGCTTTGCTGTTTCTAGAAGAGGAGAAGAAGAAAACAAACCCTTAACAATTCTCCGAGAGTTCGATATAAACTCTCGAGTCACCCTTGTGGGAAAAAGACGCTTGCTACAACATTCCGCACTTGGAGTCCCAACGAGTTGTTGATACATCTCAAACGTATCTATAATTTCTTATGGTCCATGCTACTTTATTGATGATACTCACATGTTTTATACACATTATATGTCATTATTATGCATTTTCCGGCACTAACCTATTGACGAGATGCCGAAGAGTCAGTTGCTGTTTTCTGCTGTTTTTGGTTTCAGAAATCCTAGTAAGGAAATATTCTCGGAATTGGACGAAATCAACGCCCAGGGGCCTATTTTTCCACGAAGCATCCAGAAGTACGAAGAGGAAACGAAGTGGGGCCACGAGGTGGCGCCACACTAGGGCGGCGCGGCCCAAGCCCTGGCCGCGCCGGCTGTTGTGTGGGCCCCTCGTGACGCCTCCTGACCTGCCCTTCCGCCTACTTAAAGTCTTCGTCGCGAAACCCCCAGTACCGAGAGCCACGATACGGAAAATCTTCCAGTGATGCCGCCGCCGCCAATCCCATCTCGGGGGATTCAGGAGATCGCCTCCGGCACCCTGCCGGAGAGGGGAATCATCTCCCGGAGGACTCTTCATCGCCATGATCGCCTCCGGATTGATGTGTGAGTAGTTCACCCCTGGACTATGGGTCCATAGCAGTAGCTAGATGGTCGTCTTCTCCTAATTGTGCTATCATGTTAGATCTTGTGAGCTGCCTATCATGATCAAGATCGTCTATTTGTAATCCTACATGTTGTGTTTGTTGGGATCCGATGGATATTGAATACTATGTCAAGTTGATTATCGATCTATCATATATGCGTTGTTTATGTTCTTGCATACTCTCCGTTGCTAGTAGAGGCTCTGGCCAAGTTGATACTTGTAACTCCAAGAGGGAGTATTTATGCTCGATAGTGGGTTCATGCCTCCATTAAATCTGGGACAGTGACAGAAAGTTCTAAGGTTGTGGATGTGCTGTTGCCACTAGGGATAAAACATCGATGCTTTGTCTAAGGATATTTGTGTTGATTACATTACGCACCATACTTAATGCAATTGTCTGTTGCTTGCAACTTAATACCGGAAGGGGTTCGGATGATAACCTGAAAGTGGACTTTTTAGGCATAGATGCATGCTGGATGGCGGTCTATGTACTTTGTCGTAATGCCCTGATTAAATCTCATAGTACTCATCATGATATATGTATGTGCATTGTTATGCCTTCTTTATTTGTCAATTGCCCAACTGTAATTTGTTCACCCAACATGCTATTTATCTTATGGGAGAGACACCTCTAGTGAACTGTGGACCCCGGTCCTATTCTTTACATCTGAAATAAAATCTACTGCAATACTTGTTCTCTACTGTTCTTTGCAAACAAACATCATCTTCCACTCGATACGCTTAATCCTTTGTTTTCAGCAAGCCGGTGAGATTGACAACCTCACTGTTACGTTGGGGCAAAGTATTTTGATTGTGTTGTGCAGGTTCCACGTTGGCGCCGAAATCCCTGGTGTTGCGCCGCACTACACTTCGCCGCCATCAACCTTGAACGTGCTTCTTGGCTCCTCCTGGTTCGATAAACCTTGGTTTCTTTCTGAGGAAAAACTTGCTACTGTACGCATCACACCTTCCTCTTGGGGTTCCCAACGGACGTGTGTTAATTGCACGCATCAAGCATATTTCTGGCGCCGTTGCCGGGGAGATCAAGACACGCTGCAAGGGGAGTCTCTCACTTCCAATCTCTTTACTTTGTTTTTGTCTTGCTTTATTTTATTTACTGCTTTGTTTGCTGCACTAAAACAAAACACAAAAAATTAGTTGCTAGCTTTACTTTATTTACTATCTTGTTCTCTATATCAAAACACAAAAAAATTAGTTACTTGCATTTACTTTATTTACCTTTAGCTTATTTCATCATGTTTCCTCCTAAGTACACTCTAAAAGACATACCGGTAGGACGAGGGTCTATAATTGGAAGAGATAATATAGAAGATTTTTTCACTCATGTTAGTACAGCTGAAGATTTTGAAGATAGACATTTGGTAGAACTTGCTCCTACTTATGAAATAGCTGTTGCTTCTTTAGTACACATGTTGGAAACTAAATTTGTTAATCTCAACCCTATAATTCTGCATATGTTTCTTACACTCTCTGATATGGAGGAAGGAGAAAAGAAAGATTTTGTCTTAGAAATCCTTCTTAAAGAATTTGGTGGTGTAGCAAGAGAGGCTAGAAAAGTCTTTATTAAATATAAGATGCTTGGTTCTTACACCAACTTTGCTAGTACCCTTGAAAAGATGGACATTGATAGAATAAAGTACACTAATAATGTTAATGATGGAGGGGATATTAAGACATCAATACCCTGCAAGCTCGTAGGAATGTTCGAGGCACTAGAAAAGAATTATGATTGGATTGTTCCTGAAAATTTGTTTGATGAGAATAGCAAGCCTAAGAGTAATGAAAAGGGAGCCTCTGAAACTTACATAGATAAGATAACATGCATTGTTGAGGAAACTCCCGACACCCCTGGTAATAATGTCAATGCTTCATCTCTTGATAATACTTGATTCACACTTTCTGCGCCTAGCTGAAAGGCGTTAAAGAAAAGCGCTTATGGGAGACAACCCATTATTTTTACTACAGCACTTTTGTTTTATATTTGAGTCTTGGAAGTTGTTTACTCTTGTAGCAACCTCTCCTTATCATGTTTTTGTGCCAAGTAAAGTCTCTATGGTAAAGTTGATGCTAGATTTGGATTGCTGCGCAGGAACAGAATTGCTGTCTGTCACGAATTTGCGCAGAACTCTCTGTAAAAAAATCAAAAAAATCTGCCAATTTACGTTCGTGATCCTCAGATATGTACGCAACTTTCATTAGTTTTGAGATTTTTCATCTGAGCAAGTTAAGTGCCCCTGGAAAATTCTTCTTTACGGACTGTTCTGTTTTGACAGATTCTGCCTTTTATTTCGCATTGCCTGTTTCGCTATGTTTGATGGATTTCTTTGATCCATTAACTTTCAGTACCTTTGTGCAATGTCCAGAAGTGTTAAGAATGATTATGTCACCTCTGAATGTATGAATTTTCAATTATGCACTAACCCTCTAATGAGTTTGTTTCGAGTTTGGTGTGGAGGAAGTTTTCAAGGGTCAAGAGAGGAGTATGATACAATATGATCAAGAAGAGTGAAAGGTCTAAGCTTGGGGATGCCCCGGTGGTTCATCCCTGCATATTTTAAGAAGACTCAAGCATCTAAGCTTGGGGCATCTAAGCTTGGGGATGCCCAAGGCATCCCCTTCTTCATCGACAACATTATCAGGTTCTTCTAGTGAAACTATATTTTTATTCCGTCACATCTTATGTGCTTTACTTGGAGCGTCTATTTGCTTTTATTTTTGTTTTTGTTTGAATAAAATCGGATCCTAGCATTCTTTATATGGGAGAGAGACACGCTCCGCTGTTTCGTATGAACACATATGTTCTTAGCTTTATTCTTAAGGGATTTCTATTTTCGTGCCCCTGCTTCGTTAGTTGTACTCAGTTTTCCCCAGCTCGTTAGTTTTTCCTCAGTTTTCCCCTCCCTCTAGTTTGAAAACCCTCGAAGACGCGGGTTGCCGTCAGGTCAGAGGCCTTACCGTTACCGTGAGGTCAGTTCCTCGCTGACCGTCTCGTGCTGACGGGTGGATCCATCTACCGCTGACGCGTGGGCCGTTTTATTTCCTGATTGTATACGCGGTGCTGCCAATGACAAATGGGGCCGCTCTATGGGGCTGCCGCAGCCAATGACCAGTGGGTCATCTATTTATTTATAGAAAATTATATATTGCCGCTCTGTGGGGCCTCCGCAGCCAATGACCGTTGTGGTCGTCTATTTTATTTAGAGAATATAATATAGAGCCGCTCTGTAGGGGTCGCCTCAGCCCATTTTCGCAGCTTAATCTAAAGTGACTCTTATGCTAAACATTGTGTATCCCGACGTTGACCTAGCAGTGGCGGCGAGCATAGCCGTTCTGACCATGCCGATATCGGCATCGGCATCGGCATCGTTTGGAGGATGTGGTGCTCGAATAATAGTGGAAATGCGATATTATTTTTTACATGCATAATATATAGAAAATAGCTAGATCTCTAAATCGATGCATATGAAGCTACATATATATTCTTGGTCATAATCCCCTTAATTATCTAAAGGGGATGGATGCATGGCTTCACGTCGTCGTCGCTTTCATCGTCAGTATCTTCGTCGTCTGAGTAGTAGTACCTCCTGCACATTGTTCCGTCGAACACCTTCACTGTGAGCACATCATCGTCGTCATATTTGAAGTGTACGAACCAGCCGAAATCCACACCGTGCGCGATGGCGAATTTCTCCCAGCCCTTGTCGAGGTACATCCGGCCTTGTCCGTCAAATAGGACCTCCACGGTCCAGAGACGAGGACCGCAGTCAGCTGCTCGCAGATACACCTTAGCTGGCTCCTTGCCGTCAAGATAGTCCGCAAATTTTTTTGGGAGTTCCTGCAAAGAGATCGAGCGCCGATCGTTTGAAATTAGGGAACCCTTGAAATTAAAGGTTTTTTAGAACATGCCCATAATTAATCACATGCATCATATATGTGGGAACGCGTACGTACCTTCTTGACCAAAGGGTCTTCATAGACGACGATGAAGAACTCCTCTATGATCAATGGCAGTGTTGACGGTGGTGGTGGCAATGATGATGATCCACTTCCCCTTCCCCTTCCCCTTCCCCTTCCGGTCCGCGTCCGAGACGTGGAAGCCATGGCAATGGATAAAGTGTATGTGAACGAAAAGAAGAGAGAGGCAGAACCTATTGACACAAGGGATGGCCGTGTGGGTGTTTATAAGGGAGAGATGACCGTTGTAGGGTTTACACAATAAATTAAGGAGGAGATGACCGTTGTGGGGGTTTATACACAATAAATTAAGGAGGAGTCGACCGTTGTGGGGGTATAGTTTATCATTTTACCGTGAAAAGTAATGCCTAAAAGGAAAGTAATGGCTACAAGAAATCGGTGATGGTTTATCGTTTTTTGCGTGAAAAGTAATGGGTACAAGAAATGGGTGATGGTGTATCATTTTTTGCGTGAAAAGTAATGGCTACACGAAATGGGTGATGGTGTATCATTTTTGTGCGTGAAAAGTAATGGCTACAACAAATCGGTGATGGTTTATCATTTTTGTGCGTGAAAAGTAATGGCTACAACAAAATCGGTGATGGTTTATCATTTTTTTGCGTGAAAAGTAATGGGTACACGAAATGGGTGATGGTGTATCATTTTTGTGCGTGAAAAGTAATGGCTACAAGAAATCGGTGATGGTTTATCGTTTTTGTGCGTGAAAAGTAATGGGTACACGAAATGGGTGATGGTGTATCATTTTTGTGCGTGAAAAGTAATGGCTACACGAAATGGGTGATGGTGTATCATTTTTGTGCGTGAAAAGTAATGGCTACAACAAATCGGTGATGGTTTATCATTTTTGTGCGTGAAAAGTAATGGCTACAACAAAATCGGTGATGGTTTATCATTTTTTGCGTGAAAAGTAATGGGTACACGAAATGGGTGATGGTGTATCATTTTTGTGCGTGAAAAGTAATGGCTACAACAAATCGGTGATGGTTTATCATTTTTTGCGTGAAAAGTAATGGGTACACGAAATGGGTGATGGTGTATCATTTTTGTGCGTGAAAAGTAATGGCTACAACAAATCGGTGATGGTTTATCATTTTTTGCGTGAAAAGTAATGCCTAAAAAGAGTTTATAATTTAGCTCGTGAAAAATAATGCAGAAAACCAAACTTTGCGTGAAGCTAACCGACGACAGAGAGAGAGAGAGAGAGAGAGAGGGTGGTGGCCCCGACCAGAGAGAGAGATATGGGTTATCCTGCCCGTTAGATCATACGATCAACGGTCGTCGGGCACGATCCGCGTGACATGGGCTAGACCAATCAGGGCAATGTTGGGCGTCTGTGAGAGTTTGTGAAGGGAGAGGGCAAAACTGAGTAGTATCAAGAAACCAAGGGCAAGTGAGTAGTAAACAGACTAAGGGATTCAAATATGAGATTTAAAAAATGGAAAATGCGTGTTTTGTACAATGAAACCCATCTTGGCCTACCTCAAACTATTTGCAATACAAATCTACATGAGTGTGAAAATTATGGTCTCATTCAGACAAAGTATGTTTTGGGGAAAGCTGTTTTGGGTAGGGCTTATTATGGAAAACCATGCACCTTCATAGCTACTAGGTGATTTGAGAAGTGGCAATTTGTGGTGAAACTTGATTTATCTACGATTTATCTATGATTTGAGAAGTGGAAATTTGTGGTAAAGACTCCATGAGTAAGTGCCACTCCTTTTCGGAATTTTTTGCACATTAAATAACTCATTTAACTAGTTAATCCCATTTGTTGACTCTCTGTTGACCAGCCACTTGAGGGTAAAACTGAGTATATTGCACTAGCCAGTATTAGCACTCAAGGTGAAAACTGAGCATACAAAAAATGCTAGTATATGACTCGAGGGTATACATGAGTATATCTAAATTTCCAGGGTTAGACTCGAGGACGCGTGTTGCGGTGCAGAAGTGGAAGACGTGCCATTGTTGACGCGTGTCGCGGTGCAGACGTGGAAGACGTGCCATTGTTGATGCGGGTCGCATTTAGGACGCGTAAGCCCCTCTCTCCCTCCCTCTGCACACAGTACGTCTCATTATCGCTCACGCACGAAACCACCCCTTCACGTCCCATCAACTTCTCCAAAAAACCCCAACCGCCGTACGAGCCCTCCCCTGCCGGCGATGGAGAAGAAGAATGCGCCGCGGCCATCGCCCCGAGCCCGTCGCCTCCGAGCCCGTCGCCTCCGAGCCCGTCGCCGCCGAGCCCGTCGCCGCCGAGCCCTTCGCCGCCGAGGGCGGCGCATCCGAGGGCGGCGCATCCAAGCGCGGCGCCTCCGTGAACTGGGCCGGTCTCACGGCTGACGGACCACTTCACAAGATCGGCGAATGCTTATTGGCGAAAGAGGAGTACGTGGACAGCTACTCTGCTATGAGGCAAGTCTGTAGAAATTGGCGCTCTGGTTTACCTGATCCCGACGTGCACCTGCACGAATGGATCATGCTACACCACGCCCTTCCACGCGCCGCTGAGTTCACCTTCCTCCATCTCGGCACATCCCGCTACGTCACCATAGATCTATCTGCAGTTCGTGCAAGGTTCAAATTCCTCGGCTTTTCCCGTGGCGTCACCATAGATCTTATTTTCAATCTTAGTGCTGAATGTTATCTTTTCAATATATTTTAGATTCTACTTCGTCGGCTTTTCCCGTGGCGTCATCGTGCTTGCCCAGAAGAACCCGCCGCACAAGATACGGCTGCTGAACCCACTCACAAAGAAATCGAACACGATGTTTGAGGCGCAGATGCCATCTGTTTTTCTGAAATCAGTCGCTGTTATCAAATCCCCGACTATGGTCTTCGTTGCCGCACATTACCCGCCGGAAATTGGTTGGGTCGATGAGAGCACTCCAACTAAGGATATAAATGAAGATTGGGGAGAAGGAAGATTTTCGATCAAGAACCATTGTCTGCGTTGCATTACCCCGTTCAATGGTGAACTGTATGCAGTAGCTGCGGACAATTTTGAGATCGGAAGAATAGTGTGCACCAATGTACAGTTGCAGCAGCGCGCGAGCACTGTCAAGATGGAGACACTAATTTCATTTCCAGAACTTGGACGTCAGAAGTTCTACCTTGTGAAGTCGGATGGTGATCTGCTGCTTGTGTTGTTGGTCAGCGAGGCTTTGGCGGGCAGACCATTGGTGTACCGTGTGGACACTCAGAGCCGCTCTCTCCATCCGGTCAGTAACATTGGCAGTAATGCCTTCTTCGTGAATTATACCCGGTGTATCTCCGTCGACACCAGAGTGTACCCGACACTTCAACCTGGCAGCATCTACTACACGGATTTCGGTTATATCAGAGAGTACTCTCATGATACAAAGGCCTGGGATGAGTGGCCACTACGTGTGGATAGAATAGGACTCTACGGTTTGAGAAATGAACACAGGCCATACCGTTTGGAGGATGTATTGGCCTCACACTGCAGACGGAAGGAGTTCAATGAATATTTCCTTGTGGTAATGCACGAATGGAGGGAGGAAGAAATATATGGGGAGGATTGAAGAACAAATTCATTCATCCTGGGGTCCCTATCCTAATCTTCTTGTTGTCCATACATTGCGTGCGTCTTGTATATTTTTCAGCTTAGTTTGTCGTGAACATTAACAACGTTATTGGCTGCTTTTGGCTGCTGTATGCAGTTTATGTATTATACTTAGTTTTCTGATTATGCTGTTGTGAATTTATCATATACTAGCTTCTAGATTTGCTGCCATATTGGGCAAAAAACGAGGGCCAAAAGGCATAAATAACCCCAGAGATTTGCTACTAGATTTGCTACTAGATTTGCTGCCATATTGAAGAAAGACAGAAATAGAAGCTTCTCTAGATTTGATACTAATTTGGTGAAAAAGACAGAGAGAGAAAGAGGGGAAAAGGTGCTCTTAAAAATGCCAATTTGGGCCGAGAGAGACAAAACCCAGCTCCTGCTCACGTGCAACCAAACGCTTCTCGTCCTATCCCACGCGGTCCCTTTCTACCAGCCCCACACGACGCGGCCCCACAGACGACGCGGCGCAACACGTCAGCACAGAACGTCCAAAACCCAGCTCCTGCTCACGTGCAACCAAACGCTTCTCGTCCTGTCCCACGCGGTCCCTTTCTACCAGCCCCACGCGACGCGGGCCCACACGACGCGGCCCCACACATCAGAACGGAGCGGTCAACTTAACGGGAATCCTGCCGTCTGAGCTGCCTTCTGCGGGTTTCAAACAAGGACTTGGGGAAAAGTGAGGAAAAACTAAGGGGCTGGGGAAAACTGAGCACAACTAAGGAACCGAGGGCACAAAAATAGAAATCCCTATTCTTAATGTTCATTGCGAATGTTGAACTACCTCATTCATTGATATATGGTTGGAAACGGAAAATGCCGCATGTGGTAAATGGTATAATGTCTTGAATAATTTGATACTTGGCAATTGTTATGCTCATATAGATCATGTTTAAGCTCTTGCATCATGTACTTTGCACCTATTAATGAAGAACTACATAGAGCTTGTTGAAATTTGGTTTGCATGATTGGTCTCTCTAAGGTCTAGATATTTTCTGGTTAAGGTGTTTGAACAACAAGGAAGACAGTGTAGAGTCTTATAATGCTTGCAATATGTTCTTATGTAAGTTTTGTTATACCGGTTCATACTTGTGTTTGCTTCAAACAACCTTGCTTGCCAAAGCCCTGTACTGAGAGGAAATACTTCTCGTGCATCCAAACCCTTGAGCCAACACCTATGCCATTTGTGTCCACCATACCTACCTACTACATGGTATTTTCTGCCATTCCAAGTAAATACTTCATGTGCTACCTTTAAACAATTCAAAATTTATTACCTCTTATTTGTGTCAATGTTTTATAGCTCATGAGGAAGTTTGTGGTGTTTTATCTTTCGATCTTGTCATTTACTTCGGACAGACTTTCACCAATGGACTAGTGGCTCATCCGCTTATCCAATAATTTTGCAAAAAGAGCTGGCAATGGGGTTCCCAGCCCCGATTAATTAACTGGCATCAATAATTCTCTTCACATGCTTTGCCCTGATCAATCAGTGAGCAATTTAATTTTGCAAAAAGAAAAAAGAAAAAAAATAGACACTCCTCCATGGTATGAGATTGTTGGAAGGCACCCGAGGATTCGTTTAGCCATGGCTTGAGAAAGGAAAGGTGGGGACGAGTGTCATCCATAAATAATAAATGCATGTGTAAACAAAAGAGAAGAGGGATGATCTACCAAGGTGGTAGAAATAACGTCCTTCATGGGAGCCGCTCTTGAAAGTCTGGTTGATAAGGTAGTTAGAGTACCCATTACCATTCGTTGACAACAACAAACACCTCTCAAAACTTTACTTTTATTCTCTCTATATGATTTCAAAACTTGAAGAGCTCTAGCACATGATTTAATCCCTGCTTTCCTCTGCAAAGGGCCATTCTTTTACTTTATTGTTGAGTCAGTTTACCTATTTCCTTCCACCTTAGAAGCAAACACTTGTGTTAACTATGTGCATTGATTCCTACATATTTGCTTATTTGCATTCATCATATTACTTTATGTTGACAATTATCCATGAGATATACATGTTGAAGTTGAAAGCAACTGCTGAAACTTATATCTTCCTTTGTATTGTTTCAAAGCTTTTTACTAAGAATTTATTGCCTTATGAGTTAACTCTTATGAAAGTCTTATTGATGCTTGTCTCGAAAGTACTATTCATGAAAAGTCTTTGCTATATGATTCAGTTGTTTAATCATTGTCTTACCATTGCTTCGAATCACTTCATTCACCTCATATGCTTTACAATAGTATTGATCAAGATTATGATAGCATGTCACTTCAGAAATTATCATTGTTATCGTTTACCTACTCGAGGGCGAGTAGGAACTAAGCTTGGGGATGCTTGATACGTCTCAAACGTATCTATAATTTCTTATGTTCCATGCTACTTTATTGATGATACTCACATGTTTTATACACATTATATGTCATTATTATGCATTTTCCGGCACTAACCTATTGACGAGATGCCGAAGAGCCAGTTGCTGTTTTTGGTTTCAGAAATCCTAGTAAGGAAATATTCTCGGAATTGGACGAAATCAACGCCCAGGGGCCTATTTTTCCACGAAGCTTCCACAAGTCCGAAGAGGAAACGAAGTGGGGCCACGAGGTGGCGCCACACTAGGGCGGCGCGGCCCAAGCCCTGGCCGCGCCGGCCTGTTGTGTGGGCCCCTCGTGACGCCTCCTGACCTGCCCTTCCGCCTACTTAAATTCTTCGTCGCGAAACCCCCAGTACCGAGAGCCACGATACGGAAAACCTTCCAGAGACGCCGCTGCCGCCAATCCCATCTCGGGGGATTCAGGAGATCGCCTCCGGCACCCTGCCGGAGAGGGGAATCATCTCCCGGAGGACTCTTCATCGCCATGATCGCCTCCGGATTGATGTGTGAGTAGTTCACCCCTGGACTATGGGTCCATAGCAGTAGCTAGATGGTCGTCTTCTCCTAATTGTGCTATCATGTTAGATCTTGTGAGCTGCCTATCATGATCAAGATCGTCTATTTGTAATCCTACATGTTGTGTTTGTTGGGATCCGATGGATATTGAATACTATGTCAAGTTGATTATCGATCTATCATATATGTGTTGTTTATGTTCTTGCATGCTCTCCGTTGCTAGTAGAGGCTCTGGCCAAGTTGATACTTGTAACTCCAAGAGGGAGTATTTATGCTCGATAGTGGGTTCATGCCTCCATTAAATGCAGGACGATGTGACAGAAAGTTCTAAGGTTGTGGATGTCTTTGTTGCCACTAGGGATAAAACATCGATGCTTAGTCTAAGCATATTTGTGTTGATTACATTACGCACCATACTTAATGCAATAGTCTGTTGCTTGCACCTTAATACGGGGTTGGGTTAGGATGATAACATGAGTCTGGAGTGTTTAGGCATAGATGCATGCTGGATGGCGGTCTATGTACTTTGTCGTAATGCCCTGATTAAATCTCATAGTACTCATCATGATATATGTATGTGCATTGTTATGCCTTCTTTATTTGTCAATTGCCCAACTGTAATTTGTTCACCCAACATGCTATTTATCTTATGGGAGAGACACCTCTAGTGAACTGTGGACCCCGGTCCTATTCTTTACATCTGAAATACAATCTACTGCAATACTTGTTCTCTACTGTTCTTTGCAAACAAACATCATCTTCCACTCGATACGCTTAATCCTTTGTTTTCAGCAAGCCGGTGAGATTGACAACCTCACTGTTACGTTGGGGCAAAGTACTTTGATTGTGTTGTGCAGGTTCCACGTTGGCGCCGGAATCCCTGGTGTTGCGCCGCACTACACTTCGCCGCCATCAACCTTGAACGTGCTTCTTGGCTCCTCCTGGTTCGATAAACCTTGGTTTCTTTCTGAGGGAAAACTTGCTACTGTACGCATCACACCTTCCTCTTGGGGTTCCCAACGGACGTGTGTTAATTGCACGCATCAGTTGTACACACGGAGTTGTTTCTATCAAAAGAATTTTCTGACGTTGTTGTCGATGAATTGAAGGGCTACATCATGGTGGTTATAGCAACTGCATCTTCATCAAGTTGGAGTGAGAACATCTTCTTGCGTCATCAACACCAACTTTGTGCAAACACCTAAGCTTTTCCTTCTCCTTTAGATTTTCAAAGTAACTTATTTGTCTTGTTTTTAGTATTTTTAGTTTCATTTAAAACACAAAAAACACATAAAAGTTAGTCTCTACCTTTTTTTTGCAAACGTGGGAGAAAGAGGTACAAAACTTTGTGACTACACAAACACTCCTAATTACTAATTCATTGATAGGCCTATCACAACACCTGAAATAATTGTTCAAAGCTTTGAAGTAAGTTCTGGTCTATTTCCCTCATAGCTATAGAACAATTTGGGGAAGTGCTAGTGTGGATGTCTCCATGGAATTGCATGACATGTGTGAAATTTGTGATATGCAAAATTTTAAAAATGTGGAAAATGACATTTTCAAACTTAAACTAATTCCATTTTAACTTAGAGGCAAGCCTAAAGAATGGCTATTATTACTACATACTGCTCACATAAATTCTTGGGATGACCTCAAAGAAGCTTTTATAAATTAATATTTTCCACCTGTTAAAATCCTACAAAACAGAAATAGTATCCTATCATTTAGGAAAAATTACAATGAACATGTAGCAACAACTTGAAAAACAATTAAAAACATGCTTATAACTTGCCCATCACATGGTGTTAATGAATGGCCAATCCTACACTCTTTTACAGTGGGTTAAAATATATGTCAAGACACATGATAGACTATGCTGCAGGGAGTCCTTTTATGAGTAAATTTGTACCTTAAGCTAAAACCATCCTAGAAAACATGCTACACAACCATAGTCAATGGTGTATTGAAAGAGCACCAAATCAATCTAGGAGAACTGTATTGAAGAAGTAAATCATTTATCCAATAAAATAGATATCATATTTGCCTACATATCAAAACAAAAGACTGATAATGTTCCCCTACAATAACGTACTAGTTGGAAACACCAATGAAAATGTAGATGTCAACTACATAAGAAATTTTGGTAACTACGGATATGGGAAAAACTACAACAACTCATATGGTAGTCCACCATATGTTCCTAACAAACAAACTAGTGGTAATAATAACTCGAATGATTTAGAAAATACCATTAGATCTTTTATATCAACACAAAAGGAACTAAATAAAGAATTCATAGCTAAGTTTGAAACACAAGATGCTTTAAATGAAAAAGTGGAATTTCTAACACAAGAAGTTATGTCTTTTAAAAACCTCATCCAAGCCCAAAAGAACCATGAGGAAACTATTAAATATGTGCAAGAAGTAATAAACAAGTCTTGAGAGACCCTTAATATGATGGAAGAAAGAGAAACCGCCATGCTTGAGCCACCAATGATCACAAATGATAAACAAATAGAAGAAGTTAAAATTCTAAATTAAACAAAAGATAACCTCTACTTGACCTTGGCAAATACAGCTTGTACGAACTTATCAATTTCCTACAAAAGTTTTCCAATGACCCACCCATTATTGTTGGGATTTCTATTTTCGTGCCCTCGGGTCCTTAGTTGTACTCAGTTTTCCCCAGCTCCTTAGTTTTTCCTCAGTTTTCCCCAAGCCCTTCTTTGAAACCCGCAGAAGCAGCTCAGACGGCAGGATTCCCGTTTAGTTGACCGTTCTGTCACGTGTGGGGCCGCGTCGCGTGGGGCTGGTAGAAAGGGACCGAGTGGGATAGGACAAGACCGCGTTTGGTTGCACGTGAGCAGGAGCTGGGTTCTGTCTCTCTCGGTCCCAAATTGGCATTATTGAGAGCACCTTTTTCCCCTCTTTCTCTCTGTCCTTTTCACCAAATTAGTATCAAATCTAGAGAAGCTTGCATTTCTGTCTTTCTTCAATTATTTGTGCCTTTTGGCCCTCGTTGTTTGCCCAATATGGCAGCAAATCTAGTACTCCCTCTGGTCCATATGTATGTAGTTAAATCTAGAAGATAATCTCCAGGGTAATGTACGATAAATTCACAGTCATAGTAAATCGAGAAAACAAAGTAGGGCCAACAAAATATAGTAGAATAGGGATATATAATAGGGATATATAATAGGGATAGATAATAGGGATCCCTCCCTAGATAATAAGCTGCATACACAGCAGCCAACATAGTAACAGGTTCGAGGTTCTTCACAGCACCATCATACTAACAACATAACAACAAGGGACCCTAGCTAACAACAAAGGGATCCCAACAATAAAATGGGAGGCAGCAGCAGCACACGTCCAGGACTCCGCCTACCCCATCTGGCTCTCCCTCCACTTGTTGTTGCTGCTCCCCTTGGGAGCCTTGGGCTTGAGCGGAGGCAAGCGCCCGGCGGAGATCTCCACCCGCTGCATGCTGCGGAGGTGCATGCCGAGCGTCCTATGCTTGGCGCGGAAGGAGTAGACGTTCACCGTCGTGCCCACCTTGGGGAAGGTGTTGCTGATGTTCTCAGCATGCGTGACGAGACAGTTGAAGTCCGTGCCGCCGAGTCTCCTAGTGCAGAAGGGGCACCTGTAGACACCCTTGGCGAAGTAGGAGATGTACTGGCCGACCTACAGCCTCCGCAGCACCTGGCGAGTGATGTCTACGTGTGCTTCTATTCTTGTAGACAGTGTTGGGCCTCCAAGAGCAGAGGTTTGTAGAATAGCAGCAAGTTTCCCTTAAGTGAATCACCCAAGGTTTATCGAACTCAGGGAGGTAGAGGTCAAAGATATTCCTCTCAAGCAACCCTGCAATTAAGATACAAGAAGTCTCTTGTGTCCCCAACACACCTAATACACTTGTCAGATGTATAGGTGCACTAGTTCGGCGAAGAGATATTAAAACGCAGATGATATAGATGGTGGTAGATGGAAATTGCGATATGAAGTAAATATTGCAGCAAGTAAACATGTAGTAGAACAGTAAGTAAGCGGTGTTTGCAGTATTGGAAACAAGTCCTAGGGATCCTACTTTCACTAGTGGACACTCTCAACATTGATCACATAATAAATAAATAACTTCTCCTCACTTGTGCTACATATACTCTTGTTTGATAACAAACACCATTCATTGTGTAGGGCTACAAGAGCTCCCTCAAGCCGGAGTTAACAAGCTCCACAACATTCGGCATTCATATTTAAGTAACCTTTAGAGCATAATAGATCTTTGCAATTTAGACCGAGTACTAACATAGCATACACATTATCACCATTACACTATGAAAAGAGGAATAGATCACATTAATACTATCGTAGTAATAGTTAACTCCATAATCTACAAGAGATTACAATCATAACCTACGCCAAGAACTACATGATGCACACACTGTCAACATTACATCATGAAGGAGGAATAGACTACTTTAATAACATCACTAGAGTAGCACATAGATTAGTAGTGATACAAAGCTCATCATATGGATCTCAATTATGCAAGGCAATTCATGAGATCATTGTATTGGGGTACATGAGAGAGAGATTAACCACATAGCTACCAGTAGAGCCCTTAGCCTCGATGGAGAACTACTCCCTCCTCATCATAGGAGACAGCAGCGGCGATGAAGATGGCGGTGATGTCGATGGAGATGCCTTCCGGGGCACTTCCCCGTCCCGGCGGCGTGCCGGAACAGAGACTTCTGTCCCCCGAATCTTGGATTCGCGATGGCGGCGGCTCTGGAACTTTTCTCGTATCGTGGCTTATTCTCTTAGGGTTTTCGCGACGGAGGCTTTATATAGGCGGAAGGGCAGCCTCGGGGGAGTCCTGGTGGAGCCACACCATAGGGGGGCGCCCCCCCCTTGGCCGCGCCGCCTTGTGGGGTGGGGCCCCCTGGCTCCCCTCTGGCCCCTCTTCGGTGCTCTGGAAGCTTCCGGGAAAAATAAGATATTGGGCGTTGATTTCGTCCAATTCCGAGAATATTTCCTTTGTAGGATTTCTGAAACAAAAAAACAGCAGAAAACAGGAACTGGCACTTCGGCATATTGTTAATAGGTTAGTTCCGGAAAATGCATCAAAACGATATAAAGTATGAATAAAACATGTAGGTATTGTCATAAAACTAGCATGGAACATAAGAAATTTTAGATACGTTTGAGACGTATCAAGCATCCCCAAGCTTAGTTCCTACTCGCCCTCGAGTAGGTAAACGATAACAAGGATAATTTCTGAAGTGACATGCTACCAACACAATCTTGATCCAATAATGATGTAAGGCATATGAGCTGAGATCAAATCATTCAAAGCAAATGTCTATATTGATATAAGAGATGATAATGCAGGAGTTAAACAAGCTAGAAGTTTTCATGAAGTATTGCTTTAAAGACATGAAACCGTACAAAGTTCATTAAAGATGTTTTAAGTATCCAGCGTAGAAGTTCTATCCTTCATTCCAAGCATCAAGTAAATTTTCACAACAAAGAAGGATTCAGTCAAGTAAAAATAAACATGAACGTCATGAATCAACTGTTTCGAAGTCTACTCAACCGGTGAGCGCAAGCATTTGGTATTGGCACCAGGATGTTATGGCAAAAAGAACGTTAATGGGGGTTTGGAAGGCCAATGAAAGAAAGTCTCACAAAGCTATAAGTGATTATTAGACAAGAGGAAGTCTTATAATCGAAGCTATGCAAGGAGTAGTGATTGCCATGCAACGGATGCACATAGAGCTATATGTGTATGAAAGCTCTCTAGTGGAACTAGTGGGGGTGCATCCAACTTGGTTGCTCACGAAGACCTAGAGCACTTTTGAGGAAGCTCATCATTGGAATATACAACCCAAGTTCTATAGTGTAAATTCCCCACATAGTTATACTAGTAAAACATGAAAACTCTCTCATATGGAGTGTAAGTGCTAAACATGAGCACAAATGATGACTATGAATACTGCAGGTGCTAAAACATGAGCACAAGTGTGGATAAAAGATAGTAATGTTGCCCCCTTTTTCTTTATTCTTTTTTTTCTTTTTCTTTTCTATTTTTTTCTTTATTTCTTTTTCTGTTTCTCTTTTTGATGGCCTCCATGGCTCTTTTCACTTTTAGGGGCAACATCCTAATATGACAACACACTTTTTGGTACAAATAACTCATAATGAATAAAACATGATGTATAAAACTGTATGCCTCTGCCAGTGTAGCAGGATGTGCAATGATCTAGCGTAACATCGGTAAACCACACATCAGCTGTATAGAATCATGCAAAGCAATATATAAATAATAAATGACACAAGTGATGTAATGTAAAATGGAAGTTGCATGGCAATATATCTCGGAACAGCTATGGAAATGCTGTGGTAGGTAGGTATGGTGGCTGTTTTGAGGAAGATGTATGGGCTTATGTGTAGGAGAACAAGAGAAAGTCCTCCCACGGGTTTGGATGTACTAGCGAAGTATGCACAACTCTCAATGTGAGCAGAAGGCAATGCACAGCACCGAAGAGGCTAGCAAATTTGGATGGTGGAAGTGCCAAAAACCGTAGCTTAACATTAGTCAAAAAGAACTCACAAGCTTATTGCAAACGACTAGCAGGTTCAACATTAAGAGCATGATTAAATTTCACTCCAAGGAGGGCCGTTCACGGAGGCACAAGTACCCCGCTAGCTCCCTCGACCTTCAGCACAACTTAGTTATTACGATGAACTCTTAGACATGGAAAGCTATCAAGTCCAACTACACCTTCAACTATTTAAGTAGAGTTTGTAGTACGGCACAAGCTTAAAGACAACAATCCACTACTAATTTTAACTTAATTAACCAGCAAGCTTTACCATCTAACTACCTCAAAACGTTTGCAAAGAATCAAGTTATCAAAGCTCAATGATCTATAAGATTATGCAAATATTTCATTATACCACTACCACATGCAACATTTTCTGTTTCCAACCATATAACAATGAACGGAGCAGTTTCAACCTTCGCCATGAAGACTAAAAGTAAAGCTAAGAACACATGTGTTCATATGAACGAGCGGAGCGTGTCTCTCTCCCACATAAGCATGAATTTATTCAGAGAATGAAAAATAACAAAACAAAAATAAAAGCACACAGACGCTCCAAGTAAAGCACATAAGATGTGACGGAATAAAACTATAGTTTCACTAGAGGTGACCTGATAAGTTGTCGATGAAGAAGGGGATGCCTTGGGCATCCCCAAGCTTAGATGCTTGAGTCTTCTTGAAATATGCAGGGATGAACCACGGGAGCATCCCCAAGCTTAGACTTTTCACTCTTCTTGATCATATTGTATCATCCTCCTCTCTTGATCCTTGAAAACTTCCTCCACACCAAACTCAAAACAAACTCATTAGAGGATTAGTGCATAATCAAAAATTCACATGTTCAGAGGTAACACAATCATTCTTAACACTTCTGGACATTGCCCAAAGCTACTGGAAGTTAATGGAACAAAGAAATCCATTCAACATAGCGAAAGAGGCAATGCGAAATAAAAGGCAGAATCTGTCAAAACAGAACAGTCCGTAAAGACGATTTTTTCTGGGGCACTTAACTTGCTCAGATGAAAACGCTCATATTTAATGAAAGTTGCGTACATATCTGAGGATCACGCACGTAAATTGGCAGAATTTTCTGAGTTAGCTACAGACGGGGCTGCTCAATTTCGTGACAGTAAGAAATCTGTTTCTGCGCAGTAATCCAAATCTAGTATCAACCCTACTATCAAAGACTTTACTTGGCACAACAATGCAATAAAATAAAGATAAGGAGAGATTGCTACAGTAGTAACAACTTCCAAGACACAACAAAACAGTAGCAAAATAAACACATGGGTTATCTCCCAAGAAGTGCTTTCTTTATAGCCATTAAGATGGGCTCAGTAATTTTAATGATGCTCTTGCAAGAAATAAGAGTTGAAGCAAAAGAGAGCATCAAGAAGTAAATTCAAAACACATTTAAGTCTAACCCACTTCCTATGAAAAGGAATCTTGTACACAAATAAATTCATGAAGAACAAAGTGACAAGCATAGGAAGATAAAACACGAGTAACTTCAAGATTCTCAACATAAAGAGGGGAAACTTAATATTAGTAAGATGCATATAACCATGTTTCCCTCTCTCATAATAACTTTCAGTAGCATCATGAACAAACTCAACAATATAACTATCACATGAAACATTCTTATCATGAGCCACATGCATAAAATTATTACTCTCCACATAAGCATAGCCATTACTATTAATTGTAGTGGGAGCAAATTCAATAAAATAGCTATCATTATTATTATCATCACCATAATCATCATATATAGGAGGCATATTGTAATCATAATTAATTTTCTCCTCAATAGTAGGTGGACTGAAAATATCATATTCATCATTGTAATCATCATAAATGGGAGGCAAAGTTTCATCAAAGTAAATTTTCTCCTCCATGCTTGGGGGGACTAAAAATATCATGCTCCTCAAAACCAGCTTCCCCAAGCTTAAATTGTTCCATAGCATTAGCAACAATGGTGTTCAAAGCATTCATACTAATAACATTCCCATTAGCATGCATATAAAGTTCCATGGGTTTTTTAATTCTCTCTTCAAACACATCATGTCCTAATTGAAGATAAAGTTCATAAAGATCTCTCATTTTGTTGTTGTTTTCCATTAAGCCTAACTAGTGAAAACAAGAAACAAAAAGATATAATTGCAGGATCTAAAGGAGATACCTTCGAGCACTCACACACCGGCAACAGTGCTAGGAAATAGCTTAGTAGTCGGAGGATGTGAATACCTTTTACCTTACCTCCCCGGCAACGGCGCCAGAAAATAGCTTGATGTCTACGTGTGCTTCTATTCTTGTAGACAGTGTTGGGCCTCCAAGAGCAGAGGTTTGTAGAACAGCAGCAAGTTTCCCTTAAGTGAATCACCCAAGGTTTATCGAACTCAGGCAGGTAGAGGTTAAAGATATTCCTCTCAAGCCACCCTGCAATTAAGATACAAGAAGTCTCTTGTGTCCCCAACACACCTAATACACTTGTCAGATGTATAGGTGCACTAGTTCGGCGAAGAGATATTAAAACGCAGATGATATAGATGGTGGTAGATGGTAATTGCGATATGAAGTAAATATTGCAGCAAGTAAACATGCAGTAGAACAGTAAGTAAGCGGTGTTTGCAGTATTGGAAACAAGGCCTAGGGATCCTACTTTCACTAGTGGACACTCTCAACATTGATCACATAATAAATAAATAACTTCTCCTCACTTGTGCTACATATACTCTTGTTTGATAACAAACACCATTCATTGTGTAGGGCTACAAGAGCTCCCTCAAGCCGGAGTTAACAAGCTCCACAACATTCGGAATTCATATTTAAGTAACCTTTAGAGCATAATAGATCTTTGCAATTTAGACCGAGTACTAACATAGCATACACATTGTCACCATTACACTATGAAAGGAGGAATAGATCACATCAATACTATCGTAGTAATAGTTAATTCCATAATCTACAAGAGATTACAATCATAACCTACGCCAAGAACTACATGATGCACACACTGTCACCATTACATCATGAAGGAGGAATAGACTACTTCAATAACATCACTAGAGTAGCACATAGATTAGTAGTGATACAAAGCTCATCATATGGATCTCAATTATGCAAGGCAATTCATGAGATTATTTTATTGGGGTACATGAGAGAGAGATTAACCACATAGCTACCGGTAGAGCCCTTAGCCTCGATGAGGAACTACTCCCTCCTCATCATAGGAGACAGCAGCGGCGATGAAGATGGTGGTGATGTCGATGGAGATGCCTTCCGGGGGCACTTCCCCGTCCCGGCGGCATGCCGGAACAGAGACTTCTGTCCCCTGAATCTTGGCTTCGCGATGGCGGCGGCTCTGGAACTTTTCTCGTATCGTGGCTTATTCTCTTAGGGTTTTCGCGACGGAGGCTTTATATAGGCGGAAGGGCAGCCTCGGGGGAGTCCTGGTGGAGCCACACCATAGGGGGGCGCCCCCCCCCCCCCCTTGGCCGCGCCGCCTTGTGGGGTGGGGCCCCCCTGGCTCCCCTCTGGCCCCTCTTCGGTGCTCTGGAAGCTTCCGGGAAAAATAAGATACTGGGCGTTGATTTCGTCCAATTCCGAGAATATTTCCTTTGTAGGATTTCTGAAACCAAAAACAGCAGAAAACAGGAACTGGCACTTCGGCATATTGTTAATAGGTTAGTTCCGGAAAATGCATCAAAACGATATAAAGTATGAATAAAACATGTAGGTATTGTCATAAAACTAGCATGGAACATAAGAAATTATAGATACGTTTGAGACGTATCAGCGAGTCTTGACGTCCTCCTCCTCTTCGTCGCTGCCGACGTCGCTGCTAGACAGCTGATCCATATCAAACAGAAACTATGAGTGAATGAGTTGCAACGATGACTAACGTGCATGATAACGAAGTTAGGAAAAACAGAGTCAGCCTCAGTTAGAGTGGGCATGATTATATATCTACAGGGAAGGTGTTAGCGAACCAAAGCTCATGCACAACAGATTTGTACACAGCATTGGTTCGCTGAACCCTCCCTGTAAAAATTTGTGCTCAACGATTCATCATATGCAAAGAAACAGATTCCAGATCTGAACTTGAACACATTCCAGATTATTTGCAAAATTAAACGGTTGATATCTTTTGATTAGTGCATAAAATGACTGATTGAGATCCTGTAACACCCCAAATTTCAAAACAAAGAGAAAATGAATTTCCTTTTTACAAAAATGAGAACCAACAAAAACTTTTCAACAAATAGAGTGCTATGCTTAGTACTCCTACCTAGTGTTGGTGTTTTACATTGTTGAGTGCTGTTCTACTTATGTGATAAACCCTAAAAACCCTAAAGTGATCAAGTGAAGATCACCAACCCATTTGAATTTTCAAAGAGAAAGAAATCAAATAAGAAAACCTCAAACCCTAACCTTCTCACCTTTTCTTTTGGAACTATTTTGAGAAACTAAGAAAAATACATATGTGGGCCTATAGCCTTAATATGTAAATCCTGAACCCTATCTTTTCTGGTTTTGCTAAATGGTGGTGAACCATTGCAAAACTTATTAAACTCTAAACCTCATCCCTCTTGTCATCAATCTTTGAGAAATAAAATAAAAAGGAAAATTCTTATTTAAGAAAGAGGCATATATGCCTATGGCTATTGTTGTAAAACTTTACCCTGGACCTTTCTACTTTATTTAGAGGATTGGAAAATCCTCATAAACCTTATCTAGTACTTCTCCAACCCAATCCAAAATGAAACAAAGGTTTTTTTTTAAAAGAAAGTGTTATTGCCATAGAGGCATATGAGAGCAAAACACCAAGTTTGTGAAATTGAGGATCTTGACCCTAAGACTTGTAGTGAATGGTTGGATCACTCCTATATACCATTTCAACACTCTACAACCTCAATTGGGTCAAGCCTAGTTAAATCAGAAATCAATTGCCACATATGCATAGAAGCATATGTGACACATAGCCATTTTCACCAATTCTTGCCCTATGACTTTAAACCTTGACCAAATGGTGTGAAACCATCTCTGAACCTAATCTAACCCTAAATTGACCCTCAACCTTGCTCAAGTGAAGCAAGGGGAGCACCTTACAAGAATAAGAAAAGTTGACATGTTCCCTCTCATGTGTTTTTGCCAATTTTACAAACCTTTGAGCAAGACCATGTGAAATGGTTTCAAGGGTTTGGAAATGTTTCTAAACCAATAGGAATCACTTTGGAGTCAAGACAAGTCCAATCAAATGGAGAGAAATCCAATAGTGAGATAATTCCCCTTTTTACTCACATCCACACTTAGCCAAAATTTATCAAACCTTGACCTAGGCACCAACCTTGTCTCAAAATGGTTGGAACCTTTTTCCCAACTCAATCTAACACCAAACAAACCTCACTCTTGTCAAATTGAAGCAAGGAGGAATAAAAGAATAAAAGTTAGAAAATCCCAAAACCCTTACATATGGTGTATGCCATTTTTATAAATCTTTGACCTAGACCATTTTGGCTTTCACCATTAGTTGTATAATGTTACTAAACATGTATTACAACTTTTGGGATCAAAGAAACACTTTTCAATTGATTCTCAAATTCAAATTTGGCTCACATGTGATAGTGGTCAAATCTGCCATTTATATTCTGGTCACTACTTTGAGCCTCTCCATTTCAAGTTTTTCAAACCAAACTTCCCCAACTCTTTGCATGTCATCCAAGAGGACATCAAGATGAACAACTTCGGTAAAGATCACCATGCCAAATTCTTTCTTAATCAAAAACTATGCTCTTCCAAAGTTGGAACATTTTATCTTACTCAACAATCTCACACTTAGCAAATTTGGCAATACTTTGAATTTGGAATTTCCACCACCACACCTCATCTTCTCGGGTCTTTGGTAACTTAACTAAACACACACTTTTCATTTTGAGTCAACCATTTGAACCCTTTTAAATCTGGACAAATTTGCATTTTCCTCTTTATGGTACTATTTGACACTATGTCAAATAGTGTCCTACACCCAACCCTAAGGCCCTAAACCACTCTACCCTGTCCCCTGGTCCCCTCTCCTCCTCACAGCAGCACAGCAACCCTAGGGAAGCTAGCAAAACATGGCATAGCCATGCCATGCCGGCCACCATGCATGAGCACATGCTCTCCTCCTCTCCTCACCTCCTCAGCCATGTCCCTCATGTCCCTGAGCGCCACCTAACCCTACTGAGCCTGCCTATCCTAGCCCTGGTCGGAGAGAGACCCGCCACCACCGGGAACGGGTCATGCCCCGACATGCAATGGACACGACCGTGCGTCGACCAGCACCGTCGGCCCGGGGCCCCTCTCGCCCTCTCCCTTCACCAGCACGCTCCCCTGGACGGCAGCATCCCGCCAGACATGCCCCCGTGCCGGCACACGCGCCAGAACCATGTCGACCTCGCCACATGCCGCCATGGCCGCCCCGTCGCGTTCCCGCCCCTGCACGCTATATAAACCCCTCCGCTCGCATTGGACAGCACCAACACACATAGAAACATCCTCCTCTCCCTCCTAGAGCCTCTCCTCCTCCCTCCTTGCCTCTCCACGGCCCCAAAACCTCGCCGGAGTGCACCGGCGGCCATCCTCAAAACCGCCCAAATTTTCATCACCATAGCCCTCAAGCTCTACAGCAAAGTTGAAGCCCTTGGAAAGACCTTTCCAACGCCACCAACCTCGCCTTAATCCGAGCTCCGAGGTGAAAGTTATGGCCCCCGCAAGCTACCAGAGTCGGGAGGAAGACGACGGCCCAGCGCCGTCGGATCTCGATCCGACGCTCCGCATGCGTCGCCCGCGCCCGACGTGCATGCGCCATGCACGCGTGGCCCAGGCCGCAGCTGGGCCGGCCCACTTCTTTCCCGCCCCCTGTTTAGATTCAAATTTCGTTTATTTCTTTTTAGATAATTTGCTATCAGATGCTTTGCTATAAATTGAATAACTCCAAATATACTTGGCCAAATTTTACAAACTTTATATTTTTGGAAAGCTTAGGAAAAGATCTATCCAATGCCACTGGTCCCACCTCAAGATCTTGTGTAGAATTAATCTGACAAAAATAACAAGACAGGGACTTTTCTGCCTTAGAATAATTCTTAAAAATCAACCAAAATAGCTATTGAGTTGTTTCCAACTCCTTTAGCTCACATTTGACTTACACTAATTGTTTCTGCAAGAAAATGGTGTGGTCACTTTGCATGATCATGCCCTAGTTTTAGTAGTGTGCAATATGGCTAGTTTAACTAGTTGATATTGTCCAAAACTATTAAGTAATTCATATGAAGTTTTATACTTCATTTAAATCTTGTCTCAAATGAATTCATGTGATGTTTGGACCCCTGGCCAAACTCACTTATATGAATTACTTAGAGATTTAAATCATATGTAGTATTATTAAATGGTGTGAGGTATTTTACCTCATTTAAATCTAGTTCTCAAAGGATGATGATGAATGGTTGACCTGGGTCAACATGATTTCATGCATGATTGTTTGAGAAATTAAATCTTAAGAAGATTTCAATGAGAGAAAAGTATTTCTCAAGAACCATATGGAAATGATCTTTTACACATATAAGGAGAGGAAATTAGTTTTCCTCAAGCAACACAACCAATGCACCCTAATTGTAGTAATTGTGTAAATAAAATAGTTTGTGTAAATGCAAGTGTTGTTAGATTAGCCAATAAATTGTTGAGGATGTTAAAACCCCTCAATAGTAGTGGTTAACCTAGCTACAACCTTGTGATAAATCTTATGAGAGGTTTCCCTCTCATTTAAATCTTGGTCTCAAGTAATTCAACATGAGGTGGTGACCATGGTCTATATAATCTCATGTTGAGTATTTGGTGCCATTAAATCATTACCTTGTTAGTATTAAATTGCATGAGGTATGGAACCTCATTTAAATCATTTTCTCAAATGATAAGTATGAAGAGGTTGACTTTGGTCAACCTAGGTCATATATTATTCATAAGAGAAATTAAATCTTAATAAGATAATGAGAGGAAATTATTTCTCTCAATAATGGAAAGTAACACCTAACTTAGTATGAGAGGAAATTAATTTTCCTAAATAAGAGGAACACATCCACCCACCTAATAGTAGTGTGTGATGCTAGTTTAAGTTGTGTAAAGCTTGTGTGTGCTTAGTAGTATGTGAGTTTGGTATGGTAATTGTGTACCCCGTATTCGTATTTTAGACGCTAGTACCGGAGACCATCAGGAAGAGGAGGACTTCTACAAAGAGAAAGGAGAAGAGAACTTGGACCCCCACTTCAACCAAGGCAAGCCAAAATACTATGCAAGATGATACCAATGCAAGTTATAATGTTGCAAGATAATACTCTTGCAAAGTGCAAAGCTCACCATGAGCAAGGCATTACCCCTTTACTTTATGTTATGATCCTATTTCCTAGTTTTACTTTACCCGCCTTAATTACTTTTGTTTTATCAAAGTACTTTTTGATTCATGGTTCACTTGGTCTAGATATGGAGTAGAACAAGAGCACCAAACTTAGCCTAGAAAGGCAAGCTTTTATTCTTGCAA
Source organism: Lolium perenne (assembly GCF_019359855.2). NCBI lineage: Eukaryota > Viridiplantae > Streptophyta > Magnoliopsida > Poales > Poaceae > Lolium > Lolium perenne. The sequence continues at coordinate 22,869,484 of NC_067244.2, read as the reverse complement.
AGTGCAAAGCCCCTTGGGGCAAGGCACCATGATTCTTACCTTTTCTTACCTAAGCCTATCCCAAGTTTTCCATTACAAGTCTTTACTTGTTTTCTAAATGAGTTACTTTTATAGTTAACTTTGGTCAAAGTACAAGTTGGTTACTAGAGTAGAGAGTTAGTCTTTCCCAAGCAAGCAAGATAGCACCCCTCATGATGTAGAGCTAGTGCTAATGAGATAAAACTTGACTACTCTAGATGGGAACAAGGTGACTTTTGGAAATGAATTTTGAAACCTTGGAATGATGATTCATTCCATTGAATGATTTTTGAAGGTGAATATGACCAAGAGAAGATGGTGATTTTTGATAAAACATGATGTTGGTTGGGATGCGATACCTTTCCAATTTTTGAGTACCCCCACAATACCTGATTATGGGTAGGGCTTAACTGGAAATTTATGCATCTTAGTATGGGTTCCCTCTAAACAAGCGTCATCGGGGTTATGCCGAAAGCTGCCTCTCCAACAACAAAAACGATACGATATGATGCGAATGAGGTGAATGTCCGGCCCAAGCCCTGTGCAGTTCCCGGAGTTGACAGTTGGTCCTCACCGGGAGGCCAAGCTCATGGGGAGAGGTGCCTATACTAGGATGGTAAATGAAAGGTTAGGATTGGTAGTTCGCGTCGCGTACGATAAATCAGGGCCGATTACCCCTGACGAGCTATGGCAATAGTTGTGGCACAAGTGTACAACCTCTGCAGAGTGTAAACCTATTCGAATAGCCGCGTCCACGGTTACGGACGGTTGGAAAGGCCATACTGTGGTCCAATGTCATACTTTTGAAAAAAAAGAGGTTGAAAAAGGACGGTGAACGGTGACTGGTGAATTTTGAACTTGAAAAAGGTGACATTTGACTTGAAATCACAACAGAGTTGTGGGAATGACACTAATGTTCCCCCTTGAGTTAGTTAGCACATGAAGAGTTGTTTACCAAAATGTTTGTGAACTAAAACTAGCTTTATGCAAAATAAACTAGAGCTTAGCACCCCTTTACTAGAATTGTTAGCACTTACATTAGTATTAGTTTGCGAGTACTTTAAAGTACTCACGGCTGTGTCCCTGGCTATTCAAATGGCCAGATTATGAAGAGGAGCAGAACTATCAAGTTGACGAACCGCAGGACGCCCACGACAACTAGGGAGCCTTCTGACGTCAGACGTTGGCCTGTGGACTAGAGAGTCCCTTCTATTTACGCTTCCGCTATGAAACTATGAGCTTTGTGTATGATGATCAATAGATCAACTATTTGTGTAATAGGGATCAGGTGATCTCCATTTGTAAGACGACTATGGTATGTAATGAATGATGACTTATGATATTCAACTGTTATGTCTCGCAACAACAATATTCCTGGGATTGCGATGTATGGCATAACAGGCACCTGGACTTAAAAATCCGGGTGTTGACAAGTTGGTATCAGAGCCATTGTTTGACCTTAGGAGACCCTAGTTAGAAGGGACGTCTTAAAAACTTAGTTTCAAAACAAATGAAGTGAATATTTATGAAAAACTTATTCTCACCCTTATCCTTGAGATCTTTTCAAAAACAACATTCATACTCTACCTTTCTTACTACATAAAAACTTGGCACACTTGGACACTTCTTTAACTTACTTATCCTAATTGCTCACAGATGGAGTACCAATGGAAGGTCTATCAGCTTGGTCCCGAAGACAACCTAAAGATTGAAAAGGAGTTGAAGCAACTAGTGGAATATCTAGGACATCCGTATCCCGAATTCTTCGGAATACCCCTCAAGGCTCAGTTAGGAGAACCACCTCGGTGGGATGTTTCTACTGATCTACGAAGGAAGCTTGATGCCCCGGTATGGGAAACCATCTGGATTTCTGTAACGGGAAACACCTGGAAGGAAGGACTAGTCAAAGCTATGCAAGAAGCAATTTTTCGTCTGTGTGGACAGAATGAGGACAAGATCAAGAACACTCGCTTCATCTACTACCCCAGACATGACCCCTGGGGAATACCAATGACCATGCCCCCACCACAACCAAAGATGAACCCCTATAAAGCACCTCAGGACTTCAGGCAGTACAAAACCCTCAGGGATTTGGACAACGCCCTCGCCTCTCGCCAAGCACCTCACCCGTGAAGAAGAAGAATCCACCCGGAAGAGTAGTATCACCCCAGCACTTAAGTAGGTGTGAGTTGTATCAGGATCCCCTTGTATCGTAGAGCGAATGAATGGTTCTTCAAACCAACGGTGTGTTAGATTTGTAATGTGTGATGTTTGGTATGAATGAAAAAGTGTTGCTGGTTTTTACCCCCTCAACACTACTCAAGTTTTCAAGTTTTGAACTTTTTGAACTTTAACTCAAACAAACCATAGAAGTTTCCCTCTTATCTTATCATCTACCTCAATCTTCAGATGGCCCCTCCTACCCGCAACAACTCCCGTGCCCAGGCTAACCAGATGTACTTTGAGCACGCCAAGATGACTGACACCATCAACATCCTTGCAATGGAGCGCAAGGCACTTCGCCATCAGCACGCCAGGAAGGACTACCTCATCGCTCGCCTCCGCGTAAAGATAGCAGCACTGGAGCAGCTCATCCCGATACCCAACCATGCCCCCAGGGGCAAGTCCAATGTGACTTGCTATGAATGTGGAGCTACTGGTCATTACTCTAACAAGTGCCCGATGAAAGCCGCCAGCAACGCCCCAAGGACTGGAAGCAATGCGGTACCCATTGCCCAAAGGAACAAGTCAACGGTAACCTGCTATGAATGTAGAACTGTGGGACATTACTCCAATGAATGCCCCAAGAAGCTTGCCAAGACTGCCCCCAATGACGTTGCACCTGCTCAGCTACAGCGCCGCTTCGCAGCTAGAAGAAAGTTTGCTCCAAACTACCCAAACAACCGCAACGGTCGCTACTACACCCTGACGGCCACCGAAGCACCAGAAGCACCTCAGGATATGCCAAATATGTTCCCTGCTAATTCATATCGCCCAATCCCTCTTAGGAACCTAACTCTTCTTAAAATCTCGGGACGAGATTTGTTTAAGGGGGAAGGGTTTGTAACACCCCAAATTTCAAAACAAAGAGAAAATGAATTTCCTTTTTACAAAAATGTGAACCAACAAAAACTTTTCAACAAATAGAGTGCTATGCTTAGTACTCCTACCTAGTGTTGGTGTTTTACATTGTTGAGTGCTGTTCTACTTATGTGATAAACCCTAAAAACCCTAAAGTGATCAAGTGAAGATCACCAACCCATTTGAATTTTCAAAGAGAAAGAAATCAAATAAGAAAACCTCAAACCCTAACCTTCTCACCTTTTCTTTTGGAACTATTTTGAGAAACTAAGAAAAATACATATGTGGGCCTATAGCCTTAATATGTAAATCCTGAACCCTATCTTTTCTGGTTTTGCTAAATGGTGGTGAACCATTGCAAAACTTATTAAACTCTAAACCTCATCCCTCTTGTCATCAATCTTTGAGAAATAAAATAAAAAGGAAAATTCTTATTTAAGAAAGAGGCATATATGCCTATGGCTATTGTTGTAAAACTTTACCCTGGACCTTTCTACTTTATTTAGAGGATTGGAAAATCCTCATAAACCTTATCTAGTACTTCTCCAACCCAATCCAAAATGAAACAAAGGTTTTTTTTTTTAAAAGAAAGTGTTATTGCCATAGAGGCATATGAGAGCAAAACACCAAGTTTGTGAAATTGAGGATCTTGACCCTAATACTTGTAGTGAATGGTTGGATCACTCCTATATACCATTTCAACACTCTACAACCTCAATTGGGTCAAGCCTAGTTAAATCAGAAATCAATTGCCACATATGCATAGAAGCATATGTGACACATAGCCATTTTCACCAATTCTTGCCCTATGACTTTAAACCTTGACCAAATGGTGTGAAACCATCTCTGAACCTAATCTAACCCTAAATTGACCCTCAACCTTGCTCAAGTGAAGCAAGGGGAGCACCTTACAAGAATAAGAAAAGTTGACATGTTCCCTCTCATGTGTTTTTGCCAATTTTACAAACCTTTGAGCAAGACCATGTGAAATGGTTTCAAGGGTTTGGAAATGTTTCTAAACCAATAGGAATCACTTTGGAGTCAAGACAAGTCCAATCAAATGGAGAGAAATCCAATAGTGAGATAATTCCCCTTTTTACTCACATCCACACTTAGCCAAAATTTATCAAACCTTGACCTAGGCACCAACCTTGTCTCAAAATGGTTGGAACCTTTTTCCCAACTCAATCTAACACCAAACAAACCTCACTCTTGTCAAATTGAAGCAAGGAGGAATAAAAGAATAAAAGTTAGAAAATCCCAAAACCCTTACATATGGTGTATGCCATTTTTATAAATCTTTGACCTAGACCATTTTGGCTTTCACCATTAGTTGTATAATGTTACTAAACATGTATTACAACTTTTGGGATCAAAGAAACACTTTTCAATTGATTCTCAAATTCAAATTTGGCTCACATGTGATAGTGGTCAAATCTGCCATTTATATTCTGGTCACTACTTTGAGCCTCTCCATTTCAAGTTTTTCAAACCAAACTTCCCCAACTCTTTGCATGTCATCCAAGAGGACATCAAGATGAACAACTTCGGTAAAGATCACCATGCCAAATTCTTTCTTAATCAAAAACTATGCTCTTCCAAAGTTGGAACATTTTATCTTACTCAACAATCTCACACTTAGCAAATTTGGCAATACTTTGAATTTGGAATTTCCACCACCACACCTCATCTTCTCGGGTCTTTGGTAACTTAACTAAACACACACTTTTCATTTTGAGTCAACCATTTGAACCCTTTTAAATCTGGACAAATTTGCATTTTCCTCTTTATGGTACTATTTGACACTATGTCAAATAGTGTCCTACACCCAACCCTAAGGCCCTAAACCACTCTACCCTGTCCCCTGGTCCCCTCTCCTCCTCACAGCAGCACAGCAACCCTAGGGAAGCTAGCAAAACATGGCATAGCCATGCCATGCCGGCCACCATGCATGAGCACATGCTCTCCTCCTCTCCTCACCTCCTCAGCCATGTCCCTCATGTCCCTGAGCGCCACCTAACCCTACTGAGCCTGCCTATCCTAGCCCTGGTCGGAGAGAGACCCGCCACCACCGGGAACGGGTCGTGCCCCGACATGCAATGGACACGACCGTGCGTCGACCAGCACCGTTGGCCCGGGGCCCCTCTCGCCCTCTCCCTTCACCAGCACGCTCCCCTGGACGGCAGCATCCCGCCAGACATGCCCCCGTGCCGGCACACGCGCCAGAACCATGTCGACCTCGCCACATGCCGCCATGGCCGCCCCGTCGCGTTCCCGCCCCTGCACGCTATATAAACCCCTCCGCTCGCATTGGACAGCACCAACACACATAGAAACATCCTCCTCTCCCTCCTAGAGCCTCTCCTCCTCCCTCCTTGCCTCTCCACGGCCCCAAAACCTCGCCGGAGTGCACCGGCGGCCATCCTCAAAACCGCCCAAATTTTCATCACCATAGCCCTCAAGCTCTACAGCAAAGTTGAAGCCCTTGGAAAGACCTTTCCAACGCCACCAACCTCGCCTTAATCCGAGCTCCGAGGTGAAAGTTATGGCCCCCGCAAGCTACCAGAGTCGGGAGGAAGACGACGGCCCAGCGCCGTCGGATCTCGATCCGACGCTCCGCATGCGTCGCCCGCGCCCAACGTGCATGCGCCATGCACGCGTGGCCCAGGCCGCAGCTGGGCCGGCCCACTTCTTTCCCGCCCCCTGTTTAGATTCAAATTTCGTTTATTTCTTTTTAGATAATTTGCTATCAGATGCTTTGCTATAAATTGAATAACTCCAAATATACTTGGCCAAATTTTACAAACTTTATATTTTTGGAAAGCTTAGGAAAAGATCTATCCAATGCCACTGGTCCCACCTCAAGATCTTGTGTAGAATTAATCTGACAAAAATAACAAGACAGGGACTTTTCTGCCTTAGAATAATTCTTAAAAATCAACCAAAATAGCTATTGAGTTGTTTCCAACTCCTTTAGCTCACATTTGACTTACACTAATTGTTTCTGCAAGAAAATGGTGTGGTCACTTTGCATGATCATGCCCTAGTTTTAGTAGTGTGCAATATGGCTAGTTTAACTAGTTGATATTGTCCAAAACTATTAAGTAATTCATATGAAGTTTTATACTTCATTTAAATCTTGTCTCAAATGAATTCATGTGATGTTTGGACCCCTGGCCAAACTCACTTATATGAATTACTTAGAGATTTAAATCATATGTAGTATTATTAAATGGTGTGAGGTATTTTACCTCATTTAAATCTAGTTCTCAAAGGATGATGATGAATGGTTGACCTGGGTCAACATGATTTCATGCATGATTGTTTGAGAAATTAAATCTTAAGAAGATTTCAATGAGAGAAAAGTATTTCTCAAGAACCATATGGAAATGATCTTTTACACATATAAGGAGAGGAAATTAGTTTTCCTCAAGCAACACAACCAATGCACCCTAATTGTAGTAATTGTGTAAATAAAATAGTTTGTGTAAATGCAAGTGTTGTTAGATTAGCCAATAAATTGTTGAGGATGTTAAAACCCCTCAATAGTAGTGGTTAACCTAGCTACAACCTTGTGATAAATCTTATGAGAGGTTTCCCTCTCATTTAAATCTTGGTCTCAAGTAATTCAACATGAGGTGGTGACCATGGTCTATATAATCTCATGTTGAGTATTTGGTGCCATTAAATCATTACCTTGTTAGTATTAAATTGCATGAGGTATGGAACCTCATTTAAATCATTTTCTCAAATGATAAGTATGAAGAGGTTGACTTTGGTCAACCTAGGTCATATATTATTCATAAGAGAAATTAAATCTTAATAAGATAATGAGAGGAAATTATTTCTCTCAATAATGGAAAGTAACACCTAACTTAGTATGAGAGGAAATTAATTTTCCTAAATAAGAGGAACACATCCACCCACCTAATAGTAGTGTGTGATGCTAGTTTAAGTTGTGTAAAGCTTGTGTGTGCTTAGTAGTATGTGAGTTTGGTATGGTAATTGTGTACCCCGTATTCGTATTTTAGACGCTAGTACCGGAGACCATCAGGAAGAGGAGGACTTCTACAAAGAGAAAGGAGAAGAGAACTTGGACCCCCACTTCAACCAAGGCAAGCCAAAATACTATGCAAGATGATACCAATGCAAGTTATAATGTTGCAAGATAATACTCTTGCAAAGTGCAAAGCTCACCATGAGCAAGGCATTACCCCTTTACTTTATGTTATGATCCTATTTCCTAGTTTTACTTTACCCGCCTTAATTACTTTTGTTTTATCAAAGTACTTTTTGATTCATGGTTCACTTGGTCTAGATATGGAGTAGAACAAGAGCACCAAACTTAGCCTAGAAAGGCAAGCTTTTATTCTTGCAAAGTGCAAAGCCCCTTGGGGCAAGGCACCATGATTCTTACCTTTTCTTACCTAAGCCTATCCCAAGTTTTCCATTACAAGTCTTTACTTGTTTTCTAAATGAGTTACTTTTATAGTTAACTTTGGTCAAAGTACAAGTTGGTTACTAGAGTAGAGAGTTAGTCTTTCCCAAGCAAGCAAGATAGCACCCCTCATGATGTAGAGCTAGTGCTAATGAGATAAAACTTGACTACTCTAGATGGGAACAAGGTGACTTTTGGAAATGAATTTTGAAACCTTGGAATGATGATTCATTCCATTGAATGATTTTTGAAGGTGAATATGACCAAGAGAAGATGGTGATTTTTGATAAAACATGATGTTGGTTGGGATGCGATACCTTTCCAATTTTTGAGTACCCCCACAATACCTGATTATGGGTAGGGCTTAACTGGAAATTTATGCATCTTAGTATGGGTTCCCTCTAAACAAGCGTCATCGGGGTTATGCCGAAAGCTGCCTCTCCAACAACAAAAACGATACGATATGATGCGAATGAGGTGAATGTCCGGCCCAAGCCCTGTGCAGTTCCCAGGTTGACAGTTGGTCCTCACTGGGAGGCCAAGCTCATGGGGAGAGGTGCCTATACTAGGATGGTAAATGAAAGGTTAGGATTGGTAGTTCGCGTACTGCGTACGATAAATCAGGGCCAGTTACCCCTGACGAGCTATGGCAATAGTTGTGGCACAAGTGTACAACCTCTGCAGAGTGTAAACCTATTCGAATAGCCGCGTCCACGGTTACGGACGGTTGGAAAGGCCATACTGTGGTCCAATGTCATACTTTTGAAAAAAAAGAGGTTGAAAAAGGACGGTGAACGGTGACTGGTGAATTTTGAACTTGAAAAAGGTGACATTTGACTTGAAATCACAACAGAGTTGTGGGAATGACACTAATGTTCCCCCTTGAGTTAGTTAGCACATGAAGAGTTGTTTACCAAAATGTTTGTGAACTAAAACTAGCTTTATGCAAAATAAACTAGAGCTTAGCACCCCTTTACTAGAATTGTTAGCACTTACATTAGTATTAGTTTGCGAGTACTTTAAAGTACTCACGGCTGTGTCCCTGGCTATTCAAATGGCCAGATTATGAAGAGGAGCAGAACTATCAAGTTGACGAACCGCAGGACGCCCACGACAACTAGGGAGCCTTCTGACGTCAGACGTTGGCCTGTGGACTAGAGAGTCCCTTCTATTTACGCTTCCGCTATGAAACTATGAGCTTTGTGTATGATGATCAATAGATCAACTATTTGTGTAATAGGGATCAGGTGATCTCCATTTGTAAGACGACTATGGTATGTAATGAATGATGACTTATGATATTCAACTGTTATGTCTCGCAACAACAATATTCCTGGGATTGCGATGTATGGCATAACAGGCACCTGGACTTAAAAATCCGGGTGTTGACAGATCCCATGATTACTTGCATAAATTAACTGATTGAGATCCAATTATTACTTGCATAAATTAACCGAATGGCCGAACCCCAAATCTTAAACGAAATCAAGAAGTGATCAAAACAAAATGGAATAAAATTGGCGCAAATATTAGCCCAATACTCATCCATCTACAGATCCATCTACACCAGCAAAAGTAGGGTTCAAAAAGGAATGGGGAACAAAAAAGGAAGCAAACCGTAGTTACCTCGTTCCATGGTCCTCCATGGAGGTGTCGTAGGGGTTCGGGGGCGGGACGTACGGCACTGGCTCATAGGGGTCAAATCCCGGCGGGATCTGACCGCCACCAGCGGCAGCAGCCTCCGATGCACCGGCGGCGGCGGCGACGGCCGTTGAGGGGACGACGTCGAAGAGGGAGGCGTCACGCTTGGAGCCGACGCCATCGTGGACGATGGGATTAGCATTCTCCTTGTCCATCTCATCGGCAGAGGGAGAGGGAGAAGGTTTTTTGCTTGGGAGAAGATGATGGGACGTGAGAGAGTTGGCGTTGCGTGAGCGAGTGAGAGTGACAGAGATAGTGCGAGGAGGCATTTATAAAGGCGAGGGGTGGTTAATGCGACCCGCGTCCTACGCGTCCACAGTTGCACGTCTGCACGTCTTGGGCTTCTGCAACGCGACACGTGTCCACGATTGCATGTCTTCGACTTCTGCACCGCGACCCGCGTCTACCCGTCAACAATTGCACGTGTCCTCGAGTCTAACCCTGGAAATTTAGATATAGTCAGGTATACCCTCAAGTCTTATACTAGCATTTTTTGTGTGCTCAGTTTTCCCCTTGAGTGCTAATACTGGCTAGTGCAATATACTCAGTTTTACCCTCAAGTGGATGGTCAACAGAGAGTCAACAAATGGGATTAACTAGTTAAATGAGTCATTTAATGTGCAAAAAATTCCGAAAAAGAGTGGCACTTACTCATGGAGTCTTTAACAGAAATTGCCACTTCTCAAATCGTAGATAAATCATAGATAAATCAAGTTTTACCACAAATTGCCACTTCTCAAATCACCTAGTAGCTATGAAGGTGCATGGTTTTCCACAATAAGCCCTTCCCAAAACAGCTTTACCCAAAACATACTTTCTCTGAATGAGGCCACAATTCTCACACTGATGTATATTTGTATTGCAAATAGTTTGAGGTAGGCCAAGATGGGTTTCATTGTACAAAACACGCACTTTCCATTTTTTAAATCTCAAATTTGAATCCCTTAGTCTGTTTACTACTCAGGTGCCCTTGGTTTCTTGATACTACTCAGTTTTGCCCTCTCCCTTCACAAATTCTCGCAGACGTGCAACATTGCCCTGATTGGTCTAGCCCATGTCACGCGGATCGTGCCCGCCGACCGTTGATCGTATGATCTAACGGGCAGGATAACCCCTATCTCTCTCTCTGGTCGGGGCCACCACCCTCTCTCACTACAAGAAAAGTTGCCATGGCCGACGAAGTTGAAGTCGCGCCGTGGTTGCTGGTGCACCATGGCCGACGATTTTTGGTCCCTCCGTGGTTCATGTCAAAACTTTTTTTTTCTCGTTTTTGAGGCCACCTAGCCCGACGAAAGCGGCCAAAACGTCGCGTATGGTGGCCCGGGACATGGTGCATCGCGAATTCTCGGGTTCGCCGGCCGAGTCAACGCAAATCCGCACCGCCCAGGGATGTAGGGCCCAGATAGCAGCCTCTCTAGCATTGTTTTTTTTCTCGATCGCGCCATCTCGTTCAAAGCTCTCCGATCGAGCCGTTTACGATGCAGGATCATGGGTCCCGCTTGTCATCCTCTATGAACCAAATTTCTTTCTTTTCTTGGATTTTTTTGACCCCCTGATTTCTGGCTACTTCCTTTTTCTTTTGATCCCTTGCCGCCTTGGAAACGTTGAGACCGCTGCAGCTAAATGGGACCCGCATGTCATCCTCTATGAGCAATCAACTTTCTTTTCTTGGAGTTTTTTTGGCACCTCATATTTGGTCACTTGCCTTTTTCTTTCAATCCCCTGCCGCCTCTCAAACGGTGATACCGCTGCTGCTAAATGGGACCCGCATGTCATCCTCTATGTACTATAAAACTTTATTTTCTTGGATTTTTTTTGGCCCCTCATATTTGGTCACTTGCCTTTTTCTTTCGATCCCCTGCCGCCTCTCAAACGGTGATACCGCTGCTGCTAAATGGGACCCGCATGTCATCCTCTATGGACTATAAAACTTTATTTTCTTGAATTATTTTTGGCTCCTGATATTTGGTCACTTGCCTTTTTCTTTCGATCCCCTGCCGCCTCTCAAACAGTGAGACCGCTGCAGCTAAATGGGACCCGCATGTCATCCTCTATGAGCAATCAACTTTCTTTTCTTGGAGTTTTTTTTGGCACCTCATATTTGGTCACTTGCCTTTTTCTTTCGATCTCATGCCACGTTTGAAACGTTGAGGAACCTGCTGGCTCATGGGACCCGCATGTCATCCTCTATGTGCTATGAAAGTTTCCTTTGTTGGATTTTTTTTCACCCTCTGATTTTTGGCTTGCCTTTTTCTTTTGATCCCCTGCCCCCTTTGAAACGTTGAGTAAGCTGTTGGCTCAAGGGACCCGCATGTCATCCTCTATGTCCATCAACTTTCTTTTCTTGGATTTTTTTTCACCCCCTAATTACTAGCTACTTTCTTTTTCTTTTGATCTCAAGCCGCATTACAAACATTGTGACCGCTGCTGCAAAATGGGACCCACATGTCATCCTCTATGTACAATAAATCTTGGATTATTTTTGGCTCCTGATATTTGGTCACTTGCCTTTTTCTTTCGATCTCATGCCGCCTTTGAAACGTTGAGTAAGCTGCTGGCTCATGGGTCCCGCATGTCATCCTCTACGAACAATAAAAGTTTCCTTTCTTGGAGTTATTTTTGACCCCTAATTTCTGGCTATTTGCCTTTTTCTTTTGATCCCCTGCCCCCTTTGAAACGATGAGGACGCTGTTGGCAGGTCGGTCCCACATGTCATCCTCTATGAACAATAAAAGTTTCCTTTGGTGGATTTATTTTTGACCCCTAATTAATTTCTGGCTATTTCCTTTTTTTCTTTTGATCCCCTGCCGCCTTGGAATTGTTGAGAATGCTGCTGCCTCATTTTTCTTTTGGTCCTGTGCCGCCTTGGAAACGTTGAGACCGCGGCTACAAAATGGGACCCGCATGTCATCCTCTATGTACAATAAGGTTATTTTCTTGGATTATTTTTGGCTCCTGATATTATGTCACTTGGCTTTTTCTTTCGATCTCATGCCGACTTTGAAACGTTGAGGATGCTGCTGCCTCATGGGTCCCGCATGTCATCCTCTCAGAACGATAAATGTTTTCTTTTCTTGTATTTTTTTACCAACTGATTTTTGGCTTTTTTTTATTTTCGATCCCCTGCCGCCTTTGAAACGTTGACGACGCTGCTGGCTCATGGGTCCCCGATGTCAGCCTCCCCGTACAAGAAACATGTGATATTTTATTTTGCAGACAATAAACGTTGTATTTCGCTCTGAGCTATTGCAAACGGATAAATTAAATCTTTATATCTACATAAACAAACTTATATGTTGAATCTCCTTGTTTTTTGTTTTTCCGAAGCATAGGACTTTCCTGTTTTTTTTGAGAAAAATCCGACCTTTCCTGTTTTGGAGTGGGCTGAAATTGTACGAGTCAAAAGGCCCAGCAGGATAGTTCGAAGGCCCAGATGTCCAGATACAGCCCAATTGAAATCTTTCTTTTTTTTGGATTTTTTTCACACCCTGATTTCTGGCTACTTCATTTTTCTTTCGGTCCTGTGCCGCCTTGGAAGCGTTGAGACCGCTGCTACAAAATGGGACCCGCATGTCATCCTCTATGTACAATAAAGTTTCTTTTCTTGGATTATTTTTGGCTCCTGATATTATGTCACTTGCCTTTTTCTTTCAATCTCATGCCGACTTTGAAACGTTGAGGAAGCTGCTAGCTCATGGGTCCCGCATGTCATCCTCTATGAACAATAAAAGTTTCCTTTGTTGGATTTATTTTTTTCCCCTAATTTCTGGCTATTTGCCTTTTTCTTTTGATCCCCTGCCCCCTTTGAAACGATGACGACGCAGCTGGCAAGTCGGTCCCACATGTCATCCTCTATGAACAATAAAAGTTTCCTTTGATGGATTTATTTTTGACCCTAATTAATTTCTGGCTATTTCCTTTTTTCTTTTGATCCCCTGCCGCCTTGAAATAGTTGAGGATGCTGCTGCCTCATGGGTCCCGCATGTCATCCTCTCAGAAAGGTAAATGTTTATTTTCTTGAATTTGTTTACCAACTGATTTTTCGCTTATTTTTCCTTTCGATCTCCTGCCACCTTTAAAACGTCGACGACGCTGCTGGCTCATGGGTCCCCAATGTCAGCCTCCCCATACTGCAAATCCTCTTTCTGCAAAGGTTGTATTTCTAGATAGATAAGGTGGATTCGAATCTGCCATGGTTCAGGCAGCTCAGGTAAGCCTTCTTGCACTGATTAATGGAAGTAGTGTATAGCAAGGTCAAGACATGTGGCTCGGTGTAATGAATCTATTTGAATCTGTTATCACCAGAATTTGACCGGATTAGAGGTGGGCCGCGGTTAAAGATGGGCTTGAAGAATATACTTGGAAGAAATACATGAATCGGCCTTGTATACAAAGTTTGGGCTAGTTTGCCCGTGTATCTGTAAATATAGTAGGATACGTGTCGGTTAGATAGAATTTGGCTCGTGCACGGTTGGGATTGTTCCCACGTTAGAAAGTCTACGGACTATAAATATGTATCTAGGGTTTATGGAATAAAACAACAATCACGTTCATCACAAACCAATCTAGGCGCATCGCCAACTCCCTTGTTTCGAGGGTTTCTTCCGGGTAAGCATCATGCTGCCTAGATCGCATCTTGCGATCTAGGCAGTAACGTTTATTCGTTGTTCATGCGTTGCTCGTGCTGAAGCCTTGTTGATGGCGAGCAACGTAGTTATCATAGATGTGTTAGGGTTAGCATTGTCCCGTCGTGTTACATGCTTTCGTCCATACAACCCTTAGACGTGTAGCCGCCCTTACGCCTATCTAGGTGTAAGGGCGGCACCCCGCTTGATCGTTATGTAGTAGATCCGATCCGTTATGATTGCTCCTTGTTCTTCAAGGATTAGTTTAATATCTGCATAGTTAGGCCTTACAAATGGGTTGAAGGATCTAGTGGCACGTAGGTTGTAGTTTGCTAGCCCTAGACAGGATGTTCCGGGGATCAACTTCGTGTTGGTTTTTAGGCCTTGTCTAGGGTCGGTTTATGATCACCGTGCGTGGCCGCCAGGCTCAATCACGCGTAGGATGTTCCGATTATGTGGTGAAAACCCTAAATCGTAGTAGGTCGTTTTAGCTTTATTTCGATCAAGCAGGACCACCATGTGATCGTACACCTCGTACGAATCATGGGTGGATCGGCTCCTTGAGCCGATTCACAGGATAACCCGAGAGCCGATCGAGGCTCGTATTTAATGTTTACGTGTATGCCATGCAGGAAACTAAGCGAGGCAAATCCATCACCTTCCTGACCAGGTATAGGTCAGGTGGCACGCCCTTGCACCAGCATCGAACGTGCGTGCCGAGTCTTTGTGGGCCGTCGCTCGAGGGACCAGGGCCAGCCGCAGTCTTGGCAGCCTCCCGGCTCTACTGTGTTGCCCGTCGCTGCTCGCCGGTGGGTTTCTGACCGCAACACATTCTGGCACGCCCGGTGGGACCGTCTTCGACATCAACTGCATCGCCGTCTACATCTGAGATGGCGGAAGGTACTCCGGTCACGTACGAGGATCTGACTGAGGAGCTCAAGAAGAAGTATGACGAGGTCAAAGCTATCCTCGAAGCCGACCTCATCGGCTCTTTCCAGAGAACCCGCTCACACGGCATCAGGTGGAAGGGGTTCTCGCCTGAAGGCGCGCTCGATGGAGTGGACCTGTCTACCCCTTCAGAAGAACGCACCAGGTCTCTGCGTCAGGAGATTAATTTCATGGTAGCTCATTCGCTGCACCGCCATTCTGAAAGCCTGGTGAACACTTTGGAGCGTGTCGCCCTTCGGGTGATCCAGGAAATCATGAGCCATCAGTATTCTTCGTCAGGACCAGCTCTGGGGACTCACCAAGGAGAGATACCACTCCAGTCCCGACCACCGCTGCCGTTCGCGTTGGCAGCACCAGAGGTGCCGAGTTCATCGGCATACGTCGTCTACAAGATCGGTGGTGACCCTAGTGATTACCAGTTCTTGTATGAGGCGCCTAAGGAGATCCCTCACGGATACACGTGCACATACGTGCCAGACTGCAGCAGCTGGGTTCTCTCAAACCAGACTGCAACAGCAGGGACTTCTAGAACAGCAGGAGGAACTTCTGGAACAGATCTTGAGAAGCAGACGTGGCTAGCTAAGTATGCCACTCCGACGAATCTCCAGAGCTCAACTCCTGCAGTTGGCTCAGAGCTTGAGAAGTGTTGGGGGGATGACCCCCGATATGCCAAAGGCATGCCAAACCGGATGGTTTGAGACATCGACATACCGGTTTAATATTCTTACCGGAACACAAAGGTGAGAGTTTGGGCTAAGTGAAGCTAAGCCGGTATCCCCAAGGGGGTATGCCGGAACCCGGTAAAGAAGATACCGGAGAGAAGGGCCTGTCGGCGGGACTGGTCAAAGATTCTCTTCAGAGCAAGAAGACAAGGATGAGCTAAGCAAAGCGGCTTTAATCAGAGCCATGGCGCCAAAGAGAGAGATGACGCTGAAAGAAGCCGGGGGACGTCAGCGTCCCTGATTAAAGAAGACTCCGGCGTCATCTATGATTAAAGTAGCTTTGTAAAGTAGTTTGTCCAGTCAAAGATGCCATTAGGGTTTCTTGTTCTGTAAGCCACCCTCTCCCCTATATAAGGAGAGGGGGTACTGCCTCATACAGGCGTGTGTCAATAGAGGAGATTAGACAATAGAACTTGTATCCAAGCACCTGTAATCATGTTGAGATCAATGAGCCAAGCGATCTAGTAAAGAGTTCTTCCTCTTGTCTTTCTTCTTGCATACCGGCCTTTGGTTGTGTTCTTGAGGAAAGCATCCGGAAGTTCATCCCATCTGATCGCCAACCCTCCCCCGAATCCTCTAGCGTCCATTCGGCCCCAAGTTAAGCCATCCCATGGCATCTGTCTGTTCACCACGACGACAAGAAGCAAGCGTGGCTGGCTAAGTATACCACTCCAGCGAATCTTCAGAGTTCGACTCCTGCAGCCATCACCGCGGATCAGATCAGTACAATCTTAAGAGACCAGTTCGGCATGGTGCCGAAAAGGAGGGCAATCGGCTATTCCAAGCCGTACCCCAACGAGTACGATTTGATCCCACTACCACCCAAATATCGGCTCCCCGAATTCTCCAAGTTTAGTGGGTTAGATGGCTCCAGCTCAATCGAGCATGTGAGCCGATATTTGGCGCAGCTGGGCACGATCTCAGCATCAGATGAACTACGTGTGAGGTTCTTCGCACTATCCCTCACAGGATCGGCTTTTGGGTGGTACCCATCGCTGCCACCAGACTCAATCCGGACTTGGAAGCAGTTGGAAGAACAGTTCCACCTACAGTATCACTCAGAGTCTTCCGAGCCTGGCATTGCCGATCTAGCACAAGTGCGACAGAAGCGCGGAGAAACGGTATCAGAATACATCCAGCGCTTCAGGACTGTTAGGAACCGATGCTATTCGGCTCGTGTGACTGAAAAAGAAGCAGTCGAGTTGGCGGTGGTGGGTCTTGCATCACCGATCAAGGATGTGGCCTCCCAAGCAGAGTACCCTTCAATGGCGCATATGGTCCAGAAGATGTCATTATATGAACAGCGCCACCCAGAGGTATACCAGGATAAATTCAAGCCTGCGGTGGTCCTAGTTGAGGCAGATGAAGATGAAGGCTCTGCGGGAGATCAAGAGGTAGCAGTGGCTGAATGGACTCGGGGGGCAAGCCCCGTGTCCTGCAAGTGGGTTAAGCCACAAGGTCCTCCAAGAGGGTTTGAATTCGACGTGACTAAAGCTGAGCAAATTTTCGACCTCTTACTTAAGGAGAAGCAGCTAAAGTTACCTGAAGGCCACAAAATCCCCACGGCACAGGAGCTGAACGGAAAGCCATACTGCAAGTGGCATAACACGTTCACCCATACCACCAACGACTGCAGGGTGTGGCGTCAGCAGATCCAAATGGCGATAGAACAAGGGCGGTTAATTTTTAGCCAGTACACCATGAAAGTCGACACGCACCCCTTCCCCGCCGTTAACATGTTGGAGTGCACTTACCCTGGGAGGTGCCAGCCAGGTTTCTCGTTCAGCATCAACATGGTAGGACCTGGGCACCACTCTGGTAAGGACAGAAACGAGGGCAGCTGCTCTCATAACAAGGACAAAGAGGAAGCCGCTCCACGCGATCGGCTCCGGCACGATGGCAAGCGCTACGTCATAGAGGGAGAAGTGAAGAATGTGCGATATCAGCGACCTCTCTCTGATCATCTCCTCAACAAATACGTGAGTCAATACGACCAACACCGGCGATATGATGACGACGACGAAAGAGATCGTCTGGCTAGCAGAGACGCCAGGAGAGACCGCCGGCATGATCGCGGCGAGGAGAGATATGAGCGCCATGCCAAGGAGAAGTCAAGGGAACAAGACGACGTGGATAGGCATTGGGACTGTCCTTTCTTCAGACACTGCTGGGATTCAGGAATGAGCCGATTGCCTACAATCGGCAACTGCCCAGAATGTAAAGAGAAGAAGAAGGGTGCAGGGGACGTGTCAGTATTCAAACGTCTAGGGCCGCTCCCATCTCAGAACAAGTACGCTGAGTCCTCTCGGGTGGAAGATCTCGAGGAATTAGAAGACGACGATGAAGAAGAAGAAGATAAGTACCACCGGCCTAGGTGGTGCCCTGATGGACTCAGCCGTTCCCAAAAGCGTAGGGTTCAGCGGCTACGTGGTTTGGAGGAAGCTGAAAGGTTATACCTGCACACGTTAAGGAAGGCGCGGCCTGATCTGGCCGTGAAAATTCAGCGAACTCTCGACGAAGAAGGACGACCACAAAACAAAGAGTGGCGTCCCAAACAAAGGAAA
The DNA here is from genome assembly GCF_019359855.2 of Lolium perenne. Classification (NCBI taxonomy): domain Eukaryota; kingdom Viridiplantae; phylum Streptophyta; class Magnoliopsida; order Poales; family Poaceae; genus Lolium; species Lolium perenne. The sequence goes on along the minus strand of NC_067244.2, from coordinate 22,851,387 downwards.
GCCGATGATGAGACATCGGCTGGCACAAACATGGTGTTCATCCTTCCAGCGGAGTTTTGTGCTCTAGGATTGGGCGAAGCACCTGTGGCACAACTTGACTGCGGCCCACGGCCAGTTATCTTTGAGAAGCCACGAGAAAGAACACTACAAGAAAAGTTCTGATAGACAACGTCTCAAAATCGTCCGCTAAGGGGTATTTTTCGTCGCCTATGGGCCTAACCCGACGATATGGGTTCTGTTGTGGAAACTGCGTCAGGCAAAGTCCAACGACGTTTTTTTCGATCCGTCGCGCTTGGGCGCCCTTCCGCCACGGAAAATCGGACCGTTGCGCAAGTGTTTCCGGGAGCCCGTTGACTGCTGACGTCATGCAAACTGACACGTGGCAGACGCCGTTAGCGCGATTAACGGCGTTAACCGGCTGAAACCCCGTGGTAGATGGTAGGCCCACACGAGGCCTGCCACGTCTTAAGCGGGCCGGGCCAGCTGACATAGTTTGACCGGTCAACTATATAGCTGGGCTGGTCCATTAGTTACGTGGGCCGGGCCTAACCTCTAAGGTTGACTGGTCAAAACTTAAATGGGCTGGCCCATTTAACATGTGGGGTCCACCTTACAGCAACTGGGCCGGCCCAAGAAGCAAGTGGGCCGGGCCAAAACACAGGTGGGTCCCACTTTCCTGTTAAAGGGCCGGCCCATTTAGTGTGTGGGGTCCACCATATAGCAAGTGGGCCGGGCCAAAAACACAGGTGGGTCCCACTTTCCAGTTAAAGGGTCGGCCCATTTAGTATGTGGGGTCCACCATATAGCAAGTGGGCCGGCCCTAAAGATAGTGGGCCGGCCAAAAACACAGTGGGTCCCACTTTCTGTTAAAGGCCGGCCCATTTGGTGTGTGGGGTCCACCATATAGCAAGTGGGCCGGCCCAACAAGATAGTGGGCCGGGCCAAAAGCACAGGTGGGTCCCACCTTCCTGTTAAAAGGCCGGCCCATTTAGTATGTGGGGTCCACCATATAGCAAGTGGGCCGGCCCAACAAGATAGTGGGCCGGGCCAAAAACACAGGTGGGTCCCACTTTCTAGTTAAAAGGCCGGCCCATTTAGTATGTGGGGTCCACCATATATCAAGTGGGCCGGCCCAACAAGATAGTGGGCCGGGCCAAAAACACAGGTGGGTCCCACCTTCCTGTTAAAGGGCCGGCCCATTTACCATGTGGGACCACCATATAGCAAATGGGCTGGCCCAACAAGATAGTGGGCCGGCCCAATAAGCCTCTGGATCCCACTATCGTGTAACCGGGCCGGCCTACTAAAGAAGTGGGCTGGCCCAAAATGAAAGTGGGTCCCACACTACTGTAAGTGGGCCGGCCCAATCTGTTGTAGTGCCCTACTTGTTTGACTAGTCAACTTGCATTAAATTTCATGAGCCTAAAATCTGATATCAATGATACACACAATTACATACACAAATAAAACAAGTAGGAAAATTACAAGGCAATTAATGTGCCCAAATAAAAAAATTACATAGAATCATTGAGGACTTCTATTAGCATCATCAATAACACGTTGACATTTGGCAATCGCCTTGATTGAATCTTGTGTACTCTTTGTCAACATATCAGCTACAGATCTTAAAGCAGCAATACCATGTCTTTTATAAAGTACAGCCTTGAGATATTTACTGTTTGATGAAAGCAATGGTCTAGGTTGACGGCTATGAGGAGATGCATCAGAAGAAATATCAGAACTTTTTGTGGGCCTCACTTCTAATGAAGATTGCTTCATCACAACTGCATTCTGATAATAATGCAAAAAGAGTTAAACGGTGAACTATGCAAACATTTATTATGCAATGTAGATATAAGATAATAATAAGTTGCATAAATAAGACAATGTATGGAACTTGTACTAAGCACAAACTTACATCATAATGTTGCACAGGGTCGCTACAGATCCTTTTTTGGCGACTATCTTCTAATGATGACTGCTTCATTAAAACTGCATTCTGGTAACATTGCAAACATAGTTACAACAATTAACTATTCAAACATGTATTACGCAATGTAGAGATCAGATAACAAAGATGTAGCAGAAATAAGCACAAGATAAGATAAGATGCATGTACTAAGCACATACTTGGCTCGCTGCAGTCCTTCTCTTGCGTGCACTAGTCGTGGTCAACATGCCTGTCATTTTAGGTTCAGCCATCAAGTGAAATGCTAATCCTCCCGCTCCATTGTCCTTAATCTGTGTTTAGATATCACATTTAAGACCAAGTCGTGGTTTCAAATAACAAAAACTTGAGCTGCCAAATGAATAAGCCAATATTTACCAGATATCAGATTAAAACCAACTAGATGTTGCTTTGCATGAGATACGAATTTCAGACATTCAGATTTAGAGTAGGGTAATGCCAAGGTTTTCCACATAAAGTAAACTGGCATTAAGAATGACCAAATGTCAGGTTCAAATCAACTTCGCAGTTTCTCCAAGACAAGCATATCAAATAGGCAGAAACATAGTAAAGCATGAATGGCATTGCTATGGCAGGGTTCCAAGTGTTAATCTCTTGCATAAGGAACAATGCATATATAGGTTATAGATAATAACGGAAGTAAACTGCCAAAATTACCAACCAAGAACTCAGATTCCAACCTTCCCTAGCGTCCCCGCTGTTAATGTTGGATGTTCTAATAAGTGGTTCGCATGATCAATCCCTAGGAAAAATAACATTGACAAGTCAGTCTACGATAATACAAAGACCAGACATGCACGCAGCAATAACTATATAAGCTAAAGACGAGGTATAAGAGCAAGCAGATTGGAAATGCACATAGCATGATTATAAAAGCAGTGTGAGAATAGCAGACACGAGAAAACAACTAGCAGCTAGCGGTGAGCTAATGACGTGGTATAAGAACAAGCAGATTGGAAATGCCCATAGCATGACTATAAAAGCAGTGCGACAATAGCATGCAGTACAAAAACAGTAGGCAGCAAATGAATGGGTATAAGGCTATAAATATGTGGATGCACACAGGTGTCAGTAGAATGAATAGGATGGTAGCGACCAGATAATGCTTTTGTACTGTACAATATTTAAACAAACTTCATGCGAAGCAACACATCAAGAAAGTTAACGGCATATGAGATCTGCAAATAACTACACAAAACATGGCTAAAGAAACACCGCGATCTAACGGGCCAGCGTACTAACCAAGCTGCGGCGGGGTGGACGGGGGCGAAAACTTGCATTCCAGCGGCGGCGAACGCGGGAGACGATGAATCGACCCTATTTCAGTAGAAGCGGGCGTTAGTGAAGCAGATCTGGTTGGCTGGCAAGGGATTCGGTGAAGTTGATACAGCCGCTGCGCCGAGGTAGTCGGTGGCGAGGTCGGCGGTGAAGCAGATCCGTCGGTGGCGAGGTCGGCGGTGAAGCAGATCCGTCGGTGGCGAGGTTGGCGGTGAAGCAGATCCGTCGGTGACGAGGGCGGCGGGGGAGCGGATCAGGTGGGTGGACAGCCAACACGATCAAGGCTACGCTGTGGAGGAGTATGCCGGCGGCGAAGCAGATCTAGTACTGTAGAGAGTCAGAGCTTTGGCGTGTGAGAGTATTTTTGAGCTAATGGGGCGAATGGTTGGTGGGTGGGTGTGGGCCTGTGGGGAGGGTTCGGGATCTAGGCAAGATATTTCATTGTTACCGAATGAGCCCTCCATGGTCGGTGGGTTGTAGCTTCCGGACCAGGGTTAAAAGGGTAAAACTGGTCACGGGATTTTCCAATGGATGCGGCGGGATGATTTGGCGCGCGGCCGAAATTTTCAGTTTCAAGCTACGAGCAGAACGACAAAAATAATGTTCTTCCCCAGGGAGCTCTCATTTCTTCCTCTTCTCTTTCTCTCTCGAGTCTCTCCCACTCCCCCGGCTCCTCTCCCCCTTCTCTCCGGCGGCCTCGCCGGCCGGAGACGAGGCCGACTTCTCTCTGTATATTGTACACCCTCCGAACTAAATTAATTGATTCAACTTTCCTTATACGTGTATGTATCTAGAGTAAAAACATGTGTGGATACATCCATATTTAGATAAGCAAAGTTGAGTCAGCTAATTTGGATCCGAGGGAGTTAGTGTTGTTGTAAGCTTAGATCCAGTGTTTCCCATGAGCAGAATGGCGCAATGGAGTCGGGATCTCGTCATCGGCTTCAGATCTGGCCTATGGTGAATCTGGCGGATCTTGCCGGCCAAACCCCGATCTGGTGCCATCAATGTGATGGCGCTAACGGTGAGGCTTGCTTTGGTCAGTGCTTCAGATCTGGCCAATGGGGAAGTCAAGCTGCTAAAGTTCACAAGCTCGGGGCATACGACGGCGTCATCCGTCTTGCCCATGCACATCTTGGCCTTTCAGCGGCCCTTCTCAGAGCCAATATGGCGTTGCTGAGGCCCTTCTTCTCCTTCGTCCTGGCGACTACCGGCGACACCGTCCCAAGTGGTGCGTCCCCGGCAACGGAGTTGCTGGAAAGGATGCGGAGCAGAGATCTGATGTGCGGTCGAGAAGGACTCGATTGATTTTCTTCTATATGTTTTGGGGTCCTTTTTGTAAAGTTGCAGGTTCTATTAGTTATTGTCTAGTACTTTTGGTCCTCTATGTAATTTTTTGGACTAGTTTCCATTGGCACTGATAAACTTGAATTTTGACAAGTTCACAGGGAAAAAAATTCCTTTGCACATATGGCCTATCATGTATAAACATTCTTGAGATTTAAACTATATGTAATGTGCCATGCATTAACCCTAAACCATATATATGTAACTAACCCTAGCTGATCAAACCCTACTTAATTAAAACAAATAACCCTAAACTATACGCATGCACTTTATGCGCAAAGGCGCGGGTGCCTCTAATAATGTGTGTGCGCACTCGATCGATGATCCCTAAACCTTCTACAACCCTGAAACCCTAATCCCTAATCCCTAAACCCTAAACACCCTAAACACTAAACCCTATACCCTAAACCCTAACCCTAACCCTAAACCCTAATTAAACCCTATATATAGGCCAACGACACTTAATTGTTCATCAAGCAGGCCAGGGGTGCCTCGCGGTCCTCTAATTAAATTAAATGTGCCATGCATTAACCCTAAACCATATATATGTAACTAACCATAGCTAATCAACCCTACTTAATGAAAACACATAACCCTAAAGTATACTAGCTATAACCCGATCTAATAAAAACATGCTCTATATATAGCAGCTAGCTAGCAAACCTTAGATTAACACCAATTAATATATACATGGCCTATACCGATCATGTTGTATAACATATCCCTGAGATTCATTAATTAATTATATAATTATCGTGATAAATTAATTAACTCTAATTTTGACAAGTTCTCTCGAATGAAAACACATTTGATTAAGTTGCCTCATAATATATATATAATTAGTGTGCATGCATGGCCTACCATGCATTCGTGCATATATTTTAATGTATATTTGAACATATTCTTGGGGATTTCAATCTCTCTCTCTCGATCATCTATATATCGTTGGTGGCCAAAAAACACACATATATATGCATGCAATTTATGCGTAAAGGCGCGGGTGCCTCTAATAATGTGTGTGCGCACTCGATCGATGATCCCTAAACCTTAAACAACCCTAAAACCTTAAATCTCTAATCCCTAATCCCTAAACCTAAACACCCTAAACACTAAACCCTAAACCCTAGACCCTAAACCCTAACCCTAACCCTAACCCTAAACCCTAGCTAACCCTAAACCCTAACTAAACCCTATGTATAGGCCAACAACACTTAATTGTGCATCGAGCAGGCCAGGGGTGCCTCGCGGTCCTCTAATTAAATTAAATGTGCCATGCATTAACCCTAAACCATATATATGTAACTAACCCTAGCTAATCAACCCTACTTAATTAAAATACATAACCCTAAAGTATACTAGCTAGCTATAACCCGATCTAATAAAAACATGCTCTATATATAGCAGCTAGCTAGCAAACCGTAGATTAACACCAATTAAAATATACATGGCCTATATCGATCATGTTGTATAACATATCCCTGAGATTCATTAATTAATTATATAATTATCGTGATAAATTAATTAACTTGAATTTTGACAAGTTCTCTCGAATGAAAACACATTTGATTAAGTTGCCTCATAATATATATAATTAGTGTGCATGCATGGCCTACAATGCATTCGTGCATATATTTTAATGTATATTTGAACATATATATTCTTGGGGATTTCAGTCTCGATCTCTCTCTCTCGATCATCTATATATCGTTGGTGGCCCAAAAAACACACATATATACGCATGCACTTTATGCGTAAAGGCGCGGGTGCCTCTAATAATGTGTGTGCGCACTCGATCGATGATCCCTAAACCTTAAAAAAACCCCTAAAACCTTAAATCCCTAATCCCTAATAATCCCTAATCCCTAAACCCTAAACACCCTAAACACTAAACCCTAAACCCTAGACCCTAAACCCTAACCCTAACCCTAAACCCTAGCTAACCCTAAACCCTAAACCCTTGATCCTAAACCACCCTAGACCCTAAACCCTAACCCTAACCCTAACCCTAAACCCTAGCTAACCCTAAACCCTAATTAAACCCTATGTATAGGCCAACGACACTTAAGTGTGCATCGAGCAGGCCAGGGGGTGCCTCGCGGTCCTCTAATTAAATTAAATGTGCCATGCATTAACCCTAAACCATATATATGTAACTAACCCTAGCTAATCAACCCTACTTAATTAAAACACATAACCCTAAACTGTACTAGCTAGCTATAACCCAATCTAATAAAAACATGCTCTATATATAGCAGCTAGCTAGCAAACCGTAGATTAACACCAATTAAAATATACATGGCCTATATCAATTTTAATATATATTTGAACATATTCTAGGGGATTTCAATCTCTCTCTCTCTCGATCATCTATATATCGTTGTTGGTGGCAAAAAACACACACGTACATATATACGCATGCACTTTATGCGCAAAGGCGCGGGGTGCCTCTAATAATGTGTGTGCGCACTCGATCGATGATCCCTAAACCTTAAACAACCCTAAAACTCCCCTAAACCCTAAACACCCTAAACACTAAACCCTAGACCCTAAACACCCTAAACACTAAACCCTAAACCCTAGACCCTAAACACCGTAAACACTAAACCCTAAACCCTAAACCCTAAACACCCTAAACACTAATTTAACCCTAAACCCTAGACCCTAAACACCCTAAACTAAACCCTAGACCCTAGCTAAACACCCTAAACACTAAACCCTAAACCCTAAACCCTAGCTAACCCTAAACCCTAATTAAACCCTATATATAGGCCAACAACACTTAATTGTGCATCAAGCAGGCCAGGGGTGCCTAGCTCGCGGTCCTCTAGTTAAATTAAATGTACCATGCATTAACCCTAAACCATATATATAACTAACCCCTAGCTAGTCAAACCCTAGTTCATTAAAACACATAACCCTAAACTATACTAGCTAGCTATAACCCGATCTAATAAAAACATGCTCGGTCTATATATAGCAGCTAGCTAGCAAATTAAACGGTAGATTAACACCAATTAATATATACGACATGGCCTATATCGATCATATGTTGTATAACATCTCCCTGAGATTCATTAATTAATTATATAATTATCGATGATAAATTAATTAACTTGAATTTTGAGAAGTTCTCTCGAATGAAAACACATTTGATTAAGTTTCCTCTTAATATATATATAATTAGTGTGCATGCATGGCCTACCATGCATGCATTCGTGCATATATTTTAATATATATTTGAACATATTCTTGGGGATTTCAATCTCTCTCTCTCTCGATCATCTATATATCGTTGTTGGCCAAAAAAACACACACATATACACATGCACTTTATGCGCAAAGGCGCGTGTGCCTCTAATAATGTGTGTGTGCGCACTCGATCGATGATCCATAAACCTTAAACCCTAATTAAATAAACCCTAATCCCTAATCCCTAAACCCCTAAACACCATAAACATTAAACCCTAGACCCTAGACCCTAAACCCTAACCTCCTAACCCTAAACCCTAAACCCTAATTAAACCCTATATATAGGCCAATGACACTTAATTGTGCATCAAGCGAGCCAGGGTGCCTTAGCTCGCGGTCCTCTAATTAAATTAAATGTGCCATGCATATATATATGTGTTTAATTTGGGGATTTCAATCGCTCTCTCGTATGTAGATCTCTCTCTACCTCTCTCTCTCTGTCTCTCTCTCTCTCGTTAATTGGTGGCCAACAACACACACATGCACTTTGTGCGCAAAGGCATGCACCTCTAATAATGTGTGCGCAGTCGATCAATCTAGTTTTGATTAATCATAGCACACAAATAAAGAAGTTGTATTTGAATCCACACAACCTAATCTAAAACACATAACCCCTAACATGACCTAATTAATTAACCCCTTCTCTCTACCTAATTAGTGGAAATTGCACAAAATCAAAAGGGGTCCCTCACTAATTGTGCATATCTGCTAGATTGTGATAAACTTTTGCCCCATATATATTTGGTGGATGGGTGCATCTTGGCATGTAAAACAATTAGTGTTTGCAAATGGCGTTGTCAAAATTTATGTACAAATGATTTCTTTCCATCCAAAGTGCATAAAATGGGAGTTTTAATGAAGAAAGTACAAATAAAATAGCTCAACATGCTTCCACACCCCGATTTCCACACGAAGTAGAGCTTATTTAAAGGATAATTCCAGAGTTTTACTATTTTTCAAGCAACTTTGCTAATTTTCCCCCACTCACATGACTTTATGTCGATTTAACGAAAATATGGCGAATTTAAACTACATGGGCGGGATAGTTTGAATTGTGCGCGCGGCAATGGGAACCGCCTATTCCTCAACCTTGTGCACGGCAAATTACACACGCAACTCCATTAAACGCCACCTACCGACCTTAATTATCACCCCGGCGGCCCGGCCGCATGACCCCCCACCCACCCCTACACAACTTATCCCCGTCCGTGCAAAGAGCTTCCCCTCCCCATCCCGTCCGTGCGAAGAAGAAGCTTCCCCTCCCCGTCATTATTCTCGAGACACACCGGCGGTCAAGTTGATCCACGGTAGGGCTGCTATCTCTAGCTCAATCATGTATCGGGCAAGACGGCCTAACGATTTATATTTTCTTGATGCTGCTAAAAAAATTCGTCAGTATGCTCGAACTAATTGGCACTTTATAGTTTTCCGCTCGATTTGTCATCGATCAATTTATTCATTTGCGTGGGCATATAGAGTCAGTTCTGCACTCGATCCGTTAATTTGCTGAAATGCCATGGCAGAGTTTTGTACACGATCTGTTTGCTAAAATGTCGATGGGCATTTTTTGTTTTGTACTCGACATGATTGCTGAAATGCATAATCATGTTGTATAGTTTTGTACTCGATGGATATACATTTCCTACTTCGCCTTAAATTAATCACCAACCACTGTATCTCATAATTAAACAGATGGACAGAACTTGGATACTGCATGGACACTTATGTTCCCCTTCATATATAAATGGTGTTCAACCCTTTATGGGGTTTATTAGAGCTCATGAAGGTCACAACCTGGACGTGTATTGCCCGCGCTGCACATGTATGAATGGTGAGAAGAGGCCTCACCCTGTAGTGGCAGATCATTTACACATTTTTGGGATGGACCGCACATATGTTAGGCGGATTTAGCATGGTGAACCATATAATGATCCTTTAGCAGGAGAAGCAGATCTTGCTCACACTGTATGTGTGCTGGCATATGTAGTTAATTATTTATATTGATGCTGCCGTTGTTTCAATCAATAGTTTGCATTGTTGTGCAAGGTTCTGTACTCAAATTTAACTTGTTGCAGATGGATGGACGGGAAGGAGAGAAAAAGCGCTTGCTTCAGGAAACAGGTTTCAGCTCTGGGACATGTGCTGTGCCAGATGAGAAGGTAAATATGTAAAACGGCATTTGTTCAGGTTGCATCCCTTAGATGTTTGTCTAATCGGTTGATGTACTAATTGCAGAAGCATAGAGTTGAAGAGGTCTCTCAGTTTGATGGGAGATTTGAAGATGAATCTCAGTTTGATGCACCTGTGGATGGTACTGATGACGAGCCTTTCATAGACGAAGGTCCTGCACCTGAGATTATCCAGCCTACATAAGGAGGCCGTGGACCGAGTACACAGCTTTGCGTTGAAGTGGATGCACGCTCGAGATCATCAGGGGCGTGCGGTTAGTCTCAAGACCACCCAGCCCTGATGCACCTGTGGATGGTACTGATGACGAGCCTCTCATAGACGAAGGTCCTGCACCTGAGATTATCCAGCCTACAGAAGGAGGCCGTGGACCGAGTACACAGCTTTGTGTTGAAGAGGATGCACACCCGGAGATCATCAGGGGCGTCCCGGTAGTCTCAGGACCACCCAGCCCTGATGCAAAATGTTGAGCTACTTTATGATTCGTACTCTTATGTTCTGGTGCTGTAGTATGTTATGATTTGTACGCCTTTGGCGCTAGATTAAGCATTCAGTGGATGATCGCGTTGCAAAATTCGACACCCACACAATCAGTTCATCGTATGAGTAGTAGCACAATTACTTCTACAGCGATTCCTGCCAGCGCATTAGTTGGTAGCATGAAACACTTTCAGGTACTCCTCGATTCATATTAATTGACTCAATTCTGTCTAGATATGGATGTATCTAGATGCATTTGTTAACTAGACTAACAAACTTGAGTCGCTTAATATGAATCCGTGTAAACCGCCCTTGATCCTCGAGCAGCTAGTTTATTGACTCTGGACTCCAAGCCTCTCGCGGCAAGCCATCGACGAAGCTTTGACCAGATCTTGGCCCGCAATTTTTTGTGTGTGGCGAATAGCAAAGCTTTGACCAGTTCCTCTCGGGATGAGCTTGCACGGTTGCCATGAGCACTTTCCGGCGGAACTTCCTCTTCAGCGCCCTCAAGCCGCTGCTGCGAGACAGCACGCAGTGCCTCGAGGTGGACGGAATTCTGGATCTCAGGGCGGGGGGTCCGCATCGTCCGGGAACGATCTCCAGCGGGTTAACGAGGACATGCATGGCGGCCAGGGGATTTGTTTTTTTTTGGTTTGAGCTTGGGATTTGGGGTTTTTTCGGATAGGGGAGGAGGAACCGAGGAAGAGGAAGGAACAGCCGCGTGCTTGGCGCGTGGCGGTGTGCTTGAATTTCGAATTTTTGTGAAATGTTTCATTTCCCCGCTACAATTCGGGGGTTTCTTGACGCGCCAATGCGTCCCGCCGGGCAGCTTCAAGTGAATTTGGGGTGCCACGCTATGGGCCCTAGTTTCAGTGAGACATGTAATGACTAGTCACATCAGTAAGTTCACTGTGTAATAAAATATGTTACCCCTCCCCTTTATGTAGCACCCCTTCTCTCCCGATCGAGTGCCGATTACCGACGGATGCAAGCCGCTAGCTCGATCCCCTCCTTTCGCCTCCACCGTCCAGGCATCCAGCTTGGAGGGGCAAGCTGCATCTAGACCAAGCGGATTAGGTAGGACTAGTAATGTTCTTTCCTTTCTCGAGATCGGTTCTTTTTTCTCTCCTCGATATCTTGCGCATCTCTTTCCTATTCTGGGCGAAGGGGTGTCTTTCTGGTCACCCTCGAGCTGGGAGTGATTGATGGGGGTGGGGGGAGGGGGCTACCTTTGCTTGGATTGGGGTGTTCTTCCTTTATTTGTCGACATTTGCAACCTTTGTAGTTTCTGCTGATCCTCACTTTATCTTTTGTCAGCTTGTACAGGAAAGGTAAGACCTCGGCGGTGGGGGCAATGGAGTGTAAGGCCACCACGCATGTGGGCAGTTGGCTGAGCCTGAGCTGCGTCCCCGGCCCCGCGAAGCAGGTACTCCGTTTGCTTATCCACTCTTTACCTTTTAAGTGTCTCTCTGCATCCTCAATCTGTTCCTGTTCTAGAATATGCTTAAAGTAGCACATGTCTTCAGGTGTTTGTGCGTAAAGCCTCTGTGACACCATGCTCTATATTCTCTGTATCAGGTTGGTACCTCCAGGTTCCGTGCTGAGGCTATGGGGAACGAGAATAGCGCCCCACCTGCTGCAGGAGCATGGCCCGATCTGCAGCACAAGAAGCGAAATGCCATCGCCGAGCTGGGCAGGGGACCGCCTGTGGGGTAATTTTTTTAACCAACTTACCATGATGTAGTCTGAATCTGATACTCCCTCAGATCCAAATTAATTGACTCAACTATACTCAGATACGGATGTATCTAGATGTGTTTTAGCTCTAGATACTACTGCCTCCATCCCAAAGCTTTGGGCTTATATTATTTTTAGAAAGTCAAACTATACCATGTTTGACTAAGCTTTTACCAAAAATCAGTAACATGCAAAATACAAAATTAATATCATTAAATAGATAATAAAATATATTTTCCTACGGTATCTACACAGTATTATATTTGTTGATAGAATGTTCTAAAATTTTGGTCAAACTTCTTGTTTTGATTTCTCAAAAATAAATAAGGCTTAAGCTTTTGGATGGTGGTAGTACATTCATATCTAGACAAAGCTGAGTTAACTAGTTTTTTGTCTGTCCATAGCTAGTGTTCACGCTGCAAAAGGCTAAGAGCATCCACTATATGCATCAGTCTATCTCATACAGTAATTCAATATCACTGCTGAGGTCTGCCTTTTGTTTTGCTATTCATATGCAGATTGAAACTTTAGGGCCTTTACTCAAAAGGAAGATCAAAACTGCTGGTGATCAAAGCTGCCGCATGTTGATGCCGCCCCATCTTCTAAATGCCTCTACAAGCACAAGGCCACGCGCCAGCTGGGTGGTGATCTTTTAATGAATATGGTATATTTTCTTAATCCACAAAACATGCCTTGATTTTTCTCTGTTTATTATCGGTTTTTTCTATGCTTGCCAAAAGTTTACAACAACAACAACCAAGCCTTTCAGTCCCAAACAAGTTGGGGTAGGCTAGAGTTGAAACCCATAAGATCTCGAAGCCAAAAGTTTAGAAACACCAAATTCGTTTGCTTACAATCATCATACAGTAATGTTCATCTACTCCAGTTCCCCTAACCCAACAAAAAATGATGTTAATTACGATTTTTAGATTAAAAGAGCACCATTAGGCGCTGTTAATTACGACTTTGAGATTAAAATGTCATTTGCAATTGTTAATTACAATTTTGAGACAGATGGTTAGTTTAACCTCGATCTCTTCTGCTCTCCATTTATCCCAACCGAACAAAAATTTAACCATTCCATTCCTCTGAAATGGAACCATTCCATTCCATTCCACGCTGTTTCAGAACCGAACACACCCTTGCATTGTTGTGAACTGTTGTCCATACACGGCCATACCCTTCCACTTACATCCAGCACTATATGCATCAGTCTGTCTCAGAGTCATTCAATATCACTGCTGAGATCTGTTCCCATTCTTATGCAGGCTGAAACTGATGCGCCTTTACTCAAGTGGATGCAAAATGAGGCTAATGAGGCTGCTGTGAGGACGATGGTGCCGGCACCATCTTCCGAAAACCTCTACAAGCACGAGGCCATGGGCCAGCTGGGTGGTGACCTTTTAATGAATCTGGTATATTTTCTTAATCCACATACATGATTTCATTATTATCTGTTTAATTACTGTTGGCTTTGTCTAATGCTTACCAAAAGTTCAGAAACACTGCCTTTGCTTACAATCACCATACACTAATTTTTCACTTTTCAGTCTGTCTCATCCAGTATATAAACTGTTGATTTTCATTGGCTTCTTTTGTAATCATTTGTATTGTTGTCAACTGTTCTCTATGCACAACCCTATTCTTCCACTTACACCCGCACTATTTGCATCAGTCTATCTCATAGATTTATTAAATATCAATGATGAGTTCTGTTGCTATTCATATGCAGGATGAAACTTCTGTGCCTCTACTCAAATGGATAAAAAATGATCCTGATGAGGCTGCTGTGAAGACGATGGTGCCGCCACCATCTTCTGAAAACCTCCTCAAGCACAAGGCCACGGGCCATCTGGGTGGTACCCTTTTCAGTAAGATGGTATATTTTCTTAATCCTCATACATGATTTGATTTTTGTCTGTTTAGTGCCGGCTTTGTATAATGCTTACCAATAGTTCAGAAACACACACACCTATTTTTACACTTACATCCAGCACTATATGCATCAGTGTCTCATAGATTCATTTTATATATCACTGCTGATGTCTGTTGCTCTTCAATTTTCATATGCAGACTGAAACTGCTAACCCTTCATTGGTCAAAAGGATTGCAACTGCTGCTGATGAGGCATCTGCAGAGGCAGCCACCAAGTTACTGTCAGCCCCACCTTCTGGATGCTTATATAAGCTCAAGTCCAAGGACCAGCCGGGCCGTAACCATCCAAGGGTTCGGGTATATTTTCTTAAGCCACATATACATTCCATGATTTATGTCTGATATTATCACCGGCTCTGTCTAATGCTTTTTGGAATTCGGAAACACCAAATTAGCATGCTTATATTCATCATACACTAATTTTTCACTGTTCAGTTTGTAACATAGTGTTATGCACTCGCTTGTCAACATTTGCATTGCTCTGAACTATGCACTTTACACAACCTAATTCTTCCACTTACATTCAGCGCTACGCACCAGTAGTACCTCCCATGTTTCCTTCACCATCCCGATGCCGAGCTTGCGGGAATATGGCAGGCCCATGTACATACCCCGCATATAACACCTCCTATGGCTCTATCTACCTTTCTAGTAGCTCCTTCACAAAGTTACAGGTATGTATTCTCAGTGGTTTAGCATGAATTGGTATATAGTAAAGTCTTGTTTTTAGTCTTCCTGCTTCTTACATTTGTATCAATTTTCACATGCAGAAAGTACCTTGTGAACTTCGTCCAATGATTAACCAGATGTGTCCGCATGAAGGGTCTTTCACTATGCATGGCAATGGCAAATTGATGAACACCTACACGGTCTATAAGGTGTATGTCTACAAGACGCAGGCCATCACATATTTGTATGGACATGATTGGAGAAAGTTTGCTTTTGACTACGGTCTGAAGAAGGGCGACGAGCTGAGGATCAGAAACTCAAACGGGCAGATATATGTAATCGCTACGAGTTGGAGACACTTCCAAATATATAATATGTAACTTTTTTCTACTCATATCTTTTGATAACTGTTTACGAGCAGTTGTTCTAAACCATTCCCTCTGTTCTAGCTTGCTGGGTTTAACATGATCAAAGCTGCATCCCCGATGGAACATGAGCGGATGTCACAAAGGGCAACCACACCAGCACCGGCACCGGCTTCCCACTCTCCTGCATCAGCACCGGTTCCTGTACCAGCTCCGTTTACTGCATCTACCCAGCAGTCCCCTACATCAGCATTGGTTCCTGTAGAGGCCCCATATACTACACCTGCCCAGCAGGCTTGTGATACGTCTCCGACGTATCGATAATTTCTTATGTTCCATGCCACATTATTGATGTTATCTACATGTTTTATGCACACTTTATGTCATATTCGTGCATTTTCTGGAACTAACCTATTAACAAGATGCCGAAGTGCCAGTTCCTGTTTTCTGCTGTTTTTGGTTTCGGTAAATCCTAGTAACGAAATATTCTCGGAATCGGACGAAATCAACGCCCAAGTTCCTATTTTCACCGGAAGCATCCAGAACACACGAGAAGGACCAGAGGGGGGCACTGGGCCCCCAGACCATAGGCCGGCGCGGCCCAGGCCCTGGCCGCGCCGCCATATGGTGTGGGCACCCCTTCAGCCCTCCTGCGCCGCCTCTTCGCCTATTTAAAGCCTCCGTCGCGAAAACCCTGAGGCGTTGGACGAAAACCACAGAAACCTTCCAGAGCCGCCGCCATCGCGAGGCCAAGATCTGGGGGACAGGAGTCTCTGTTCCGGCACCCTGCCGGAGCGGGGAAGTGCCCCCGGAAGGCTTCTCCATCGACACCGCTGCCATCTCCACCGCCATCTTCATCACCGCTGCTGCTCCCATGAGGAGGGAGTAGTTCTCCATCGAGGCTCGGGGCTGTACCGGTAGCTATGTGGTTCATCTCTCTCCCATGTACCTCAATACAATAATCTCATGAGCTGCTTTACATGATTGAGATTCATATGAGTTTGTATCACAATTTATCTATGTGCTACTCTAGCAAAGTTATTAAAGTAGTTCTATTCCTCCTACACGTGTGTAAAGGTGACAGTGTGTGCACCGTGTTAGTACTTGGTTTATGCTATGATCATGATCTCTTGTAGATTGCGAAGTTAACTATTGCTATGATAATATTGATGTGATCTATGCCTCCTACATATGCATGAAGGTGACAGTGTGCATGCTATGTTAGTACTTGGTTTAGTCTTTTGATCTATCTTACACTATAAGGTTACTAAAATATGAACAAATTGTGGAGCTTGTTAACTCCGGCATTGAGGGTTCGTGTAATCCTACGCAATGCGTTCATCATCCAACAAGAGTGTAGAGTATGCATTTATCTGTTCTGTTATGTGATCAATGTTGAGAGTGTCCACTAGTGAAAGTCTAATCCCTAGGCCTTGTTCCTAAATACTGCTGCGTTACTACTGCTTGTTTACTGTTTCTTGCGTTACTACTGCTGCAATACTACCACCATCAACTACACACCAGCAAGCTATTTTCTGGCACCGTTGCTACCGCTCATATATATTCATACCACCTGTATTTCACTATCTCTTCGCCGAACTAGTGCACCTATTAGGTGTGTTGGGGACACAAGAGACTTCTTGCTTTGTGGTTGCAGGGTTGCATGAGAGGGATATCTTTGACCTCTTCCTCCCTGAGTTCGATAAACCTTGGGTGATCCACTTAAGGGAAAACTTGCTGCTGTTCTACAAACCTCTGCTCTTGGAGGCCCAACACTGTCTACAGGAAAAGGGGGGGGGGAGTAGACATCAAGCTAATTTTCTGGCGCCGTTGCCGGGGAGGAAAGGTAAAAGGTACTCACACTCCGTATCTCGGCTACCAAGCTATTTTCCGGCGCTGTAAGTACTCGAAGCTATTTCCTTTAGATCCTGCAATTGCAACTTTTTGTTTCTTGTTTACACTAGTAAGGCATAATGGACAACATCTATGAACTTTTTATTCTATTTCCTGAGTCAAGACATGAATGGTTTAATGCGAAAATTAAAAAACCCATGGAACATATTAATATGAACACTTTGAACACCATTGTTGCTAATGATATGGAAAATTCTAAGCTTGGGGAAGCTGGTTTTGATGAGCATGATCTTTTTAGTCCCCCAAGCATTGAGGAGAAAATTTTCTTTGATGATACTTTGCCTCCTATTTATGATGATTATAATGATATTGGTCTTTTAGTACCACCTGTTATGGAGGATGAATTTGATTATGATATGCCTCCTATATTTGATGATGAGAATAATAATGATAGCTACTTTGTCGAATTTGCTCCCACTACATCTAATAAAATTGATTATGCTTATGTGGGTAGTAATAATTTTATGCATGAGACTCATGATAAGAATGCTTTATGTGATAGTTATATTGTTGAGTTTGCTCATGACATTACTGAAAGTTATTATGAGAGAGGAAAATATGGTTGTAGAAATTTTCATGTTACTAAAACACCTCTCTATGTGCTGAAATTTTTGAAGCTATACTTGTTTTATCTTCCTATGCTTGTTACTTTGCTTTTCATGAATTTGTTTATTTACAAGATTCCTATGCATAGGAAGCATGTTAGACTTAAATGTGTTTTGAATTTGCCTCTGGATGCTCTCTTTCGCTTCAACTACTATTTCTTGCGAGTGCATCATTAAAACTGCTGAGCCCATCTTAATGGCTATAAAGAAAGAACTTCTTGGGAGATAACCCATGTGTTATTTTGCTACAGTACTTTGTTTTATATTTGTGTCTTGGAAGTTGTTTACTACTGTAGCAACCTCTCCTTATCTTAGTTTTGTGTTTTGTTGTGCCAAGTAAAGTCTTTGATAGTAAAGTCAATAATAGATTTGGATTACTGCGCAGAAACTGTTTTCTTGCTGTCACGAATCTGGGCTAAATTCTCTGTAGGTAACTCAGAAAATTATGCCAATTTACGTGAGTGATCCTCAGATATGTACGCAACTTTCATTCAATTTGGGTATTTTCATCTGAGCAAGTCTGGTTCCATTTTAAAATTCGTCTTTACGGACTGTTCTGTTTTGACAGATTCTGCCTTTTATTTCGCATTGCTTCTTTCGCTGTGTTGGGTGGATTTCTTTGTTCCATTACCTTCCAGTAGCTTTGGGCAATGTCCAGAAGTGTTAAGAATGATTGTGTCACCTCTGAACATGTGAGTTTTTTATTATGCACTAACCCTCTAATGAGTTTGTTTCGAGTTTGGTGTGAAGGAAGTTTTCAAGGGTCAAGAGAGGAGGATGATATACTATGATCAAGGAGAGTGAAAGCTCTAAGTTTGGGGATGCCCCGGTGGTTCACCCCTGCATATATCAAGAAGACTCAAGCGTCTAAGCTTGGGGATGCCCAAGGCATCCCCTTCTTCATCGACAACATTATCAGGTTCCTCCCCTGAAACTATATTTTTATTCCGTCACATCTTATGTGCTTTACTTGGAGCGTCTGAATGCTTTTATTTTTGTTTGTGTTTGAATAAATTGGATTACATCATGCTTGTGTGGGAGAGAGACACGCTCCGCTGTTGCATATGGACAAGTATGTCCTTGGTTTCTACTCATAGTATTCATGGCGAAGTTTCTCCTTCGTTAAATTGTTATATGGTTGGAATTGAAAAATGATACATGTAGTAATTGCTATAAATGTCTTGGGTAATGTGATACTTGGCAATTGTTGTGCTCATGATTAAGCTCTTGCATCATATGCTTTGCACCCATTAATGAAGAAATACATAGAGCATGCTAAAATTTGGTTTGCATATTTGGTTTCTCTAAGGTCTAGATAATTTCTAGTATTGAGTTTGAACAACAAGGAAGACGGTGTAAAGTCTTATAATGTTTTCGATATGTCTTTTATGTGAGTTTTGCGGCACCGGTTCATCCTTGTGTTTGTTTCAAATAACCTTGCTAGCCTAAACCTTGTATCGAGAGGGAATACTTCTCATGCATCCAAAATACTTGAGCCAACCACTATGCCATTTGTGTCCACCATACCTACCTACTACATGGTATTTTCCGCCATTCCAAAGTAAATTGCTTGAGTGCTACCTTTAAAATTCCATCATTCACCTTTGCAATATATAGCTCATGGGACAAATAGCTTAAAAACTATTGTGGTATTGAATATGTAATTATGCACTTTATCTCTTATTAAGTTGCTTGTTGTGCGATAACCATGTTTACTGGGGACGCCATCAACTATTCATTGTTGAATTTCATGTGAGTTGCTATGCATGTCCGTCTTGTCTGAAGTAAGAGAGATCTACCACCTTATGGTTAAGCATGCATATTGTTAGAGAAGAACATTGGGCCGCTAAATAAAGCCATGATCCATGGTGGAAGTTTCAGTTTTGGACAAATATCCTCAATCTCAAATGAGAAAATTATTAATTGTTGTTACATGCTTATGCATAAAAGAGGAGTCCATTATCTGTTGTCTATGTTGTCCCGGTATGGATGTCTAAGTTGAAGAATAATCAATAGTGAGAAATCCAATGCGAGCTTTCTCCTTAGACCTTTGTACAGGCGGCATAGAGGTACCCCTTTGTGACACTTGGTTAAAACAGTGCATTGTGATGATCCGGTAGTCCAAGCTAATTAGGACAAGGTGCGGGCACTATTAGTACACTATGCATGAGGCTTGCAACTTATAAGATATAATTTACATGATGCATATGCTTTATTACTACCGTTGACAAAATTGTTTCATGTTTTCAAAATCAAAGCTCTAGCACAAATATAGCAATCGATGCTTTTCCTCTATGGAGGACCATTCTTTTACTTTCAATGTTGAGTCAGTTCACCTATTTCTCTCCACCTCAAGAAGCAAACACTTGTGTGAACTATGCATTGATTCCTACATACTTGCTTATTGCACTTATTATATTACTCTATGTTGACAATATCCATGAGATATACATGTTACAAGTTGAAAGCAACCGCTGAAACTTAATCTTCTTTTGTGTTGCTTCAATGCTTTTACTTTAAATTATTGCTTTATGAGTTAACTCTTATGCAAGACTTATTGATGCTTGTCTTGAAGTGCTATTCATGAAAAGTCTTTGCTTTATGATTCACTTGTTTACTCATGTCATATACATTGTTTTGATCGCTACATTCACTACATATGCTTTACAAATAGTATGATCAAGATTATGATGGCATGTCACTCCAGAAATTATCTGTGTTATCGTTTTACCTGCTCGGGACGAGCAGAACTAAGCTTGGGGATGCTGATACGTCTCCGACGTATCGATAATTTCTTATGTTCCATGCCACATTATTGATGTTATCTACATGTTTTATGCACACTTTATGTCATATTCGTGCATTTTCTGGAACTAACCTATTAACAAGATGCCGAAGTGCCAGTTCCTGTTTTCTGCTGTTTTTGGTTTCAGAAATCCTAGTAACGAAATATTCTCGGAATCGGACGAAATCAACGCCCAAGTTCCTATTTTCACCGGAAGCATCCAGAACACACGAGAAGGACCAGAGGGGGGCACTGGGCCCCCAGACCATAGGCCGGCGCGGCCCAGGCCCTGGCCGCGCCGCCATATGGTGTGGGCACCCCTTCAGCCCTCCTGCGCCGCCTCTTCGCCTATTTAAAGCCTCCGTCGCGAAAACCCTGAGGCGTTGGACGAAAACCACAGAAACCTTCCAGAGCCGCCGCCATCGCGAGGCCAAGATCTGGGGGACGGGATTCTCTGTTTCGGCACCCTGCCGGAGCGGGGAAGTGCCCCCGGAAGGCTTCTCCATCGACACCGCTGCCATCTCCACCGCCATCTTCATCACCGCTGCTGCTCCCATGAGGAGGGAGTAGTTCTCCATCGAGGCTCGGGGCTGTACCGGTAGCTATGTGGTTCATCTCTCTCCCATGTACCTCAATACAATAATCTCATGAGCTGCTTTACATGATTGAGATTCATATGAGTTTGTATCACAATTTATCTATGTGCTACTCTAGCAAAGTTATTAAAGTAGTTCTATTCCTCCTGCACGTGTGTAAAGGTGACAGTGTGTGCACCGTGTTAGTACTTGGTTTATGCTATGATCATGATCTCTTGTAGATTGCGAAGTTAACTATTGCTATGATAATATTGATGTGATCTATGCCTCCTACATATGCATGAAGGTGACAATGTGCATGCTATGTTAGTACTTGGTTTAGTCTTTTGATCTATCTTACACTATAAGGTTACTAAAATATGAACAAATTGTGGAGCTTGTTAACTCCGGCATTGAGGGTTCGTGTAATCCTACGCAATGCGTTCATCATCCAACAAGAGTGTAGAGTATGCATTTATCTGTTCTGTTATGTGATCAATGTTGAGAGTGTCCACTAGTGAAAGTCTAATCCCTAGGCCTTGTTCCTAAATACTGCTGCGTTACTACTGCTTGTTTACTGTTTTACTGCGTTACTACTGCTGCAATACTACCACCATCAACTACACACCAGCAAGCTATTTTCTGGCACCGTTGCTACCGCTCATATATATTCATACCACCTGTATTTCACTATCTCTTCGCCGAACTAGTGCACCTATTAGGTGTGTTGGGGACACAAGAGACTTCTTGCTTTGTGGTTGTAGGGTTGCATGAGAGGGATATCTTTGACCTCTTCCTCCCTGAGTTCGATAAACCTTGGGTGATCCACTTAAGGGAAAACTTGCTGCTGTTCTACAAACCTCTGCTCTTGGAGGCCCAACACTGTCTACAGGAAAAGGAGGGGGAAGTAGACATCAGCTTGTCGTCGTGGTGAACAGACAGATGCCATAGGATGGCTTAGATTTGGGCCGAATGGATGCTAGAGGATTCGGGGGAGGGTTTGCGATCAGATGGGATGAACTTCCGGATGCTTTCCTCAAGAACACAACCAAAGGCCGGTATGCAAGAAGAGAGACAAGAGGAAGAACTCTTTACTAGATCGCTTGCTTCATTGATCTCAACATGATTACAGGTGCTTGGATACAAGTTCTCTCGTCTAATCTCCTCTGTGGACACGCGCCTGTAAGAGGCAGTACCCCCTCTCCTTATATAGGGGAGAGGGTGGCTTACAGAACAAGAAACCCTAATGGCATCTTTGACTGGACAAACTACTTTACAAAGCTACTTTAATCATAGATGACGTCGGAGTCTTCTTTAATCAGGGACGCTGACGTCCTCCGGTTTCTTTCAGCGTCATCTCTCTCTTTGGCGCCAGGGCTCTGATTAAAGCCGCTTTGCTTAGCTCATCCTTGTCTTCTTGCTCTGAAGAGAATCTTTGACCAGTCCCGCCGACAGGCCCTTCTCTCCGGTATCTTCTTTACCGGGTTCCGGCATACCCCCTTGGGGATACCGGCTTAGCTTCACTTAGCGCAAACTCTTACCTTTGTGTTCCGGTAAGAACATTAAACCGGTATCTCGATGTCTCAAACCATCCGGTTTGGCATGCCTTTGGCATACCGGGGGTCATCCCCCCAACAGCTTCCCTCTGCGAAGGGCCTTTCTTTTACTTTATGTTGAGTCAGTTTACCTACTTCTTTCTATCTTAGAAGCAAACACTTGTGTCAACTGTGTGCATTGATTCTTACATACTTGCTTATTTGCACTCATCATATTACTTTGTGTTGACAACTATCCATGAGATATACATGTTGAAAGTTGAAAGCAACTGCTGAAACTTAAATCTTCCTTTGTGTTGTTTCAAAACCTTCTATTAAGGATATATTGCTTTATGAGTTAACTCTTATGCAAGACTTATTGATGCTTGTCTTGAAAGTACTATTCATGAAAAGTCTTTGCTATATGATTCAGTTGTTTAGTCATTATCTTTACCATTGCTTTGAATCACTTCATTCATCTCATATGCTTTACAATAGTATTGATCAAGATTATGATAGTAGCATGTCACTTCAGAAATTATCCTTGTTATCGTTTACCTACTCGAGGGCGAGTAGGAACTAAGCTTGGGGATGCTTGATACGTCTCCAACGTATCTATAATTTCTTATGTTCCATGCTAGTTTTATGACAATACCTACATGTTTTATTCATACTTTATATCATTTTGATGCATTTTCCGGAACTAACCTATTAACAAGATGCCGAAGCGCCAGTTCCTATTTTTTGCTGTTTTTGGTTTCAGAAATCCTACACAGAAAATATTCTCAGAATTGGACGAAACAAAAGGCCACGTTCCTATTTTTCCAGGGGCTTCACGGAGTCCGAAGGAGCGACGAAGGGGGGCCGCGAGGAGCCCACACCATAGGGGGCGCGGGCCACCCCTTCGCCGTGCCGCCAGGTGGGGACCCCACCTCGGGCACCCCCTCGTGCCGCCCTTTCGCCTATATAAAGCTCCGTTTCCGAAAACCCTAACACAATCGACGATATTCCACGAAGAGTTCCGTAGCCGCCGCCATCGCGAAGACAAGTTTCGGGGGACAGAATCTCTGTTCCAGCACGCCGTCAGGACGGGGAATTGCCCCCGAAGTCATCTCCATCGACACCACCGCCATCTTCATCGTCGTTGCTGTCTCCAATGATGAGGAGGGAGTAGTTCTCCCCCGAGGCTGAGGGCTCTACCGGTAGCTATGTGGTTCATCTCTCTCTCCCATGGTGTGATCGTTATGTGATCATGAGCTTTGTATCACTATTAATCTATGTGCTACTCTAGTGATGTTATTAAAGTAGTCTATTCCTCCTCCATGATGTAAAGTTGACAGTGTGTGCATCATGTAGAACTTGGCGTAGGTTATGATTGTAATCTCTTGTAGATTATGAAGTTAACTATTACTATGATAGTATTGATGTGATCTATTCCCCCTTTCATAGCTATTGGTGACAGTGTGTATGCTATGTTAGTACTCAGTCTAAATTGCAACGGTCTATTATGCACTCTAGAGGTTACTTTAATATGAACTCCGGATTCACTCTCCATGGTGTGATGATGACAGTGTGCGCATCGTGTGTGATTCCTTTATGAAGTTGTGGAGCTTGTTTACTCCGGCTTGAGGTGTGCTTTGTAGCCCTACACAATGAATGGTGTTTGTTATCCAACAAGAGAGTGTTTAAGAGTAGAATTTATTTATTCAGTTATGTGATCATTGTTGAGAGTGTCCACTAGTGAAATTATGATCCCTAGGCCTTGTTTCCAAGCATTGAAACACTGTTTCCAACAAGTTCTGTTACATGTTCGCTTGCTGCCATATTTATTTCAGACTACATTTACTACTTACAATCATCCATACTACTTGTATTTCACTATCTCTTCGCCGAACTAGTGCACCTATACATCTAACAAGTGTATTAGGTGTGTTGGGGACACAAGAGACTTCTTGTATCTTAATTGCAGGGTTGCTTGAGAGGGATATCTTTGACCTCTACCTCCCTGAGTTCGATAAACCTTGGGTGAGATTCACTTAAGGGAAACTTGCTGCTGTTCTACAAACCTCTGCTCTTGGAGGCCCAACACTGTCTACAGGAATAGAAGCGTGCGTAGAAATCAAGCTATTTTCTGGCGCCGTTGCCGGGGAGGTAAGGTAAAAGGTATTCACATCCTCCGACTACTAAGCTATTTCCTAGCACTGTTTCCGGTGTGTGAGTGCTCGAAGTTATTTCCTTTAGATCCTGCAATTGCATCTTTTTGTTTCTTCTTTTTATTTTCACTAGTTAGGCTTAATGGAAAACAACAAAAAATAGAGATCTTTATGAACTTTATATTGAATTAGGACATGATGTGTTTGTAGAGAGAATTAAAAAACCCATGGAACTTTGTTTGCAAAATAGTTGTAGCAATGTTATTAGCATGAACTCTTTGAACACTATTATTGCTAATGCTATGGAAGAATATAAGCTTGGGGAAGCTGGTTGTGATATTTTTAGTCCCCCAAGTTTTGAGGATAAAATTTTCTTTGTTGATACTTTGCCTCCCATTTATGATGATTATAATGATAGTGGTATTTTGGTGCCACCTACTATGGAGGAAAGTTTATTATGATTAGACCATGCCTGCAATTTATGATGATTACAATGATGGTTGTGATAGTTTTACTCCCACTATTACTAATAAAATTGATTATGCTTATGTGGAGAGTAATAATACTTTTATGCATGTGAATAAGAATGCTTTATGTGATAGTTATATTGTTGAGTTTGTTCATGATGCTACTGAAAGTTATTATGAGAGAGGGAAACATGGTTATATGCATCTTAATAATATTAAGTTTCCCCTCTTTATGTTGAGAATCTTGAAGTTGCGCTTGTGTTGCATTTCTATGCTTGTTGCATTTTGCTTACATGACTTGTTTATTTACAAGATTCCTTTTCATAGGAAGTGGGTTAGACTTAAAAGTGTTTCTTATTTGCTTTTGATGCTCTCTTTTGCTTCAACTCTTATTTCTTGCGAGAGCATCATTAAAATTACTGAGCCCATCTTAATGGCTATAAAGAAAGCACTTCTTGGGAGATAACCCATGTTTTTATTTTGCTACTGTTTTGTTGTGTATTGGAAGTTGTTACTATTGTAGCAACCTCTCCTTATCTTTATTTTATTGCATTGTTGTGCCAAGTAAAGTCTTTGATAGTAAAGTTGATACTAGATTTGGATTCCTGCGCAGAAACAGATTTTTAGCTGTCACGAATTTGAGTTGATCTCTCTGTAGGAGAGTCTAAAAAATCTGCAAAAATTCATGAGTAATCCTCAGATATGTACGCAACTTTCATTCAATTTGAGCTTCTTCATCTGAGCATGTTAAGTTCCTTGAAAAAAATCGTCTTTACAGACTGTTCTGTTTTGACAGATTCTGCCTTTTATTTCACATTGCCTCCTTTACTGTGTTTGAGTGGATTTCTTTGCTCCATTAAATTTCACTAGCTTTGGGTAATGTCCAGAAGTGTTAGGAATGATTGTGTCCTCTCTGAACATGTGAATTTTTGATTATGCACTAACCCTCTAATGAGTTTGTTTTGAGTTTGGTGTGGAGGAAGTTTTCAAGGGTCAAGAGAGGAGGATGATATAATATGATCAAGAAGAGTGAAAAGTCTAAGCTTGGGGATGCCCCCGTGGTTCATCCCTGCATATTTTAAGAAGACTCAAGCATCTAAGCTTGGGGATGCCCAAGGCATCCCCTTCTTCATAAACAACTTATCAGGTCACCTCTAGTGAAACTATATTTTTATTCCGTCACATCTTATGTGCTTTACTTGGAGTGTCTGTGTGATTTTATTTTTGTTTATGTTTGAATAAATTCGGATCCTATCATGCTTGTGTGGGAGAGAGACACGCTCTGCTTTTTCATATGAACACTTGTGTTCTTCGTTTTACTTTTAATGTTCATGGTGAAGGTTGAAAACTGCTTTGTTCATTGCTATTTGGTTGGAAACAGAAAATGCTCCATGTGGTAATTGGTATATTGTCTTGAATAATTTGATACTTGGCAATTGTTTTTAGCTCTCAAATAGATCATGTTTAAGCTCTTGCATCATGTAGTTTAAACCTATTAGTGGAGAACTACCATAGAGCTTGTTGAAATTTGGTTTGCATGATTGGTCTCTCTAAAAGTCTAGATATTTTCTGGTAAAGGTGTTTGAACAACAAGGAGACAGTGTAGAGTCTTATAATGCTTGCAATACGTTCTTATGTAAGTTTTGCTGTACCGGTTCATACTTGAGTTTGCTTCAAACAACCTTGCTAGCCAAAGCCTTGTACTGAGAGGGAATGCTTCTCGTGCATCCAAAACCTTGAGCCAAAACCTATGCCATTTGTGTCCACCATAACTACCTACTACGTGGTATTTCTCTGCCATTCCAAAGTAAATTGCTTGCGTGCTACCTTTAAAATTTCATTCCTTGTCTTTGCAATACATATCTCATGGGAAAGTAGCTTTAAAAACTATTGTGGTATTGAATATGTTGCTTATGTATCTTATTTCTTATAAGTTTCTTGTTGAGCGGTAACCATGTTTCTGGGGATGCCATCAACTGTTACACCTTTGTTGAATATCATGTGAGTTGCTATGCATGTTCGTCTTGTCTGAAGTAAGGGTGATTTATCATGATTAAATGGTTTGAGTATGCATATTGTTAGAGAAGAACATTGGGCCGCCAACTAAAGCCATGTATCATGGTGGAAGTTTTAGTTTGGACATTAATCCTCAATCTCTTATGAGAATATTATCTGTTGTTGAATGCTTAAGCATTAAAGAGGAGTCCATTATCTGTTTTCTATGTTTTCCCGGTATGGATGTCCTTATGTTGAGATCTATCAAAAACGAGAAATCAAATGCGATCTATCTCCTTGGGCCTCTGTACAGGTGACATAGAGGTACCCCTTTGTGACACTTGGTTGAAACATATGTAATGCAATGATAATCCATGGAAATCCAGGCTAATTAGGACAAGGTGCGAGCATTATTGGTATTCGATGCATGAGGCTTGCAACTTATAGGATGTTTTATGCATAACACATATGAATTATTACTACCGTTGACAAAATTGTCTCCATGTTTCCAAAATAAAAAGCTCTAGCACAAGAGTAATCTCTGCTTCCCTCTGCGAAGGGCCTTTCTTTTACTTTATGTTGAGTCAGTTTACCTACTTCTTTCTATCTTAGAAGCAAACACTTGTGTCAACTGTGTGCATTGATTCTTACATACTTGCTTATTTGCACTCATCATATTACTTTGTGTTGACAATTATCCATGAGATATACATGTTGAAAGTTGAAAGCAACTGTTGAAACTTAAATCTTCCTTTGTGTTGTTTCAAAACCTTCTATTAAGGATCTATTGCTTTATGAGTTAACTCTTATGCAAGACTTATTGATGCTTGTCTTGAAAGTACTATTCATGAAAAGTCTTTGCTATATGATTCAGTTGTTTAGTCATTATCTTTACCATTGCTTTGAATCACTTCATTCATCTCATATGCTTTACAATAGTATTGATCAAGATTATGATAGTAGCATGTCACTTCAGAAATTATCCTTGTTATCGTTTACCTACTCGAGGGCGAGTAGGAACTAAGCTTGGGGATGCTTGATACGTCTCCAACGTATCTATAATTTCTTATGTTCCATGCATGCTAGTTTTATGACAATACCTACATGTTTTATTCATACTTTATATCATTTTGATGCATTTTCCGGAACTAACCTATTAACAAGATGCCGAAGCGCCAGTTCCTGTTTTCTGCTGTTTTTGGTTTCAGAAATCCTACACAGAAAATATTCTCGGAATTGGACGAAACAAAAGGCCACGTTCCTATTTTTCCGGCGGCTTCACGGAGTCCGAAGGAGAGACGAAGGGGGGCCGCGAGGATCCCACACCATAGGGGGGCGCGGGCCACCCCTTGGCCGCGCCGCCAGGTGGGGACCCCACCTCGGGCACCCCCTCGCGCCGCCCTTTCGCCTATATAAAGCTCCGTCTCCGAAAACCCTAACACAATCGACGATATTCCACGAAGAGTTCCGTAGCCGCCGCCATCGCGGAGACAAGTTTCGGGGGACAGAATCTTTGTTCCAGCACGCCGCCGGTACGGGGAATTGCCCCCGGAGTCATCTCCATCGACACCACCGCCATCTTCATCACCGTTGATGTCTCCAATGATGACGACCCTGCAGGTGAAGATCGGGGAATCACTGAACTGGGAGAATCCATTAGAACCACCATTCTATGGCGAAAGGAATACATTGTGCTTCCAGGTTCAAAGAAAAGCAGGCCACCTCCAGCTCATTCTCCACCGCCTCCACCATCTCCACCACCTCCACCGTCTCCACCACCTCCGCAGTCTCCTCGCGTGAGCATACTCTGCCGCCTCCTCCTCGTCAGGAGACTCCACCGGCTGTGCTGCCTAAGCAGAATCGACAAAAGAGGAAGACTGCCTCGACAAGTACTACATCTCTGAAGAAGAAACAATCAGCTCTGAAGAGGTTTAAGACTCATGAGTTGTTACCGTACGAGAGGACTGATGAGCAAATTGATGCAATCGCAGAAGTTGAAGGATCATTTTGCACCGAAGCCGCCCCCGCAAGAGTTGTTTATACCACCTCATACAATGAGGCACTTTGCCAAGACGAGAGCAAAGAAAGATGAGTTGACAAGTGATTATGACCGCTCTCTTGGACAGTCCTCTAGAGAGGATTCTGAGACAAAGTATGGAAGTAGACCATTAACAGGGAGAACAATTCCCCAGCTCGGACAACAGGAAAAGCAATCGCTACCCCTCTTTGTCGTATACCCCTATGATGATCTGGAGATTATAGAATTGCTCAAATTGTTGGCAAGAGATCTTGGAACATCCGTTCACTACGAAGGCTACCTCCCCATGGCTGAACTCACATACAGATACAAATACGGGCTGCCTCTCGTCAGTAATGAGAAGCCCCCACTTCTACAAACTCAAATGCGAAAATTACGTACATGACTGGTACATGAAAGCCTGTGAGAACTTAGATTTCTACATCACAGTGGGAGTTAGAGATGAGCATTACTTCCGGGGGAAGGAGGAGATAAACATTGAGTTTGAAGAACTATTTCAGTTATTCAATCAAGACGCCCTCGACAAATCTCTCATGAGTTGCTACTGCTTGTAAGTGATTTATTTATGTAATTAAGTCTGTAGCTCAGCTATTTCATTTGCACTATAAATTATCCTTACTATATTCTTTTTATACGCTATATATTATGCAGAATGAAGATGATCGAATGCAGACGAGGCGGACTCTATGACATTGGGTTTGTTGACCCAAACACCATTCATGAAGTTACGGTTCGAGGGTACCCCAAGGACACAGAGGACAACTTGCTAAGGTTTTTGCAGAAGCAAGCAAACAAGTCAAAAATATTCTTTCCTTACAACTTCGAGTGAGTGTTATAACCGACTTACATACATTCTATTTCGCTTACTCGATGTGAAGTCTAAATAATCCGGTGAGTTATGTGTGTGCAGCCTCCACTATACTC
This sequence comes from Lolium perenne, assembly GCF_019359855.2. Taxonomy (NCBI): domain Eukaryota; kingdom Viridiplantae; phylum Streptophyta; class Magnoliopsida; order Poales; family Poaceae; genus Lolium; species Lolium perenne. The sequence goes on along the minus strand of NC_067244.2, from coordinate 22,821,180 downwards.
TCCTAATTAGTCATTCAACTTGACAAATGAGTAGTACTTGTCATGGACTCGAAACATAAAGAACATGGGCAATGGGCGAACATGGGTGCCATGCTCCAGAGGTAATTTCAATCAATATAGTATCGGCATCTTCATCTGTTCTCATTTGATGATATAAACTAATTAATAATTGATTTACTATTTTTCTTTGCCAGACAGGGCATGGAAACAGTTCATCAAGACTGCTAGGGGTCAATGGAAACCGGAGCTTACATTTAAAGATTATCCTGTAAGTACTGCTATAGCCGTCTGCCCGCAAATCTCTTTGAATTTTTGTTTCATTACTATGCATTATCATGCTTGATTATTAGTTTGATCGAACTATTCTTTTCGTAAAGTTGAAACAAAGAGACAGGTAAAGTGTACTTCCCAGGTGAATTTATGAGTAGAGCTATGCTCCCCGGCAACGGCGCGAAAAAATAGTCTTGATGACCCACAAGTATAGGGGATAAAAACAGTCTTCGAGGAAAGTAAAACCCAAATTTATTGATTCGACACAAGGGGAGACAAAGAATACTTATAAGCCTTAAGAGCGGAGTTGTCAATTCAGCTGCACCTGGAAAAGCACTAGTAACAGGGGTGATGTGAAAGCAGGAATAGTATGAGAGCAATAGTAATAGTAACACAACAACAGTAGCAGTAACACAGAGGCAATGGCACCAGAAAATATTCCAGTGCGTAGTTGACTGTAGAGCAATGATGATGATAGAAGGACCAGGGTTCCCAGCTATCTACACTAGTGGTAACTCTCCAAATAACATGTGTTGGGTGAACAAATTACAGTTGGGAAATTGATAATTGTGAGGGCATGTCAATGCATGCTATGATAAGATAAATTTTATATAGTATTTAATTGGGCATTACAACATGATACACATACCGTAATCCAACTACATCTGTGCCTAAATAATCCACCTTCAGGTTAGCATTCTCACCCCTTTCAGTATTAAGTTACAAGCAACAGATTATTGCATTAAGTAAAATATATAAAGTAAACAATAGAATTATTCTTGGATAAAGCATTGTTGTTTCCTCCCTAGTAGCAACAACACATCTACAATCTTGGAAGTTATTTTCACTTTCCCAGATTTCTAGAGGCATGAACCCACTATCGAGCATAAATACTCTCTCTTGGAGATATGGGAAACTACTTGATCAGGGTAATCACAAGTACTGGAGAGCATGCAAGATTTTAAATAAATAATGGTACGATAACATGATGAACAATCTGATCACAATTCCAGAATTTATCGGATCCCAACAAACACAACACCAATTACATCATATGGATCTCAATCATGTAAGGTAGCTCATGCGATCATTGTATTGAAATACATGGGGGAGAGAGTACCAACTAGCTACAACCAAGAACCCGTAGTCCATGGGGGAACTACTCAGAAACCATCATGGAGTCGAAGTGGAGGCGGTGGAGTCGATGGAGATGGCTTCGGGGGTCAATCCCCATCTCGGCAGGGTGCCGAAACAGGAACTTCTGACCCCCCCGAAACTTTTCTTCGATGGCGGCGGAGCCGCGGAAGTTTGTGGGGAATATGACTCTGGTATTTAGGATTTTTGCGTCGAAGGCATTATATAGGCGGAAGGGCGAGGTCAGTGGGCACCCGAGGGCCCCACACCACCTCTAGACGCGGCTAGGGAGGGGCCCGCGCCCAGGCATGGTGTGGCCTCCTCCTGGCCCTCCTTCGTCTCTACTCTGGACTCCGTCTTCGCGTCGGGAAAAATAGGAGGTTTGGCTTTTGTTTCGTCCAATTCCGAGAATATTTCCTGTACAACTTTTCTGAAATACAAAAACAGCAGAAAACATGGAACTTGCACTGTGGCATCTTGTTAATAGGTTAGTTCAAGAAAATGTATAAAAGTGCCACGAAGTGTAAACAAAACATATAGAAATTGGTGTAAAACAAGCATGGAGCATCAAAAATTATAGATACGTTTGCAACGTATCAAACCACACGGTAGAGTTGGGGGCACAAGGCTTTATTGTACTTTGCAGGATTGCTAGAAGAAGAGAGAAGAGAATGCTCAGTTCCCTGAGAGTTCGATATAAACCCTCAAGTCACCCTTGTGGGAAAAATACTCTGCTGACACAACACTCTACACTTGGAGTCTCAACGTCATCATGTGTGCCTAACCTCATAGGCCTCCGCCGCGCCTCAACCTTGTCATCATCTGCCACACCCCACGGGAACCTTGCTTCTTCTTTATTCTCCCCAATGGAGCGGAGCGCCGCGCATCTACTCCTCACCCAACGAGCGACCACCACAGTGATAACCCCCAAGTGCAGGGGATCACCATAGGACAATTCGATAAGTATTTGAGTGTCGAACCCACGAGGAGCTGAAGGTAAACTAACTATTCTCTAAAGCCCTATAACCCACTTATATGTCCTTCTATGCAAATCTAGGAGATATGGTGTGTATGTGGGAGGTTTTTACTATGAAACTACAAGTGCTGAAATTAAAATGCAAGAAGTAAAACTAATGCAAGAAAAGTAAAGTGCAATAAAGTAATATGAGATAAAGTGAAGTGAAGTGGGGTAACTCAAGAGAGTAATTGTTCTAGCAAATTTCTACTTCATTTGTGTGTTTGTCATAATTAGTGAAGCACAAAGAGAGTCTTTTTGTTGTTTCTTCTCGAGAGGAGCCATAGATATGTGTAGCCATGGATATGAGCAAATACACCCCTAGTGATTGATCCTAAGGTCATAGGTATGAGTAAACAAAGGAATTATTAAGACATAAAGTCCAACCACCTCTCTAAGTTTAAAGGTCCCCATAGTTATACCCCCGTTTGATTAATCATGATTAATACAACATGCATCTAAGAATTGGGACATGGTTTCTGTCAGGCTCGAGCTGTCCCTCATCCTATCAACAAGCAATGGTGACAACTTTATGCATGCTCCCACATATGTGTGCACTCATATATCAGTACAAAAGATCATCATAGAAGATAACAAATCTTATATGCAACCATCACAAACTATCTCACAATTGCCATGAACAAGTCACTACTCAAACATTAACATAGAGATACAATAGATCACGGGAAAACAATATATTGCCTCAGACGTCATGTTTGCCAAGAGATTACAAGGTGTATATGAAGATGGTGCTACTGTAGATGGTGATGAAGATGATAAAGATGCTGATGATGCCCCCACCGGAGGGGAGTGGAGTCCACCGTACGCGATTCTGGCAGCGTTCCCCCCCTCCGATCTTCGCCAGCGGCTGCCTGTTGACTCTCTATTTATGTGTTTTTGATCTTCGCTGCCGTAGCCTCGACAAAACCCCCGGGGGTCGTATATATAGTGGATTTTAGATCAAAACAACTCGGTTCAAAAAAAATTGAGGCGAAACGGATGCTCGAGGTGGGAACGGACCCTGGTGGCGCGCCAAAGGGGGTGGGCGCGCCACAGGCCCTCTTTCCCAGCCTGTTGACCTCCTTGTTTAGCCCAACTTGCAACAAAAAAAATTTAGTTGTTACCTCATCTGCAAATTGAAAAAATAGTCTCCCAATTTCTATGAAGATAAACTACCCACAAAAATACGCAGATTCCTAAGGCTCACATCGCAAAAAAAGCCTAATGGAGAACCAACCTGTGATTGAACAAACATTAAAACCACAAAAATTAAGACCAAGCGCACAAATCCTCCAAAAGAGTAATTCCGGCCCTTGCACAGATTGTAGACAATGAAAATTAACGGAAAACAAACAACGGGAAATGCGTTTTACAATGCCGCCAGACCTATAAAAGAAGGCAAAGAAAGAAACAATAGAAAAAACCCTAGTTCATGCACAAATCACCACAAAAACATCTAACAGTTAAAAAACTAAGCTAGTTCATAGCTGATTGAGAACTAGTAAAACCCATCAATAAAACTACATTTTTCCTGATGGTGGCGGATTGGATCAACCTATGATCCTTTATCCTCCCGTTGGATCAACGAGAGCATATGGTTTCTTAATGCGACCGTCTGGTGATGGTTGCTTGGGATATGTCAAGGTGGCTAGTTGGTAGCATACTAGTACACTACGAGATGTTTAGTTGCATGCTATATGGTTGTTATTTTTCTGTGGTTGATTCATGTTTTGTCCTTGCCTTATTCTTGAGTTTTAACAACTGGATATTGCATTCCCTAATGAAAGGTTGTGTGCACGGTTGATGCGGAGGTGGGGTTATATTCCCATTTTAAAGAAGAAAATATACATGTGCAGCATGGGTCACAAGTCGGCTCAAATTGAGCCTAAAAAATGGCCCAAGACAGGAACGGCTATAAATCTCCTTCATTAAGTTTTTTCTTAATACTATATATTTTCATATTTACACAAAATATTTCTATATTCTGGTGTGTAGGTTATAAATGTCGTCTATTAACTGGATTCTTAAATGCAGATATCGCAGAAAGATTAGTAGATCAGTCTTTGTTAATTTCATTTATTATTTATACACCATGATATTTCTTTAAATGCGTACATCTTATTTCCCCCACCTATTTAAGATGAGGATGCCTCTAGGAAAGGCACATCAATATACGAGCGCTTGTGTTTCATCTTGACCTCTAAATGGCGAATTCTCCTCAACCTATTCTGATGTTCGTTCTGATAACTATTGCCAATACAATCAGAGGAGGAGGATGTTGGCCTTCTATTGAAGAAGTAAGTATTGCATTGAGTACAATTTCAATTGAAGTAGAGAGGTTCAAAATACAATAAGAATAGGACGCAATATTTTGACATTATTTCCTTATTTAACTCACATCCTCAACATTTCGAAGCAAGGGAACTCAGCGGTGCCATGGCCCTTCAAAACTCATTCAGAATTCTTCACCGCAAGTAAAAATGTTACCTCGAGTCAAAATAATGTGTATTATGTGAGTATGACGCGTGTCTTGCACTTAATTTACTGCAGAAACATTTGGATCTAAATCTTGGAATATGCAATTTACTTACGAGGTTGTGCTAACTACCTTTTCCACAGTTTTCGAGTCATGTTTTTCTCCCGGGATCTGGTAAAGCCTTTTACGGTGCAGAGGCTACATTTGATTTTTTTTTTTTTTTGCACAAACTACATTTGATGTTTACGGCTTTAATTTACAACCTGGGCAAATGAGCACAGCTACCATTTGGATTGTTGATAGAGCTTCGCTCAACGGAATTCAAGCTGGATGGAATGTAAGTTACCTCGATCTGGTGAGCCAGAAACATTTTTTTTTACATTAAACTTTGAAATTACTATGCATGATTTTGTAATGTTATGTAACTCTTTTATATCTTGGGAAATATGACTACAAGATCTGTTTTCTCTGTTCCATTGGACGTGGCCTGACAGTTTGTTACCGGTAGCAGCCTTGCAGTTGCAAAAGCAATTTTACCAGCGTAATCTAAACATGTTTTCTCGACAAAATGAATTCAACATAAAAGTTCATTCTGTGAAATTAACAAGACCGGGGGGACTCCACCCCACACTACGGGAGAGACGGCATGTGCCGACGGCCAGCCGATGTGCCGACGGCCAAATGTCGGGGCCGTCGGCACAGAGGCCCTGGTCGACCGGCGACGGAGCTGACCGTCGGCACAGGCCGGCCGTCGGCACACTGCTTGCTACACCGACGGTCACCGTCGGCGCAAATCGGACCGTCAGCACAGAAAGGTGGCGACCGAAGGTCACCGTCGGCACAGCCACGGCCGTCGGTACACGCGCAGACAGGCGGGCCCAGCCGTTAGGCAGTCACGGCGCCGTCTACAGTGTGCCGACGGTAGCCCACGGCGCAACGGCGGCCGTCGGCACAGGGACTGAAAACTGGGTCCCCCTTCTTCTGTGCCGACGGTCACCCACGGCACAAACAAGGCCGTCGGCACAGCTATTTTTTTTGTTTTTCCATTTTTTTTGCACCAAAGAGATAATTATTAATCCCAATCATTTTTTTTGTTTATTTATTTCTCACTGCTATTTTGGCGAACCCCTTTGCGGGAAACCTATATATATGTATAAGGGCGGTATAGAACCCCTTCGCCAGAAATCGAACCTCGGAGGGGGTGAATGGCCCACACACGATACAAAATACTTAAGACCCACACACGATACAAAATACTTAAATAACTAATCTCACACACATTCCAAAGCGCTTACAGAACTAGACCCACACATGAACTGAAACAGTACAAAGAACTACACCCACACAGAGGAAGCAAAACACTTAAAGAAACTACACCCACACACATGAACCAAAACACTTAAAGAACTAGACCCACACACAAACCAAAGCATTTAAAGAACACTGGGTCGACACATGACCCGCTAGACACACGGACTCGACACACACATATTAATCAGAGAAGTCGAAATCTTCATCCTCGCTGGGGGTGTCCTCTGAAGCGGTACTTGAGAGGTACGAAAACCACCGTTCATCATTCTCCCCCCATGTCGACGCCTCTCCTTTGGCGTACTCCGCGTCATATTCGGCCCTCCTCTGCCGCTTTCCCGCCCTCCTCTCTCTCCTGTACGCCTGCTTCTCCTTCCAGAATGCGCGCGTGGCCGCGACGTCTCCGGGATGGTCTCTGCGCCACTGTGCCATGAACTGCTCGTCCGCCTCGGTGGTATCAATCCGCCGCTGGCCATTTCTGAACCGCTGCGCTTCACCCTCTGAGCGAAGTAGCGGCTCAGTAGAGAGACTCTGAGCTTCCGTCAGAGACCTGACCTCCGGGAAGTTCATTTCGTGGCGCGGCCGGCCAAACCTCCAAGCCGCAACGTCGTATGCGCGGGCAGCAGCCTCCTTCGTGTAGAAGGTGCCGAGCCACACACGCGTACCACCGGCGGTGATTTCAGCCGCGAAATGTCCCGCAGGCCGCAGGCGAACGCCGATGAAGCCCGTGTTGCTACGGCGACGAGGAGCCATCTCAGCGGCAGCTCAGCTCAGAGGATTTTGTGGTTCTATTGGATGAGAGAAGTGATGAAGGGAGAAATGTTGCTGGTGCTGTTAGTGGAGAAGCCATGGCTATATATAGGCCGACGAGGGGCTGAAACGGCGGGAAAACATGGCGGGAGAGAATGGGCGGGAAAGGGTGGGCGGGAAAAAAGGGCGGGAGAGAAGCAGCGGGAAAGGGTGGGCGGGAAAAAAGGGTGGGAGAGAAGGAGCGGGAAAGGGTGGGCGGGAAAAAAGGGCGGGAGAGAAGCAGCGGGAAAAGGGTGGGCGGGAAAAAAAGGGCAGGCGAGATTCTGCATGTATAGGGGGGAACTCCCTCGGAGGTGAACCGTAGAGAACCTTGGGATCATATGGGATGATACTTGTTTCCACATGTACCTATGACCTAAGCAAGCTCAAACGTAGGCATACGCCCACCGGGGGAACCCCGATGGGATGCAGTCAAAGGGGTAGACGGCGCGGTCAACAGAACTAGGGTTTCGTCAGAAATCGAGCATCGGACCTAGGGAATGGCCCCAAAAGTTGTGTGTGTCCACATGGCATGCACAAAAGTGATTTGAGATGGTTCTATATCCAATGCTACCCCCTCCGGGTGTGCCCGGCTTCTCGGACATGGGGTTCCTACACTTAGGCAGATTCTGCATGTATAGGGGGGAAGTCCCTCGGAGGTGAACCGGAGAGAACCTTGGGATCATAGGGTATGATCCTTGTTTCCACATGTACCTATGACCTAACCAAGCTCAAACGTAGGCATACGCCCACCGGGGGAACCCCGATGGGATGCAGTCAAAGGGGTAGACGGCGCGGTCAACAGAACTAGGGTTTCGTCAAAAATCGAGCATCGGACCTAGGGAATGGCCCCAAAATTTGTGTGTGTCCACATGGCATGCACAAAAGTGATTTGAGATGGTTCTATATCCAATGCTACCCCCTCCGGGTGTGCCCGGCTTCTCGGCCAAGGGGTTCCTACACGTACGCAGATTCGGCCTGGCTATGGGGGAACTCCCTCGGCGGGGAACCGGAGAGAACCTTGGGAGCCTCGGGTATGCTCCTTGTTTCCTCATGTACCTAGGACCTAACCAAGCTCAAACGTAGGCATACGCCCACCGGGGGAACCCCGATGGGATGCAGTCAAAGGGGTAGACGGCGCGGTCAACAGAACTAGGGTTTCGTCAGAAATCGAGCATCGGACCTAGGGAATGGCCCCAAAATTTGTGTGTGTCCACATGGCATGCACAAAAGTGATTTGAGATGGTTCTATATCCAATGCTACCCCCTCCGGGTGTGCCCGGCTTCTCGGACATGGGGTTCCTACACTTAGGCATTCTGCATGTATAGGGGGAACTCCTCGGAGGTGAATCGGAGAGAACCTTGGGATCATAGGGTATGATCCTTGTTTCCACATGTACCTATGACCTAAGCAAGCTCAAACGTAGGCATACGCCCACCGGGGACCCCGATGGGATGCGATCAAAGGGGTAGACGGCGCGGTCAACGTAACTAGGGTTTCGTCATAAATCGAGCATCGGACCTAGGGAATGGCCCCAAAAGTTGTGTGTGTCCACATGGCATGCACAAAAGTGATTTGAGATGGTTCTATATCCAATGCTACCCCCTCCGGGTGTGCCCGGCTTCTCGGACATGGGGTTCCTACACTTAGGCAGATTCTGCATGTATAGGGGGGAAGTCCCTCGGAGGTGAACCGGAGAGAACCTTGGGATCATAGGGTATGATCCTTGTTTCCACATGTACCTATGACCTAACCAAGCTCAAACGTAGGCATACGCCCACCGGGGGAACCCCGATGGGATGCAGTCAAAGGGGTAGACGGCGCGGTCAACAGAACTAGGGTTTCGTCAGAAATCGAGCATCGGACCTAGGGAATGGCCCCAAAAGTTGTATGTGTCCACATGGCATGCACAAAAGTGATTTGAGATGGTTCTATATCCAATGCTACCCCCTCCGGGTGTGCCCGGCTTCTCGGACATGGGGTTCCTACACTTAGGCAGATTCTGCATGTATAGGGGGGGAAGTCCCTCTCGGAGGTGAACCGGAGAGAACCTTGGGATCATATGGGTATGATCCTTGTTTCCACATGTACCTATGACCTAAGCAAGCTCAAACTTAGGCATACGCCCACCGGGGGAACCCCGATGGGATGCAGTCAAAGGGGTAGACGGCGCGGTCAACAGAACTAGGGTTTCGTCAGAAATCGAGCATCGGACCTAGGGAATGGCCCCAAAAGTTGTGTGTGTCCACATGGCATGCACAAAAGTGATTTGAGATGGTTCTATATCCAATGCTACCCCCTCCGGGTGTGCCCGGCTTCTCGGACATGGGGTTCCTACACTTAGGCAGATTCTGCATGTATAGGGGGGGAAGTCCCTCTCGGAGGTGAACCGGAGAGAACCTTGGGATCATATGGGTATGATCCTTGTTTCCACATGTACCTATGACCTAAGCAAGCTCAAACGTAGGCATACGCCCACCGGGGGAACCCCGATGGGATGCAGTCAAAGGGGTAGACGGCGCGGTCAACGGAACTAGGGTTTCGTCAGAAATCGAGCATCGGACCTAGGGAATGGCCCCAAAAGTTGTGTGTGTCCACATGGCATGCACAAAAGTGATTTGAGATGGTTCTATATCCAATGCTACCCCCTCCGGGTGTGCCCGGCTTCTCGGACATGGGGTTCCTACACTTAGGCAGATTCTGCATGTATAGGGGGGAAGTCCCTCGGAGGTGAACCGGAGAGAACCTTGGGATCATAGGGTATGATCCTTGTTTCCACATGTACCTATGACCTAACCAAGCTCAAACGTAGGCATACGCCCACCGGGGGAACCCCGATGGGATGCAGTCAAAGGGGTAGACGGCGCGGTCAACAGAACTAGGGTTTCGTCGTAAATCGAGCATCGGACCTAGGGAATGGCCCCAAAAGTTGTGTGTGTCCACATGGCATGCACAAAAGTGATTTGAGATGGTTCTATATCCAATGCTACCCCCTCCGGGTGTGCCCGGCTTCTCGGACATGGGGTTCCTACACTTAGGCAGATTCTGCATGTATAGGGGGGAACTCCCTCGGAGGTGAACCGGAGAGAACCTTGGGATCATAGGGTATGATCCTTGTTTCCACATGTACCTATGACCTAAGCACGCTCCAACGTAGGCATACGCCCACCGGGGACCCCGATGGGATGCGATCAAAGGGGTAGACGGCGCGGTCAACCGTAACTAGGGTTTCGTCGTAAATCGAGCATCGGACCTAGGGAATGGCCCCAAAAGTTGTGTGTGTCCACATGGCATGCACAAAAGTGATTGGAGATGGTTCTATATCCAATGCTACCCCTCCGGGTGTGCCCGGCTTCTCGGACATGGGGTTCCTACACTTAGGCGATTCTCGCATGTATAGGGGGGAAGTCCCTCGGAGGTGAACCGGAGAGAACCTTGGGATCATAGGGTATGATCCTTGTTTCCACATGTACCTATGACCTAACCAAGCTCAAACGTAGGCATACGCCCACCGGGGGAACCCCGATGGGATGCAGTCAAAGGGGTAGACGGCGCGGTCACCAGATCTAGTGTTTGGTCTTCAATCGAGCATCGGACCTAGGGAATGGCCCCAAAAGTTGTGTGTGTCCACATGGCATGCACAAAAGTGATTTGAGATGGTTCTATATCCAATGCTACCCCCTCCGGGTGTGCCCGGCTTCTCGGACATGGGGTTCCTACACTTAGGCAGATTCTGGATGTATAGGGGGGGAAGTCCCTCTCGGAGGTGAACCGGAGAGAACCTTGGGATCATATGGGTATGATCCTTGTTTCCACATGTACCTATGACCTAAGCAAGCTCAAACGTAGGCATACGCCCACCGGGGGACCCCCGATGGGATGCGGTCAAAGGGGTAGACGGCGCGGTCAACAGAACTAGGGTTTCGTCAGAAATCGAGCATCGGACCTAGGGAATGGCCCCAAAAGTTGTGTGTGTCCACATGGCATGCACAAAAGTGATTTGAGATGGTTCTATATCCAATGCTACCCCCTCCGGGTGTGCCCGGCTTCTCGGACATGGGGTTCCTACACTTAGGTAGATTCTGCATGTATAGGGGGGGAAGTCCCTCTCGGAGGTGAACCGGAGAGAACCTTGGGATCATATGGGTATGATCCTTGTTTCCACATGTACCTATGACCTAAGCAAGCTCAAACGTAGGCATACGCCCACCGGGGGAACCCCGATGGGATGCAGTCAAAGGGGTAGACGGCGCGGTCAACGGAACTAGGGTTTCGTCAGAAATCGAGCATCGGACCTAGGGAATGGCCCCAAAAGTTGTGTGTGTCCACATGGCATGCACAAAAGTGATTTGAGATGGTTCTATATCCCATGCTACCCCCTCCGGGTGTGCCCGGCTTCTCGGACATGGGGTTCCTACACTTAGGCAGATTCTGCATGTATAGGGGGGAACTCCCTCGGAGGTGAACCGGAGAGAACCTTGGGATCATAGGGTATGATCCTTGTTTCCACATGTACCTATGACCTAACCAAGCTCAAACGTAGGCATACGCCCACCGGGGGAACCCCGATGGGATGCAGTCAAAGGGGTAGACGGCGCGGTCCAACGGAACTAGGGTTTCGTCGAAATCGAGCATCGGACCTAGGGAATGGCCCCAAAAGTTGTGTGTGTCCACATGGCATGCACAAAAGTGATTTGAGATGGTTCTATATCCAATGCTACCCCCTCCGGTGTGCCCGGCTTCTCGGACATGGGGTTCCTACACTTAGGCGGTCTGCATGTATAGGGGGGAAGTCCCTCGGAGGTGAACCGGAGAGAACCTTGGGATCATAGGGTATGATCCTTGTTTCCACATGTACCTATGACCTAACCAAGCTCAAACGTAGGCATACGCCCACCGGGGGAACCCCGATGGGATGCAGTCAAAGGGGTAGACGGCGCGGTCAACAGAACTAGGGTTTCGTCAGAAATCGAGCATCGGACCTAGGGAATGGCCCCAAAAGTTGTGTGTGTCCACATGGCATGCACAAAAGTGATTTGAGATGGTTCTATATCCAATGCTACCCCCTCCGGGTGTGCCCGGCTTCTCGGACATGGGGTTCCTACACTTAGGCAGATTCTGCATGTATAGGGGGGAAGTCCCTCTCGGAGGTGAACCGGAGAGAACCTTGGGATCATATGGGTATGATCCTTGTTTCCACATGTACCTATGACCTAAGCAAGATCAAACGTAGGCATACGCCCACCGGGGGAACCCCGATGGGATGCAGTCAAAGGGGTAGACGGCGCGGTCAACAGAACTAGGGTTTCGTCAGAAATCGAGCATCGGACCTAGGGAATGGCCCCAAAAGTTGTGTGTGTCCACATGGCATGCACAAAAGTGATTTGAGATGGTTCTATATCCAATGCTACCCCCTCCGGGTGTGCCCGGCTTCTCGGACATGGGGTTCCTACACTTAGGCAGATTCTGCATGTATAGGGGGGGAAGTCCCTCTCGGAGGTGAACCGGAGAGAACCTTGGGATCATATGGGTATGATCCTTGTTTCCACATGTACCTATGACCTAAGCAAGATCAAACGTAGGCATACACCCACCGAGGGAACCCCGATGGGATGCAGTCAAAGGGGTAGACGGCGCGGTCAACGGAACTAGGGTTTCGTCAGAAATCGAGCATCGGACCTAGGGAATGGCCCCAAAAGTTGTGTGTGTCCACATGGCATGCACAAAAGTGATTTGAGATGGTTCTATATCCCATGCTACCCCCTCCGGGTGTGCCCGGCTTCTCGGACATGGGGTTCCTACACTTAGGCAGATTCTGCATGTATAGGGGGGAACTCCCTCGGAGGTGAACCGGAGAGAACCTTGGGATCATAGGGTATGATCCTTGTTTCCACATGTACCTATGACCTAACCAAGCTCAAACGTAGGCATACGCCCACCGGGGAACCCCCGATGGGATGCGATCAAAGGGGTAGACGGCGCGGTCAACGGAGACTAGGGTTTCGTCGTAAATCGAGCATCGGACCTAGGGAATGGCCCCAAAAGTTGTGTGTGTCCACATGGCATGCACAAAAGTGATTTGAGATGGTTCTATATCCAATGCTACCCCCTCCGGGTGTGCCCGGCTTCTCGGACATGGGGTTCCTACACTTAGGCAGATTCTGCATGTATAGGGGGGAACTCCCTCGGAGGTGAACCGGAGAGAACCTTGGGATCATAGGGTATGATCCTTGTTTCCACATGTACCTATGACCTAACCAAGCTCAAACGTAGGCATACGCCCACCGGGGGAACCCCGATGGGATGCAGTCAAAGGGGTAGACGGCGCGGTCAACAGAACTAGGGTTTCGTCAGAAATCGAGCATCGGACCTAGGGAATGGCCCCAAAAGTTGTGTGTGTCCACATGGCATGCACAAAAGTGATTTGAGATGGTTCTATATCCAATGCTACCCCCTCCGGGTGTGCCCGGCTTCTCGGACATGGGGTTCCTACACTTAGGCAGATTCTGCATGTATAGGGGGGAAGTCCCTCTCGGAGGTGAACCGGAGAGAACCTTGGGATCATATGGGTATGATCCTTGTTTCCACATGTACCTATGACCTAAGCAAGATCAAACGTAGGCATACGCCCACCGGGGGAACCCCGATGGGATGCAGTCAAAGGGGTAGACGGCGCGGTCAACAGAACTAGGGTTTCGTCAGAAATCGAGCATCGGACCTAGGGAATGGCCCCAAAAGTTGTGTGTGTCCACATGGCATGCACAAAAGTGATTTGAGATGGTTCTATATCCAATGCTACCCCCTCCGGGTGTGCCCGGCTTCTCGGACATGGGGTTCCTACACTTAGGCAGATTCTGCATGTATAGGGGGGGAAAGTCCCTCTCGGAGGTGAACCGGAGAGAACCTTGGGATCATATGGGTATGATCCTTGTTTCCACATGTACCTATGACCTAAGCAAGATCAAACGTAGGCATACGCCCACCGGGGGACCCCCGATGGGATGCAGTCAAAGGGGTAGACGGCGCGGTCAACAGAACTAGGGTTTCGTCAGAAATCGAGCATCGGACCTAGGGAATGGCCCCAAAAGTTGTGTGTGTCCACATGGCATGCACAAAAGTGATTTGAGATGGTTCTATATCCAATGCTACCCCCTCCGGGTGTGCCCGGCTTCTCGGACATGGGGTTCCTACACTTAGGCAGATTCTGCATGTATAGGGGGGAACTCCCTCGGAGGTGAACCGGAGAGAACCTTGGGATCATAGGGTATGCACGCGGTTTCGTTCGAATCAAGGCCCCCTTCCTCGGTGAATAACTCCGAAGAAGCTTCGGAACCAACGACTTTTACGCACCTAAGCAAGAATCTTCCATCTGCCACCGGGAGCACGCACGCACGTTTGACTGCGAATTCAACGATCACCGTAAACCCTCCGGACTCCCCTATAAAAACACGGCAAATCCCCGCGGCCAGGAATCACAACAACCACTGCTATAACATAAGATAAGACTCATCTAGCTTCTCCTTTGGTGTACTGCCTTCTTGACTTGCGCCGCCGTCGGCTCACCGGGAAGGAGGCAATCTACCGTCGTCCGTCGAGCCGATCGACTTCATCTTCTGTTCAAGCGATGGCACAACCGTCGGCACAACCGGGCGGGTCGGCACAATAGTTACAATTTCTATTTAAAAAAATTTAAAAAAAAAAAATTAATTGTGCCGACGGTCACCGTCGGCACAACTGGGCCGTCGGCACAAACGGGCGGGCCAGGCCACTTAACTGTGGCCTCCACACAGCGCGCGGGCCCAGCCCCATCTCCTCCACGCCCGCGCCCTGCCCCCGCACACGCGCCGCCGCCCGCCGCCATCCCCCTCCCGGCCGCCGCCGCGCCACCCGCGCCGCCCGCCGGATCCCGCCGCCGTCGCGGATCCCGCCCGCCAGACTCGCGCCGCCGTCCTGCCGCCGCCCCGGCCTCGCAGCCCACCGCCGCGCTGCCCGCCGCCACCCGCCTCCGCGCCGCCCGCCGCACCTCATCCCGGCCGCGCCACCACCCGCCTCCGCCCGCCGCTCGCCGCTGCCTCGCCCTGCCCCCGCAGCCCGCGCCCTGCCCCCGCAGCAGCCCGCCGCCTCGCCGCAGCCCGACCGCCGCAGCAGCTCGCCGCCTCACCGGCCCCGCAGCAGGTATGATCCTTGTTTCCATTTCATTTTGTTTCTTTTTTGTAGCTTTTTAGTAGTAGGAATTAGCTTTTTAGTAGTATGAAATTGAAATGAAATAGAAATAGGAAAGATGAAATGGAATAGAAATAGAAAATATTGAAATGAATTAGGAAATGGAATAGAAATAGGAATTGGAAAAATATTGAAATGAAAATGAAGGAATAGAAATGGAAATTGAAATGAAATAAATTAGAATTTCGTAGAAATGCATTTGTTTTATTAATTGATGAATTTGCATTGACAAACTTTTATTATTTTAACTAGGTCCCATAGTGAGCATCACGCTTGACGATCCCGGATCTTGCGGCGCATCTCTACGGCCGTCGACATCGCCGGTTGTTCGACTACTTCCTCTACAGCCGAGGGTGAGCTGAATTGCCGACTCCCCCTTCGCATTTTTTATGTCACTAGATTTCATTTCTCCGTCAAGTCGCGTAACCTAGGTGTCAATTCCCGTCCGCAAGCGTTACGCGGATAAATATGCATTAGTGGTCAGCATATTTTGAACCGTAACGCTTGTGGCATTTACGGGACAGTCGCCGGACCCGTAGTTGGGTACGTTTTCCATGTTCTGCTCGGGTGCGAGACAGGATTTCGTCAGCGCCTCCCTGTTGTTCTCCGGATGCACATCCTCTCGGCTTTTTACCGAGACGTGTATCGGGAGAGCAGCGGGGAGGTGCTGCCGAAATTCTGTCTCGCACCCGAGCAGAACGTGGAGAACGTACCCAACTACGGGTCCGGGGGCTGCTAGGAGCCCACCTAGTAGAGATGTAGGTTGATGCACGCGTTTTCGCCGGTAGAAAAATAAAAATATGATGCATTCAATTTCATGCTACTATTTGTTGTTTGTCACGCAATAAAGCAGGATGGCTGATAATGAGTGGATGTACAGTGGCCGTGTTAGTTCGACTCAAGTGACAGATGAATGGAAATGGAAGACCGATTTGTTAGTGAAGGAGTTAGCTCGTGGTTCGAAGGGGATTGTTCGTCCCCGTTGCCCTTGCAATGTCTGCAGGAGGCGTCATCCTAAGGATATTCTAGAGATGACTAAACACCTTTGGTGGAATGGGTATATGCGTGACTACGACCCGCCGGTCGACTTTTATCGGCACGAACGTGATAGAGGTGAGGTGATGCGGCAGCGGATCGATGGCAATGAGAACGATGGCATCTTAAACTTGCTAGATGATCTTCGGGATGCTGACATGCCAGAGTTACCATGGGACGAACAGTCTGAACCGGAGGAACCGCCTGAACCGGAGGGACCGCCACAACCGGAGGAACTTCCAGAGGAGGAACCTGAGCCAACCGCGAGGGCCTTCATTGATATGATGGCCTCAGCTAGGAGGCCTCTATACCCGGGTGCAAAAATGTCTCAACTTGATGGCATCACGCAGTTGCTAGCCGACAAGTGCATGGTTGAGAGTACTCGAGCATCCTTTGAAAAGACTAAGAGCACGGTAGGTAACATGTTGCACGAAGGTCATTGCTTGCCCAAGACCATGTACGAAACGAAGAAAATCTTGAAAGCATTGAAAATGGATTAGGTAACATCTGCTGTCTGTCCAAAACTTTGCCTTTTGTTTTGGAAAGACTATGCGGATGACAAATACTTGTGCCAAGTGTGGTCACTCTAGGTATCATGAGGTAGATGTAGGCAATGGTCGAAGAGGCGGACAAAAGTAGCCATAAAGATTCTTCGTTATCTCCCATTCATCAAAAGAATCCAGCGGCTTTACATGTTCGAGGAGACTGCCAAGCAGATGACATGGCATAAGACCGGGATAAGATTGCAAGACGAGAAGAAACGGGTACCCATGGTACATCCATCTGATGGTCAATCATGGAAGCGCTTCGATCAAAAGCACCCAAATGAGGCAAGTGAGGCTCGGAATGTTAGAATTGCGATAGCAACCGATGGATTCAACCCATATGGTATGTCGACTGCCGCGTACAGCTGCTGGCCCGTGTTTGTTATTCCGCTCAATCTCCCTCCCGGAGTCGTAATGCAAAGGAAGAACATATTCTTGTCGATGATCCTTCCAGGGCCTGAATATCCAGGGAAGAAATTGAGTGTCTTAATGCAACCACTTGTGGATGATTTGCACCACTCGTGGCATCACGGTACATTGACATACGACCGAGCATCAAAGAGAAACTTCATCATGAAAGTTTGGTTCCACTATTCGATGCATGACCTAACCGGTTACGCCCTATTCTGTGGGCATAGTACAGCTGGTAAGTTTCCATGCCCAGTGTGCAGGCACGAACTAGAATTCAGGCACCTAAAAGCTGGACACAAATATGTTGCCTTTGACAAACACCGCAAGTTCCTCAGTCCAGGGCATCGGTTCAGATCTGACAAGAAAAACTTCACGAAAGGCGTAGTTGTGCTTGAACATAAAGAAATACCAAAGTTCAATGGTGCAACTGTTGATGCTGAGCTACGTGCTCTCCAGCCTAGTAAGGAACCCGGCCACCAATTTGAGGGATATGGTAAAACGCACAACTGGACTCACATAGCAGGCATAACAGAGCTCGAGTATTACAAGGACCTTGAACTTCCCCATAATATCGATATGATGCACACCGAAAAGAATTGTGGGGAGGCATTCCTTAACACCTGCTGCAACATACCAGGCAAGTCAAGGGATAATGTTTCAGCTAGAGTCGATATTGAGGAGATATGTGACAGGGTGGCTCTACACATGCAGCCTCCTGAGGGCAATCGAAAAGGTTGGTTAAAGCCGCATGCCAAGTACTGTCTTGATAGCGCCGACAAGAAGGAGGCATTTACGTGGCTCAAATATGACGTGATGTTCCCTGATGGTTATTGTTCGAATATGAGTAAGGGAGTCAATCTTGCTACAGGAAAAATAAACGGGCTCAAGAGTCACGACTATCATATATGGATTGAGCGGCTGATGCCGGTGATGCTTCGAGGGTATCTCCCCGATCATGTCTGGCGAGTGCTTGCGGAGGTGAGCCATTTTTTCCGCACGGTCTGTGCTAAGCAGATATGTACCGAGGTGATTGAGAAGCTGCAGCAGCAAGTGCCGGACATGCTATGCAAGTTAGAGATGATATTCCCCCCAGGCTTCTTCACTCCGATGTTACATCTCATCGTGCATCTCGCCAACGAGGCACTCTTGGGGGGACCGGTGCAGTATCGTTGGCAGTTTTGTATTGAGAGGGAGTTCAAATATATTCGGTACAAATGTGGAAACAAAAATAAGATTGAAGCATGCATAGCTGAGGCAACTCTCCTCCATGAGATGGCAGACGCCACGACAATGTACTATGCCAATGATGTGCCCACTAAGCATAACCCGGTCGCTCGGTACAATTCCGATGAGCCCAACCGTGACCCAAAGCTCTTGCTCTTCAAATATCCCGGTGGCAAGGCCGGTGCCTCAAAAGTGGAGAACATTTCGCCAGAAGAGAAGGATTGCATAATGCTTTACGTGCTTATGAACATGGAGGAAGTGGTCGATTTCATGAGGTAAAATGATGAACCAATTACTTTGCAACCAGTAACTTGGTTTTGGTCTAATACGTATTTTCTCCTTTCAGCCAATTCCATGATGAAATGTGGTCAGGAAGAAATGGTCCCACTCCCACGCAGTGGTACACTCTTCTGAAAGAGGGTGCCCCGCCCTTAAATAAAAGCTTCGTGAACTGGTTCCATGAAAAAGTAATTTCTCAAATGTTCCTCTTACTTTGCAATCCGTGACTTGTCTTATTACACGTAACTAATGCACAAAATAATCTGAACTGAACTTGTAGGGAGCTGATCCCAACGTTGAGATGACAGATGAGTTGAGATGCGTTTCCCAGGGTTTTAACCGTAGAGTCCATACGCATGAGAAGTATGATGTAAATGGGTATCGCTTCCATACGGAGTTTCACCAGAAGAACCGGCCTAATGCAAAAACAATAAATACTGGGGTCTACACCCGCGGAGCCGATGATCTTGATTACTATGGAAGGTTACAAAAGGTATACGAGTTGACGTTCAACAACGCAAACATAGAACTCAAGCTCTTTGTGTTCAAATGCCACTGGTTTGACCCACACGGTGGAATGAGAAGCACCCCTTCCATTGGTTTAGTTGAAGTTAGGCCTACAACCACCTACAGCGGATCCGACGTCTATGTTGTGGCTCACCAAACCAAGCAAGTTTATTATTTGTCCTACCCATGTCAGAATGAGGAACTCATGGGCTGGGAAGTCGTGTTCCAGGTATCGCCACATGGTAAGCTACCCATCCCCTCCGAGGACGATTACAACAACATTGACCCGGTAACATATGAGGGAATTTTCTATCAAGAGGAAGAGCAGTTCGGGGCTCTTCAAATAGACATAGGTCTTCAGGATCTCCACAACGATGTACAAATGCGTGGTGAGACCGTGGTGGACCTGAAGGACATAGCTATGCTCACCAAGCGCCATGCGAGCAAAGACAACATTGTCGAGACTCAACCGGAACCCAATGCCGACCATGAATACTCATATGATACTGATTTTGATAGTGAGGCTGAGAACCCAATGCCTAGAGATGAGAGTGGTGATGAATGGTGAGGGTCTTTTATGCTTAGTACCTACATTATCATTATGCTTAATACATACATTTGTCATTATGCTTAGTACCTACATTATCATTATGCTTAATACATACATTTGTCAACATGCTTATTAATTAATTTTCAACATGCTTATTAATTATTTTCTCTTTTTCTTATGCAGGTAATTGCCCAATATGAGCGGACGGAAGGCATCATCGAGCTCCTTGCTTGATCAGATGCATCAGCGGAAGCCAGGGCCGGGTGCTTCCAGACGGAGTGCAAGACCCATTATTCCCACCCGGCGTTACGAAGACGCAGACGGAGGACGGGGAGGACGAGGGGGAGGACGAGCTGGAGGACGAGGGGGAGGACGAGCTGGAGGATGAGGGGGAGGACGAGCTGGAGGACGAGGGGGGAATGCACAGCTCCTTCTAGCTGACATTCCCTCTGCTTCTGGCTCAGTGGCTTCACAGTCTATGGACGAGGAGGAGGACACTAGGGAGGAGGAGGAGGACACTAGGGAGGAGGAGGAGTCTAGGGACGAGGAGGCTTCGACGGAGATGGCTCCGAAGAAGTTGCGGATTCGTGGGGAAGCGCAGGTTCCCGATGAGAGTAAGGAACCTGCTACGGAGGATGAGAAGTGGCTCCTTGTCCCAGGAAAGATAGAGTAAGTAGTAAGGTGATTTCATTTTCGTTATGACACTTAGCATTTTCTAATGTTTGATAATTGTGCAGGAATTTCACATACACGGGGAAGAATGTCCGCGTGCCAGGGAGTCTGATTGGAGCTGCTATTAGGAAGTACTGGCCGGGGATGTACACTCCGGTCCTTGGGGGCGAGTCCAAGCTAGCCTACACTTGGGAAGACTATGAGATAGCGCCTTACCCTGGCTTTACTTCCGCCGCCGACGCCGTGATCAAGAAGTTTTGGGTACGTAATGCATACTCTTTGGGTTTCGTTCATATGTAGTTGATAACCCCACCGTGATAACTCATGCCTCTCACACTTTCTGTTATGCTTGATTGCAGCGCAATTATAGGGTGGCGACTGAGCATAAGGATAGGGCGGACGTGGTGCTCCGTAACATGTGTCGGAAGTTGACACGGCAGCAGTGGTACAACCAGAGGATCACGTGCATCGGCCACTTCTATGCTGAGCAGGGCGTAAGGTACACAAAGCCTGAGATTGTGCAGGGACTCGCCCCGGCTATGACGATAGATGACTTCATGTCGGTAAGTAATTGTCAATGCGATTCTATGTACCGCGGCTAACTTGCAACTATATTGTTTGTTCTTCAAATGAGTTTTGATTTTGCAGGTTGTACCACATTGGGCTGATAATAATAAGAGGGCCGCCTTCATGGAGTTGGTCAAGAATTGGGTCGGCGAAAACCCCGATTTCAAGGCCGTGAGCGACCGGAACAAGGCCAACCGTGGTTCTCAGGGAACACACACTGCGGGGAGCAGCAGCACCGATCGCTATCGGGAGCGTCTGGTACATATAAAAATGGAATAAGCTGCATTTTTTTGATTTTCGATGATATGCATAACATTTGTTTTGTGATGCAGGGGAAGAAGCTCGGGAGGGAACTTGGTGAGATGGAAGCGTGGACGCACATGAAGCTGGTGACGCCCGGTCCGAACGAGCCTCGGCCCGCGCACGAGATGTACTACGGCAAGGCCAAAGAGAACAAGGAAAGATCTTTGCGAGGAGTACGCCAAGCTCCATCCAGAGGTGGAGGACCCTATGACCGAGCCGGTCGACGAGGTGGCGATGATCTTGGCGGGGTCCGGCCAGCCGCATGGACGTCCCGCCTGCCTTCTTGGGGGTTTCAAGCCTCAGAGGAACTTCACGCAGATCAAGGCTACCCTCCCCTCCGGCAGCTACGCTACCTCCTCGCGGACTACATGCCGTTCTCGGGTAGAGGTTGATGTAAGTCATCCACACTTTCATCCTCTGTTTTGACTCTTGTTCCTGAATGGCTATGTTGATGAGACGCATTATTTCTGAAATTGTAGACTCAGCTCGAGGAGGCCTATGCAGTAGCTTACGAGGAGTATCTCGAGAAGATTAAGGAGCATGACCTTGTGAAAGATGCCTATGTCCAGTGGACGAGCAACCAGATGGCGGTAAGTTTCAATCTCTATGGTTGCAAAACATCATAAGTCCCCATGTTTGAATCTGAGCTATCTCTCCCGTTTCTTGCAGAGTTTCACTCGGTTCATGATGACTGGAGTGCGAGAGGAACCACTCCCAGAGCCACCTCATCCGGGGCCGACGCCAGTGTTCCCGTCCAAGGAGGAGTTCTATATCATGTACAAGCGTCAGCGTCAGTTGACCCCGGTAAGTTGCTAACTTGGCTAAGTTGCTAACTTGGTGTGACATGGCTAAGTTGCTAACTCCCTCCAACATGTAGGGATTGGGAGAATCCGGGAACGACACTCCTTGTGGTACGCCGATGCACCCCGGTCGCCATTCTCCTGGTGCTTCTGCCGAACCTCGGCATTTTTCTGGTTCCGGTGGCTCTCGTCGTGGTTCTACCTCCCCGAGCACCGTCGAGATACAGCGGCCTCACTTCACCGACTCGGAGCTAGCTCGTCACTGTAGCTAGATCGTCACTCGGGTGGTGCACCACCATAGTTTCTACATTGTACTAGCACATGATGACACGCTCCATCTTTGTAGTGGATCCGGTGTATGTACCATGGTCTTGTATGCTATATTTGTGCTATTTGTGAGATTTGATGCTATATTTGTGAGATTTGGTGCTATACGGTGATATCTTTGTGCTATATGGTGCTATATATGTTACTGCATATTCAATCCTATAATATGTGCATTTTGTGCGATTTTCTGAGCAAATGAGGCCAAATTGGCAAAAAACAGAAAAAACTGGGCATGGCTGTGCCGACGGTGTCACCGTCGGCACAGGCCCATAGCTGTGCCAAATGGCAGGGTCTGTGCCGACGGTGACACCGTCGGCACAGCCGGCCCAGTTCGCGCGTTTTTTTTCCAGTTCGAATGGCCACGTGTTTCGCGCCAAATCTGGAGAAAAAAAAAGAAATGGTGCCGACGGTAACACCGTCGGCACAGCGTGGCAGCTAACGGCCGGAGCGTCACGGCGAGATGTCCTGTGCCGACGCTGGTAACGGCCGACGGCCACCGTCCAGCCGTCGGTACACGTGTGTGCCGACGGAGCCGTCCTGTGCCGACGGTGGGTGCCCCGTCCCCGACGCGATCTGTGCCGACGCTCAGACGCCGACGGTCACCGTCGGCAGAGAAGGTGCCGACGGTGGAAGAACCTGTGCCGACGGTGCGGGGCCGTCGGCCGACGGCGTCTGTCCCGTAGTGCCAGCCTATTAATTAAGGTAGAAGAGAGAACTCGAACCCGGGACTCTTGTTATATTTGTGGTTATAGCCTTGTTGGTTGTTGATGAGGAAAACAAAATATGTAGTCATGCACCCTATCTCTGTTCCTTTCTGGTTATATATATAATCTAGGAGTGGATACCGGTAGCAGATAGTATATTTTATTAAACATTTATATTTGAAAAGTAACTAATATAGATTTAAAATAACATCGCGTCCATATACAAAACAGATCGAGATCTGAAAATATCAAAATTTTCGACTGAAGCAAATTTGAAAAAAAATGTGCCGGATCCGAATGTGGATGGGGAATCTGATGTATCCCCATCTGATGTGACATTATCGTAACCCTCGCTCACTCAGCTAAGGAGCTCTGTTCTAGCTAGTAAATCATGCCCAATAAACAAAGGCAATGTATTTTTTCAACAAAGGGAGCTTTATTATTTAAACAATAAGTATTACACTCAGCCTCTGAATAATCCACGACGAAATACTGTATATTATACTCCCTACGTTTTCTGAAATTTATCTTGTATTTGTTAAACTTTTAATGTATCCACCTACTAGATGTGCCTAGATATTTTCAAATTTTAACAAATATAAGATATTTTAATGTATCACTCAGCATGTTAATTAACTATTACTATTAATGCATGATTTTTTTTCTATCCATGTTAACACTGACAAATATTTTTCAGATTTTCCCAAGGTTGTACAACGATTCTCGTACGCATTTCTATACTGCTTGGAATGTAAGTATTATCTTTTTCTCTGGATATATATAATTAAGAAAAATAACATAAGGAATTTATGTTTAGTTTTACAAAAAAAATCGTGTCATATTCCTCTGTCAAAACAAATAATATTGAAGTAGAGGAACCGCGAACATATCCTAGCTCACTAGCTGGGAGAATGAAAATATAATCCACGTGCACTAAGGTTTAAGTCCTTATTGATACTAAACTTGGGCTCATCTTTTTAATGATGAAGTATGTTAGACTTGTATAGCTGTGTATTTGTACAGACTTTGTATTGTACTCTTGTATTGGTACGTTCTACCCTCCTATATATATGAGAGATATGCCACCCCTAGAGGGTTGAGCAAGTTCCCCAACATTATACGTTTAACATGCTAAGTATGTTTTGCTAATAAGTGTACAATTATTCATGTGATATGCATACTGCATCACGATACTCCCAATGTTAGTAGTCAGATGTTGTCTAGGTACTCATATTGTGATGCAGTTTCCCACATACTGCTTTGATTGTTGTTTTTTTGTAGTTAAGTGCTAGTATAATTAATAATTCAAAATATAATGAAAATATTCCTTCTATAATATGACCCAACATTGCATAATTTTGGGTGAAAGCTTTTCAGAATGATGTTCCTTGGCACTAGAACATTTGTGTTCCATCATTAGCATCGAAGTTGATATTCTGATATATAGAATTCACTTTCTAACTTGTCACTAGGACATGGTAGTTCACTTCTTCAAAATATTTACTTTTTTATTATTTCAAGATCGTAAGTACTTTGGGGTATGGAAAATGAAACATGGCATGTGCATGAAATTCCAGATTCTTCGGGCTGATAAAATTTCAATTGCAGAGTGGTACTCGAAAGGGTTGCACAAACATGATTTGCCCTGGCTTTCACAAGACATCTTCGAGCATCTCCCCAGGGGATGTCATCAGTTCAGTTTCACATGTACATGGCAAAAAGTCTTATATGAGGCTAAGAGTATTCAAGGTACAAACTGCATACCGAAATACTGTTGATCTTTTATTTTGGTCTTGGGGAAAGGGCGTCAAATTTGGTTATTTTACCTTCCATATTTAGGTATCAAAATAAGTTCAGAAAATTGCAGCTATTGGGAGTCAAAAAAGGAAATTTGAAGAAAAAAAGACTACATATATCACAAACAAATTCTAGTTATGAACCTTTTTTTGACTTGCCAATAGGGTGTAGAATTATGTAGGTATATGGTATCTCTTTCTTGAAGTATATAATGTTAATATCAAATAGTACACGTGAACTACTATATCTTATCGTTGGGTTTTAGTTCTGGCAAAGTAGCTATATTTTAATACATGTTCATATGTTGTTTATCACAGAAAAATAGTGATTGGCATGTCCACCTGCACGGAGTTAACGGTGATCCAAAATTAGTGGGTTACTTTCCTAAGTCCTTGGTTCCAGGACTCATAGATAAGAATGTGGAGATAAGCTTTGGTGGCTACGTCTCTCACGAGAAACAACAACCAAGTCCTCCCATGGGAAGCGGCTATGTTCAAGCCAGCGGCTACGCTGCATCAGTCAGCAGTCTCAAGCTTATTGACATAGATGGTAATGATCATATCGTTGACAAAGATCTGGCATCTTATGTCGATGCGAAATGTTGCTATACTCCTTCACACATTGATCCTTCAGCTCGATTCTTTTACGGAGGACCAGGTTGTGTGGATTCATTGTGCAGTATTCCACATATGTAATGATAGCTAATCTATATCTTTACCTACTAATAAAGGAAGTAAGGTTTCTCTTCAAAAATTTCGTATGTTATATTCGTACCCTTTTCTGTGTGTTAAAATTACTTTTGTTGCCACCGCGTAGACAACATGAAACGTTTTTCCCTGCCAGCGATTTGTTTCTCTGCGAGTTTGGTACAGGCTTGCGCACACTCGGCCACTTAGGGTTCGTACATGCCCGCGCCGTACTGGGCCGCGTAGGGCGATGGGTGCAGCTACGATTTAATACGTTTAGAAATTGTCTCATGGGCAGCAGAAAAATAGGCAAATGCGGTTCAATAGTCCCACCTCGCTTGATTTTAACGAAATCAACCAGTTTATATATGTCAACTTTAATGGAATCAACAAGTCGCCTCACTAAGATTGGATTAAGAAGGAATTAAGGCCATGACCAGTTATGGGGGAGCAAAGGACGCCAGGAGATGGAAAAATAAAAATAAAGTAGAGCGGTGGTGTTGTGTTCTAGGATTGCCTGTGTAGGCTAACTTGGTCCAAAGGAGATGGTGGCCGCCGGCTAGGGGCTTGCCGCTTGCAGCTCGACGCGACGTGGTTTTTTGGCTCGCTTCTGCCTTAGTTCTCTGGTTTTTTTTTCGTACAAGGTGATGTGTTTTTATTATTTTCTATACGACTATTGCGATGGTTTGAACTTGTTTAAAATATGAGTATTTGAACAAATTCAAAATCTGAACAAAGATTAAAAAAATCGTTAAATTAATTTTCTAGACAAATTCAAAATTCGAACGAAATTCAAATATGAACAAATTCTAAATCCGAACAAATCTGAATATTTTCAAATTTTGAACATTTTAAAAGTCTAAATAGTTTTTAATATGAATGTTTTTAAAACCTAGCGATTTTTAAAAATTATTTTTAAAATCTGTATGTTTTAAAAAATCTAAACATTTAAACAAAATGCAAAACAAATAACCCGGAAGAAACGAAAACCGGAACGAAACATAAACCCCACTAAAACGAATAAAATTGGACCTGGCCCAAGTGCTCGCGGTGGTGCGCGACATCGCGTATAGGTTTTCCACTCTCGGGTGAGTTAGGTTGAAGTCCGACTGGGTTGACATGTCCCATCTCTTACTCAAAAGCTTTTATTTTCATTTGATTTGGATAAACATTTTACATTTAAATAAAATAAAATAATAAAAAGGAAGGGGTTATTTTTAACTAGAAATAATAAGCAGGAGATAATATTAGCAACAAAGCATGAGAAATTTCACCGGCTTCAACATTAGCCAGCCAATTGACTTGTAGTTCTTTGTTTCAGGTATTGCCGTACTTGTTTCGTTTGGGATTTTTGTTTAGGGCTGCTATAACCAACTAGGTGACCATCATTTGCGACCATGGCTGCTGGACAGGTACCCGCGTTCAGGCAATTTAACCACCTATTTGTGATTCACTTTTAATATGTATTTCCTCTATTTTTACTTTAAATTTGGCCTCTACTGTCTGCAAGATATTTAAATTTTAATCCAAGACAAATACATGCATTTACCTGCAGCCTGTTTGTTGCCATGACACATATTTATATTGCATGAATGCCTGTCGACATGACATTTTTTAAAAACCAATTGTACAAGCAGCAGTTACAAAATTTTACCAAGCAAAATAAAATTACCAATTTACCGTTGCAGTCTGATACTATTCATTTTGAATGTCCTAAGATTCAAGTTTGTCAATGGAACGTCTCTTCTTGCCTTCTTTTTACTACTTATGTCCCACGCTTTCAGTATGCACTTTCAGTGTTTGTTCATTTCATCCAAGCATGAATTGTAGATCGTGTATCGGTCGTAGTTTTCACCCAACTCACATATTCACGATAAATTGTAGCCAAAAAAGACTTTGGAGAAGAGAGCCAGTAGATGGGAGCCACGATACGGAAAACCTTACTGAGACGCCGCCGCCGCCAATCCCATCTCGGGGGATTCAGGAGATCGCCTCCGGCACCCTGCCGGAGAGGGGATTCATCTCCCGGAGGACTCTACGCCGCCATGGTCGCCTCCGGAGTGATGTGTGAGTAGTCTACCCCTGGACTATGGGTCCATAGCTGTAGCTAGATGGTTGTCTTCTCCCCATTGTGCTTCATTGTTGGATCTTGTGAGCTGCCTAACATGATCAAGATCATCTATCTGTAATTCTATATGTTGCGTTTGTTGGGATCCGATGAATAGAGAATACTTGTTATGTTGATTATCAAAGTTATGTCTATGTGTTGTTTATGATCTTGCATGCTCTCCGTTACTAGTAGATGCTCTGGCCAAGTAGATGCTTGTAACTCCAAGAGGGAGTATTTATGCTCGATAGTGGGTTCATGTCTCCGTGAATCTGGGGAAGTGACAGAAATCTCTAAGATTATGGATGTGTTGTTGCCACTAGGGATAAAACATTGGTGCTATGTTCAAGGATATAGTTACTGATTACATTACGCGCAATACTTAATGCAATTGTCTGTTGTTAGCAACTTAATACTGGAGGGGGTTCGGATGATAACCTGAAGGTGGACTTTTTAGGCATAGATGCATGTTGGATAGCGGTCTATGTACTTTGTCGTTATGCCCAATTAAATCTCACAATACTAATATGTATGTGCATGGTCATGCCCTCTTTATTTGTCAATTGCTCAACTGTAATTTGTTCACCCAACATGCTGTTTATCTTATGGCAGAGACACCTCTAGTGAACTGTGGACCCCGGTCCAATTCTCTATACTGAAATACAATCTACTGCAATACTGTTTTACTATTTTCTGCAAACAATCATCATCCACACTATACATCTAATCCTTTGTTACAGCAAGCCGGTGAGATTGACAACCTTACTGTTTCGTTGGGGCAAAGTACTTTGGTTGTGTTGTGCAGGTTTCACGTTGGCGCCGGAATCTCTGGTGTTGCGCCGCACTACATCCCGCCGCCATCAACCTTCAACGTGCTTCTTGACTCCTACTGGTTCGATAAACCTTGGTTTCATACTGAGGGAAAACTTGCCGATGTACGCATCACACCTTCCTCTTGGGGTTCCCAACGGACGCGTGCTGTACGCGTATCAAGCTCTTTTTCTGGCGCCGTTGCCGGGGAGATCAAGACACGCTGCAAGGGGAGTCTCCACATCCCAATCTCTTTACTTTGTTTTTATCTTGCTTAGTTTTATTTACTACTTTGTTTGCTGCACTATATCAAAACACAAAAAAATTAGTTGCTAGTTTTACTTTATTTTGCTATCTTGTTTACTATATCAAAAACACAAAAAAAAATTAGTTACTTGCATTTACTTTACTTGATTCATCATGTTTCCTTTTAATTTTACCACAAAAGACATACCGGTAGGACGTGGGTCTATAGTTGGGAGAAATAATATAGAGGAATTTTTCAACCATGTTAGTACCCTTGACGATTTTGAGGATAGACACTTGGTAGACCTTGCTCCAACTTATGAAATTGCTGCTGCCTCTTTAGTTCACATGTTGGAAACTAAATTTGTTAATCTTAATCCTATAATCCAACACATGTTTCTCACACTTGGTGATATGGAAGAAGGGGAAAAGAAAGATTTTGTTTTAGAAACCCTTCTTAGAGAATTTGGTGGTATAGCAAGAGAGGCTAGAAAGGTCTTTGCTAAATATAATATGCTTGGTTCTTATACCAATTTTGTTAGTCTCCTTGAAAATATGGATATGGATAGAATAAAGTACACTAATAATATTAATGATGGTGGGGAGATCAAAGCACCAATACCATGTAAGCTCCTAGCGATTAATGATGCACTAGAAAATAACTATGCTTGGCTTGTTCCTGAAAATTTGTTTGATGAGAGTAGCAAGCCTAAGACTAATGAAAAGGGAGCCTCTGAAACTTACATAGATAAGATAACATGCATTGTTGAGGCAACTCCTAACACCCGAGGTAATGTTGATGCTTCGTCTCTTGATAATACTTGATACACACTTTCTGCGCCTAGCTGAAAGGCGTTAAAGAAAAGCGCTTATGGGAGACAACCCATGTTTTTACTACAGTACTTTGTTTTTATTTTGTGTCATTGGAAGTTGTTTACAACTGTAGCAACCTCTCCTTATCTTAGTTTAGTGTTTTATTGTGCCAAGTAAAGTCGTTGATAGAAAAGTTCATACTAGATTTGGATTACTGCGCAGTTTCAGATTTCTTTGCTGTCACGAATTCCGACCTGCCTCTCTGTAGGTAGCTCAGAAAAATATGCCAATTTACGTGCGTGATCCTCAGATATGTACGCAACTTTCATTCAATTTGGGCATTTTCATTTGAGCAAGTCTGGTGCCATTTGAAAATTTGTCTTTACGAACTGTTCTGTTTTGACAGATTCTGCCTTTTATTTCGCATTGCCTCTTTTGCTATGTTGGATGAATTTCTTTGATCCATTAATGTCCAGTAGCTTTATGCAATGTCCAGAAGTGTTAAGAATGATTATGTCACCTCTGAACATGTTAATTTTTATTGTGCACTAACCCTCTAATGAGTTATTTCGAGTTTGGTGTGGAGGAAGTTTTCAAGGATCAAGAGAGGAGTATGATGCAATATGATCAAGGAGAGTAAAAGCTCTAAGCTTGGGGATGCCCCGGTGGTTCACCCCTGCATATATCAAGAAGACTCAAGCGTCTAAGCTTGGGGATGCCCAAGGCATCCCCTTCTTCATCGACAACATTATCAGGTTCCTCCCCTGAAACTATATTTTTATTCCATCACATCTTATGTGCTTTGCTTGGAGCGTCGGTTTGTTTTTGTTTTTTTTTGTTTGAATAAAATGGATCATAGCATTCACTGTATGGGAGAGAAACACGCTCCGCTGTAGCATATGGACAAGTATGTCCTTAGGCTCTACTCATAGTATTCATGGCGAAGTTTCTTCTTCGTTAAATTGTTATATGGTTGGAATTGGAAAATGATACATGTAGTAATTGCTATAATGTCTTGGATAATGTGATACTTGGCAATTGTTGTGCTCATGTTTAAGCTCTTGCATCATATGCTTTGCACCTATTAATGAAGAAATACATAGAGCATGCTAAAATTTGGTTTGCATATTTGGTCTCTCTAAGGTCTAGATAATTTCTAGTATTGAGTTTGAACAACAAGGAAGACGGTGTAGAGTCTTATAATGTTTACAATATGTCTTTTATGTGAGTTTTGCTGCACCGGTTCATCCTTGTGTTTGTTTCAAATAACCTTGCTAGCCTAAACCTTCTATCGAGAGGGAATACTTCTCATGCATCCAAAATCCTTGAGCGAATTACTATGCCATTTGTGTCCACCATACCTACCTACTACATGGTATTTCTCCGTCATTCCAAAGTAAATTGCTTGAGTGCTACCTTTAAAATTCCATCATTCGCCTTTACAATATATAGCTCATGGGACAAATAGCTTAAAAACTATTGTGGTATTGAATATGTACTTATGCAATTTATCTCTTATTAAGTTGCTTGTTGTGCGATAACCATGTTCCTGGGGACGCCATCAACTATTCTTTGTTGAATATCATGTGAGTTGCTATGCATGTTCGTCTTGTCTGAAGTAAGAGAGATCTACCACCTTATGGTTAAGCATGCATATTGTTAGAGAAGAACATTGGGCCGCTAACTAAAGCCATGATCCATGGTGAAAGTTTCAGTTTTGGACAATATCCTCAATCTCAAATGAGAAAATTAATTGTTGTTACATGCTTATGCATAAAAGAGGAGTCCATTACCTGTTGTCTATGTTGTCCCGGTATGGATGTCTAAGTTGAGAATAATCAATAGCGAGAAATCCAATGCGAGCTTTCTCCTTAGACCTTTGTACAGGCGGCATAGAGGTACCCCTTTGTGACACTTGGTTAAAACATGTGCATTGCGATGATCCGGTAGTCCAAGCTAATTAGGACAAGGTGCGGGCACTATTAGTATACTATGCATGAGGCTTGCAACTTGTAAGATATAATCTACATGATGCATATGCTTTATTACTACCGTTGACAAAATTGTTTCATGTTTTCAAAATCAAAGCTCTAGCACAAATATAGCAATCGATGCTTTTCCTCTATGGAGGACCTTTCTTCTACTTTTATTGTTGAGTCAGTTCACCTATTTCTCTCCACCTCAAGAAGCAAACACTTGTGTGAACTGTGCATTGATTCCTACATATTTGCATATTGCACTTATTATATTACTCTATGTTGACAATATCCATGAGATATACATGTTACAAGTTGAAAGCAACCGCTGAAACTTAATCTTCCTTTGTGTTGCTTCAATGCCTTTACTTTGAATTATTGCTTTATGAGTTAACTCTTATGCAAGACTTATTGATGCTTGTCTTGAAGTGCTATTCATGAAAAGTCTTTGCTATATGATTCACTTGTTTACTCATGTCATATACATTGTTTTGATCGCTGCATTCACTACATATGCTTTACAAATAGTATGATCAAGGTTATGATGGCATGTCACTCCAGAAATTATCTTTGTTATCGTTTTACCTGCTCGGGACGAGCAGAACTAAACTTGGGGATGTTGATACGTCTCCGACGTATCGATAATTTCTTATGTTCCATGCCACATTATTGATGTTATGTACATGTTTTATGCACACTTTATGTCATATTCGTGCATTTTCTGGAACTAACCTATTAACAAGATGCCGACGTGCCAGTTGCTGTTTTCTGCTGTTTTTGGTTTCAGAAATCCTAGTAACGAAATATTCTCGGAATTGGACGAAATCAACGCCCAGGGTCCTATTTTGCCACGAAGCTTCCAGAAGACCGAAGAGGAGACGAAGTGGGGCCACGAGGTGGCCACACCCTAGGGCGGCGCGGCCCAAGACCTGGCCGCGCCGACCTATAGTGTGGGCCCCTCGTGCCGCCTCCTGACCTGCCCTTCCGCCTACTTAAAGCCTCCGTCGCGAAACCCCCAGTACCGAGAGCCACGATACGGAAAACCTTACTGAGACGCCGCCGCCGCCAATCCCATCTCGGGGGATTCAGGAGATCGCCTCCGGCACCCTGCCGGAGAGGGGATTCATCTCCCGGAGGACTCTACGCCGCCATGGTCGCCTCCGGAGTGATGTGTGAGTAGTCTACCCCTGGACTATGGGTCCATAGCTGTAGCTAGATGGTTGTCTTCTCCCCATTGTGCTTCATTGTTGGATCTTGTGAGCTGCCTAACATGATCAAGATCATCTATCTGTAATTCTATATGTTGCGTTTGTTGGGATCCGATGAATAGAGAATACTTGTTATGTTGATTATCAAAGTTATGTCTATGTGTTGTTTATGATCTTGCATGCTCTCCGTTACTAGTAGATGCTCTGGCCAAGTAGATGCTTGTAACTCCAAGAGGGAGTATTTATGCTCGATAGTGGGTTCATGTCTCCGTGAATCTGGGGAAGTGACAGAAATCTCTAAGATTATGGATGTGCTGTTGCCACTAGGGATAAAACATTGGTGCTATGTTCAAGGATATAGTTACTGATTACATTACGCGCAATACTTAATGCAATTGTCTGTTGTTAGCAACTTAATACTGGAGGGGGTTCGGATGATAACCTGAAGGTGGACTTTTTAGGCATAGATGCATGCTGGATAGCGGTCTATGTACTTTGTCGTAATGCCCAATTAAATCTCACAATACTCATCATAATATGTATGTGCATGGTCATGCCCTCTTTATTTGTCAATTGCTCAACTGTAATTTGTTCACCCAACATGCTGTTTATCTTATGGGAGAGACACCTCTAGTGAAATGTGGACCCCGGTCCAATTCACTATACTGAAATACAATCTACTGCAATATTGTTTTACTGTTTTCTGCAAACAATCATCATCCACACTATACATCTAATCCTTTGTTACAGCAAGCCGGTGAGATTGACAACCTCACTGTTTCGTTGGGGCAAAGTACTTCGGTTGTGTTGTGCAGGTTCCACGTTGGCGCTGGAATCTCTGGTGTTGCGCCGCACTACATCCCGCCGCCATCAACCTTCAACGTGCTTCTTGGCTCCTACTGGTTCGATAAACCTTGGTTTCATACTGAGGGAAAACTTGCCGCTGTACGCATCACACCTTCCTCTTGGGGTTCCCAACGGACGCGTGCTGTACGCGTATCAGTACCGATGGAACCCTACAACATAAGCTACATTTTACATGAATTTAAGCTGCTCTACAAATAAAGCAGTCACATACAGAGAGTGCAGTAGGCATGTTCAACGCCTCCAGGTTGCGCCTGCGACTCGCTTGGAGGTTGCGCAGGTGAATACCAAGTGCTTTGTGTTTGGCCATGAACGCATGCACGTTCACCATCGTTCTAACTCTAGCGCCGCATCTGCCAATGGATTCAGCATGGTTCACCAGGCAGTTGAAGTCGGTGGCGCGGAGCTTCCTGTTGCAGAAGGGTCACTTGTAAATGCCTCGAGCAAAGGGGCCATCGTAATGGCCGGACTGCAACCTCCTAAGGACGTGACGAGTCTTGGTGTGGAAGGACTCGTCGTCGCTGTCGACGTCGCTGCTCTGCACCTGTCACGTAGCACCAAAGATCGTGCAAAAAACACGGAGTCAATTGCAACGATGATGGAACAGAGAGTGAACAAAGATCACGCATGATAATATGGGCTCGAAAAAAAGAGGTAGCCTCAGTTACATTGGACACACTTATATCCAGGATTTGAGTGAGCAAACCACAGATCATGCACAACAAATTTGTACACACCAATTGTTTACTGACCAAACCCTGAATCAATTTGTGCCCAAATATTCATCATCATCAGCACAAATCTAAAACAAAAGCAAATCACAAGCACTAATTGTAGGATAACGTTGCATAGAAAACAAAAATTTTCCTACCGCAAACACGAAATCCAAGCCAAGATGCAATCTAGAAGACGGTAGCAACGAGGGGATTATCGAGTCTCACCCTTGAAGAGATTCCAAAGCCTACAAGATGAGGCTCTTGTTGCTGCGGTAGATGTACACTTGCCGCTTGCAAAAGCGCGTAGAAGATCTTGATCACGATCGGTTCCGGCGCCACGAACGGGCAGCACCTCCGTACTCGGTCACACGTTCGGTTGTTGATGAAGACGACGTCCACCTCCCCGTTCCAGCGGGCAGCGGAAGTAGTAGCTCCTCTTGAATCCGACAGCACGACGGCGTGGTGTCGGTGGCGGTGAAGAAGTCCGGCGGAGCTTCGCTAAGCTACGCGGGCAATATGGAGGAGAGGGGGGCGGCTAGGGTTTGGGAGGGGGTGGCCGGCCACTTAAGGGGGTCGGCCAGGCTGTAGTCTTGGGGTGGCCGGCCCCCTCCCTTGGCCCCTCATTATATAGGTGGATCCCAAGTGTTGGTGTCCAAGTCTTCGAATAAGACCCGAACCCAAAAACTACCAAAAAAGATGAAACCTAGCCCAACTAGGACTCCCACCCAAAGGGTGGGATTTCCACCTCCCATGTGGGGGGTTGGCCGGCCCCCTTAGGGGGAGTCCACTTGGGACTCCTCCCCCACTAGGGCTGGCCGGCCATGGAGGTGGAGTCCCATGTGGACTCCACCTTCCTTGGTGGTTTCTTCCGGACTTTTCTAGAACCTTCTAGAACCTTCCATAGAACCTTCCGCGTCAATTTTATTCACATAAAATGACATCCTATATATGAATCTTATTCTCCGGACCATTCCGGAACTCCTCGTGACGTCTGGGATCTCATCCGGGACTCCGAACAAATATTCCAACTTCATTCCATATTCAAGTACTACCATTTCAACATCCAACTTTAAGTGTGTCACCCTACGGTTTGCGAACTATGCGGACATGGTTGAGTACTCACTCCGACCAATAACCAATAGCGGGATCTGGAGATCCATAATGGCTCCCACATATTCAACGATGACTTTAGTGATCGAATGAACCATTCACATACATTACCAATTCCCTTTGTCTCGCGATATTTTACTTGTCCGAGGTTTGATCTTCGGTATCACACTATACCTTGTTCAACCTCGTCTCCTGACAAGTACTCTTTACTCGTACCGTGGTATGTGGTCTCTTATGAACTTATTCATATGCTTGCAAGACATTTAGACGACATTCCACCGAGAGGGCCCAGAGTATATCTATCCGTCATCGGGATGGACAAATCCCACTGTTGATCCATATGCCTCAACTCATACTTTCCGGATACTTAATCCCACCTTTATAACCACCCATTTACGCAGTGGCGTTTGATGTAATCAAAGTATCTTTTCGGTATAAGTGATTTACATGATCTTATGGTAATAAGGACTAGGTAACTATGTATCGAAAGCTTATAGCAAATAACTTAATGACGAGATCTTATGCTACGCTTAATTGGGTGTGTCCATTACATCATTCATACAATAATATAACCTTGTTATTAATAACATCCAATGTTCATGATTATGAAACTAATCATCCATTAATCAACAAGCTAGTTAAGAGGCATACTAGGGACTCTTTGTTGTTTACATATCACACATGTATCAATGTTTCAGTTAATACAATTATAGCATGGTATATAAACATTTATCATAAACATAAAGATATATAATAACCACTTTTATTATTGCCTCTTGGGCATATCTCCAACAGTCTCCCACTTGCACTAGAGTCAATAATCTAGATTACATTGTAAGGTACCTAACACCCATGGCATTCTGGTGTTGGTCATGTTTTGCCCTAGGGAGAGCTTTAGTCAACGGATCTGCTACATTCAGATCAGTGTGTACTTTGCAAATCTTTACTTCTCCATCTTCGATGTACTCGCGAATCGAGTGGTAACGCAGCTTGATATGCTTTAGCCTCTTGTGTGACCTTGGTTCTTGTGCATTGGCGATGGCACCCATGTTATCACAGTAAATGATTAATGGGTCCAATGCACTAGGAACCACACCGAGCTCTACAATGAACCTCTTCATCCATACCGCTTCTGATGAAGCCTCTGGAAGCCGCTATGTACTCGATTCTGTTGAAGACTTCGCCACCGTGCACCGCTTCGAGCTTGCCCAGCTTCTTGCAGCACCATTCAATATAAACACGTACCCGTGCATCGTGACTTAGAGTCATCAGGATCAGTGTTCCAACTTGCATCGGTGTAACTTGTTACAACGAGCTCTTGGTCACCTCCATAACAAAGAAACATATCCTTAGTTCTTTTCAAGTACTTCAGGATATTCTTGACCGCTGTCCAGTGTTCCATTCCTGGATCACTTTGATATCTGCTAGTCAAACTAACAACATGTGCTATATCCGGTCTAGTACATAGCATGGCATACATGATAGAGCCTACTGCCGAGGCATAGGGGATCTGACTCATCCTTTCTCTTTCTTCTGCCGTAGCCGGACCTTGAGTCTTACTCAAGACTTTGCCTGGTAACATAGGTAAGAATCCTTTCTTACTTTCGTCCATTCTAAACTTCTTTAGAATCTTGTCCAGGTATGTACTCTGTGATAGCCCTATTAGGCGTCTTGATCTATCTCTATAAATCTTGATGCCTAATATATACGATGCTTCACCAAGGTCTTTCATTGAAAAACTATTATTCAAATAACCTTTAACATCGCTTAATAGTTCTATATCATTCCCGATCAATAATATGTCATCTACATATAATATCAGAATGCTACAGAGCTCCCACTCACTTTCTTGTAAATACAGGCCTCTCCATGACACTGTATAAACCCGAAGTCTTTGATCACCTTATCAAAACGTCGGTTCCAACTTCTTGATGCTTGCTTCAGTCCATAGATTGAACGCTGAAGTTTGCATACTTTGTCAGCATTTTTAGGATCGACAAAACCTTTGGGTTGTACCATATACAACTCTTCCTCAATGTCTCCATTAAGGAACGCTGTTTTGACATCCATCTGCCAAATCTCATAATCGAAAAATGCAGCTATTGCTAACAAAATCCTCACAGATTTTAGCTTCGCTACAGGTGAGAAAGTCTCATCGTAGTCAACTCCTTGAATTTGTCGGAAACCCTTTGCGACAAGTCGAGCTTTATAGACAGTAATATTACCATCAGCATCTGTTTTTCTCTTGAAGATCCATTTATTCTCGACAGCCTTTCGGCTATCAGGTAAGTCTATCAAAGTCCATACTTTGTTATCATACATGGATCCCATTTCGGATTTCATGGCTTCTTGCCATTTGTTGGAATCTGGGCTCATCATCGCTTCTTCATACGTCGCAGGGTCCTCATCATTGTTATCTACAATCATGACATTTAGACAAGGATCATACCAATCGGGGAGTGGCACGGTCCCTTGTCGATCTGCGAGGTTCAGTAGTTTCCTCGTTCGAAGTTACATGATCATTATCATTTGCTTCCTCTGTTGCTGGTGTAGGCGGTACAGGTACAACTTCCGGTACTGCGCTAAACACAACAACGAGTATAGATTCATCAATCTCATCGAGTTCTACTTTTCTTCCAGTCACTTCTTTAGTGAGAAATTCTTTCTCAAGAAAGGTTCCGTTCTTAGCAACAAAGATTTTGCCTTCGGATCTGTGATAGAAAGTGTACCCTATAGTTTCCTTAGGGTATCCTATGAAGACGCATTTCTCCGCTTTGGGTTCTAGCTTGTCCGGTTGTAACTTCTTTACATAGGCTTCGCAACCCCAAACTTTTAGGAACGACAGCTTAGGTTTCTTATTAAACCATAATTCATACGGTGTCGTTTTAACGGATTTTGATGGTGCTCTATTTAAAGTGAATGCGGCTGTCTCTAATGCATAACTCCAAAATGATAACGGCAAATCAGTAAGAGACATCATAGAACGAACCATATCTAAGAGAGTTCGATTACGACGTTCGGACACACCGTTTCGTTGAGGTGTTCCCATGAGTCAATTGTGAAAGTATTCCGCATTTCTTTAAATGCATGCCAAACTCATAACTCAGATATTCACCTCCGCGATCAGATCGTAGAAATTTGATCTTCTTGTTACGTTGATTTTCTACTTCACTTTGGAATTCCTTAAACTTCTCGAAAGTTTCGGATTTATGTTTCATGAAATAGATATACCCATATCTACTCAGATCATCTGTGAAGGTTAGAACATAACGATAACCACCGCGCGATGCTACGCTCATTGGTCCGCATACATCGGTATGTATGATTTCCAATAAGTCAGTAGCTCGCTCCATCATACCAGAAAATGGAGTCTTAGTCATTTTTCCCATTAGACATGCTTCGCATCTATCAAGTGACTCAAAGTCAAGTGATTCAAGTAATCCATCAGTATGGAGTTTCTTCATGCGTTTCACTCCAATATGACCAAGACGACAGTGCCACATATAAGTAGAATTATCATTCAATTTAATTCGCTTAGCATCAATGTTATGTATATGCGTATCACTACTATCGAGATCTAACAGAAATAAGCCATTCTTTTGTGGTGCTCGACCATAAAAGATATTATTCATAAAAATAGAACAACTATTATTCTCAGACTTGAATGAATAACCGTCTTGCATTAAACAAGATCCAGATATAATGTTCATGCTCAACGCGGGTACATAATAGAAATTATTTAGGCTTAAAACTAATCCCGAAGGTAGATGTAGAGGAAGTGTGCCGACTGCGATCACATTGACCTTGGATCCGTTTCCAACGCGCATCGTCACTTCATCTTTCAGCAGTTGTCGTTTATTCTTTAGTTCCTGTTTCGAGTTACAAATATGAGCAACCGAACCAGTATCAAATACCCAGGTACTAGAACGAGAACCAGTAAAATGAACATCTATAACATGTATATCAGATATACCTTCTTTCTTCTTCTTGACAAGGCCGCTCTTCAGATCAGCCAGATACTTGGAGCAATTACGCTTCCAGTGTCCCTTCTCCTTGCAGTAATAGCACTCAGCATCAGGCTTAGGGCCGTTCTTAGGTTTCATAGGAGGTGTGGCAGCTTTCTTGCCACCCTTCTTGAATTTTCCCTTAGACTTGCCCTGTTTCTTGAAACTGGTGGTCTTGTTGACCATCAACACTTGGTGCTCTTTCTTGATCTCAATCTCAGCAGCTTTAAGCATGGCGAAGAGTTCAGGTAACTCTTTGTTCATGTTCTGCATATTGTAGTTCATCACAAAGTTCTTGTAACTAGGTGGCAGTGATTGAAGGATACGATTAATCCCCAGTCTGTTAGGAATAACTATTTCCAAGTCACTGAGTTTCTTCGCATGCCCGGTCATGGCGAGCATGTGCTCACTAACGGAGCTACCTTCTTCCATCATGCAGCTGAAAAATTGTTTCGATGCTTCATAGCATTCCACAGCCGCATGAGTTTCAAAAATAGTCTTCAACTCTTTTATCAACTCATGAGGATCGTGGTGCTCAAAACGTTTTTGAAGATCGGATTCCAGACTGCATAGGATGGCACACTGAACTTGAGAGTACCGAGTTTTCCGAGTCGCGTAAACATTCTTTACTTCATCGGTTTCTGTTTCTGCTGGAGGGTCACCTAGCGGTGCATCAAGCACATATTGCAGATTTCCGCCAGAGAGGAAAATCCTCACATGACGGAACCAGTCGGTGAAGTTGCTACCGTTGCTCTTAAGCTTTTCTTTCTCTAGGAACTGGTTAAAATTGATTGGGGACGCCATATCTACAACATATATTTGCAATAGATTAGACTAAGTTTATGACAAATTGAGTTCAAATTTTAATTCAACATAATTAAAAAACTAAGTGAACTCCCACTCAAAACAATATCCCTCGTATTGTCTTAGTGATCACACGAACCAAATCCACCGCACCCAAACCCGATCATCACGAGAAAAGGTGTGATTTCAATGGCGACCACTCAAAGTGTTCATCATATCAACCATATGATTCATGCTCTACCTTTCGGTATCACGTGTTCCGAGACCATGTCTGTACATGCTAGACTCGTCAAGGCCACCTTAGTATCCGCATGTGCAAAACTGTCTTGCACCCGTTCTATGTACTTATAGAATCTATCACACCCGATCATCACGAGATGCTTCGAAACGACAAGACTTGATAACGGTGCTACTAAGGATGAACACTTTATTATCTTGAGATTTTAGTGAGGGATCATCTTATAATGCTACCGTCGCGATCTAAGCAAAATAAGATGCATAAAAGGATTAACATCACATGCAGTTCATATGTGATATGATATGGCCCTTTTGTCTTTGCGCCTTTGATCTTTATCTCCAAAGCACGGACATGATCTTCATCATCTTCGGGTATGATCTTCATCATCGTCGGCGTAGCGTCAAGGTCAATGGCGCCGTCTTCATGATTGTTCTCCATGTAGCAACTATTACAACTACTTTGAAATACTACTCAACATGAAATTTAAAGACAACCATAAGGCTCCTGCCGGTTGCCACAATACAATAATGATCATCTCATACATATTCATCATCATATCATGGCCATATCACATCACCAAACCCTGCAAAAACAAGTTAGACGTCTCTAATTTGGTTTGCATATTTTACGTGGTTTAGGGTTTTCGAGAGAGATCTAATCAACCTACGAACATCAACCACAACGGTGATACTAGTGTTGTCGATAGAAGAGTAAATTGAATCTTTACTATAGTAGGAGAGACAGAAACCCGCAAAGCCACTTATGCAATACAAGTTGCATGTCGAGCGTGGAGCAAATCTCATGAACGCGGTCATGTAAAGTTAGCCCGAGCCGCTTCATCCCACTATGCCACAAAGATGCAAAGTACTCAACTAAAGATAACAAAAGCATCAACGCCCACAAATCATTGTGTTCTACTCGTGCAACCATCTATGCATAGACACGGCTCTGATACCACTGTAGGATAACGTTGCATAGAAAACAAAAATTTTCCTACCGCAAACACGAAATCCAAGCCAAGATGCAATCTAGAAGACGGTAGCAACGAGGGGATTATCGAGTCTCACCCTTGAAGAGATTCCAAAGCCTACAAGATGAGGCTCTTGTTGCTGCGGTAGATGTACACTTGCCGCTTGCAAAAGCGCGTAGAAGATCTTGATCACGATCGGTTCCGGCGCCACGAACGGGCAGCACCTCCGTACTCGGTCACACGTTCGGTTGTTGATGAAGACGACGTCCACCTCCCCGTTCCAGCGGGCAGCGGAAGTAGTAGCTCCTCTTGAATCCGACAGCACGACGGCGTGGTGTCGGTGGCGGTGAAGAAGTCCGGCGGAGCTTCGCTAAGCTACGCGGGCAATATGGAGGAGAGGGGGGCGGCTAGGGTTTGGGAGGGGGTGGCCGGCCACTTAAGGGGGTCGGCCAGGCTGTAGTCTTGGGGTGGCCGGCCCCCTCCCTTGGCCCCTCATTATATAGGTGGATCCCAAGTGTTGGTGTCCAAGTCTTCGAATAAGACCCGAACCCAAAAACTACCAAAAAAGATGAAACCTAGCCCAACTAGGACTCCCACCCAAAGGGTGGGATTTCCACCTCCCATGTGGGGGGTTGGCCGGCCCCCTTAGGGGGAGTCCACTTGGGACTCCTCCCCCACTAGGGCTGGCCGGCCATGGAGGTGGAGTCCCATGTGGACTCCACCTTCCTTGGTGGTTTCTTCCGGACTTTTCTAGAACCTTCTAGAACCTTCCATAGAACCTTCCGCGTCAATTTTATTCACATAAAATGACATCCTATATATGAATCTTATTCTCCGGACCATTCCGGAACTCCTCGTGACGTCTGGGATCTCATCCGGGACTCCGAACAAATATTCCAACTTCATTCCATATTCAAGTACTACCATTTCAACATCCAACTTTAAGTGTGTCACCCTACGGTTTGCGAACTATGCGGACATGGTTGAGTACTCACTCCGACCAATAACCAATAGCGGGATCTGGAGATCCATAATGGCTCCCACATATTCAACGATGACTTTAGTGATCGAATGAACCATTCACATACATTACCAATTCCCTTTGTCTCGCGATATTTTACTTGTCCGAGGTTTGATCTTCGGTATCACACTATACCTTGTTCAACCTCGTCTCCTGACAAGTACTCTTTACTCGTACCGTGGTATGTGGTCTCTTATGAACTTATTCATATGCTTGCAAGACATTTAGACGACATTCCACCGAGAGGGCCCAGAGTATATCTATCCGTCATCGGGATGGACAAATCCCACTGTTGATCCATATGCCTCAACTCATACTTTCCGGATACTTAATCCCACCTTTATAACCACCCATTTACGCAGTGGCGTTTGATGTAATCAAAGTATCTTTTCGGTATAAGTGATTTACATGATCTCATGGTAATAAGGACTAGGTAACTATGTATCGAAAGCTTATAGCAAATAACTTAATGACGAGATCTTATGCTACGCTTAATTGGGTGTGTCCATTACATCATTCATACAATGATATAACCTTGTTATTAATAACATCCAATGTTCATGATTATGAAACTAATCATCCATTAATCAACAAGCTAGTTAAGAGGCATACTAGGGACTCTTTGTTGTTTACATATCACACATGTATCAATGTTTCAGTTAATACAATTATAGCATGGTATATAAACATTTATCATAAACATAAAGATATATAATAACCACTTTTATTATTGCCTCTTGGGCATATCTCCAACACTAATAACGCAAGATAT
The DNA here is from genome assembly GCF_019359855.2 of Lolium perenne. Classification (NCBI taxonomy): domain Eukaryota; kingdom Viridiplantae; phylum Streptophyta; class Magnoliopsida; order Poales; family Poaceae; genus Lolium; species Lolium perenne. Next base: position 22,777,898 of record NC_067244.2, on the reverse strand, counting down.
AACACAAAAGGATTGAACTAGGAACATACGCACCCTAATAACGCTAGATCTAACACAAATGGATTGAACTAGGAACAGACGAACCATAATAACGCTAGATCTAACACAAAAGGATTGAAATGGGATAAGAACAAGGGAGCAAAGGGTTACCTCCGGCTCGTCGTCGACGATGCTGGTGTCGTAGGGGTTCTCCGGCGCGACGTACGGCACTGGTTCGTACAGGTCCCAAGCGACGGGGGCCTGGACGTTGGCGGCGGCCGATGCGTCGGCGATTGATGCGCCGGCTGCTACGTTGGAAGCAGCGACAGGGGCCTGGACGGGGGCAGCGGCCGATGCACCGGCGGCTGATACGTCTCAAACGTATCTATAATTTCTTATGTTCCATGCTACTTTTATTACAATACTTGAATGTTTTATACATACTTTACAACATTATTATACATTTTCCGGCACTAACCTATTAACAAGATGCCGAAGTGCCAGTTGCTGTTTTTCTGCTGTTTTTGGTTTCAGAAATCCTAGTAAGGAAATATTCTCGGAATTGGACGAAATCAACGCCCAGGGGCCTATTTTTACACGAAGCTTCCAGAAGACCGAAAGGGAGACGAAGTGGGGCCACGAGGGGGCCACACACCAGGGCGGCGCGGCCCAAGCCCTGGTCGCGCCGGCCTGTTGTGTGGGGCCCTCGCGTCGCCCCCTGACCTACCCTTCCGCCTACAAATAGCCTTCGTCGCGAAACCCCCTGTACCGAGAGCCACGATACGGAAAACATTACTGAGAGGCCGCCGCCGCCAATCCCATCTCGGGGAGATTCAGGAGATCGCCTCCGGCACCCTGCCGGAGAGGGGAATCATCACCGGAGGGGCTCTACATCATCATGCCTGCCTCCGGATTGATGCGTGAGTAGTTCATCCTTGGACTATGGGTCCATAACAGTAGCTAGATGGTTGTCTTCTCCGCTTGTGCTATCATTGTTTAGATCTTGTGAGCTGCCTAACATGATCAAGATCATCTATTTGTAATGCTACATGTTGTGTTTGGCGGGATCCGATGAATAGAGAATATTATGTTAAGTTGATTATCAATCTATCATATATGTGTTGTTTATGTTCTTGCATGCTCTCCGTTGCTAGTAGAGGCTCTGGCCAAGTTGATACTTGTAACTCCAAGAGGGGGTAATTATGCTCGATAGTGGGTTCATGTCTCCATTGAATCTGGGACAGTGACAGAAAGTTCTAAGGTTGTGGATGTGTTGTTGCTACTAGGGATAAAACATCGATGCTTTGTCTAAGGATATTTGTGTTGATTACATTACGCACCATACTTAATGCAATTATCTGTTGTTTACAACTTAATACTGGAAGGGGTTCGGATGATAACCTGAAGGTGGATTATTTAGGCATAGATGCATGCTGGATAGCGGTCTATGTACTTTGTCGTAATGCCCTGATTAAATCACATAGTAATCATCGTTGATATGTATTGAATCTTTATTTGTCAATTGCCCGCCTGTAATTTGTTCACCCAGCATGTTAGTTATTTTATTGGAGAGACACCACTAGTGAACTGTGGACCCCGGTCCATTCTTTTACATCTGAATACATTCTACTGCTTTTACTGTTCTTTGCAAACAAACACCATCTTCCACTCGATACGCTTAATCCTTTGTTTTCAGCAAGCCGGTGAGATTGACAACCTCACTGTTACGTTGGGACAAAGTACTTTGATTGTGTTGTGCAGGTTCCACGTTGGCGCCGGTTTCACTGGTGTTGCGCCGCACTACACTGCTCCACCAACAACCTTCACGTGCTTCTTGGCTCCTACTGGTTCGATAACCTTGGTTTCATACTGAGGGAAACTTGCTTCTATACGCATCATACCTTCCACTTGGGGTTCCCAACGGACGTGTGCATCTACGCGTATCAAGCTAAATTTCTGGCGCCGTTGCCGGGGAGATCAAGACACGCTGCAAGGGGAGTCTCCACTTCCAATCTATTTACTTTGTTTTTGTATTGCTTTACTTTATTTTATTTACTGTCTTGTTTGCTTCATATTAAAAACACAAAAAAATTAGTTACTTTACTTACTATCTTGTTTACTAGTTCTATATCAAAACACAAAAAAATTAGTTACTTGTCTTTACTTTATTTGCCTAGTTTACTTTATTACTGTTATAATGGGTACTCCTGAAAATACTAAGTTGTGTGATTTCACTAGCACAAATAATAATGATTTTATATGTACTCCTATTGCTCCACCTGCTACAACAGCAGAATTCTATGAAATTAAACCTGCTTTACTGAATCTTGTTATGAGAGAGCAATTTTCTGGTGTTAGTAATGATGATGCTGCTGCCCATCTTAATAATTTTGTTGAACTTTGTGAAATGCAAAAGTATAAGGATATAGATGGTGATATTATAAAACTGAAATTGTTTCCTTTCTCATTAAGAGGAAGAGCTAAAGATTGGTTGCTATCTTTGCCTAAAAATAGTATTGATTCATGGACTAAGTGTAAAGATGCTTTTATTAGTAAATATTATCCTCCTGCTAAGATTATATCTTTGAGAAGTAGCATAATGAATTTTAAACAATTTGATAATGAACATGTTGCTCAAGCATGGGAGAGAATGAAATCTTTGGTAAAGAATTGCCCAACCCATGGACTGACTACTTGGATGATCATCCAAACCTTTTATGCAGGATTGAATTTTTCCTCGAGGAACCTATTGGATTCAGCTGCTGGAGGTACTTTTATGTCCATCACCCTGGGCGCCGCAACCAAATTACTTGATGATATGATGATCAATTACTCTGAATGGCACACTGAAAGAACTCCTCAAGGTAAGAAGGTAAATTCTGTTGAAGAAACCTCTTCTTTGGGTGATAAGATTGATGCTACTATGTCTATGCTTGCAAATGGTAGATCTCATATTGATCCTAATAATGTTCCTTTAGCTTCATTGGTTGCTCAAGAAGAAAATGTTGATGTGAATTTCATTAAAAACAATAATTTCAACAACAATGCTTATAGGAATAATTATGGTAACAACAACTATAGGCCATATCCTTCTAATAATAGTAATGGTTATGGTAATTCTTATGGTAATTACAATAATAATAAGAGTGTACCCTCTGGTCTTGAAGTCATGCTTAAAGAATTTATTAGTACACAAAATGCTTTCAATAAAACTGCTGAAGAAAAGCTTGGTAAAATTGATGTTCTTGCTTCTAAGGTTGATAGTCTTGCTCTTGATGTTGATCTTTTAAAATTGAAAGTTATGCCTGAGGAAGTTCAACATGCTAGGTTTGCTAAAACAAATGCCATTCAAGTTAGAATTAATGATAATATTAGAATGTTGGCTGAATTGCATGCTAGGTGGGATAGAGAAGAAAAAGAAAAACTTGCTAAAGAAAATAATGTAGCTAAAGTATGGACTATTACCACCACTAGTAATGTTGATTCTTCACATGTTGCTGCACCCCCTACTATCAATGGTAAAATAATTGGTGTTGGCAATGCTTCTACTCCTAGTGCAAAGCGTACAAAATTGCCTGAAACTGCTGAAACTGCTGTTTGTGATAAAACTGCTGAAATTTTTCAAAATATTGGTGACAATGATTCCATTGCTGTAGAACATAATGGTTTAGATTTTGATGATTGTCATATTACTGAGGTTATAAAGTTCTTACAAAAACTTGCTAGAAGTCCCAATGCTAGTGCTATAAATTTAGCCTTTACAAAACATATTACAAATGCTCTCATTAAAGCTAGGGAAGAGAAATTAAAACTTGAAGCTTCTATTCCTAGGAAGTTAGAAGATGGTTGGGGGCCCATCATTAAAATGAAATCCAATGACTTTGAGTGTAATGCTTTATGTGATCTTGGTGCAAGTATTTCTGTTATGTCTAAAAAGATTTATGATATGCTTGACTTGCCACCATTGAAGAATTGTTATTTGGATGTTAATCTTGCTGATAATGTTAAAAAGAAACCTTTGGGGAGGATTGATAATGTGCGCATTACGGTTAACAATAACCTTGTCCTCGTTGATTTTGTTGTCTTGGATATCGAATGCAATGCATCTTGTCCTATTGTGTTGGGAAGACCTTTTCTTCGAACTGTTGGTGCTGTTATTGATATGAAGGAAGGTAATATTAAATATCAATTTCCTCTCAAGAAAGGTATGGAACACTTTCCTAGAAAGAGAATGAAGTTGCCTTTTGATTCTATTATTAGAACAAGTTATGATGTTGATGCTTCTTCTCTTGATGTTACTTGATTTGCACTTTCTGTGCCTAGCTGAAAGGCGTTAAAGAAAAGCACTTCTTGGGAGATAACCCATGTTTTATTTTATTTACTGTATTATTGAGTCTTGGAAGTTGTTTACTACTGTAGCAACCTCTCCTTATCATATTTTTGTGCCAAGTAAAGTTTCTATGCTAAAGTTGATGCTATATTTGGGATTGCTGCGCAGAAACAGCATTGCTGTCTGTCACGAATTCTCGCAGGCGTCTCTGTAAAAAAATCGAAAAAATCTGCAAATTTACGAGCGTGATCCTCAGATATGTGCGCAACTTTCATTAGTTTTGAGTTTTTCCATTTGAGCAAGTTAAGTGCCCCTGCCAGATTCATCTTTACGGACTGTTCTGTTTTTGACAGATTCTGTCTTTTATTTCGCATTGCCGCTTTTGCTATGTTGAATGAGTTTCTTTGTTTCATTAACTTTCAGAAGCTTTGTGCAATGTCCAGAAGTGTTAAGAATGATTGTGTCACCTCTGAATATGTGAATTTTTGGTTATGCACTAACCCTCTAATGAGTTTGCTTGAAGTTTGTGTGAAGGAAGTTTTCAAGGATCAAGAGAAGAGGATGATATACTATGATCAAGAAGAGTGAAAGGTCTAAGCTTGGGGATGCCCCGGTGGTTCATCCCTGCATATTTTAAGAAGACTCAAGCATCTAAGCTTGGGGATGCCCAAGGCATCCCCTTCTTCATCGACAACATTATCAGGTCACTTCTAGTGAAACTATATTTTTATTCCATCACATTCTTATGTTCTTTACTTGGAGCGTCGGTTTGTTTTTATTTTTGTTTTATTTGAATAAAGTTGGATCCCACCATTCTTATATTGGAGATATTACGCTCCGCTTTTTCATATGGAACACTTGTGTTCTTAATTGTGCTTTAATGTTCATGGCGAAGGCTGAAATTGCTTCGTTAAATTGCTATTTGGTTGGAATCGGAAAATGCTGCGTATGGTTTGGTAATTTGGCAATTGTTTGAGCTCTCATAGATCATGTTTAAGCTCTTCAATCATGTAGTTTAATCTATTAATGGAGAACTACCGTAGAGCTTGTTTAATTTGGTTTGCATGATTGGTCTCTCTAAGTCTAGATATTTTCGGGTAAAGTGTTTGAACAACAAGGAAGACAGTGTAGAGTCTTATAATGCTTGCAATATGTTCTTGTGTAAGTTTTGTTGTACCTGTTCATACTTGTGTTTGCTACAAACAACCTTGCTAGCCCAAACCGTGTACTGAGAGGAAATGCTTCTCGTGCATCCAAACACCTTGAGCCAAAACCCATGCCATTTGTGTCCACCATATCTACTTACTATGTGGTATTTTTCTGCCATTCCAAAGTAAATTACTTGAGTGCTACCTTTAAAATTTCATTCCTTTACCTTTGCAATATATAGCTCATGGGACAAATAGCTTAAAAACTATTGTGGTTATGAATATGTAGTTATGTGTCTTAATTCTTATAAGTTGTTTGTTGAGCGGTAACCATGTTTCTGGGGACGCCATCAACTTTTTACCTTTGTTGGATATCATGTGAGATGCTATGCATGTTGATCTTGTCTGAAGTAAGTGCGATTTCATGATCAAATGGTTTGAGTATGCATATGTTAGAGAAGAACATTGGGCAGCCAACTAAAGCCATGTATCATGGTGGAAGTTTCAGTTTGGACATACAACCTCAATCTCTTATGAGAATATCAACTGTTGTTGAATGCTTAAGCATTAAAAGAGGAGTCCATTATCTGTTGTCTATGTTGTCCCGGTATGGATGTCTAAGTTGAGAATAATCAAAAGCGAGAAATCCAATGCGTGCTTTCTCCTTAGACACTTGTACAGGCGGCATAGAGGTACCCCTTTGTGACACTTGGTTGAAACATATGTTATGCGATGATAATCCGTGTCTTCCGAGCTAAGTAGGACAAGGTGCGAGCACTATTAGTACTCTATGCATGAGAATTGCAACTTGTAGGAAATATTATGCATAGCACATATGAATTATTACTACCGTTGACAAAATTGTTTCTATGTTTTCAAAACAAAAAGCTCTAGCACAAAAATAGTAATCCATGCTTCCCTCTGCGAAGGGCCAATCTTTTACTTTAATGTTGAGTCAGTTTACCCACTTCTCTCTATCTTAGAAGCAAACACTTGTGTTAACTGTGTGCATTGATTCTTACATGTTTACTTATTGCACCCATTATACTACTCTATGTTGACAAATATCCATGAGATATACATGTTACAAGTTGAAAGCAATTGCTGAAACTTAATCATCCTTTGTGTTGCTTCAATGCATTCTACTTAGAATTTATTGCTTATGAGTTAGCTCTTATGCAACTCTTATTGATACTTGTCTTGAAAGTACTATTCATGAAAAGTTTTGCTATATGATTCATTTGCTTAGTCATTATCTTTGTTAGCAATCTTTTGTTCAGATCACTCCATTCATCTCATATGCTTTACAATAATGTTGATCAAGATTATGTTGGTAGCATGTCACTTCAGAAATTATTTGTGTTATCGTTTACCTACTCGAGGGCGAGTAGGAACTAAGCTTGGGGGATGCTTGATACGTCTCAAACGTATCTATAATTTCTTATGTTCCATGCTACTTTTATTACAATACTTGAATGTTTTATACATACTTTACAGCATTATTATACATTTTCCGGCACTAACCTATTAACAAGATGCCGAAGTGCCAGTTGCTGTTTTTCTGCTGTTTTTGGTTTCAGAAATCCTAGTAAGGAAATATTCTCGGAATTGGACGAAATCAACGCCCAGGGGCCTATTTTTACACGAAGCTTCCAGAAGACCGAAAGGGAGACGAAGTGGGGCCACGAGGGGGCCACACACCAGGGCGGCGCGGCCCAAGCCCTGGCCGGGCCGGCCTGTTGTGTGGGGCCCTCGCGTTGCCCCCTGACCTACCCTTCCGCCTACAAATAGCCTTCGTCGCGAAACCCCCTGTACCGAGAGCCACGATACGGTAAACATTACTGAGAGACCGCCGCCGCCAATCCCATCTCGGGGGATTCAGGAGATCGCCTCCGGCACCCTGCCGGAGAGGGGAATCATCACCGGAGGGGCTCTACATCATCATGCCCGCCTCCGGATTGATGCGTGAGTAGTTCATCCTTGGACTATGGGTCCATAGCAGTAGCTAGATGGTTGTCTTCTCCGCTTGTGCTACCATTGTTTAGATCTTGTGAGACGCCTAACATGATCAAGATCATCTATTTGTAATGCTACATGTTGTGTTTGGCGGGATCCGATGAATAGAGAATATTATGTTAAGTTGATTATCAATCTATCATATATGTGTTGTTTATGTTCTTGCATGCTCTCCGTTGCTAGTAGAGGCTCTGGCCAAGTTGATACTTGTAACTCCAAGAGGGGGTAATTATGCTCGATAGTGGGTTCATGCATCCATTGAATCTGGGATAGTGACAGAAAGTTCTAAGGTTGTGGATGTGCTGTTGCTACTAGGGATAAAACATCGATGCTTTGTCTATGGATATTTGTGTTGATTACATTACGCACCATACTTAATGCAATTTTCTGTTGTTTACAACTTAATACTGGAAGGGGTTCGGATGATAACCTGAAGGTGGATTATTTAAGCATAGATGCATGCTGGATACCGGTCTATGTACTTTGTCGTAATGCCCTGATTAAATCACATAGTAATCATCGTTGATATGTATTGAATCTTTATTTGTCAATTGCCCGCCTGTAATTTGTTCACCCAGCATGTTAGTTATTTTATTGGAGAGACACCACTAGTGAACTGTGGACCCCGGTCCATTCTTTTACATCTGAATACATTCTACTGCTTTTACTGTTCTTTGCAAACAAACACCATCTTCCACTCGATACGCTTAATCCTTTGTTTTCAGCAAGCCGGTGAGATTGACAACCTCACTGTTACGTTGGGACAAAGTACTTTGATTGTGTTGTGCAGGTTCCACGTTGGCGCCGGTTTCACTGGTGTTGCGCCGCACTACACTCCTCCACCAACAACCTTCACGTGCTTCTTGGCTCCTACTGGTTCGATAACCTTGGTATCATACTGAGGGAAACTTGCTTCTATACGCATCATACCTTCCACTTGGGGTTCCCAACGGACGTGTGCATCTACGCGTATCAGCGGCTGATGCGCCGACAATGGGCATCTCATTCTTCTCCATCGCCGGCGGTTTTCTTCGGGGTTTTTTCTTCGGTTGTGGAGAAGATGATGGGACAGGAGAGGCGGTTGCAGTGAGAACGTGCGTCGAGGGAGAGAAAAAGGGCTCTATAAAGACGAAGGTGGCGTGTACGACAACACGCGTCCGCTATGCACGGCTGCAGCGTGCACCGCGACACGAGTCTAACCCTGGGACGTTTGGTGTACTCAGTTATAACCTCGGGCCTTATACAGAAATTTTATATGTACTCAGTTTTCCCCTCAAGTACTTAGACTGGCAAGTGCAATATACTCAGTTTTACCCTCAAGTAGCTAGTCAACAGAGAGTCAAAAATGAGATTAACATATCTAATTGAGTCATTTCATGCGCAAAAAAATTCAAAAAAATAAAAAACATAGTGGCACCTACTTATGGAGTCTTCCTACACAACCTACCACCAAAAAAACCTTAACAAACATATATAAATCAAGTTTTACCACAAATTGTCACTTCTCAGAATCACTAGTGTAGCTATGAAGATGCATGGTTTTCCACTCAAACCCCTTTGCAAAACATCTTCCCAAAAAACATAGTTTGTCTAAATGATGCCATAATTGTCACACTCATGTATATTTGAATTGCAAATAATTTGATGTAGCCCAATATGAATTATATTGTACAAAACATGCATTTTCATTTTGTAATTCTTTTTGTTTGAATCCCTTAGTCTATTTACTATTTATGTGCCCTTGGATTGTTAGTACTACTCAGTTTTGCCCTCAAGTTCTGTCACAAATGCTCTCAGAAGCCCAAACTTATCCTGATTGGTTGAGCCGTTGTTACACGGATCGACTCCATGAACCGTTGATCAACTGATCTAACGGGCAGTATACCCCTCCCCGTCTCTTCGTGGCCACCCCTCTCTCTCTCTTCGTGGCCACCCCTCTCTCTCTCTCTGTCGATGGATGCATTATTGTCACCCCTCTAAGAATTATCAACTATCTTTCGATTTCCTTTTTCTTTTAGGGGATATAGTTTTGCCATATAGTTTCGGTAATTTGAAATGGCCCAAAAGTGGTATAATTTTGGTATAAACATGAGGCATACATATTTGCGGATTTCGGTGAATGCATTATTGTCACCCCTCTAACAATTATCAACTATCTTTCGCTTTCCTTTTTCTTTTAGGGGATATAGTTTTGGCATATAGTTTCGGTAATTTAAAACGGCCCAAAAGTGGTATAATTTTTGTATAAACATGAGGCATACATATTTGCGGATTTCGGTGAATGCATTATTGTCACCCCTCTAACAATTATCAACTATTCGCTTTCCTTTTTCTTTTAGGGGATATAGTTTTGGCATATAGTTTCGGTAATTTGAAACAGCCCAAAAGTGGTATAATTTTGGTATAAACATGAGGCATACATATTTGCGGATTTTGGTGAATGCATTATTGTCACCCCTCTAACAATTATCAACTATCTTTCGCTTTCCTTTTTCTTTTAGGGTATATAGTTTTGGCATATAGTTTTGGTAATTTGAAACGGCCCAAAAGTGGTATAATTTTGGTATAAACATGAGGCATACATATTTGCGGATTTCGGTGAATAGATTATTGGGAGCCCTAGATTATTTGTCACCCCTCTAACAATTATCAACTTTCTTTAGCATTCCAATATAGTTGGTAATTTCGGTGAATGCACACACTAACTATGAAATCAACTACAAGTATATGTAACTGAATAATGAATTTGTAACAAGGTATCCCTTGTAACAACTTCTAGCGCCTGGTGAGCAATGATAAGAATCCGATCGCAATTATACAACAGAAAAAACAACCAGCCATCAGATTAGCTTGCTTCTTCAACTCGATCAGCTGCCTTAACTGCTTGTTCATTTTCTTCAGTTCTCCCTTCACTTCCAGCACTCCTGCATTGGGAGCATTAGGCATAATCGGAACGGCTCCTCTCTCCGCCGCATTCTCTACAGGAAGTCCCCCTCCCAAATTGCGCTCCCCAATAGCGCCAATTGATTCCTGCAATTGAAGCCTCTGAACGTACACATCGATCCACTCGAAATGCCTGCATTTCTTCAGGATCTGAAAACAACAGCGGGAACCCTAAATCCCAAATTCGAGCGAATAGCAAGAAAATCGAGAGAAAACAGAGAAATTGGAGCGAGATCTAACCTTATCCCCCTCTCTATATGGCAAGCTCTCGCATGCAAGGAACTCACGTCCATGGTTGCCGTTCTCGTCCGTCTTACAGATCGACCGCTTCAGAGGCTCCTGGCGTGGGCAGTCAGGGCATCTTGTCAAAGGCACGGGTCCATACTGCGGCCATGAAGAACGGGAGGTCGAAGAGAAACTAGACATCACCCGCCTGCCGGAGAAGGGCTGCCGCTGGCGGAGAAGAAGAACAATGGGGCGCGGGGAAAGAAAGGGGAAGCAATGGCACGGGCACGGGCGCGGGGCTGGCTCGGGCTCCCATTTTGCAACGGTCACCTGGGTAAGCTGTGGGTCCGGCGCACTAACGTGGACAAGTTGTGGGTCCCACGATGATCTGGATAAGTGAAGACGTGTCCACTGCGGGGCACCAACAGCGGCCCCACTTGCCAGCACCAACCAACGTCAACTAAACGGGAATCCTCCGTCCGAGCTCCTTCTGCAGTTCTGCGGGTTTCAGACAAGGTCTTGGGGAAAACTGAGGAAAAACTAAGGGGCTGGGGAAAACTGAGCACAACTAAGGAGCCAGGGGCACGAAAATAGAAATCCCTTGATAATAATTTCAATACCATGCCATGTCACTTATGGCTTGTACATTTTGCTATGGTGCAATGTTGTTCAGTTTGGAGAACCTAATCATACTGTTATATAGTGTTTTGTCTAGAACTTAATCACATTAGCTATCGGGGCAATTGCAAAACTGCTCCAAAAGGGAGCCACCTAGTGTGGCACTTTCAAAACTATCTCCAAAGGAACTCACCTATTGGGGCACTTCTCCAAACTGCCTCAATAGGTAGCTATGTACTGAGGCACTTCTCCAAACTGCCTCAATAGGTAGCTACCAATTGGGGCACTTCTCCAAACTGTCCCAAAAAGGACTCACCTATTAGGGTATTTCTCCAAACTGCCTCAATAGGTAACCACCTATTGGGGCACTTCTCTAAACTGCCGCAATAGGTAGAGCTTTTGAGGCATTTTTGCCAAAGTGCCTCTAATGGAGGATATTTAGGGGCACTTTGAAAAGTGCCCCAGGGCAAAGTGCCCCTAAATCCATACCGTGTACTAGTGAAGCAAAATATATGGCAGCTTGGTATGCAAGCTAGCTACATGAACCTAATTTATTCTTCCTTGATGGGTGGTTCACGCCCTATGTGTAACATCCCAATTTTCAAATTTCCAAACATCATGCATAGCATTCATAAGCATCATGTCATCATTGCATTTTTAGAAAAATTCAAATTCATTTCAAAACCCCAAACATAAAATGGCACTAATAGCCACTTAGGCATGTTTGCCAACTTTGGTTTTATAAAGTTTTCATTTTGTTTTAAAAGTGGTTCCAAAGTGAAGCCCTTCTCACAAGGAACACACATATTTTATTTAGATTTTTCTGATTATTTTTGGTGCCCCAAATGTATATACAAATAAAAGAAACACAAAAAGAAAAGAATAATAAAAAAGAATGGTCGACCAACTGGGCCAACCAACCCGGCCCAGCCAGATCTGGCCCGCACCGCTCGCCCTCTCTCTCTAGTCTCTCCCCTTTCACCCTCTGCCTCCTGGGCCCACCTGCCAGCGGGCCCCACCCCGCAGGTCATCCCCAACCTCCCGCAAGCGCTCCTCCCTCTGGGTGTAGGTGGACAAGTCCGCGGAAGAGCCCGCTTTAGCCGCGTGAGCCGCAAGTGCAGAATGCAGGACAAGCAGGTGCCCGCGGACGCAGGTACGCGGACAGGTGCGGGTTTGGAAGGTTCCTGCGTCCGCGCGTGTTTCCCAACACCACCAGCTGATACGGGGACAGCGCCGGACCCGGACATGTCGATGGCCTCCGGCGCCGCCAGCTCCTCCATTTGCCCAACGCACTCTCCTTCCGCGAGTCCGCGCGAGCTCGGGTCCATGCCCATGACGCTCCTCTCCGCCACCTCGGCCGCGAAGACGCACCTCTTCCGCGGTTCCGCCACGAGGAGCACCCGTCGCCGCACCAGAGCGGCCTACACCTTGCGGCCCCGCAGCAGCAGCGGGCTCGCGGCGCGAAGCTGGTGGCCGCGAACGCTGCGTCCGTCGCGCCGTCGCGGAGACCGCGCCGGCCGTCGGGGACGAGCGGCAGGAAGCCGCGCGTGCTGGTGGCGGGGCGGCATCGGCCGGCTGGTGTGCGTGCTGGCGGCGTGGCGGAAGGGGTACGAGATGACCGTGTTGATATTGCTGCTTGCTGCTCTGTAGAGAGGGGAGGGGAGGGCAGGGCAGGGAGGGCAGCCATCGGTCGCCGGAGCCGGCCGTCGGTAAGCCCGCTCCGGCTGAGCAGTAGGTCGGCGGGCGGCGGCGGCGCTCGGGATCTGCCTCGCCTGTGTGCGGTGCGGCCTGCCCTCGCTTGAGTACGGCGGTAGCGGCGGCCTGCCTTGGCGAAGTATGGAGGCGGCGGCGGCCTGTCTGGCCGGAGCACGGTGGCGATTGGATCGCAGTACGGGAGGGCGTCTGACGGAGTGGCCGAGTGGGGAATATTGCGGTGCGGGTGGCGGGCCAAGAGGGCATAGCAGGACTGGGCCAGAAAGCCCACTTTGAGTTAGCAGGTTGTCCACGACGCCACGAGACGTTTTTTTCGCGGCGCGGCTCAGCGGGCCTGCGGAAGCCTGCGGCCACACTCATCCAGAGTCCTCCCGCTGCCCACGTCTCCATCCCGGCCACCTCCCCGCCAACGACCCCCACCTCCCCCACGCCCCCTAGGCCCCGATCTCCCCCCCCTTGAAGCCTCCGCCTCCCTCTCCATTTCCCCTGCCCCCGCACCCAATCCCGCCGCCAGGTTGCTCCGATTTTTCGCTAGAGCTGCCACAGCCGCGCCGCCTCCGTCCGCCTTCCGCCTCCGCCAGGGACCCCCTTAGGCCACGCCGCCGACGCCCCCAGTTTCGCCGCCCCGCGCCGCACCCCGTACGCGCCTTGGCCGCCGCTGGGGAACGCCAGAGTGCCGCCGCCGATTGATGCCGAGCCGCGCCGCCGCCGCTCACCATCGCCGCCGCCGCTCACCATCCCCGCCGCCACGTCACGCGCCACCTTAGCCGCCACCTCAGCGCCGAGGTCCACCACCTCTCTTTTTTTTCTTTTTTTTCTTGTCTAGTTATGTAATCAGATCTGAGCCGTAGAAGTTAACTAGATCAAACGGCTCATGCTATCAATCCGCGCGAAGAGGTACCGACCAATAGGTGCCACATGTCCACTGTCCACCCTAGTTTTCGTTTAAATCGACTTTCCATAGTCTGCTCTTTGTAAAATTCATATCCAGAGATATGCTTGTCCAAAATTTACAAATAATATACTGTTGGAATCCTAAAAACATAAGGAACATTTTGGATCAATCAAATGTGAACTTACAGAAGTTTAAAAATCATCCAAATTTAAATATCCAACTTGAATCAGCAGGCTATAAAATAAAATCCGTAATCTCAATTTGAGTAATTCCTTTTGCATTAGTTTTATAAAATCATCTAACATGCAGAGATGTCTCTGAAATAATAAATTATGGTTTATAAAATATTAATTGCACCTATTTATCAAATTCCTTTATTTAATCATATAGAACTCCAATATTAGCATGCATGTCTTATTTAAATCTCATAGACATCAAATATTTTATAATTTGGTTCTTGACCAGAGAAGACAACTTGGATTTATAATAATAAACGGAATACAAACTTCCTTGCATCCATAGCATCATGCATGTAGAGGACAACTAGAGAACAATTAAGTGGTGTGAGCATGATTAAGATACATACTGCATACATGTTTTCTGTTTGAGCATGTCAATGTATAGCATCATGCTTATGGTGCATTGTTATATGATTGTAGATTGTGATTGTGCCGACTGCAATGTGTGTGGTTGTGAAGATTGTACCAACTCTCCACCTTATCCAGGCAAGTGATACACCTATCACAAATGTCCTAGTTTTTATCAATGCACTGTAGAAATTTTTGTAGTATACATGTGTAGGGTATTATGCTTGCTATGCAAACCCCTACTTGACTTCTTTGTCGCCATTAAATTTAGTTGTTGCTCAACTATGCTATGAAATGATTTTATTAGTGAGTTATGGAAAACAACTAAGTTTAATGAACTACCTGGGTGGAATTGGTATTGCTCGGGTTATGTTGAGTGGTTCCCTGGGGTCATGTCGTCGAACATCTGAACCGCCAGGTGTATCGCACTTGTGGACGTCCACCCAGGAACAAAGAGATATTAAACAACCTTGCTCATTAGCTACCATATAGCCAGACGGATGAACGCTGGTGTTCACATGGGTAGGTGAGCACGCGTTTGCTATGCGACACGTGTCTAACACCGCTTATTCTGCCGTTAGCCTGTAAATCTGTGACGAGGTGTGAATGGGAGTCCTTGTCAGTCCACTTTGTGACCACCATGGAACCAAATCCTGCGATGAGGACGCCCGCCCACCCACTCCTCCCCTCCACCTACCCTATCCAACTCACACCTCGCGGCAGAGGCAGAGCCCAACCTCGAGCACAACCAACTCCTCTCGTTCTGATCCTGCGTGGTCAACCTTCGTCGATCCTTGCCCAGTTGAGTGAGGAGACGCTCGTGTGGAGCCGGGGTGAGCCGAGGCCGGAGACGCCAGCGCAAGTCGAGGCGTGGCCGGTCAACGCTAGGCCGGAGGCAAGGGGCCCGATCCAGGTGACACCGGATTGCCGTCCTCTGCCTCACTGTTTCTCCATTGTCGACCGGCGTCGCCGCTCTGGACTATGGTGCGGCCATGGGAGGCACGGATCGATCTCATAGTCTCTCTCTCTCCATCTCTTCTGGTTTCAAGAGGTGGCATTTTTTTGATTAGCGGATTGCTGTAATTCGAGTCTGCTGTCTGCCCTGCTCGCGCATTGGTTGGGCGGCCATCCGCGCGACGTCAGCGGCGCCTAGGAGGAGTAGCCGGAGGTGTTTCCATGAAAGCTATAATCTCAAATTCGTCCACGGATGTTGCGCCGAAGTGGAGCTGCTGGCGAATACTGTTCTTTTTTTTCTGATGTATTGTTGTGTCCTGTGACTCCACGGCAGGAAAAACTACTCTCACTGTAACCTTCGTCCATAAAGACACATCAAACGAGAATGTGCCTGATGCCTGCTCTTTTTGCAATTAAATTCTATGAAATTTATTGTGCATATGAGACGGTGTCCACTGCAGGTTCGTCCAACTCAAGGCTCTGCTCTGGCGCTGCTCGCATCTCGTGGCTCTTGCTGTATTGCTCCCCGTCCGTAACCGAGGCGGTGGCGTTCAGTTCGCCCTGGCTGGCGGCACCGATTGGGCGGCCATACGAGTCACCGACGAGGAGCCAGAGAGTGGCCGCCTGTGCTGCTATGGCCGGCGCCTTTTCTCCATCTCCTCTAGCGGAGGAGCTGTTCGGAGTGGTCACGGAGTGGTCATGATTAGAGGACCACGAGGACGGGCCGCTTTTTAGGCAGGAAAGCTATTCACGCCCTGTAGTCTCCGGAGACAGAAAACGAATCTCAAAACTGATCCAACGATGTTTAGACCGTGCTCACGTACCCCCTGAACACCAAATCCACTCTCCTGTGCAAAAGAAGCCTGGTAACCGAGTGTGTATACGTGAGCACGCACTGCATATCTGACACGTGTCTAACGCCGTCCGTTTGGTGGAATCTTTCTCTGCAGTGAAACGCACCCCTGCAGCCCCACTAACCCACTAAGAGCGAGTCCTCGTCCTGCCGTCCAACCTATATGCTCTCGTTCCTATCCATTCTATCGTCTCCTATCCTCTCATTCTATCCTCTCCTATCCTCCCCCAATGCCCCTCTCTCTCTCCTAGGACCGGCCTGCGACACCGCCCTCTGTGGAACGATGAGCTCCACCCATGGGCGGGCACAAACAGATTTATGGGTATTCAGCTGAATACCCATTTTTTTGGCAAAAAAAAAATCGTATACATGTCATAGGTATGTATGTTGGATGCATGAACCTGGCATGGGCTGGTCAACTCGGGTTTCTTCTCCAGGAACGTGTCTTCCAAACGTGTTGAGCTCACAACATCTCCATCGAACGGACCCCAAAACCAAACCCCACCAAACCATATCTAGGTCAAGGCCCAAGCCCCAAATGCAGCAGCAGATTTATTCAGTGGTTCAGTCCTTTGGTATTCGTCAGGCTCCACCGATCCAGCGACAAACAAGATCGTGAGGCGACGAGCGAGCAATTTGTGCCGGCTGCTGGACGCCGGCGCCGGCGACGCGATCGATCGGGTCATCTGGAGCAACAGAATCCCTTCCATGTGGATATGTTCTTGGGTGTCGTTGATAGACAAATTCGAGAGTTCAATGATCGATTTGATGAGGTAAACACGGAGTTACTTGTTTGTATGGCTTCATTCATTTTCTGCTTATAATAAGGAGAAGTTGGTTAAACTTTCTCATTTTTATCCCAAAGATTTCTCAAAGATGAAATTAATGCGTCTTCCCTTTCAACTCAGAAACTTCATAGCTGATATGCATAGAGATGAAAGGTTCAGGGAAGTAAAAAGTATTGCAGATCTTTCCATTAAGCTTGTTGAGACGAAGAAGGACCAGACTTATAATCTCGTTTGCAAGCTTCTTAAATTGGCTCTAGTTCTTCCTGTTGCAACTGCAACTATGGAGAGAGTTTTTTCTTCAATGAACTATGTGAAGAATAAATTGAGGAACAAGATGGAAGGCCAATACTTGAATGATTGCTTGGTTACATATCTTGACAATGAATTCTTTTTCCAAGCATGATGCAATCATATCACGTTTCCAAGCCTTGGAGAGTCGCAAAGTTGTGCTTTGAATTTGTCTATTATTATGTAATTTCTCTAGTATTATGAGATGGTGTCATTGTTATAGAATATTTCAGAACCTTTCTATTTAGTATTGAAAATTTTGTCATGCAATTTATTTACTATGTTGAGATGGTGTTTTGATTGAACCTTTCTGTTCAAATCATGGTTTATATTGAACAATATGCCAATCGTTGTGCTGTAGTCTGTACTTCTATATTGAAAAAAAAATTAACCTTCAGGTTTGTATTGGTTTTTTATTTAACTTTGAATACCCATTCCAAATATCCTGTGCCCGCCCATGGCTCCACCACGAGCATGGCCCGGACGATACCCGCGACGGCGGCTGCTCTGCGCGGGGCAGCTGCGGCGGGAAGCGGACAGCCCTGCGCGCACCCGGCGGCGGCGTGGCCCGTGATGGCCGTGACGGTCGACATGGGCAGCGCGCGGAGGTCGGCGAGGAGGGGAAGACCCGGGCGGTTCTCCCAGGCGTGGTCGAAGCCGTGGAGAAGCACTTGCCCTCGGCGGCCAGGACCAGGGCACCGGCGCCGACCCCTGGTTCCTGGGTGGTGAAGGAGCTCCTCCTCCGTGGCTACCGCGTCAGGGGAACCGCTAGGGATCCTGGTAAGCGCATCGTCTCTGAGTTCTCCGTCGATTATTTTGCTGATTCATTGATCTGGTAATGCATGGCGCGTGCGTGTGACTGACTGGTTAATTTGTGCAGCCGATAGCAAGAACGCGCACTTGTTGGCCCTGGACGGAGCGGAGGAGAGGCTCACCCTCTGCCGCGCCGACCTTCTCAACTACGACAGCCTCCGCGCCGCCTTCGCCGGCTGCAACGGCGTCTTCCACGCCTGTCTCCAACGACCCCGTCAGTCCCCTGCTCGCTCCTCACTTGCTTGGATAGGGAGTGGACGCCAATGGATGCCCAGGAACGCCACGGTGCACTTCATCGAGAGGATGCCAGATCTCCATGTCTGTTTTATTAATTTCTCTGTTCTGATTCTCTCAGAATCTTGCCTCGGTGAACACTGTTGATGGTGAATTTGGTGATGACTTCAGTTGACTTTTCTTAATCCCTTGAATGGACATTGTCCCGCTCGATTGGCACTCATTCTGGGGAGTATGGTGCGACCATGGAGGCATGGATCAAACTGCCTCAGTCTTGATTCGTGGAGCCTTCTTTTGTTTAATGAATGGCTATGTTAGTGTTCAGTTTGGATAATTAGCTTTTAATATTGTGTCCGCTCTTATGGTGGTAAATTTCTTCCATTGATTAACCTCTGGTTGTTCTGTATTCTTTTGAGGTGTAAAAACAGAGAGATCGGTGTGTTTTTTAATTCACTTTCCCCTTTCTTATCTTTTCGCATTTTGGAAGACTGAGGTCCGAGAAAGATCTTGCGGGCAGCTAAAGCCAAACGTGAAGGCACTTGTGTGTATTGGTTGTACTTGTATCAGTTCGTGGCATCGTTTGTCATGCTCTGTTTTGGAGAAGAAACTCGTTTTTTATTCTCTCCATGAAGCGGGTCCCACTCACATCATGGAATAGAACTGTGAAGTTGCTGTTAGTGAACAAACAGACATGGGCAGCATCCAATGGTGCGGGAATAGATCCAACGGTATTAGACGCGTGCTCACGTATACACCCGGTCAACAAATCCACTCTCTTATGCCTTACTAGTGTTTAACAAGAGACAAAAAAATGCAATTGCAGGATCTAAAGGAAATAGCTTCGAGCACACACACAACGGCAACAGAAAAGTACTTAGTTACCTGGGACCGGAGTATGAGTGCTTTTTACCTTTCCTCCCCGGCAACGGCGCCAGAAAAGTTCTTGATGTCTACGCACGCTTCTATTCCTGTAGACAGTGTTGGGCCTCCAAGAGCAGAGGTTTGTAGAACAGCAGCAAGTTTCCCTTAAGTGGATCACCCAAGGTTTATCGAACTCAGGGAGGAAGAGGTCAAAGATATCCCTCTCAAGCAACCCTGCAATCACGATACAAGAAGTCTCTTGTGTCCCCAACACACCTAATACACTTGTCAGATGTATAGGTGCACGAGTTCGGCGAAGAGATCGTAAAATACAAGTGGTATGAATGAATATGAGCAGTAATAACGGCGCCAGAAAAGTGCTTGCTGGCGTGCAGTTGATGGTAGTAATATTGCAGGAAGTAAAGATGCAGTAAAACAGTAAACAAGCGATGATTGCAGTATTTGGAAACAAGGCCTAGGGATCATACTTTCACTAGTGGACACTCTCAACATTGATCACATAAATAAATAAGTTCTCTTCCTTTGTGCTACATATACTCTTGTTTGATAATGAACACCATTCGTTGTGTAGGGCTACAAGAGCTCCCTCAAGCCGGAGTTAACAAGCGCCACAACATTCGGTGTTCATATTTAAGTAACCTTTAGAGCATAATAGATCTTTGCAATTTAAACCGAGTACTAACATAGCATACACACCGTCACCTTTACACTATGAAGGGGGAATAAATCACATCAATACTATCATAGTAATATTTAACTCCATAACCTACTAGAGATTATGATCATAACCTACGCCAAGTACTACACGATGCACACACTGTCACCATTACACCGTGAAGGAGGAATAGAATACTTTAATAACATCACAAGAGTAGCACATAGACTAATAGTGATACAATGCTCATCATATGGATCTCAATTATGCAAGGCAATTCATGAGATCATTGTATTGGGGTACATGAGAGAGAGATTAACCACATAGCTACCGGTAGAGCCCTCAGCCCCGGGGGAGAACTACTCCCTCCTCATGGGAGACAGCAGCGGTGATGAAGATGGCGGTGGTATCGATGGAGAAGCCTTCCGGGGGCACTTCCCCGTCCCGGCGGCGTGCCGGAACAGAGACTCCTGTCCCCCAGATCTTGGCTTCGCGATGGCGGCGGCTCTAGAAGGTTTCTCGTACCGTGGCTTTTCCGTATCGAAGATTTAGGTCAGGGACCTTTATATAGGCGAAGAGGCGGAGTCGGAGGGGGTACGGAGCCGCCACACAACAGGGTGGCGCGGGCCCAGCCCTGGCCGCGCCAGCCCCATGTGTGGGCCCCCTGTGGCTCTCCTCTGGTGGCTCTCGGGTGTTCTGGAAGCTTCGTGGAATTCTAAGATGCTGGGCGTTGATTTCGTCCAATTCCGAGAATATTTCCTTACTAGGATTTCTGAAACCAAAAACAGCAGAAAACAGGAACTGGCACTTCGGCATCTCGTCAATAGGTTAGTTCCGGAAAATGCATAATAATGACATAAAGTGTGAACAAAACATGTAGGTATTGTCATAAAACTAGCATGGAACATAAGAAATTATAGATACGTTTGAGACGTATCAACCACTAGTGAACTGTGGACCCCGTTCCATTCTTTTACATCTGAAATACAATCTACTGCAATACTTGTTCTTTACTGTTCTTCGCAAACAAACATCATCTTCCACACTATACATTTAATTCTTTGTTTACAGCAAGCCGGTGAGATTGACAACCTCACTGTTAAGTTGGGGCAAAGTATTGTGATTGTGTTGTGCAGGTTCCACGTTGGCGCCGGAATCCCTGGTGTTGCGCTGCACTATACTCCGTCACCAACAACCTTCACGTGTTCCTTGACTCCTACTGGTTCGATAACCTTGGTTTCTTACTGAGCGAAAACTTGTTGCTGTACGCATCACACCTTCCTCTTGGGGTTCCCAACACACGTGTGTCAACTACACGCCAGCAAGGAGCTGCACCCACATGTATCGACTGCGGTCATCGATGAGCACGAGGATGTAGCGGCGACCGCCCGGTGTTGGTGGCGATATCGGGCCGCACAGATCGCCATGGACAAGTGATGTCTACGCACGCTTCTATTCATGTAGACAGTGTTGGGCCTCCAAGAGCAGAGGTTTGTAGAACAGCAGCAAGTTTCCCTTATGTGAATCACCCAAGGTTTATCGAACTCAGGGAGGTAGAGGTCACCTCTCAAGCAACCCTGCAATTAAGATACAAGAAGTCTCTTGTGTCCCCAACACACCTAATACACTTGTCAGATGTATAGGTGCACTAGTTCGGCGAAGAGATATTAAAACGCAAGTGGTATAGATTGTGGTAAACGGTAATTGCGATCTGAAGTAAATATTGCAGAAAATAAAGATGTAGTAAAACAGTAAATAAGTGATGTTTGCAGTATTTGGAAACAAGGCCTAGGGATCCTACTTTCTGTAGTGGACACTCTCAACATTGCAATCATAATTGAATATAAATAAGCACTTCATCATACTACTCTCCTGTTGAATAAAGAACTCAAATTCATTGGGCAAGTGTGCAAAGCACACCTCAAAGGCGTATTCCCAAGTACTAGTAAACACCCCACACTGTCACCGTGAGCATTCATAGGAGGTACTAACACACCACAATTCATAAGGGAGTTACACACGGCGCACACACTGTCACCATTACACCGAGGTCACAGTAACTCCAAAGTTCACATAATAAAGCACTTGAATAGCATATGACATCTAGATTGCAAAGCCTATGATCACATAGATGAACAAATAAGTACTACTCTCAAACACTCTCTTGTTGGATAGCAAACTGTTATCACCAGATTTTGGCCAAATCAGGAGATGGGCCGTACTTGAGATGGGCTTGGAGAATATACACGTGGAGCGTCTCTGAAGCGGCCTTGCACGAGAATTTGGGCTAGTTTGCCCGTGTATCTGTATATTATGGTAGTTTAGAATTAAAAGATAGAGTTTAGCCCGTACACGGTTAGGTGTATTTCCAAAAGATAGAAAGTCTACGGACTATAAATATGTATCTAGGGTTATTGAGAAAGGAGGACAATCATGTTCACAACAAACCAATCTAGGCGCATCGCCACCCCTTGTTTCGAGGGTTTCTCCCGGGTAATCATCATGCTGCCTAGATCGCATCTTGCGATCTAGGCAGTATAGGTTTATTCGTTATCTGGTGTTACTCGTGCTGAAGCCTTGTTGATGGCGAGTAACACTACTTATCTTAGATGTTTTGGGGCTGGCATCGTCGTTCTTCTGATATGCTTGCTTAGCTATGCTGCCCCTCGATATCTAGCCGTCCTTACACCTATTTTAGGTGTAAGGGCGGCATCTTGCTTTATCTTTGTTTAGTAGATCCGATCTGTTATAGTCGTTCCTTGTTCTGCAAGGATTAGTTTAATATCTGCATGGTTAGGCCTTACAAACGGGTTGAACGATCCGGTAGTGCGTAAGATGTGGTTTATTAAACCCTAAAGGGATTGTTCAGGGGATCAACTTCATGTTGGTTTTTAGGCCTCGTTAGGGTTGGTTTTCCATTATCTTACGTATCTGCTAGGCTCAATTACGCGTAGGATGTTCCGGTTATGCAGTGAAAACCCTAGACTATCGTAGATTAGCTTAGCTTGATATTGATAAAGCATGATCCCCGTGTCGTTGTAAATCTAATGTGAACCACGGGGCAATCGGCTCTTTGAGCCGATCCACAGAACAACTTAAGAGCCGATCGGGGCTCGTATTTAATGTTTACGTGTCTACCATGCAGGAAGCTAAACGAAGCAATCCATCACCTTCCTGACCAGGTATAGGTCAGGTGGCACACCCTTGCAACCGCCAGGACGTGTGCCGGAGCATTGCGGGACGACGACCGAGGGACCAGGGCCCACCAGCAGTCTTGGGACCCTCCCGGCTCTTCGTGTTGCTCGCCGCTGCCCGCCAGTGGGTTTTGGCAGGCAACACATTCTGCCACGCCCGGTGGGACAGTCTGCAACAACCACGTCAACATCTGCAGCTGAGATGTCAGGCGAACCAGTCAAGTACGAAGAGCTGCCTGACGAGCACAAGAAGAAGTATGATGAGCTTAAGGCTCTCTTCGAAGCCGATCTCATCGGCTCTTTCGACAAAACCCGTTCACACGGCATTAGGTTCAAAGGATTCACACCTGAAGGCGTGCTCGATGGAGTAGATCTGTCTCTTCCTTCGGAAGAGCGCACCAGAGCCCTGCGCTAGGAAACCAATTATATGGTGGCGCATTCTCTACATCGTCATTCTGAGAGCCTGGTGAATGCTTTTGAGGGTGTTGCGCTCCGTGTGGTTCAGGAAATCATGAAGCATCAATATTCTCCGTCAGGACCTGCCTTAGGGACTCACCAGGGAGAGATACCGTTCCACACCAGACCGCAACTCCCATTCACGCTTGTGGCTCAGCAACAAGGTTCACCGGCATATGTTGTCTACAAGGTTGGAGGTGATCCTGGCGAATACCAATTCCTGTATGAGCCGCCCAAAGAGATTCCACATGGATACGTGTGCACATACGTGCCGGACTGCAACAATTGGGCACACACGAACCAGATCACAGCAGGAGGGAGTTCTGGAGCAGATGCTGAGAAACAGGCGTGGCTAGCTAAATATGCCACCGGAACGAGTTATGAAAGCTCAGCCCCTGCAGCTCATACCATGGATCAAATCAGTGCAATCCTGAGATATCAGTTCGGTATCCTGCCAAAGAAGAGAACAATCGGCTATTCCAAGCCGTATCCCAATGAATATGACCTAATCCCGTTGCCGCCCAAGTATCGGCTCCCTGACTTCACAAAGTTCAGTGGATCGGAAGGCTCTAGCTCAATTGAGCATGTGAGCCGATATTTGGCACAGTTGGGCATGGTTTCAGCATCCGACCAGCTACGTGTAAGGTTCTTCGCACAATCGCTCACGGGTCCAGCTTTTGGGTGGTACACCTCGTTGCCACCAGATTCAATTCGGACATGGAAGCAACTGGAAAAGCAGTTCCATGTACAATATCACTCAGAAGCTACCGAAGCTGGCATTGCCGATCTGACGCAGGTGCGGCAAAGGCGGGGAGAGACGGTGTCTGAATACATTCAGCGTTTCAGAACTGTCAAGAACCGATGTTATTCGGTTCGTTTAACTGAAAAAGAAGCAGTCGAGCTGGCAGTGGCAGGCCTCGCGGCGCCACTCAAGGATCTGACTTTCCAAGTGGAGTACAATTCGCTGGCACACATGGTTCAGAAGTTAACATTATATGAACAGCGCCACCCAGAATTGTACCAAGACAAGTTCAAGCGCCCGATAGGCCTGGTCGAGGCAGATGAAGTTGAAGACACTGCGGAACATCAGGAAGTCGCCGTGGCTGAATGGACTCGCGGGGCATTACCCGTGTCCTGCAAATGGGTGAAACAACCAGGGCCGGCCAAAGGGTTCGACTTTGATATAAGCAAAACTGAGCAGATTTTCGATTTGCTGCTGAAGGAAAAACAGCTGAAGTTACCCGAAGGCCATAAAATCCCTACGGTGCAAGAGTTGAACGGGAGACCATACTGCAAATGGCATCACACGTTCACCCACGCCACCAACGACTGCAAAGTGTTGCGTCGACAGATTCAAATGGCGATAGAACAAGGCCGATTAATCTTCGGTCAGTTTGCCATGAAAGTAGACATGCAACCGTTTCCTGGCGTCAATATGGTGGAGCTCAACCATGCCACGAAGCGTCAGCCGGGTTTCTCTTCCGATATCAACATGGCAGGGCCTGTAGACCGCCATGGTAAAGATAAAGAGGAAAGTAGTCACTCCCGTGGCAAGGATAAGAAGGAGGCCGATCCACGCGACCGGCCCCAATATGATAACAGACGGTACCTCACCGTGGAAGAAGTGAGAAGCGTGCGGTATCAACGACCACTCTCCGCGCATCTCCTTAACAAATATGAGTACCAGTACGACCGACGTCGGCGGTACGACGAAGATGACGACAGATATCGTCGGTCTGGTGCAGACGACAGAAAACATCGTCGATATGACAGAGACGACGAAGGATACGAATGCCGCGCTAAAGGGAGATCAAGAGAGCACGAAGACATGGACAGACACTGGGATTGTCCTTTCTTTAAGCACTGCTGGGACTCAGGAGTGAGCCGATTGCCTACAATCGACAACTGCCCAGAATGTAGACAGCAGAGGAAGGGCACAAGTGAGGTGTCAGTGTTCAAACGTCTAGGGCCTCTCCCACCTCAGAGCCGGCGAGCTGAGTCATCTCGAGATGAAGACTTCGAGGACTCAGAAGATGAAGAAGAAGATAGGTACCACCGGCCAAGGTGGTGCCCTGATGGACTCAGTCATTCTCAGAAGCGTAGGGTTCAACGGCTACGTAACTTGGAAGAAGCCGAAGCACAGTACCTGTACACATTGAGGAAAGCACGGCCCGATCTGGCCGTGAAAATTCAGCAAACTTTGGAGACGGAGGCGCGTCCACAGAAGAAAGAATGGTGCCCCAAGCAGACAAAAGCCGATGCACAGGCATCGGCTGATACAAACATGGTGTTCATACTGCCATCGGAGTTTCATGCTCCAAGAACTGAAGAAGTGCCAGTAGCACAGTTTGACTGCGGTCCACGGCCAGTTGTCTTTGAGAAGCCACGAGAGAGGAGCTACAGGCACTTGAAGGCCCTGTACCTAAAAGGTTATATCAATGGGCAGCCTGTCAATAAGATGTTGGTCGACACGGGAGCGGCAGTCAACATAATGCCATATTCCATGCTACAGCGTTTGGGACGCTCTAACGAAGATCTGATCAAGACCAACGTCACACTAAGCGATTTCAACGGCCAGGCGTCAGAAGCACAAGGCGTTCTGAACGTGTATCTAACCATAGGCCGGAAAACCATCCCTACGTCGTTCTTTATCGTCAACAGCAAGAGCACCTACGCTGTCCTGCTAGGGAGGGATTGGATTCACGCTAACTGCTGCATTCCATCTACGATGCACCAATGCCTGATACAGTGGGATGGAGATGAAGTAGAGGTCGTTCATGCAGATGACTCGATCGAGATCTCACTAGCTGGCATGAACATTTGGGATGCAGATGACCAAGAGCCGATCTCTGGGATCAGTTTGGACGGCTGTGAGCGCATCGAAGCTTCAAAAAACGGGGTAAGGCTGGTCTTATCCACCGGCCTGACGGAGTAGCAAGTCCAAAGTCAGTAGACGTACGTGGCAAGGCCGATCCCTGCGATCAGCCCCACACAATAAAAAAGCAATGATCTCACCACAAGCAGGCCACGTAGTTGTCGTAGGACACAAATAAGTTGTAAACCCTCATCGAGCAATGCAATGAAAAAGGAGGCCGATTCAGGCAATCGGCCCATATTATCCTCACAATATGTTTTGCCTGTGTTTAGCACCGATCTAGCAGGCGACGGAAAGCTAGGATATGGGTTTACATCAGCTGATGAGCTAGAAGAGATTGACATTGGTTCTGGGGATAAGCCACGACCAACATTTATCAGCAAAAAGTTGGGTCCGCATCTGAGGAGCCTGATGATATCTCTGTTGAAAGAGTACCCAGATTGCTTTGCCTAGGATTACACAGAGATGCCAGGGTTAGACAGGAGCATCATCGAGCATCGGCTCCCTCTGAAGAAAGGATTTCGGCCGTTCCAGCAGCGAGCACGACAGATGAAGGCCGAAATTCTTGCGGAAGTCAAGAAAGAGATCAAGAAAATGCTGAACGCCGGATTCATCAGGCCATGCAGGTACGCTGAGTGGATTTCTAACGTCGTACCTGTAGAGAAAAAGGACGGCCGATGGTGCGTCGCCATAGATTTTCGGGATCTCAACAGAGCCACTCCAAAGGATGAGTACCCAATGCCGGTAGCAGAGACATTGATCAATGCAGCTGCTGGTCATAAGGTTCTAAGTTTCATGGATGGCAATGCCGGCTACAACCAAATTTTCATGGCTCCGGAAGATATACACAAGACTGCATTCAGAGTACCAGGCTCGGTGGGCTTGTTTGAGTATGTAGTCATCACATTTGGGCTGAAAAATGCCGGCGCAACGTACCAAAGAGCCATGAATTACATCTTTCATGATTTGATCGGCAAATTGGTGGAGATTTACATTGATGACGTGGTGGTCAAGTCTGTTGCAGTGGAAGGGCACTTGGAGGATTTACGACACGTCCTGGACCGAACTAGAAAGTTCGGACTAAGAATGAATCCAAAGAAGTGTGCCTTTGGTGTAACGGCCGGTCAATTCTTGGGTTTCTTGGTTCATGAACGCGGAATTGAGATCGGCCTGAAAAGCCAAGAGGCAGTGCGAACGATGAAGCCACCTACCACGAAGAAAGAACTCCAGTGTCTCATCGGCAAAATCAAATTCGTCAGACGATTCATCTCCAATCTGTCAGGGCGAATCGAGCCATTCATGGGCTTGGTGAAAATTAAGGCTGATGAAGAGTTTCGCTGGGGGGCAGAGCAACAGCAAGCATTTGACGAGATTAAGGCACATCTAACGAAGCCACCTGTGTTGGTTCCGCCACAGCAAGACAGGCCATTCTACATTTACTTGTCAGTAGCTGACACCTCCATCGCCTCAGTGGTGGTGCAAGTTTACGATGGTCTGGAGAGAGTAGTTTTCTACCTCAGCAGAAGGATGCTGGATGCAGAGACGAGGTACCCTGAGATCGAGAAGTTGTGCCTCTGTTTATTTTTCACCTGCACCAAGATTCAGCACATCTTGCTGTCAGCAGAAGTTATCGTCATATGCAAATCAGACGTCATCAAACATATGTGGTCGGCTCCTGTGTTGAAAGGCCAACTCGGTAAATGGATGTTTGCATTATCGGAATTTGATATCAGGTATCAGCCTGCGAAAGCCGTCAAGGGACAGGCGTTGACCGATCTTATTGCTGAACGAATAAACACTGATATAGCAGCACTGACTGTGCGTGCATGGGCCATGTTCTTTGATGGATCGGTTTGTGATGATGGTTCCGGCATCGGCATTCTACTCGTGTCGCCTCGGGGGGCAACATATTCCTTCTCCATCAGGTTACCCACCCCTTGCACCAATAATGTCGCTGAGTATGAAGCAATATGCAAGGGAATGGAGTTGCTATTGGAAGCCGGGGCAGAAGCAGTGGAGATCTTTGGAGATTCCAAATTGGTGATTTCTCAACTCACGGAGGAATACAAATGTGAGAGCGAGTTGCTCTTCCCATTATGGATGCAATGCCGTGAGCTAATGGCACAGTTCAGGTATATAAATTTCAGTTGGATCCCAAGGTCGCAGAATACCGAGGCGAACGATCTCGCACAGATGGCATCAGGATACAAGGACGTAGCAGATGGAACCGATGTCCAGGTGCAGTTCATGGAGCCAGATGATTGGAGAGCCGATATTTTCAATTACTTGAAAGATTCGGCTCGGGGGGCACCTAAACGGATACGATATAAGGCCATGAAGTACGTCCTAATTGGGGATGACATGTTCTACAGGACGTTGGAAGGGTTACTTCTCAAATGTTTGGGACCAACCGAGTCCAATCGGCTCTTACATGACGTACATGAAGGTGCCTGTGGAACTCACCAATCGGCTCATAAGATGAAGTGGCTGACCAGGCGATCGGGATTTTATTGGCCCACCATGCTTGAGGATTGTTTCAAGTACTATAAAGGGTGTCAAGCATGTCAGAAGTTTGGGAGTATTCAGATGGTACCTGCATCAGCGATGAATCCCATCATCAAACCTTGGCCATTTCGAGGTTGGGGCATGGATATGATCGGCAAAATTCATCCTCCATCAAGCAAAGGCCATGAGTGGGTTCTGGCCATTACAGATTATTTCACTAAATGGGTGGAGGCCGTCCCTATGAAGTCAGTAGCATCCAAGGATGTCATCAGCTTTGTGAAGGAGCATGTCATTCATAGATTCGGGATTCCCCAGACTATCACGACCGATGGAGGTTCGGTTTTCGTTTCTAAGGAGTTTAGAAAGTTCTGCGAGGACATGGGAATCAAGCTGATCCGATCGTCTCCATACTATGCTCAAGCAAATGGTCAAGCTGAAGCATCCAACAAGAGCCTTATCAAGCTGATTAAGAGGAAAATTGACGAGTATCCTAGACGTTGGCACGAGGTGTTGTCAGAGGCTTTGTGGGCTTATCGCATGTCGTGTCATGGAGCAATAAAGACCTCGCCATACCATCTGGTCTACGGACAAGAAGCCGTGTTGCCCTGGGAAATCACGGCTAGCTCGAGACGGACTACGTTTCAGAATGATTTAACAACTGAAGAATATGCAGCCCTGATGAGTGATAGCATTGAGAATGCAACGGAACTCAGACTCTGGGCGCTCGAGAAAATCAAGGAGAACAAAGCCAAGGTAGCTCGTGCATATAATAAGAAGGTGAAACCGAAGGAGTTCCTCGTTGGTGATCTGGTATGGGAAGCTGTGTTGCCGTTGGGGACTAAG
The DNA here is from genome assembly GCF_019359855.2 of Lolium perenne. NCBI lineage: Eukaryota > Viridiplantae > Streptophyta > Magnoliopsida > Poales > Poaceae > Lolium > Lolium perenne. The sequence continues at coordinate 22,748,104 of NC_067244.2, read as the reverse complement.
GATAAAGCGTATGGTAAATGGTCTCCAAATTGGCACGGACCGTACAAAGTTGACCAAGTTTTGAAGGGCAATGCATACATGCTCGAGCAGTTGGATGGGGTGAAGTTCCCAGTAGCCGTCAATGGCTAGCATCTCAAGAAATATTTCCCAAGTATGTGGGATGATGGCCAGTGAAATATGGAGGCCGATGCACGAAATCGGCCAGTAAAAAAAACAAATCCCTTCTCAAGTTTGGGGATGATGAACAATGGAATATGGGGGCCGATACATGAAATCGGCCGATAAAGAAATATACGTGCAAAGCAATAGCCGATGCACAGACATCGACTTAAGAATAAAACAGCTGATGTGCAGCCATCGACTCTAGAACTACAAAATATAATGAGAAGCCTTATGGGCGTTTGATGGTGAAAGACCGATACGCGGTTATCGGTTCTTGGTGCGTTGACTTGCTTGGACAATCGGAAGATTTGAAATTGGACAATTGAAAAATCAAATTGGAAGAACATTTTTCATTGATTCAAAGGAGCGATTTACAAGGAAGAGCCGATGGCTCTCAAAAGGATCATCCGACGCCTAATGCACTACCACTACTAGCCCTGCACTACTCCCTAATCTACGGGCCGTTGTTGCCCTTGTCGTCGCCGTCGTAGCTGCCGTCGGCACTGCTGCCGGCGGGCTCCTCGTCGCTGCTGATGAAGCCACCGGTAGGGGCTTCATCCTCCTCGTCGTCGTCGTCGTCGTCATCCGACCCAGCGCGGAAGCGCTTGGCCGGTGGGTACTCCTCGGAGGAGGAGTCCTCCTCCGTCTCTTCTTCCTCCTCGTCGGAGGAGAGGTCCGCCTCCCATGAGAAGAGGTCGTCGTCGCTGGCTGCCTCCAGCTCCCCGTCAACGAGGAACTGGAGGTCTTCTTCCCCATCGGTGAGGGACTCGTCGTCCTCCGACTCGATGGAGGAGTCCCAATCCCTCGCGTCCCAATACTCGGGGGCGAGAGCCTCGTAGATGGCCATCAGATTGACCTCCGGCTCTAGCTCGCTGGAGGAGGAGGAGTCGAAGGAAAGGCCGGAGGAGGCAGAGGAGGAAGAGGAAGACATGGCTACAGAGGAAGGGTTTTTTTGCCGATGGCTAGTACGGAGCAAGAGGATGAAGAGGCGAACTGCTCGGCGCGGTTAAATAAAGGGGATATAGTGGAGATTTAATGCTTGAGCAGTTTTCGAGGATGCGGTGCCAAAACTATCAATCGTGCAGAAGTTGAGAAGACAGGGTATCATGATGGAAAGATACTGAAGCGGTTCTGCTCTGCCACGACATGACCCTACGAAAAACAGAGTGGTTTTGAAATTATCATTACCAAAACCAGGGGGCATGTGTTATCACCAGATTTTGGCCAAATCAGGAGATGGGCCGTACTTGAGATGGGCTTGGAGAATATACACGTGGAGCGTCTCTGAAGCAGCCTTGCACGAGAGTTTGGGCTAGTTTGCCCGTGTATCTGTATATTATGGTAGTTTAGAATTAAAAGATAGAGTTTAGCCCGTACACGGTTAGGTGTATTTCCAAAAGATAGAAAGTCTACGGACTATAAATATGTATCTAGGGTTATTGAGAAAGGAGGACAATCACGTTCACAACAAACCAATCTAGGCGCATCGCCACCCCTTGTTTCGAGGGTTTCTCCCGGGTAATCATCATGCTGCCTAGATCGCATCTTGCGATCTAGGCAGTATAGGTTTATTCGTTATCTGGTGTTACTCGTGCTGAAGCCTTGTTGATGGCGAGTAACACTACTTATCTTAGATGTTTTGGGGCTGGCATCGTCGTTCTTCTGATATGCTTGCTTAGCTATGCTGCCCCTCGATATCTAGCCGTCCTTACACCTATTTTAGGTGTAAGGGCGGCATCTTGCTTTATCTTTGTTTAGTAGATCCGATCTGTTATAGTCGTTCCTTGTTCTGCAAGGATTAGTTTAATATCTGCATGGTTAGGCCTTACAAACGGGTTGAACGATCCGGTAGTGCGTAAGATGTGGTTTATTAAACCCTAAAGGGATTGTTCCGGGGATCAAGTTCATGTTGGTTTTTAGGCCTCGTTAGGGTTGGTTTTCCATTATCTTACGTATCTGCTAGGCTCAATTACGCGTAGGATGTTCCGGTTATGCAGTGAAAACCCTATACTATCGTAGATTAGCTTAGCTTGATATTGATAAAGCATGATCCCCGTGTCGTTGTAAATCTAATGTGAACCACGGGGCAATCGACTCTTTGAGCCGATCCACAGAACAACTTAAGAGCCGATCGGGGCTCGTATTAAATGTTTACGTGTCTACCATGCAGGAAGCTAAACGAAGCAATCCATCACCTTCCTGACCAGGTATAGGTCAGGTGGCACGCCCTTGCAACCGCCAGGACGTGTGCCGGAGCATTGCGGGACGACGACCCAGGGACCAGGGCCCACCAGCAGTCTTGGGACCCTCCCGGCTCTTCGTGTTGCTCGCCGCTGCCCGCCGGTGGGTTTTGGCAGGCAACACAAACACCATTCATTGTGTAGGGCTACAAGAGCACACCTCAAGCCGGAGTAAAAAAGCTCCACAACATCCGGAGTTCATATTAAAGTAACCTCTAGAGTGCATAATAGACAAGAGTAACATCTACATATTCATATAGATCACACCATGGGAGAGAGAGATGAACTACATAGCTACCGGTAGATCCCTCAGCCTCGGGGGAGAACTACTCCCTCCTCATCATGGGGGACAGCAACGGCGATGAAGATGGCGGTGATGTCGATGGAGATGACTCCGGGGGCAATTCCCCGTCCCGGCGGCGTGCCGGAACAGAGACTTCTGTCCGCCGAAACGGAGTTTCGCGATGGCGGCGGCGTCCCTGGAGTCTTTCCGGAGTTTCTTCAATTGTTGTAGGGTTTTCACGTCACGAGAGATTAAATAGGCGAAGAGGCGGCGCAAGGGGTGCCTGGGGGGCCCACCCCATAGGGCGGCGCGCCCCCCTCCTAGGCCGCGCCAGCCTATGGTGTGGAGGCCCTGGGCCTCCTCTCCGTCTCCCCTTCGGTGTTCTGGTCCGTCTCGGTGAAATAATATGTTTGGCTTTTGTTTCGTCGAATTCCGAGAATATTGCCCGAACAGCCTTTCTGGAACCAAAAACAGCAGAAAACAGGAACTGGCACCTCGGCATCTTGTTAATAGGTTAGTTCCGGAAAATGCATCAAAACGATATAAAGAATGAATAAAACATGTAGGTATTGTCATAAAACTAGCATGGAACATAAGAAATTTTAGATACGTTGGAGACGTATCAAGCATCCCCAAGCTTAGTTCCTACTCGCCCTCGAGTAGGTAAACGATAACAAGGATAATTTCTTAAGTGACATGCTACCAACATAATCTTGATCAATACTATTGTAAAGCATATGAGATGAATGAAGTGATTCGAAGCAATGGTAAAGACAATGACTAAACAACTGAATCATATAGCAAAGACTTTTCATGAATAGTACTTTCAAGACAAGCATCAATAAGACTTGCATAGGAGTTAACTCATAAAGCAATAAATTCTTAGTAGAAAGTTTGAAGCAACACAAAGGATGATTAAGTTTCAGCAATTGCTTTCATCTTGTAACATGTATATCTCATGGATAGTTGTCAACATAAAGCAATATAACAAGTGCAATAAGTAAACATGTAAGAATCAATGCACACAGTTGACACAAGTGTTTGCTTCTAAGATAGAAAGAAGTGGGTAAACTGACTCAACATAAAGTAAAAGAATGGCCCTTCGCAGAGGGAAGCATGGATTACTATTTTTGTGCTAGAGCTTTTATTTTGAAAACATAGAAACAATTTTGTCAACTGTAGTAATAATTCATATGTGTTATGCATAAGACATCCTACAAGTTGCAAGCCTCATGCATAGAAAACCAATAGTGCTCGCACTTTGTCCTAATTAGCTTGGATTTACATGGATTATCATTGCATAACATATGTTTCAACCAAGTGTCACAAAGGGGTACTGATGTCTACGCACGCTTCTATTCTTGTAGACAGTGTTGGGCCTCCAAGAGCAGAGGTTTGTAGAACAGCAGCAAGTTTCCCTTAAGTGGATCACCCAAGGTTTATCGAACTCGGGGAGGAAGAGGTCAAAGATATCCCTCTCAAGCAACCCTGCAATCACGATACAAGAAGTCTCTTGTGTCCCCAACACACCTAATACACTTTTCAGATATATAGGTGCACTAGTTCGGCGAAGAGATAGTGAAATACAAGTAGTATGAATGAATATGAGCAGTAGTAACGGCGCCAGAAAAGTGCTTGCTGGCATGCAGTTGATGGTAGTAATATTGCAGGAAGTAAAGATGCAGTAAAACAGTAAACAAGCGATGATTGCAGTATTTGGAAACAAGGCCTAGGGATCATACTTTCACTAGTGGACACTCTCAACATTGATCACATAAATAAATAAGCTCTCTTCCTTTGTGCTACAGATACTCTTGTTTGATAATGAACACCATTCGTTGTGTAGGGCTACAAGAGCACCTCAATGCCGGAGTTAACAAGCTCCACAACATTCGGCATTCATATTTAAGTAACCTTTAGAGCATAATAGATCTTTGCAATTTAAACCGAGTACTAACATAGCATACACACTATCACCTTTACACTATGAAGGGGGAATAAATCACATCAATACTATCATAGTAATAATTAACTCCATAACCTACAAGAGATTATGATCATAGCCTACGCCAAGTACTACACGATGCACACACTGTCACCATTACACCGTGAAAGAGGAATAGAATACTTTAATAACATCACAAGAGTAGCACATAGACTAATAGTGATACAATGCTCATCATATGGATCTCAATTATGCAAGGCAATTCATGAGATCATTGTATTGGGGTACATGAGAGAGAGATTAACCACATAGCTACCGGTACAGCCCTTAGCCTCGATGGAGAACTACTCCCTCATCATGGGAGACAGCAGCGTTGATGAAGATGGCGGTGGTGTCGACGGAGGAGCCTTCCGGGGGCACTTCCCCGTCCCGGCGGCGTGCCGGAACAGAGACTCCTGTCCCCCAGATCTTGGCTTCACGATGGCGGCGGCTCTGGAAGGTTTCTCGTACCGTGGCTTTTCCGTATCGAGGTTTTAGGTCAGGGACCTTTATATAGGCGAAGAGGCGGAGTCGGAGGGCTGACGAGGCGGTGACACAATAGGGGGGCGTGGCCCAGGCCCTGGCCGCGCCGCCCTGTTGTCTGGTGGCCCTGTGGCCCCCCTCTGCTGGCTCTCGGGTGTTCTGGAAGCTTCGTGGAAAAATAGGATGCTGGACATTGATTTCGTCCGATTCCGAGAATATTTCCTTACTAGGATTTCTGGAACCAAAAACAGCAGAAAACAGGAACTGGCACTTCGGCATCTCGTCAATAGGTTAGTTCCGGAAAATGCATAAAAACGATATAAAGTGTGAACAAAACATGTAGGTATCATCATAAAACAAGCATGGAACATAAGAAATTATAGATACGTTTGAGATGTATCAGGTACCTCTATGCCGCCTGTACAAAGGTCCAAGGAGATATATCGCATTTGATTTCTCGTTTATCATAGATCTCAACTAAGGACATCTATACCGGGACAACATAGAAAACAGATAATGGACTCCTCTTTAATGCATAAGCATTCAACAACAGATAATATTCTCATAAGAGATTGAGGATTAATGTCCAAACTGAAACTTCCACCATGATACATGGCTTCGGTTAGCGGCCCAATGTTCTTCTCTAACAATATGCATACTCAAACCATTTGATCATGATAAATCACCCTTACTTCAGACAAGACGAACATGCATAGCAACTCACATGATATTCAACAAAAGTGTAATAGTTGATGGCGTCCCCAGAAACATGGTTACCGTTCAACAAGCAACTTATAAGAAATAAGATACATAAGCTACATATTCTTTACCACAATAGTTTTTAAGGCTATTTTCCCATGAGCTATATATTCTAAAGACAAAGAATGAAATTTTAAAGGTAGCACTCAAGTAATTTACTTTGGAATGGCAGAGAAATACCACATAGTAGGTAGGTATGGTGGACACAAATGACATAGGTTTTGGCTCAAGGATTTGGATGCACGAGAATCATTCCCTCTCAGTACGAGGCTTTGGCTAGCAAGGTTGTTTGAAGCAAACACAAGTATGAACCGGTACAACAAAACTTACATAAGCACATATTGCAAGCATTATAAGACTCTACACTGTCTTCCTTGTTGCTCAAACACTTTTACCAGAAAATATCTAGACTTTAGAGAGACCAATCATGCAAACCAAATTTCAACAAGCTCTACGGTAGTTCTCCACTAATAGGTTTAAACTACATGATGCAAGAGCTTAAACATGATCTATGAGAGCTCAAAACAATTGCCAAGTATCAAATTATTCAAAACAATATACCAACTACCACATGAAGCATTTTTTGTTTCCAACCAAATAGCAATAAGTGAAGCGATCAACTTTCGCCATTGAACATTAAAAGTAAAAGCGAAGAACACTAGTGTTCATATGAAAAAGCGGAGCGTGTCTCTCTCCCACACACAAGGTATGATCTAATTTATTCAGAGAACTAAGATAACAAAATGAAAATAAAAGCACACAGACGCTCCAAGTAAAGTACATAAGATGTGACGGAATAAAAATATAGTTTCACTAGAGATGACCTGATAAGTTGTTGATGAAGAAGGGGATGCCTGATGTCTACGTTCCCCCTCCTTTCCTGTAGACAGTGTTGGGCCTCCAAGAGCAGAGGTTTGTAGAACAGCAGCAAGTTTTCCCTTAAGTGGATCACCCAAGGTTTATCGAACTCAGGGAGGAAGAGGTCAAAGATATCCCTCTCATGCAACCCTGCAACCACAAAGCAAGAAGTCTCTTGTGTCCCCAACACACCTAATAGGTGTACTAGTTCGGCGAAGAGATAGTGAAATACAGGTGGTATGAATAAGTATGAGCAGTAGCAACGGTGCCAGAAAATAGCTTGCGGGCGTGTAGTTGATGGTGGTGGTATTGCAGCAGTAGTAACACAGTGAAACAGTAAACAAGCAGTAGTAACGCAGCAGTATTTAGGAACAAGGCCTAGGGATTAGACTTTCACTAGTGGACACTCTCAACATTGATAACAGAATAGATAAATGCATACTCTACACTCTTGTTGGATGATGAACGCATTGCGTAGGATTACACGAACCCTCAATGCCGGAGTTAACAAGCTCCACAATTTGTTCATATTTTAGTAACCTTATAGTGTAAGATAGATCAAAAGACTAAACCAAGTACTAACATAGCATGCACACTGTCACCTTCATGCATATGTAGGAGGAATAGATCACATCAATATTATCATAGCAATAGTTAACTTCGCAATCTACAAGAGATCATGATCATAGCATAAACCAAGTACTAACACGGTGCACACACTGTCACCTTTACACACGTGCAGGAGGAATAGAACTACTTTAATAACTTTGCTAGAGTAGCACATAGATAAATTGTGATACAAACTCATATGAATCTCAATCATGTAAAGCAGCTCATGAGATTATTGTATTGAGGTACATAGGAGAGAGATGAACCACATAGCTACCGGTACAGCCCCGAGCCTCGATGGAGAACTACTCCCTCCTCATGGGAGCAGCATCGGTGATGAAGATGGCGGTGAAGATGGCAGCGGTGTCGATGGAGAAGCCTTCCGGGGGCACTTCCCCGTTCCGGCGGCGTGCCGGAACAGAGACTCCTGTCCCCCAGATCTTGGCTTCGCGATGGCGGCGGCTCTGGAAGGTTTCTGTGGTTTTCGTCCAACGCATCAGGGTTTTCGCGACGGAGGCTTTAAATAGGCGAAGAGGCGGCGCAGGAGGGTCGAAGGGGCGACGACACCATAGGGCGGCGCGGCCAGGGCCTGGGCCGCGCCGGCCTATGGTCTGGGGGCCCAGTGCCCCCCCTCTGGTCCTTCCCGGGTGTTCTGGATGCTTCCGGTGAAAATAGGAACTTGGGCGTTGATTTCGTCCAATTCCGAGAATATTTCGTTACTAGGATTTCTGAAACCAAAAACAGCAGAAAACAGGAACTGGCACTTCGGCATCTTATTAATAGGTTAGTTCCAGAAAATGCACGAATATGACATAAAGTGTGCATAAAACATGTAGATAACATCAATAATGTGGCATGGAACATAAGAAATTATCGATACGTCGGAGACGTATCAGCATCCCCAAGCTTAGTTCTGCTCGTCCCGAGCAGGTAAAACGATAACACAGATAATTTCTGAAGTGACATGCCATCATAACCTTGATCATACTATTTGTAAAGCATATGTAATGAATGCAGCGATCAAAACAATGGTAATGACATGAGTAAACAACTGAATCATAAAGCAAAGACTTTTCATGAATAGTACTTCAAGACAAGCATCAATAAGTCTTGCATAAGAGTTGACTCATAAAGCAATAATTCATAGTAAAAGCATTGAAGCAACACAAAGGAAGATTAAGTTTCAGCGGTTGCTTTCAACTTGTAACATGTATATCTCATGGATATTGTCAACATAGAGTAATATAATAAGTGCAATAAGCAAGTATGTAGGAATGAATGCACAGTTCACACAAGTGTTTGCTTCTTGAGGTAGAGAGAGATAGGTGAACTGACTCAACAATAAAAGTAAAAGAATGGTCCTCCAAAGAGGAAAGCATCGATTGCTATATTTGTGCTAGAGCTTTTATTTTGAAAACATAAAGAGAGCATAAAAATAAAGTTTTGAGAGGTGTATGTTGTTGTCAACGAATGGTAGCGGGTACTCTAACCCCCTTGCCAGACAAACCTTCAAAGAGCGGCTCCCATTTTATTTTATTTTTGTGTGGCACTCCTTCCAACCTTTCTTTCACAAACCATGGCTAACCGAATCCTTCGGGTGCCTGCCAACAATCTCATACCATGAAGGAGTGCTTTTTTATTTTAGTTTTATTATGATGACACTCCTCCCAACCTTTGCTTACACAAGCCATGGCTAACCGAATCCTTCGGGTGCCGTCCAACAATCACATACCATGGAGGAGTGTCTATTTTTGTTAATTAATTTGGGACTGGGAATCCCATTGCCAGCTATTTTTGCAAAATTATTGGATAAGCGGATGAAGCCACTAGTCCATTGGTGAAAGTTGCCCAACAAGATTGAAAGATAAACACCACATACTTCCTCATGAGCTATAAAACATTGACACAAATCAGAGGTGATAAATTTTGAATTGTTTAAAGGTAGCACTCAAGCAATTTACTTTGGAATGGCAGGAAATACCATGTAGTAGGTAGGTATGGTGGACACAAATGGCATAGTGTTGTTTGGCTCAAGGATTTGGATGCATGAGAAGTAATCCCTCTCGATACAAGGTTTAGGCTAGCAAGGCTTATTTGAAACAAACACAAGGATGAACCGGTGCAGCAAAACTCACATAAAAGACATATTGAAAACATTATAAGACTCTACACCGTCTTCCTTGTTGTTCAAACTCAATACTAGAAATTATCTAGACCTTAGACCAATTATGCAAACCAAATTTTAGCAAGCTCTATGTATTTCTTCATTAATGGGTGCAAAGTATATGATGCAAGAGCTTAAACATGAGCACAACAATTGCCAAGTATCACATTATCCAAGACATTATAGCAAATACTACATGTATCATTTTCCAATTCCAACCATATAACAATTTAACGAAGAAGAAACTTCGCCATGAATATTATGAGCTAAGAACACATGTGTTCATACGAACCAGCGGAGCGTGTCTCTCTCCCACACAAGCATGATGTAATCCAATTTATTCAAACACAAAAAAAAAGCACACAGACGCTCCAAGTAAAGTACATAAGATGTGACCGAATAAAAATATAGTTTCAAGAGAAGGAACCTGATAATTTGTCGATGAAGAAGGGGATGCCTTGGGCATCCCCAAGCTTAGATGCTTGAGTCTTCTTGAAATATGCAGGGATGAACCACCGGGGCATCCCCAAGCTTAGAGCTTTCACTCTCCTTGATCATAGTATATCATCCTCCTCTCTTGACCCTTGAAAACTTCCTCCACACCAAACTCGAAACAAACTCATTAGAGGGTTAGTGCATAATCAAAAACTCACATGTTCAGAGGTGACACAATCATTCTTAACACTTCTGGACATTGCCCAAAGCTACTGGAAGGTAATGGAACAAAGAAATCCACCCAACACAGCGAAAGAAGCAATGCGAAATAAAAGGCAGAATCTGTCAAAACAGAACAGTCCGTAAAGACGAATTTTAAAATGGCACCAGACTCGCTCAGATGAAAATGCTCAAATTGAATGAAAGTTGCGTACATATCTGAGGATCACTCACGTAAATTGGCATAATTTTCTGAGTTACCTACAGAGAATTAGGCCCAGATTCGTGACAGCAAGAAAACAGTTTCTGCGCAGTAATCCAAATCTAGTATTGACTTTACTATCAAAGACTTTACTTGGCACAACAAAACACAAAACTAAGATAAGGAGAGGTTGCTACAGTAGTAAATAACTTCCAAGACACAAATATAAAACAAAGTACTGTAGCAAAATAATACATGGGTTATCTCCCAAGAAGTTCTTTTCTTTATAGCCATTAAGATGGGCTCAGCAGTTTTAATGATGCACTCGCAAGAAATAGTATTGGAAGCAAAAGAGAGCATCAAGAGGCAAATTCAAAACACATTTAAGTCTAACATGCTTCCTATGCATAGGAATCTTGTAAATAAACAAGTTCATGAAGAGCAAAGTAACAAGCATAGGAAGATAAAACAAGTGTAGCTTCAAAAATTTCAGCACATAAAGAGGTGTTTTAGTAACATGAAAATTTTTGCAACCATATTTTCCTCTCTCATAATAGCTTTCAGTAGTGTCATGAGCAAACTCAACAATATAACTATCACATAAAGCATTCTTATCATGAGTCTCATGCATAAAATTATTACTCTCCCCATAGGCATAATCAATTTTATTAGTAGTTGTAGTGGGAGCAAATTCAACAAAGTAGCTATCATTATTATTCTCATCAAGTGTTGGAGGCATAGTATAGTCACAACAAAATTTACTCTCCATAGTAGGTGGCACCAAAAGACCACTATCATTATAATCATCATATATGGGAGGCAAAGTATCATCAAAGAAAATTTTCTCCTCAATGCTTGGGGGACTAAAAAGATCATGAAAACCAGCTTCCCCAAGCTTAGAACTTTCTATATTATTATCAACAATGGTGTTCAAAGCGTTCATACTAATATTACTACCAGCATGCAAATAAGATTCCATAGGTTTTTTAATTTTCGCATCAAACCATCCATGTCTTAAATCAGGAAATAGAATAAGAAGCTCATTGTTGTCCATTATGCCTAACTAGTGTAAACAAGAAACAAAAAGTTGCAATTGCAGGATCTAAAGGAAATAGCTTCGAGTACTTACGGCGCCGGGAAATAGCTTAGTAGCCGAGATCCGGAGTGTGAGTACCTTTTACCTTTCCTCCCCGGCAACGGCGCCAGAAAATTAGCTTGATGTCTACGTTCCCCCTCCTTTCCTGTAGACAGTGTTGGGCCTCCAAGAGCAGAGGTTTGTAGAACAGCAGCAAGTTTTCCCTTAAGTGGATCACCCAAGGTTTATCGAACTCAGGGAGGAAGAGGTCAAAGATATCCCTCTCATGCAACCCTGCAACCACAGAGCAAGAAGTCTCTTGTGTCCCCAACACACCTAATAGGTGTACTAGTTCGGCGAAGAGATAGTGAAATACAGGTGGTATGAATAAGTATGAGCAGTAGCAACGGTGCCAGAAAATATCTTGCGGGCGTGTAGTTGATGGTGGTGGTATTGCAGCAGTAGTAACACAGTGAAACAGTAAACAAGCAGTAGTAACGCAGCAGTATTTAGGAACAAGGCTTAGGGATTAGACTTTCACTAGTGGACACTCTCAACATTGATAACAGAATAGATAAATGCATACTCTACACTCTTGTTGGATGATGAACGCATTGCGTAGGATTACACGAACCCTCAATGCCGGAGTTAACAAGCTCCACAATTTGTTCATATTTTAGTAACCTTATAGTGTAAGATAGATCAAAAGACTAAATCAAGTACAAACATAGCATGCACACTGTCACCTTCATGCATATGTAGGAGGAATATATCACATCAATATTATCATAGCAATAGTTAACTTCGCAATCTACAAGAGATCATGATCATAGCATAAACCAAGTACTAACACGGTGCACACACTGTCACCTTTACACACGTGCAGGAGGAATAGAACTACTTTAATAACTTTGCTAGAGTAGCACATAGATAAATTGTGATACAAACTCATATGAATCTCAATCATGTAAAGCAGCTCATGAGATTATTGTATTGAGGTACATAGGAGAGAGATGAACCACATAGCTACCGGTACAGCCCCGAGCCTCGATGGAGAACTACTCCCTCCTCATGGGAGCAGCAGCGGTGATGAAGATGGCGGTGAAGATGGCAGCGGTGTCGATGGAGAAGCCTTCCGAGGGCACTTCCCCGTTCCGGCGGCGTGCCGGAACAGAGACTCCTGTCCCCCAGATCTTGGCTTCGCGATGGCGGCGGCTCTGGAAGGTTTCTGTGGTTTTCGTCCAACGCATCAGGGTTTTCGCGACGGAGGCTTTAAATAGGCGAAGAGGCGGCGCAGGAGGGTCGAAGGGGCGACGGCACCATAGGGCGGCGCGGCCAGGGCCTGGGCCGCGCCGGCCTATGGTCTGGGGGCCCAGTGCCCCCCCTCTGGTCCTTCCCGGGTGTTCTGGATGCTTCCGGTGAAAATAGGAACTTGGGCGTTGATTTCGTCCAATTCCGAGAATATTTCGTTACTAGGATTTCTGAAACCAAAAACAGCAGAAAACAGGAACTGGCACTTCGGCATCTTGTTAATAGGTTAGTTCCAGAAAATGCACGAATATGACATAAAGTATGCATAAAACATGTAGATAACATCAATAATGTGGCATGGAACATAAGAAATTATCGATACATCGGAGACGTATCAATGCCCTGGGAATCCCCAAGCTTAGATGCTTGAGTCTCCTTGAAATATGCAGGGATGAACCACGGGGGCATCCCCAAGCTTAGACTTTTTACTCTTCTTGATCATATTGTATCATCCTCCTCTCTTGATCCTTGAAAACTTCCTCCACACCAAACTCAAAACAAACTCATTAGAGGGTTAGTGCATAATCAAAAATTCACATGTTCAGAGGGGACATAATCATTCTTAACACTTCTGGACATTGCCCAAAGCTACTGAGAGTTAATGGAACAAAGAAATCCATTCAACATAGCAAAAGAGGCAATGCGAAATAAAAGGCAGAATCTGTCAAAACAGAACAGTCCGTAAAGACGAATTTTTCAGAGGCACTTAACAGGCTCAGATGAAAAAGCTCAAAACTAATGAAAGTTGCGTATATATATGAGGATCACGCATGTAAATTTGCAGCATTTTACGAGTTTCCTACAGAGAGATCTACTCAAATTCGTAACAGGTAGAAATCTGTTTCTGCGCAGAAATCCAAATCTAGTATCAACTTTCTATTAGAGACTTTACTTGGCACAACAATGCAATAAAATAAAGATAAGGAGAGGTTGCTACAGTAGTAACAACTTCCAAGACACAACAAAACAGTAGCAAAATAAAACATGGGTTATCTCCCAAGAAATGCTTTCTTTATAGCCATTAAGATGGGCTCGGTAATTTTAATGATGCTCATATAAGGATGAGAGTTGAAGCAAAGAGAGCATCAAAAAGCAAGTGTGAAACAAATTTAAGCCTAACCCGCTTCCTATGCATAGGAATCTTGTAAATAAACAAGTCATGTAAGCACAATGCAATAAGCATAGGAAAACAAGACAAGCGCAACTTCAAGATTTTTAAGCAAAAAGAGAGGTGTTTTAGTAACATGAAAATCCCTACAACCATATTGTCCTCTCTCATAAAGATTTTCAGTAGCATCATGAACAAACTCAACAATATAACTATCACATGGAACATTCTTATCATGAGCTACATGCATAAAATTATCATTAATTTTGGCATAAGAAAAACTCTTCTCATTAATAATAATTGAAACAGGATTATTATCAAGAATTTGAACATGGTAAACAAGTTGCATACTAAGGGAATGGTTTTTGGCAATCCCAACATAACTATTACAAGTTTCATAAGGATAATTATAACCTGTGTCATAGCATTCTTTATAATAATTGTCAAAGATTGGAGGCATAGTGTCATCATAAGAAATAGAATAGTTATCTTCCACAGTATGTTCATCTGTAACCATACCATCATTGTTACTAGAAGGAGATGTATCAAACATATAATCATCAGTAGAAAAAGGATTTTCAAACACATCATCCCCAAGCTTAGAGCTTTCTATATCATTATGGGAAGAAGCATGGATAGTACTAATACTATGGCAATTATTAACATCATCATTTTCAGAATTAGTTTCCCAGAGATTTTCAATATCAAAAGTAGTGTGCTCTTTCAAATCATGATCACTAATGTAGGTAAAGGGCATAGGAAGATCATTGTACTCAGATTCATTATCATAATAATCATTAGGAGCAACATACTTACGGTTACCTATCGTTATCTCATACACGCGGGGATATGCCATTACCTCTTTCTTTTTATTCCCCCTCTTCTTCTTCTTCGTTCCCTTCTTCTTCTTCTTCTCCTTCTCCTCGTTCCCTTCTTTAGGAGGGAGAGGCTTGATGGGAGGCTTCTCCACATAACCTGATTTATTTCCAGAAACAGTAGAAGAAACTTGGGAGGATTCCTCCTTTTCATCAATAAGTTCAAAACACACAGCGGTCCTATCATATTTTGGCAAAGTGTCATCTTCTAAAATATTTTGTATGTAAGTATTTGTATGGCAATTATCAATGCAATAAGAAAGACACCCATGCAGGACACTATTAATATCAAGATCATTCATATCTAACAAAGAAATTTTTCTTGATAACTCTTCACACCACAAAAATAAAGTAAGTTCATCATGCTGATTAGGAGTAATTTCATCATCACAATACAAATTTGCAGCACTCATGAGGTTCGAATTATCATTGGAGGAGCATTGAAATTAAAATGACCCACTCTATGGAAAAGTTCACAAATAAAAGGATAGAGGCACAAACTTTTTCACCAAGATCATCTAGAGCCCTAGACCACTTTCTAGTTTTTTCATTCCTATGATGGATACAATATTCATCTTCGATTTGGTTAATTCCACAAGGTCTATGCATTCCACAAAAATTAACATGCTTATAAGAAATAGTATTTTCAGGAGTTTGGGCATGTTTATTGCAATCATTAACAATAATTTCATTTTCCATGCAAGTGTCTTTAAAAGGTTCATGGTACATGTACCAATTTTCTTTAGGAACATTAATATGAGAAGCAAAGGCTTTATAGAAATCAACCATAATTTGAGGATCGAGACCATATTTAGCACTAAGCTCTTGAAAATCAACAGTTTCAATGAAAGACTTAATGCATTCATATTCATAGTTTATACCTGATTCTTTACCTTTGTCGTTCTCCCAATCTTCAGCGTTCTCCTGAATCCGATCAAGAAGGTCCCATTTAAACTCTTCTTTATTGCGCGTGAATGATCCAGAACAAGTAGTATCCAGCAAGGTTTTATCTTGAAAAGAAAGTCTTGCATAGAAATTATCAATGATGATATTATCAGGAAGCTCATGAATGGGGCATTTGAGCATTAAAGACTTCAATCTCCCCCATGCTTGGGCAATACTCTCTCCATCATGAGACCAGAAAATTATATATGTGGTTTCGGTCTTTGTGAATTTCACTTGGAGGATAGAATTTAGAATAAAATAGAGGCATAATATCCTCCCAATCAAGAGAATGCCTATTCTTCAGCAATTTATACCAATGCGCCGCTTTACCATACAGCGACATAGAGAATAGTTTCTTCCTCACTTCATCCATAGAGATACCTGCACACTTGAATAACCCGCATAATTCATGCAAAAACAGTAAATGATCTCCAGGATGGACAGTTCCATCCCCTTCATAGCGGTTATCCATAACACGTTCAATAATTTTCATAGGTATCTTGAACGGAATACTTTTAGTAGGTGGATTTAAAATATCACAAGCATCATTAGAGTTATCGCATATGGGAGACAAAGCATTATCAAGACAAAATATTTCTTCCAAAGCTGAGGAGCAAAAAATATTATTTTTATATAAACTAGCTTCCCCAAGCTTAGACTTTTCCATAGCATTAGCAGTAATTGCGTTCATACTAATAATATTGCTACTAGCATGCAAATAAGGTTCCATAGGTTTTTAAATTTTCGCATCAAACAATCCATGTCTTAACTCACGAAAAAGATTAAAAAGCTCACTAAATTTTTTGTTGTTTTCCATTATGCCTAACTAGTGAAAAATAAAAACAAGAAACAAAACGATGCAATTGCAGGATCTAAAGGAAATAGCTTCGAGCACTCACACACCGGCAACAGTGCTAGAAAATAGCTTAGTAGTCGGAGGATGTGAATACCTTTTACCTTACCTCCCCGGCAACGGCGCCAGAAAATAGCTTGATGTCTACGCACGCTTCTATTTCTGTAGACAGTGTTGGGCCTCCAAGAGCAGAGGTTTGTAGAACAGCAGCAAGTTTCCCTTAAGTGAATCACCCAAGGTTTATCGAACTCAGGGAGTTAGAGGTCAGAGATATCCCTCTCAAGCAACCCTGCAATTAAGATACAAGAAGTCTCTTGTGTCCCCAACACACCTAATACACTTGTCAGATGTATATGTGCACTAGTTCGGCGAAGAGATATTAAAACACAAGTGGTATAGATGGTGGTAAACGGTAATTGCGATCTGAAGTAAATATTGCAGGAAGTAAAGATGCAGTAAAACAGTAAATAAGCGATGTTTGCAGTATTTGGAAACAAGGCCTAGGGATCCTACTTTCACTAGTGGACACTCTCAACATTGCAATTATAATTGAATATAAATAAGCACTTCATCATACTACTCTCCTGTTGAATAATGAACTCAAATTCATTGGGCAAGTGTGCAAAGCACACCTCAAAGGCGTATTTCCAAGTATTAAACACCCCACACTGTCACCGTGAGCATTCATAGGAGGTACTAACACACCACAATTCATAAGGGAGTTACACACGGCGCACACACTGTCACCATTACACCGAGGTCACAGTAACTCCAAAGTTCACATAATAAAGCACTTGAATAGCATATGACATCTAGATTGCAAAGCCTATGATCACATAGATGAACAAATAAGTACTACTCTCAAACACTCTCTTGTTGGATAACAAACATCATTCATTGTGTAGGGCTACAGGAGCACACCTCAAGCCGGAGTAAACAAGCTCCACAACATCCGGAGTTCATATTAAAGTAACCTCTAGAGTGCATAATAGACAAGAGTAACATCTACATATTCATATAGATCACACCATGGGAGAGAGAGATGAACCACATAGCTACCGGTAGAGCCCTCAGCCTCGGGGGAGAACTACTCCCTCCTCATCATGGGAGACAGCAACATCGATGAAGATGGCGGTGATGTCGATGGAGATGACTCCGGGGGCAATTCCCCATCCCGGCGGCGTGCTGGAACAGCCCCCGAAACGGAGTTTCGCGATGGCGGCGGCGTCCCTGGAGTCTTTCTGGAGTTTCGTCAATTGTTGTAGGGTTTTCATGTCACGAGAGATTATATAGGCGAAGAGGCAGCGCAAGGGGGTGCCTGGGGGGCCCACCCCATAGGGCGGCGCGCCCCCCTCCTAGGCCGCGCCAGCCTATGGTGTGGAGGCCCTGGGCCTCCTCTCCGTCTCCCCTTCGGTGTTCTGGTCCGTCTCGGTGAAATAAGATGTTTGGCTTTTGTTTTGTCGAATTCCGAGAATATTGCCCGAACAGCCTTTCTGGAACCAAAAACAGCAGAAAACAGGAACTGGCACATCGGCATCTTGTTAATAGGTTAGTTCCGGAAAATGCATCAAAACGATATGAAGTATGAATAAAACATGTAGGTATTGTCATAAAACTAGTATGGAACATAAGAAATTATAGATACGTTGGAGACGTATCAACAAGCTCAAGTGGTTGTTGCACTCTGAACTTGGCCTTCTGTGGGAATGGGAGTCGTCGCTGCTTCCCCGCGAGACCAGCGTCACAGAGCTCGTCGGCATGCTCAATGTGCGGCAGTCCGCGCACGAGCTCCCCTTTCGCCATCCGTTGCATACCATCAAAGTGGAGGTGTTCGAGCCGCGCATGCCAGCGCCAGGCCTCCGAGACGTGTCCAATTGCAAGGCACACGGGACGAACAGGTTTGAACAGAAGCTTGTACAAGCGATTTGGCGAGAATTGTACCTTCATCATCAGGCGATCTCGGTGGTTTGCACGGCAGCCAGCTCCCCCATTGGCTCGATCACCTCCTCCACGCAGGCCATCATCAGGCCCGGGCCGGCCTCCTCCTCCTCGTCCTGGACGAGGTTTGCTGCCGCCGATGCAGCCTCGTCATGCTGCTTCTTGCGGCACTCACGTGCCCAATGTCCCTTCTTGCTGCAGTAGCGGCAGTACTCCTTGTCGACGTCACCGTTTTGTGCGCGTTCGTTCTTCGACGTGCGTGCTGATTGGCTCGTCTTCGCCGGTGCCGTGGGTTTAGGGTTGTCGTTGCCACGGCCACCGGTGCGGCCGCCACGGGTCTGCTTCTTCTTGGCCTCCCACTGCTCCTCGGTGAGGAGGAGCTGGCCACCAGCGGTGACTTGATCACCGTCTAGTCGCTCCTCGATTGCGCGCAGGTGACCCGTGACCTCCTCGACAGTGAGCAATGCAGGGTCGTGGAGAGTCTCCATGGAGAAGGCTATCTGCACGAACTTGGTTGGGACGACGGAAAGAAATTTTCTTACGATTCTCTCTTCGTAGACGGCGTCACCGAGCGTGCTCAGCGCAGCAGCGAGGTTGGAGATGCGCATGGAGAAGTCGGCGATCCGTTCGCCGTCCTTGAACGTCACGGTCTCGAACTCCGCCCGGAGCCGCCGCAGACGTGTCACGTACACGGTCACTCCCTTGGCTCTGGACGGGAATGGCCTCCCATGCCGCCTTCGCCGTCCCTTTGCCCACCAGCGGCGGGTCACGGCGTCGAACTCGATCGCATCCCAGAGGGACGCAGCCTGGAGGTTCACCTCCATCACCATCGCCCAATGGACGTAGTTGGTGCGCGTCAGCATCGGGAAGGAGAGGTTTGCGCTGCTGCCGCCCGCGAGCTCGCGCACCACCTCTCGCACCACAACCTCGCCACCACCACGCCTTGCAAGGTTCGGTCCGCGGA
This sequence comes from Lolium perenne, assembly GCF_019359855.2. Classification (NCBI taxonomy): domain Eukaryota; kingdom Viridiplantae; phylum Streptophyta; class Magnoliopsida; order Poales; family Poaceae; genus Lolium; species Lolium perenne. The sequence continues at coordinate 22,728,637 of NC_067244.2, read as the reverse complement.
TCTGCGATCGCCGTCGCTGGAGCGGAACGGGTGTCACAGATCTTACCCTTGGAGGTGTACCGCCACCGCGTCCTGCGTGTGCGGCCGGTGGGACTGCTGCCGCCGGGCTCACGCCTCCGCCACGACCGCCGCCACCGTTCCGTGGGGATCTTGACATGCCCTACGATCTAGGCTCTGATGCCAATTGTTGCCCTTGAATCTACGAACTTAAAGTCGATCTCTGGATCGCAGAGAGAGAGAGACGAGAGACTCAAGGTTTTTTTTTTGTGCTGCGCTGCTGTTAGCAGCTTTTCGGTGTTCTCTTCCTTTATTCAACAGGAATTACAAAACGTGTCCGAGCCACGCGCCCCACTACCGATCATGCCATCCCATGATCCGAGCTTCGTGCTGAACGTGTCTACGAGCGAAACAACAGGATCGCTAACTGAAAGAAAGAGAAAAAAACGAGAAAGACTCGGGCGCTAATCACCCAGTCGTTTATCTGACGAAACTGACGAAGTGTCGTAAAGGACACCCGCCTAAATCCTAAAGCGCCAGGGTTTAAGACAACAACGCCCGGATGAGTCCGTGGTTGGCCGGATCCCGCACACGTCGAGGCGTTCACGGCGAGGCCCCCTAAGTACCGACCAGAGGGAAATGGGTCGCTGGTGAGATGTGCGGGTACGGCAGCGCTGCTGCTGTTTCGAGAGAGAGGCGCAGGGGCAATACGGGAGGGGATGGGAGAAGGCCGATGAGGAGAGAAGACGGAGCAGCAGGAGCGGATTTCCAGGCGCAGCCGCGTTTGCTACCATTGAAGTGCGACGTCAACCTCTTGGCCTCATGACCCTTTTGTTGATAGTGTATCTGCGTACTGAATATTTTCATGTAGTACCAGAAACTTAGCTCATGCTACTGAATTTTCTCCTAACGCGCGCTGAACAAGACTGAAGAATGTTTGCTGTATTCGAACGGGGTCTCTACTTAAAATCCTACAGTACGTACATCACCTAGGTGATGATTTGCTAGTATCCAAAACTCTGCTTCGCGCGCCTTCTAATACAAGTGCGGAGCTGGGGCTGCGGCCCTTCTCCTCTAAATTTGTTAGTTAGTATCTCCAAGTGATTCTCGTAATTTCTGAAATGCATCGGTTGTCACCGTTTCGAGTTCCGGTAGCTTATGTTTGCTGGTGGTAATATAGTGTTTCTGGAATTCTACCTGAATAATATGGCGTTCAGATGTTGCTTCGGAAACTGCCGAAAAGAATTGTTATCACAATTTTGAAATCGCAAGTAGCTTGCATGGCATATATATGTAGTTTAAGCCATACAAACTAGAGATGTTGTAAGCTGATTATGTACTACATATTATGATTGAATTTGGCAATTGTTGTAATGGTTATCCTCCCATATTTGGTTTAGTTGCTTTTGCAACGCTAATTGGGTTGTACCCATGAAAATTTCAATAAAGTGGGTGATTGGGCACTTTGGTGTGCAATACAATCATGTTCAAAGACGGAGCCAGGAATATAGTTTGGATGGGGGCAATTGAATAAAATTTTGCTTGGAGGGGGGCAGATAGGCAAATATTCAAAATTGAAGGATCAATTCGGATATATTTTAGGGGGCTTTCAGCAAAATTTTCAGCATAGGATGGTGGGGGGGCATGGCCCCCACTGGCACCCCCTAGCTCCGTCCCTGGTGACCGACGCGACCATCCCAGCATTGCCCGGCGGGCACGCGGGTGGATGCGGGCATGCCAGGGAGGCAGGCACTCAGGTGGAGGCGGGCACGCCGGCGGTGGAGGCGGGTTCATCACTGGCAGCGATAGTGGGCCGCAGGGCAAGCAAAACTGCTGCCCCTGCGCACCAACGGCGGTCGCCAACGCAGCAGCAGCGACGACACTGTACACCGAGCTCTTCATTTGCTTCTCACTCGATAAGTCACTCTCTTGCACCGGACGTCCTCTTCCCCCCTCCTTTGTGCTTTTATAGGCAGCCCGGTCGCGAGTTCAACACAGCAGAAGAGAACAAGAACTAGAGAAACAAAGCTAAAGGGTGTGGGTGTCCAGGCTCAATACGATCAAGGAACTACAAACAAAGGGTGAACCAGCTGCCATCCTATTCCTAGTTGCCCTCTTTTGCCAAAACCAAAACCTTAGAGAGCTGCTAAAAACCAAAAAATCATAGTTTGGTCTAAAACAAAAACAAAAACTGCCCAGAACAATCATAGTCAAGCTTCCTCTTCAATCCTCCAAGGTCATTAAGCAGGCAGTTAGCTCTTTTCTATTTGGGCAAAAGACACATTTTTTGTCCACTCAACTCACAGCACGTACGTGTCCTCCCCTGACTACCGATCGCGCTAGATGGTTAATCACGCCCGTTTAATCTTGTGTGGTGGGCCCCTGGCTATTTCTCGTTTCATCTCAAACGGGATGAAGAGACAGCACTTGAAACTGAGAATGCAGACAAGCAATCCAACAAACTCAGAATAAATGGTATTGGCGTGACCAAATACGTAACATGGTGAGAAACTGAGAATGAAAACAAGTACACACATAAATAATAACGACTGACAGAAAAAAAAATAGACTGAGAAATATACACTTCCATGTACAAGAAATGAATATATGACAAAACTGAGAATTAATGACCTTGAAATTGTACATTATTAGCTAAAATTAGCAGATACAACAACCATTGGCTTTGCACTCTTTCCATTATCTAAAACCGCACAAAGTTCAACCGCCACACTATGACACTATCCCAACTCTAAACTCTAAGTCGTGAACGTCTGAACGAGAAGGCATCCACCGGATGTTACAAGCCAAACAAGATAACCTGCCTTTTTGGTGAACTTTCTTATACATGTAGCCTATTCTTCGGAGGAATCAGAAATGCTGCTGCTGAGTGGGGCCTAGCCTCCTTTTCGAAAAAAGGAGCGCAGCTAAGTATAATGATCTCCTTCGGAGTTCAAACAGAAAACAGGGAAAACAAGGAACTAAGAAATGGCATTTTGGCTGCGAAACCTCAAATAGAGCTCGAGCTCTGAGGAGTCTTTTTTTCAAAATTCAAAAATAATATTTAAAAGTTTCAAAATAATTCGCAAGTAATCCTACATATGGACAATGGTTTACTTTACCAACGTACAAAATCCAACTCGAAATACTCCATCCAGTCCATAAAAAATGTCGTGGTTTCAGCGACGGAGCCAGGAATGAAGTATAAGGGGGGCAATCTTAGTATGAGGGAGCCAGAACTAGCTAAAATCACACAAATAAGGAACTGCCATGACTTGTCTTCAAAGAAAAATCATGAGCATAGGAGGGGGCGCCCACCCCCCCCTCGTCCCCCTTGTCTCCGTCCCTGCGTGGTTTAGTTCAAAGTTGGATAAAAATGAACTAAAACCACGACATTTATTATGAATCGATTGTAGTAACTTATATTCGGGGCTACACGAATATGCAAAAAACTAAGGTAAGTCGATTTCATATTTTGCACGTTTGTAACATACAACATTATCGACGTCTAGGTATTTTTCAAATTTTCTTAAATTTTCGAAAGGTTCTGCTATTTCACTCGGGCCATACGTGCCGCATACATGTGGTCACAATCGTATTGAACACTGCTCTTTCCCCACTCGGAAGGATGTCAGCCGCCGGTATCAACCAAGGCACCAATCATGTATATTGTGTTCGGTGGGGAACGGTTTAATGGCCTGTAGATTGTACGTGGAAGACATCGAACCAAGGGGTTGTTTGGTTTATGCCTCCACCAGCCACGCCAAATCAAGGACATGCCAAAATGTTGGCGAAGGATTTGCCTGCCTCATTTTGCCAGCGCGTGGGCGCAGAAACCAGTGTAAGGACCAGAATTTTGGCGTACTGACATCGGACAGGCTTCAATCCAAACGCTAGCCCATGATACTAGTCAACGCTCAAATTTTGGTATGGCAACCAGTGGCCAGCCCCCAAATCTGTTTGGCAAATGGGGACTGCACCATCTGATGATCAATCGTCTCGGGAGATTGCAGACATAAGGGGAAGTGACGCTGATGTTGCAATCCACGCGCAGCTAAGCGATCAGAAGTCCAGCGTCTCCTCCTCCAGGCCAGCCACGTCGACATATTTTCAGAAAGATGAGCCTGCCGAAGACCATTATTTAATTGGGAAACTCTTGCACCTGGAAGCAAACGTTGGCCCAGCAACAGAACATTGTAGGCAGCACGATCAGAGAAGGGACCAAAGCTACTAAGGGCTTGTTTGTTTAGGCTGGGACTGGCTGGCTGTGTAGAGAAATCTAATGTGCAGAAAAGCTGCTGCATATGTAAAGCTGTTGTTCCGAGTTCAACTGTTTGGCAAGTTGTCTAGCTGTGAAGAGATAAATTGTCCGAAATACCCCGAGTTTCGAGAACATGTATTTGAGCTAATTTTGATACCATATTGTAAATGTATTTCGAGAACATGAATATATATGATACCATATTGTAAATCCCTATGACATTTTTCCATCTACACACCATCAAAAGCTCCAAGTCAATATCATATGGAACCGAACCATACATAATATTTAAGGTATGCAAACATGGAGCGTTCAAAGCAAGAAAAGAGCTCGGCGGTGGCACACAATGTAAATAATGGCGGAGGGTCGGCGGCGACCAGCGGGAGTGGCGGCGGCGGGTTACTGCGCGGGTGAAGGCGCGGGCGATATGTTCGGCCCAGAACGGACCAGAAAAGAGCTCGGCGGTGGCACACAATGTAAATAGTCTGAAATGACATGGACAAGTTATGAAAATGATTCGGCTGTTAAAATGAAAGCTGCGGGAAGCACCTCAAAGCACCTCAAAACGTGTTTTCCCATTTTTGCCTGTAGGGTGTTTTGGCTTTTGGAAAGCCATCATCCAAAGCCACCTATTTGTTTCAATTCGATGGCTTTTTCCACTGGAAAACCGAAAAAAGCCCAAACAAACACCCCCTAAGCTTCCCATAACTAGCAGAACTGAGCAACGGCTGGCACCGAAAGCTGGCCTTTTATGTTCAGACAAATATCAAAATAGAATTGACTAGTTGAACACAAATGTAATGCATGTAAGTGTATAAGGAAAAGTGGCGGTGCTATGAATCAACATCAATCATACCTCAGTTAATTAGACTTTATTTCTATGAAGACAAATAATTTTTCAAACTACAATAATATGTCTTTTAATAAAAACCGACATAATATGCAAGAATAACATTGGAAAGGTAAAGTACACTGCAATTGAAGTAGTTTATTTTCGTTGTAACTCGTTAACATCGGTACATGGTAAAATACATCTCTCACCAAGCTTTTCCTCCTTGGCTTCTCCCATCTTGACACTTTAGAGCATGTCCAGTAGCTCTTCTAAAATACCTACCCTATATCTCTATACATGGCATCTCAATTAATAGATTCTTCTCCTAAATTATGTTCAAGTACAGTAGCTTATCTAATGCCACACATATATTCGGCTCCCTTATATATTGTGATAATATTCTATACTAACAACATATGTTTGCCTCTTCAACCTTGTTTTCATGGGAGGGTAGGCTGCTTATCTCCTCCAAGATTTTAAAAAAAAAGTTATGTTTCTCCCAACTTACATCTGAATCGGCATCAACCACCGTATCACATGCTCCGTGGCAGCAAAAACGGAACAGAGCCGACCAGCAATCTGGCAAGTACCCTATCTTTTAGAATTATATCCTAGGCTATGGATGCATTTCAAACTTTCATTGAGTTTTTGTTGATCTCTTGGAAAATGTAAGAAAATAAAAGAGAGAACACGCTTTGGCACCTACATTTGGATCTTAGAGCTGGAAATTAGTCATCACGCTTTCGCCGTTTCTTATAGGTAGAAAGTATGTGAAAACCCAAAGTATTAAAAAACTACAGTTTTTTTCCTAGGCCTAAGATACTACAATTTTGATATGTCAGAGCTTTCTTGAAGTTTGAAGAATAATTTGTCATGTTTGGCTAGTGTTCATAAGACCTCCACAACAGCAAGGTCTGGAGGTTGCCTACGTTGTGGCTCAAGAGGGCTGCTTGCCAGGAAAAGTGGCAGGAGGACTAAGCCAGCAACATCGCAAACAATGAGGACTATAGCAGAGGTCACATGCTTAACTTGCTGGCATTGGCCAGCTCGGCAGCACCCGTCTCTCCCTCCCAAGCATGGATGCGGTGTCTGGGTCTTCCGCCCGACACGCACACTCATTGTAATTTTCTAACTTTTACTGTTCCAGAAAAAGAGGTCACGAGTTGTTTCTTTATACTTCGAAAACACCACAGTTTGAGGAATAATGCATTATTAATACCACAGTTTCTAGTCAATGCCAAACACATAAAAGTATTTTGAACTATGGCGATTCTCTTTCACCAAACGCGTTTAACGAGCTACGACCTACTCTAATATAATAGTATAGATACAGGGAGAAGCATGAGACAAGAATGATGAAGGGGGAAAGTGGATTCGAGATTTCTTTTACACGGTCCATTTCGCCTAGCTCCAGCCCACAAGGCCCTTCTTAGCCCACAGCTCACATTTAAACTCTCCACGCTTCGCGCCTCCTCCCATGTCCTGCATCACTGATCGTCGAGTCTGTCAGTGCAAGCACCGTAGCATTGCAGGTTCCTCCCCTTGAGACGCACTGTATCCCCACGCTGCTGCATCTCGAAAATGTGCCTTGAGAGTATCGTAATCTTCCCAAGCTGTTGTCCATGATGGTTGACGTGCCCATTCGATGAGCACCTGAAGGTGAGAGCTGTTACCTCGTTTCACCACTTTATGCTCCAGAATGTGAGTTCCAAAAGGATCTTCGGTTTGACGTGATACACCACATTGAGTTCACTCGACGGATGATAACAGGCAGTTCTAGCAAGCCAGCACCAGCGCGAACGCAATGCCATGTTTATTAGCTTCAAGTTCTGAAGACCCAACCCACCATAGATTGTTGGCTTGCAAACGGCCTCCCACGCAGCTAGGCAGTGTTCAACTCTTTGCATCCTCATTCCCTTTCAATGATCCTCCTTATTTTTTTATAACTCTACAGAATAGGAAGTCTATGTTTTGTGTATTTTTACTTTCAGAGACCAATATGGATCTAGGCTTTTCTAGAATTAATATTTCGCGAAGGTGAACATTCTAGAGTCCTGGAATCTCACGAACAAAAGGCCCGGAGGCCATAAGATCTTGGGTGGTGCGGCCACAACCCCTGGCCGCGCCACACCACCTCTTTCCCTCTTCGAGCGTCCACAACCGTCCATCCAAAGCCCTACCTATTGGTGTTGACGAAAAACCCCTATATTAAGGTCCCCCGATGCATCTCGAAAACAAGGCGGAGCGTAACATGAAACACTGAAATAGAGTTGGAACCAGCAAAGACTGGAGAGGAAACCTCTGCCGGAGCCGCCGCCAGTTGGATCACAACCCTCTCCATGATCTACATCAACACCACCAAGATGAAGAGGGTGTATTCCACCTCCGGACTATGGGTTTGTGGACGTAGCTTGATCTATATATCTCTTGTTCTATCAATAATTTAGCACCATATGACCTGCCCAACATGATTATGGTCGTCTATGTATTTCCTTTGTGGTGGATCTCTATTCTATGAGTTGATATTTCAGATTGAAATTATCTTATGTGTGAGATGTATGAGTAGATGCATATTATGAACCCTTTCTTTAGTACTATTTTTATCCAACTTGTATGAGAGAATATGTGTGGGCCAATGTGTGTATTAGATGGAGTAACATGGTGGTGGTGATTGAATAATGACATAAAATTCATGATCTGCTATGGTTTTTACCTTTCTTTTGTTACCTCACTAGGGATCAAGTGAATTCATGTGTTATAGTTTTATCTGGTGACAATATGTGTGTATTAGATGGAGTAACATGGTGGTGGTGATTGAATAATGACATAAAATTCATGATCTACTATGGTTTTTACCTTTCTTTTGTTACCTCACTAGGGATCAAGTGAATTCATGTGTTATAGTTTTATCTGGTGACAATATGGGTGATCTTGTTTATTCAAGGTAGTATATTTGATATTCAAACATCATGCCATATTACTTAAGCCTATGCTCTCTTTGTTCTTAATTCTCGATTGTATGGAGTTTTTCCTTTCTAGAAAAAGTATAAGAGAGATGAGTTGCAACATCTCTATGTTAGGACGTGATGCACATATGAATGCTTATTACACATACAGAAGTTCCATCATTATTATATCTCTTGTGAATTATTTTATGTCCATTGCACCTTTATGAGAGAGTGGACAAATGAAACCATGAAGTTCGGTTCATTTTTTATCATAATAAACACTTTTGCATTGCGTTTATCATCATCCACATTTTCAGTACTTCTTAATTTCAAAAATACAAAAATAATTTACTATTAGCAAATCCGACCAAAAACCCAAAAACACCTTTACTACATTGCTTTTACTTTATTTCCTAGTTATAGATTGTTTTTACTATTATTTATTTACAAGTTTATTTCAGTTTACTTACACGAAACTTGTGCTTGACAACCACACGGTGGAGCTGGGACACAAGGCATTATATTTTATTTTGTAGATTGTTTGAACAAGAAAAGGAGAGAAGTTCTTCGCTAATTTCCCGAGAGTTCGATATAAACCATCGAGTCCTTGTGGGGAAATGACACTAGCTAAAACACTCTGCACTTGGAGTCCCAATAAGTTGGTACACACGGAGTTGTTGCCATCAGCATGTCCATCGCACACTCCGCGTGCGGGGCGTGTTGGGTGGCGCTACCGGATGGAGGTTGAGACAGTCCCCTGACGCCAGGTCATGCTCGCCAAAGCCACGGAGCTGAGGCGGTGATAGAAGCGACGATGGGGAATTAGGCTCGAGCGATGGAGGCCGGAGTGGGGGGTGAAGAGGGCAGCTGCGCGACCGGCGATAGGAGCGGCAGTGGTCGGATTCGGTCGGAGCGATGGTGGTCGGAGGTGGCTGTTGCGATGTGAAATCATGGGGACAGAGAAGGGACCGAGGGAAGGAGTTGACTTGGTAATTTAACAAAAAAATCCCTAGAATTTGTTATTTTTTAACATATATCACAACTGTTACGTATGTGCCACATCGGCCTTAAAACAGGACCCACACGCCAGTTTGGTGATTAAACCCGCGTGTTAGCTGAATCGGTGTTATCTGTTACAAATTATCGATGAAGTGGTGTTTTTAAAACCATAACGTAAAGTGGAGTTTTTTAAAACCCTAGCCATAAATGTGATGTTTTTTTTCCTCAAAATTGATGTTGCTTATTTTATTCTTCATAAAGTACATTTGTTTACGTGGACGTGTGCAACGTGCGAACTACTAGGCATGATTTGTACAATGCTGTCATGTTTTGAGTAATCGCCCATCGCTCTCTCAGAAGCTGTGATGTACGGTATTTTATTTTACTGAAAGTAACTAGTGTGCTCGTTTATTTTTGAATGATTATTTTATTGACGTGTACGTGCCACACGAAAAGTCTAACTTGTCGCCTTAAAGAGCACTTTATTTATTATATGATATAATTTTAATTGGTGCAAATGCCAGTACGTTGTTATCTTTTTTTTTTTGAAAAGAGGGCAAAAGCCTTGCCCAATTCCATTAATTAAGGGAGAGTTTACAAAGAGAACAACCCCAAAAGGAAAAACAAGCGACTACTCTCGCGGCATCAACGAGTTCACATGTTTAGCTCCCGCGAGAGCCCACAATTTAGCCTCATTTCTAATCTTGTCGAAAACCACCGTAGGGGGGGCGTGCTTGTTCTTGAAAACTCTAGCGTTCCTCTCATTCCATATTTCCCAAGCCACAAGAAGAGTGATGGACGCCACGCCCTTATGCTTCGTCATCAAGTACCACCAATCGATGAAGGGGAGAGTAGTCCAAGTGTTGGGGGAAAGAAGATGAAGACCAAGCCAATCCTTGATAAGCGCCCAAATGCGGATGGAGAACCGACAATGGACGAAGAGATGCTCCACGGACTCGAGAACCCTATTGCAAAGGGGGCAATTACCGCAATTATCCCAATGGCGCCTCTCCAAACGGTCACTAGTCCAAATCCTATCTTGGACAAAGAGCCATGAGAAGAACTTGATTTTCGGCGGAGCCCAAATCCTCCACACCGAGGAGCCAATAGGGGCCTCGATCGACCCATAGAATTGTGCCTTGTACGCGGACTTGGACGAGTAGTTGCCGTTCTCCGTAAGGTTCCAAGTAATCTCATCCATAACCCCGGGGTTCAAGGCGAAGGCACTAAGCCTAGACCAAAGAGACAAATATTGTCGCACGTGCGCAATGGAGAAAGTCGCTTCCATATCAATCTTGGCAATCCAAGCATTATTACTAAGGGCACTTTTGACGTTCCAACGCTTTCTAGTGGAGATAGAGAAGATGAGGGGGGCAACATCCTTTGGCTTGACTCCATGTAGCCAAGGTCCATCCAAACATGGAGTCTTCTCTCCATTGCCAACAAGGATGGTAGTGGCGGCGTAGAAGAGGTCCATATCCACCTCATTGCAAGGGTTACCCAACCCAACCCAAATCTTGTTGGGGTCCTTCCACTCAAACCAAGGCCAACGTAGGCGAAGAGCGCGGGCGAAGAAAATGGTGTTGAGAACACCGAGGCCCCCGAGGTTCTTAGGCCTACAAACCACCTCCCAATTGACCTTGCATTGCCCGCCGGTGACCTTGTCCGTAGCCGTCCAAAGGAAAGCCCGTTGAGTTTTCTTGATGGAGAGGAGGATACTTGGGGGAACCACAAGCGTTGTCAAATGGAAAATCGATTGAGCCGCGAGGACGGATTTGACAAGGGCGGTGCGGCCCGCCATAGTGACATACTTTCCATTCCAAGCGGGAACTTTGGCGGCCACCTTGTCCGCGAGCGGTTGTAGATGCGCACTTTTAAGGGCGCCCACCGTAAGAGGTAACCCAAGATATTTGATTGGGAAGGTCGCTCTTTCCACCGGTATGCCATGAAGGATATCATCCATGTCCACCTCTCCGCAACGAATAGGCACAACCGAACTCTTTTGGAAGTTGGTACAAAGGCCGGTGACGTCCCCGAAAATGTTTAAGATGGCGGCAAGGTTCGTAATATCGCTTTTCACCGGCTTCACAAAAATAGCCGCGTCATCCGCATAGAGGGAAGTCCTCACGATGGTGCTCCGGCGGCGAATTTTTTGTAGGAACCCATGAGAGGTAGCCAACTCAAGAAGCTTGGCGAGCGGGTCAATGGCAAGCACGAAGAGGAGCGGGGAGAGCGGATCGCCTTGGCGGAAGCCACGCCCATGCCTAATGGGACGGCCGGCTACCCCATTGAGGAGCACCCTCGAAGAAGAGGAGATGAGCAGGGCGACAATCCAATTCCGGAAACGGCTTGGGAACCCCCGTCTTTGCAAAAGGTCAATGATGTAGTCCCAACGCACGGAGTCGAAAGCCTTTCGGATGTCAAGCTTGAAGAGGAGTGTCGGAGTCTTGCTTCTATGAAGTCTAGTGGCGAGGTTCTTGACATAGAGGAAATTGTCGTGGATACTCCGCTTCTTGATGAAGGCACTTTGGGCCTTGGACACTAGCTCATCCATGAAAGGACAAAGTCTAATGGCCAACACCTTGGAGACGATCTTCGCGAAGCCGTGAATGAGGCTAATGGGGCGGAAATCCGTGATTTCCTCGGCGCCATCTTTCTTGGGAAGGAGCACAATATTAGCGGAATTGAGCCAATGGAGGTTGGCGACATGAAGGTTCCCGAAAAGGTTGATGGCCGCCATCACGTCATGGCCAATGGTATCCCAACAATGCTTGTAGAAGGCCCCGGTGAAACCGTCCGGACCGGGGGCCTTGTCGCCGGGCAATTGTTTAATAGCCTCCTTGACCTCCTCCTCGGAGAAGGCGTTGCCAAGAGCAAGCAAATCCGGCCCCTCAAGGTCAAGAGCCTCCCAGACAAAGTCATAAGACCGGGGTGCGCCTTTACCCATGACGGCTTCAAAGTGGTCAAGGATGATCGTTTCCTTATGCGCATGATCGGTGACCCAACCATTGTTAAGCTTCAAACGGTGGATGTGATTCTTTCTTTTACGCCCATTGATCTTCATGTGGAAGAACTTCGTATTGGCATCCCCTTCCTTTATGTTTCTAATCCTAGCGCATTGTTTTTTGCGAGCCCTTTCGATGACCGCAAGGCTCACAACCTTCCTTTTGAGCATGCTACGTAGGTTGCGCTCTTCAAGGGAGAGGGGACGGGACTCTTGGGCAATATCCAATTGGAGAATGATGAGGAGAGCGGCATGATGCAACACTTTGTTGTTTGAGAAGAGACCTCGGCTCCACAAGGCTAAATGCTTGCCGGTACGTTGAAGCTTGTGGAAGAGAACATGGCATGGCTCCCCGTGCTCAATAGGAGCGTTCCACGCCTTTGCCACCTCGTCCGAGAAACCGGGCACCCTTATCCAGAAATTTTCGAACTTGAACGGCCTTGACCGACAAGGTCCCCTATCATCGGCAAGAAGGAGCGGGCAGTGGTCCGACAAGGACGATGAGAGGGCGAAAAGGACATGGGAGTCAAAGTGAATATCCCATGCGGCGTTGCAAAAGAAGGCGTCGAGCTTGCACAAGGTGGGGTTAAGCCTCTCGTTGCTCCAAGTGAAACGGCGGTTTTGAAGATGTATCTCTTTGAGCTCGCAGTCGGCCAAGGAAGTGCGGAAACGATTGATGCGGCCACGGTTGATAGTCGCCTTATTCTTGTCGCGTGCCCTATGTATTTGGTTAAAGTCGCCAAGGGCAAGCCATTTAACCCCGGCAGCCGGCTTCAGGCCGCGAAGCTCATTGAAGAATTCATCTTTCCTATTGGAGGTGGAAGGCCCGTAAACATTAGTGATTTTGAATTCATCCTCGGAATCGATGGTTGTGACAGTAGCCGACATGGAGAACTCTAAGATGGTGACATTGGATATGTGGACCACAGAGTCGTCCCAAAGCATCAAAATACCCCCCTTAGTGCCCACAGCCGGCTTGAAGGCGAAATTTTTAAGGCGGTTGCCACCCAAAAAGAAAGCGTCCGAAGGCGATATGGTCTCAAGCTTCGTCTCCTGTAAACAGACGATGTGGCAGGTGGACGTGGAGATGATCTCATGGACGGTAGCACATCTATCCGGGTCGTTTAGTCCCCTGACGTTCCAACATAGAATGTTGAAGAAGATGTCACACATTGTAAACTAGGGCAACCCGGAGCCGGAAGCCGAAGCTGGGGCAGGAGAACATAGAAATTAAGCAGTTCCTGGCAAAGCACTTCATAGGAACACAAACAACAGACAGTCTCTGAAGCTGGGACATAATCCAGCACGACACAGCGTCAGCCCCAGTACGTTGTTATCATGTAAGCATATATAGTTCTTGGTTGCTAGCTTGCACGGCATGGCGATGCACTCACTCCCTCGCCCATGATTGCTCGATCCGATACGGCACGTACGGTTGGTTTCACCACATATATCCATCGATCGGTTCGCCCGTCGTGGTCGACAACGTTGATCGATGTGTGATGGATCATACGTGCGTTCTTCTTCGCAGCAGTTGATCTGCTGTGACACCAACCCGGGTGACCTGCTACCTTTATTGGAAGAGCAACTACTCAGAGTAACATTTAACATATGATGAAAGTTTAAATTTTTAGTTTCTTACAAGTTCAGCTCCAAAGTTTCTATGCACGCATATAGTCAGTGGGATTTTACTTTGGGACCCAAAGTACAATTTTACTCTCTGAACCATTAGTTGCCCAAGATTTACTTTCGTATGTCAACCTGAGTACTAGCAAAGCTGAGCCATCAAACGTTTTAAGCAGGACAAGATTGGCTACTCTCCCAGCCAGAAATGGTCTCTCGATGATGTGTTTCGCAGACGTCATGGTGTAGTACTTTTTATAAACAAAAAAAGAGAGAAAATAGAACAAAACAGGAAATGGATAAGAAAATTAAAAAGTAGAATGACAATGAAAAGTATTTTACACAAGATTAAAACTTGGAAGGGGCGTCAGTCTAATAAGAAAAAGAAGTGGAGGGTAAATCATAATTATTTTGCAAAACAAAAAAATATATATACATAAAATGAAATTAAATGAACTGAAAAATCCTGAACAAAAGTATGGATGTATCTAAAACTAAAATATGTCTAGATGCATCTATATTAGTGGCAACTAATATGAGTCGGAGGAAGTAGTAATTAAAATGACAGTTAGTTGAACTGAAAAACGGCATGTAATAATATGTATAGATACATCCAAATTTATAATAACTAATATAACATAGAGGCAGCAGATATCAAGGAAAAATCTATCATACATGTAATAATTTTGAGATACGGAGACTACTACGCAAAGGAGAGCAAGCCTCCAAGATCTATATGGAGTCTTTTTGCAACCATATTTCTAGGAAGAGTATATTTTGTCTTTTAGTTTTTTTTTCATTTCATCGTAACTCGAATTTTCTTTCAATCGTAATATGACAAGTGTAAGAAATATTTACCATGAAGACTTTCAAAGCGGGGAATAATCTTCATTCCTAAGACAAGGGCCCTCCGCTTTTTGGGGCAGAGGCAAGGTTTGATACTAGAGAAGCCATTTTGCTTAGGAGATACCATAACAAAAGGGATAGGTTCCTCATATTTTTCGGCACATTAGAATACGGTGTTGGATATCGAGGTTGAGATCAAGTTGGCTTTTGACTCTTTCTTCTTCTTGGACTGACATCTCCCTGGATTTCTGTGAGGGTCTTTCTAAATCATGGTGCAAAGAAGTCATATTGTTGGTGCTGTTTGATTGTTTCCTATTTCATCAAAAGTCAATCTATAGATGTCAATTATAATGTATATACATGCAGTTTACATGTGTATGTGTGATAACATTGTTATAGTGCTAGTAATTTACTAATGTACATGTAAAGTGTGAATGAGCTGTAATTTATGCAACATAAGAAATTCTGAACAACAACAAAAACGCAAGTGACCAAATCAATCTTCAATGCATATGGAGAAGAAAATCAAGTGTTAGGGAATTGAAAAGCACTGGAATATATAGTACCTCCCTTCCAATGAATAAATAGAGCATATATTATCGTTTTTGAAAAGGCAACCAGTGCGAGGGGAGTACACTGAAAACGGGAATGACAAACAAGTCTTATTCACTGAAACGGATGAAGTATGTGGTGGGAACGGGAAATGACAAGCAAAGTGACATCCCAAGACCATCAACTTTGAATACCGGTCTCGCGCGAGTCTTCTTCCCCATCGTACGTCTACCTTAATACCACTTTGTGTCAAACCTTGTAATATGTTAGTGTGTACACGTAACCCGGCGCGCAGGAAGAGTGTACGGTTCGACCCTGGACATTATGACACTTTGAACCCTGGTCTCGCGCGCGCGGGCCTTCTTCTCCATCGTCGACACACCGTGGCATCAGCTGCTGCTGAGATACACATTCATCCATCGGGCATCAGCTGCTGGTATCACCCAACTGAATAACTGGTGACATGCCACGCACATCGATCTCGACTAGGAGGATCCAACCGGCTATGGTTGAGCTTGTCAGCATCAGATCAAAGATTAGTCAACACGCGCTCGCCCCTCCCTACTTCAATATTGTACTGTATAGATGCTCAATCTGGCAGAAACAGCCACGTCGTCCTTTTTTTCTGTTTCAATAGAGTAGAGTAGAGCAGCTCCACTTCCCGGAGCCCGACCGGCATCCTCTATGCCACGGCGCGCCCGCCACGACTCCGTCCACCACCCCATATAAATCCCGGGCCAAATCAACCATCGCTGCCACCAACTAAGCTTCCCGGTTCCTTCCTCCGGCCGCCGACGATGAGGCAGCAAGAAGACCGCGCGCTGCTCCCCACGACCTCCCCGGCCTCCGCCGACGGCGCCGCACCTTCCTCCTCCGCGGCGCGGCTGCGCACGGCGGGGCTGGTGGCGGCGTGGTACGCGACCAACATCGGCGTGCTGCTGCTCAACAAGTTCCTGCTCTCCGTCTACGGCTTCCGGTACCCGGTGTTCCTCACGGCCTGCCACATGTCCGCCTGCGCGCTGCTCTCCTCCCTCCTCTCCGCCGCCACCGCCTCCAAGCCCTCCTCCCCGCCGCGGAAGCCCCTCTCGCGCGGGCAGGCGGCCAGGGTGGCCGTGCTGGGCGCCGTCTTCTGCGGCTCCGTCGTCGCCGGCAACGTCTCGCTGCGCTACCTCCCGGTCTCCTTCAACCAGGCCGTCGGCGCCACCACGCCCTTCTTCACCGCGCTCATCGCCTACGCCATCGCCGCGCGGCGCGAGGCCGGCGCCACCTACGCCGCCCTCATCCCCGTCGTCGCCGGCGTCGTCATCGCCACCGGGGTACGCACAGAATCATCATCTCCAATTAATTTTTCATTCAAGCAATCTAAGCGCACTCCAAGAACAAGTCTTGACCGGGTCTCGGACCAAATTTGTGCTTCGATTCAGGGCGAGCCGAGCTTCCATCTGTTCGGCTTCGTCATGTGCGTCGGCGCCACGGCGGGGAGGGCGCTCAAGACCGTGCTGCAGGGGATCCTGCTCTCGTCAGAAGAGTAAGAAACCCTCCACCACTGACCACGCTGGCTTTCTCCATCATACATTTCACCCGATCGAATGATTGACTGCCATCGGCTTTGGCGTATGTACGTGCAGGGAGAAGCTCAACTCCATGGACCTGCTCCGCTACATGGCGCCGGTGGCCGTCGTGCTGCTGGTGCCGGCGACGCTGATCATGGAGCCCGACGCGCTCAGCGCGGCGGCCGCGCTCGCCCGGGCGGATCCCAGCTTCGTCTGGATGCTGCTCCTCAACTCCTCGCTGGCCTACCTGGTGAACCTGACCAACTTCCTCGTCACCAAGCACACCAGCCCGCTCACGCTCCAGGTGAGCCATGGTTCCTCTGTGTCTCCTGCCCTGTCCCTCGAGCATTGTGCTCTGCTCTTGCTGGGGATTCTTCAGGTAATGCTCATGCGTGTAGTGCTTGGGGTCTTTGCAGGTCCTCGGCAACGCCAAAGGCGCGGTTGCCGTCGTGGTTTCCATCCTGATATTCAGGAACCCGGTGACCGTCATGGGGATGCTGGGGTACGGGGTCACCATCCTCGGCGTGGTCCTGTACGGCGAGGCCAAGAAGAGGAGCAAGTGAGCTCGACCTGGGGTCTCTTGTTTTCGCAACTCCAATGCTCCAGGAGATGCTCACTGAGAAACTTGATCTTTCGCTGGAGCCCTCCACGTTCCGGCCTAGTCCTGAATCGGGAGGTTGTGTCACGGTGAAGACGGCCAACTCATGTATTTCATTCAATATAAATTCATGCTCCAGGTTGCAACCTGGGGTCCTTCAAGTCTAGGACTTTGTGCGTAAGCCCATAGATAAGAATGTACTATAGAGCAAGTGCCTGATTGATATTCGTATTCAGAGAGATGTACAGATACCATGAGGAACATGATATGTCTATAAAACTATTCAAGATAACAACAGTTACTCTCGTGTAGTACCTGAGTAAAAACACTACTATTACCATAGCAACTGAGATGAACAAATGGTAATCATGTACGCTTTACTCGCAAATCTGCAGCTGACATACCAGGTCTAGTGTTTTGCAGAACAGAACATCACAGTTTTTAACAATGTCCTGGGCTTTAACACTCGTAGAGCACTCGTTGAACTTCTAAATAAAACAACAAAAGAAAATGCAGGACAGTTTTTTTGTACTAACTTCAGCTGAAGTTGCCTTCTGAGTAGCAAGGGTGTAATCAGGAACAACCAGCAGCATTTCTTGTGGAACTCGGAGCCTCTACCAGATCAAGACACCTAGTCGGTGGCATCCTCTAGAGAAATGGAGGAAAGCTTCTGCGCCAACAGAGTCAACGGAGTCGCATCTCCATTTGCGGCTCCAAGAGAAATCGACGACAGCTTCTGGGTCAAGAGAGTTACTGGAGTCATTTCCCCTATAGCCTGCACATTTGGATGCGAAGCCAAAATGGATCCCTTCACTGGAGTCGCATCCCCTTCAGCTTGGATATTGTCATGCGACGTCAAAATGTTTTTCTTTAGTGGACTCGGAGAACTACTAGGATGGATATCCTGATGCAGGGCAGGAATGTTTTCTTTTGCAGTATCCACGGCCGCAAACACTGGCCAGGCGTGGCCCATGCAAGCTTCACGGTCTACAACTTCCGATGGTTCTACTTCCATTTCTGCAATTCCAAGAGGTATTGAAGGTGGGCAGGCCTGGGGCATGCAAGCTTCATTATCAATCACCTCTGATGGTTCTACTTCCATTGTTGCAACTCCAAGAGGCAGTGAAGGTGATGTCTTACTTTGAGAGGCTTCAGGCTCTATCAACTCTGATGGTTCTACTTCAGTTTGTGCAACATAAGTTCGGGATGGACTTTCCCCACCAGGTGCTGCTGTGGTGTCTACTTCCATTGTTGCAACTCCAAGAGGCAGTGACGCCTTACTTTGAGAGGCTTCAGGCTCTATCACCTCTGATGGTTCTACTTCAGTTTGTGCAACATTAGTTTGGGATGGACTGCTTTCCCCACCAGATGCTGCTGTAGTGTCTACTTCCTTTTTTGCAACTCCAAGAGGCAGTGAAGGTGATGCCTTACTTTGAGAGGCTTCATGCTCTATCACCTCTGATGGTTCTGCTTCAGTTTGTGCAACATTAGTTTGGAATGGACTGCTTTCCCCACCAGGTGCTGACGAAGTTTCTGATTCTTGTTGATCAATGGTACATGAGGACAGCTTAACTGTTGCAAGACTGCCATCACCATTGTCTTGGATAATCTGACGCAAAGCTGGAATGCTCTCCTCTGCAATGTCCACAGCGACCAATGGACCAGTCTCAAGCATGTGTGTTTCGTGCTGTGACACCTTCGATGAATCTACCTCTGTTTCTGCAACCCTGACAGCTTCATTATCAATCACCTTTGATGGTTCTACTGTAGTTTCTGCAACTCTGAGAGTCAGTGAAGGTGATGCCTCAGTTTGAGAAGCTTCTTGCTCCATCACCCTCGATGGTTCTACTTCAGTTTGAGAAGCTTCATGCGCTGTCACCATTGATGGTTCTACTTCAGTTTGCCCAACTTTGAGAGGCAGTGGAGGTGATGCCTTAGTTTCAGAAGCTTCATGCTCCATCACCTTTGATGATTCAACATCAGTTTGTGCAACTCCGAGAGGCAGTAAAGGCAATGCCTCAGTTTGAGAAGCTTGATGCTCCATCGCCTTTGATAGATCTACTTCTGTTTGTGCAACTCTGAGACGCAGTGAAGGTGATGGCTGAGTATGAGAAACTTCCTCTGTTACCTTTGATGATTCTACTTCAACTTCTGCAACCCTGAGAGGCAGTGAAGTCGGCGCCTTAATTTGAGAAGCTTCATGCTCCATCACCTTTGATGATTCAACATCAGTTTGTGCAACTCCGAGAGGCAGTAAAGGTAATGCCTCAGTTCGAGAAGCTTGATGCTCCATCGCCTTTGATAGATCTACTTCTGTTTGTGCAACTCTGAGAGCCAGTGAAGGTGATGGCCCAGTATGAGAAACTTCCTCTGTTACCTTTGATGATTCTACTTCAACTTCCGCAACCCTGAGAGGCGCTTTAATTTGAGAAGCTTCATGCTCTACCACCTTTGATGGTTTTACTTCAGCTTGTGCAACTCTGAGAGGCAGTGAAGGTGACGCCTTAGTATGAGAAAGTGCTGCTGCCATGAATTTTAGTTCTTGTTCATCACTGGTAGAAAATTCAAAGTTCGCCTTCGGAGTAGAAGAAATCCGAGGGTTTGGTGTGGCCAATGGTGAAAACAAGACATTCTTGGATTGCACTTGCACCCGGGCAGCTTTTTGCTCAACAGACTTCTCCTGGAGACATATAGAGTAAGAGTATCAGAACAAATAAAGAATAACGGCATCATTACGAAGAAGAAAATATACTCCACTTACAGCATCAAAATATCCAATCTTAGGTGTAGGCCTTCGTAGACCAGATGGCTTAAAGCCGTTTCCTTGGTTGGATGTGTCTATATTAGACTTCCGATTATCACAAGGTGTACCTTCTGTAACAGTAAGAGCCCTCGGTTTTGTGATTGGAGGGTGGTCATTGCTCTTTCTGGTGGAAGGGGACAGTGAAGATGACCTAGTACTAAAGCTCTCAGATGTTTGGCTCACTCTCCCTATAGTGGATGCTGTTGAAACCCCGGAAATCACTGAACTCATGCTGTCCACTGAGCTACTAGGTGAAATGGTCGGTGATGCACTCTCAATACTACTCCTAGTTACAATCTTATTTCTTGATGCTATTGCTGGTTCAACCTTGCTGATACCAGCTCTCGGTGATGAACGAATAGGGACCCTCTGAGCAGTTCTAGTCTTGCCAATTAGGGTCGGTGATTTGGTTTTCGCACCTGCCGTGGTACCTATGGGAGCACTGTGCAAGGAAGGAATTGATGTTGACGACAAAGCACCCGATTTTGTGGTGGAACTTGTCTTTGTCCCCCAACCAGGCCGAGATGGCACGCCAGCTGAAGTGTTAGCAGATTTACCAACTGCCTGCCTATTGACTACACCTCCTGCAAGAGGAGAAAAAAAGTGTGTTAGGATTGCTCTCTGTAAACTATGACAGAACAAATTTGCATGCGGTGATTCACGGACCAGTGCTGCTTCTTTTGTCTGAAACCCCAGAAGTGGCAGCTGTGTTAGCTGGTGCTCCCATTGTAGCAACTCTTGGCAGAGCCCTAGGAGGTCTTGAGGATGGTTTTGCTTCTGCAGCGCTTGATACACCCTGCTCCAGCAGAAAAAAACAAACAAGATATTAAGTTCAGAGTATTACAGAATGGGGACTCCAACTAAAATAAGCAATTAGCGAAATTATTTCTCTCTGAAAGATTACAAATTGACTACTGGAGTTGTTACGATTTAGAATTATGCAGTTCCACTAATGACAGTGTTTTGTCGAACAAGTAACCCTAGTTATACGGATTTAGATTATATGTTAAGTCGCATTACGATATTTCAACGACTGCAAGTCTCTTAAACAACAGATTCACAAGGAAAACTACAGAAACCAAATAACTTAAACTATAGAGAACCCTGGTGTATGTATGTAACAAACAGCCTGCAAGCCCTAAACCTCAAGTCAGGGGTAAACAGCAGCGTAACTACAGAAAATATGACTCGGAAATAGCTAGCACGGAACATACCCCTCTTGTAACTGTAGGCTCTTTCGGAGTGACTTGGGGCCTTTGCTTGGAACCAACGCCATTGCTTGTTGAACCAGGGGGCCTTATCTGCAGCAACGTTAACACTATTGATTACCAATGATGATTGCAGACTGCAGAACACCGGCTTTTTAATCACCAAGGAATTTGTCAACATACCTTGCTCTGAGTCAGAGGTATCCGATCAACCCCCTTTCTGGCTGAAAAGTGGCAACAAAACAATCACATTAGTAACAAAAAAAATAGCAGCAGACAGTCAATGCCCACTGAAGCTGCAACATAAGAAATCGACGCGTTGCTGCAACTTGCAGAGACATCTGACCTGTAACAGGAGGAGGCGCCTTTGCCGCTGCAGCCTTGGTGCTTTTCGAGCTAGCAGCAGTCACAGCAGGAGCTTTCTCAGGCTTGCCTAGCGTTCTCTGAACGGAAGCCCGGACATTGTCAAAGAGGTCCGAATCAAGGCTCTCCAGCAGGAAGCTCTCGCTCTCGATGGTCGAGGTCGTGGACTCCGTCGACCTCCGCATCTCCTCGGCGATCCCGGGCAGCAGCCTGGACCCCTGCGCCTTGCGGAAAGTGCTGTTCACGATGCCCAGCTCCTCCGTGTCCAGAACACCTGCTCGGGTATGGCAGGAAATGGTGTGAGCTGCTACCAGTTGGCATACAGGTGCGCATTCGGAAGAGAAATGCAGAGCTGGAAGGTGAATGCTAAGAACTGTTACAGGTGTACAGCTAAATGCGCAGGGTTGATATAGCAAGTGGCAGTTTCGGAACCGGAAGGGTGATTTGAGGTTGTGGCAGCAATCCATATCATGACGCGTCAAAAACATACAGTACCATGAGCTGCTATGAGCTGGCATCAGGATGATGCACGGGGTGTCTACCGCAACAAATGAAAATTTACATTTCTGAAAAGGGAAGAAATGCTCGGAACTGATACCCACGTGAAACGCACAGGTTTACTACTACCGCAACACGAGCGTCAGTTTCGGAACAGGATGGGTGGAAACGTTGGGCATGGCAGGTACGCGCATCAGTTATCACACCACGCACGCAGTAGTAAATCACGGAATATCGTAGTACTAGAGATTTGAGCAGCGTGCGTGGGAACCTTCGCCGGTGAAGAAGGCGCTGTCCCAGGCGAGGCTCTTGCGGAGGTTGACGGCGCCCTTGGGGTTCCTCCTCTTCGGGGACTCGGCCCGCTCCGTCGCGCCGCCCGGATCCAGAACCCGCCCCGCCGCCGCGGCCGCCGAAGCCCCTGCGGAAACAAAATAGCCGGTCAGATCGGGTCGGAGGAGGCCGGAATCGGCGTGGAAATGGAGACGGCGCGCTCAGATAACCTGGCGGCGGGTCGGGGTGCTGCGGCGGCGAGGCGAGGTCGAGGAGGAAGTCGTCCTCGGCGGAGACGTCGATGAGCGAGAGCGCCTCCATCGGGGGCCGGCGGTGGGGGCCGAAACCCTAGATCGCCGCGGATGGGAGCTGGGGAGAGAGACGTTGGGTTGAGTTGGGGCTCAGATCAGAATGAGGATCAGATGGGGAAGGAGAGTGGTTTGCGTATAAAAAAGTCCGGCCCGTCTCCGTGTGACTGGCCGGTGGGCCCAGGCGTGGGTTCAGGGTCGGATTTGATCACGTGGGCGGGATGGTTTGAATTTCGGAGGGGAGCTGGATCCGTGCCTGCCTCTCCTTGGGAAAAAATCTCGATAACCCCCCAAGTTGACACAAGGGGGGTTATGATAGAAGGCGCGCCAACTGGGGGGTTATCGTGTATTTTCCCTTTTTTTTTTTTTTACTAGCCCTATTTTGTGTACAATTAATTTTTTACAAAAGAAATAATTCTGTTACCATTAATAAGCAAGAGGTCCGCTAGGATAGCCTTGCCGCACCTTTGCATGGCCAACGATAAACCCTCGTGGCAGGCCAAAGTTTCTGCCTGCGTGGGTCAGCGCGATGTATCAACTGAGGTCGGCGGCAGGCCGAGAAGAACAAATGTCCTTCCTCATCCCTAGGCACCATCTTCAAGCTCATGCGGTGCCATCTTCTAGTTTGAACGACCTATCGCAATTCAATTTAGCCCACCCATGGGGTGGCTTCATCAAAAACATATCCCAAGGCTCCTTCACCTTAGGGGTGTACTAGGATCCAGCTCATACCCGTAAATCAGAGTACGCTTAGGCTCATTGGTAGATTACTCCTGGATCTGTTTGAAGGTTTTAAGATACCCCACGCCTCGAACCCTCGACCGAAGGGAAGGGGTTCTGCATGTGTAGCTTCATTGTGGGCATACCACACACTCCAAGCAATAAGTAGTATTGCATCGATAGTTTCACAACCACGGAACTTTGAAGGCACAATTGGTTTTAGTTAAACTGAAATATTCGCAAACTGCTTGGGCAAGAGACAATGCAGTTTCTGTGACCTCTTTCTTTAATGTCCATGGTCGGAAGCCCGTGGACATTGCTCCCCTTATTTTTGGGATATCTTCAAGGAAGAAGTGGAACATCAAAAAATCTCTCACCAACGACATTACATGGACTATCCCCGAAAATGGGCAATACTCCGCAAAGTCGGCTTACAAGGCACAATTCCTCGGTGCTTCATCGTCGCCGCTTAGCTCCTCCATGTGGATATTTTGCCCCTCCCCCGACCCCCAGTGACATAGGCATACCCTTCGGGTACCCATTATTAGTATACCTGGCTCAGCTCGGCCCAATATGGAGAAGGCCCAAACAAGGCAACCCGAAGAAGTAGTCGACTAGGACTCTTGTAAAACCCTAGGCTGGTTGCATATATAAAGCTAGCCAGGGCACCCGAAATAGGGGCCAACATATAGACATAGAGATAGATAACATAGCTACGCCTATGGCGACACCATGTAAACATATTATGATCACACAACTCCGCCTATGGCGGCACCCTGTAAACATACATATGCTCATATACTGGATTGCTAGCAGCACGTAGGGATCCTCCACCGAGGGGACCCGAAGCTGGGTACGTCGTGTACCTAATCTCGACCCCGGAATCTCCATCGTCGCTCTCTCCCGAAACCCTAGTCTACAATACGTAGGCATTGTCGAGGTATTCCCTCGTCAATTGGCGTCGTCTGTGGGAATCGCGACGACTGGATTTCGTTATCCGGGCGGGATCCATCGAGTTCATCATCATCAACAATGCGTATGCCGATCGACCTCAACAAAGCGGCAGCAGTGCATCTGATCTACGTCGAAAAACGGCGCCGCTGTATCCGATCTGCGACAACAAAACTGCGTTGTCAGTCTCGCTCGCACGTCGGCAGTCTCGCTCTCAGTAGCTATTCACGTGGATTCTCTGGCAAGGATCGGCAAAAGGAAAAAAGAAAAGAAGAAGAAGAAAAAAAAAATACGGCGCGCTCAGGAGAAGCTATCAGCCGTATTGTCGGCTGCCGTGCGCGCACGTAAAGTGATCAGCTGGCTAGTTCATGGGCCGCCACGCAATCTTCATACTAGCGTTTGTGGTAAAATCAAAGCAACACGCCAGGAACCGATTGAGCTGTCCAGGAAGCGATCATCGTTACTTGGGCCGCGAAACAAGAAAATCCATACAAGCTGACGGAAAAAGGCGCACGACAAAATCACAAGAGGCCAGCTTATTTCATCCAAGGATTAGCAAAAGAAAAAAAAAGGGAGATCGATCGTTGGAGCCGACGGAATTATAAAGGGAGTACATGTTTGCTGATATCAACACTGGCCAAAATTTTACCCGATCGGACCAGCCAGCGCGCCTCTCGCGGTCGCAAATTCGCAGCCGATACGAATATCAGTTCATCAACGACGAAATATCAGGCGCCACGTGACTACATCGACTGTGTCCACCGCACGACCTACTTCCACATCAACTCCGTCGCGCCCGATAAAAAGTTAAGTGTTTCCTCTTCCGAGAGTTAATTATTATTTACTTTCGCCACACCCAAATACTCGGGGGCTGCGTTATTACATCTTTACAATAAAATACACCCGACATTCTGGGCTGTGCCATTACTTCGTTACCGCAAATATACTCGGTTAGTTGGGGAATTTCTTTTCTTTGGCTCTGGATATATCTCCTTCGGCTCAGTGGATTTATTTTCGGCTTAGTGAAATTACTTTCTTCGGCTCAGTGGATTCATCTTTTTCGGCTTACTGGATTCTTTTTCATCGGATTCATCTTATAAGATTCATCTATATGAATATTACTGGCTTACTCTTATACAACATTACCCGAGGCGTTTCGGGTCACTGGATTTATCATCGAGGATTATTACTGAATTTATTTTCTTTGGCGGATTCATCTTCTATATTATTGTATTCTTCGATTCAATGGATTAATCTTCTATGATTATTATTGGAACTATTTTCTCCGGATCAATGGATTCATCCTCTATGATATCAACGGATTCATCTTTTATGGTTATTATTGGATTCTTCGGCTCAATGGATTCATCTTCTATGATATCGGCGGATTCATCTTCAATATATGATGATAATACTCGGGGGCTCGACAACGACTTCGCCCCGAGTAACAACGGTGACACGGCGTCTAAGCAACAATCATGACATCACCCCAGCAGTGCTCGGGGTTTCGGCTATCTCTTCATCAACAATTTTGTGGCATCCACTTTCGCAATTCGGTGTTTTTTACTTCGGCTCAACTTTTTTGCTGCACTCGAAGACTTCATCGCGCATCGACTCTGTCGTATCTAATAAGCTAAGTGTTTCCTTTTAATTTACATAAAGTTGATTATCATGTACTTTTGCCGCACCCGATGCTCGGGGGCTGCGCGGCATATATTCGCTTTACATATCATCGAATCTGAGCATCTAACACCGCATGCGAAAAAGAGAGTCAAGGAAAAGATAGAAAAAGTTTGTTTATTTGTGCAGGAGAAAGAAAAATTCAAAGTATATAAGAGAGAACCCGACGAAATTGTCTACAGGGAGAACTCGACGAAATTGCCTTCAAAAAAAAAAAGAACAGGTCCCGAAGAATTATCTTCAGGAAGGACCCGAAGAATTGTCCTTAAAGGAGGACCCGAAGAATTGTCCTCAGGGAGGATCCGAAGAATTATCCTCAAGGAGGTCCCGAAGAATTAACCTTAGGGAGGTCCCGAAGAATTATCCTCAGGGAGGACCCGAAGAATTATCTTCAAGGAGAACCCGAAGAATTGTCCTCAAAGAGGACCCGAAGAAATTTTCCTGAAGGAGGAACTCGACGAAATTTTCATCAAGGAGGAACCAAAAAAAAAAAAGAGAAGAGGATAGGCAAATCTTCGGGTCCATTGACTCGTCATTTGTTTCGAGCAAGAGTATCGGCGATGTGCCTGCCGACAATATAGAAGAACCCAATATATTTGGCTGTCTCATCACGCCCGAGAAAAATATAGAAGAACCCACAAAATGGGTCATCGCATTGGCCGAACAAAGCACTTGACAAAATATTCTCAGAGCGCCAAAGTCGCGAACAATCTCTGAATACCGCAAAACTCTGCGAAGGTAAGACCCCAGGTCCGTCCTGTGTGACGTGGCATCGCCAAAGACTGCGCTCTGCTACTTTTTTCCACATCAACAGATGTGAAGAAATATCCCAGCGGACGCGCTGTGGACCCGATAAAACATGACTGGGACTCGACAGAATGGTAAGACCTTAAGCGGCACCTGTCGAGTTTACACCAGTATCCCGAGATCATGTCCAGGGACGTGATCTTGAAGTAGGTTTTTGCGGATTGCCACTAGAGCAGTTAACTAGTACCTGATCCGTCAGATGAACTAGCCCCAACTACCATTATCCCCGTACAATATAGATATGGATGTCAAATAAAAATAGCAACGGCCTGGAGTCGATAAAAAGAGGGGCTGCGTAAAATTCTTTATCGAGTAGTACAACTTGAGCCTATGCCAGGTGCAAGCATTTGCTCATAGGCTCGGGGGCTACTCTTATCGAGAGTGTTGTTCACCCTCCCGATAAAATACAAGAAAGAGAAAAAGTTGTGGTGTCGATTAAAAGCAAGTTGAGCCTACACCCAAGTGCAAACACTTGGCTGTAGCCTCGGGGGCTACTCCCATCGGGAGCGCTGGTCGCGCGCCCGATAGAAAAATAACTTCGACAGCATCTACGACAATCAAGGTTTGTAGACTCAACTCGATTCTACGACTCGAGTGGAGCCTACTCCCATCGGGAGCACATGGATTTCATCAAGTCCTCCAGAAATATAGTTAAAGTTCTTCATCGAGTAGTACAACTTGAGTCTATGCCCAATGGCAAACACTTGTCCATAGACTCGGGGGCTACTCCCATCGGGAGCGCTGCCGCGCACCCGATAATTTCAAGAATCGTCGACATCATCTACGCTATACATGATCTACGACATGGACCTCGCCTTGTGTTTCTTCGACTTCGAAGATGGTTATGCTTGGAGTTTCTACGCAAGTCTTCGACTTCCCTACAAACTCGGGGGCTACTGACATAGGCATACCCTTCGGGTACCCATTATTAGTATACGTGGCTCAGCTCGGCCCAATATGGAGAAGGCCCAAACAAGGCAACCCGAAGAAGTAGTCGACTAGGACTCTTGTAAAACCCTAGGCTGGTTGCATATATAAAGCCAGCCAGGGCACCCGAAATAGAGGAGAACAGAGAGGCCAAGAGATAGACAGCATAGCTCCGCCTACGGCGGCACCCTGTAAAGATACTTATGATCATATAGTAGATTGCTAGCAGCACGTAGGGATCCTCCACCGAGGGGACCCAAAGCTGGGTACGTCGTGTGTGCCTAATCTCGTCCCGGAATCTCCATCGTCGCTCTCTCCCGAAACCCAAGTCTACAATACGTAGGCATTGACGAGGTATTCCCTCGTCACCCAGATCAAGTTGTCTGTTTGGTTAGCAATCTAAAACAGGCTTTGGACGGCCGATTGCCTCGCCGTGAGAGGGTGGCCAAATTGCAGTGTGTATCCCCTTTGCAACCACATCCCGGAGTCAGTTGATCAACCTTTTCCCATTGTAGATTCTCCATAAGGCTTTGGGGCCTTATATAAGATTGGCTTGGGCTTCATTTTGTTGAACCTTCCGCTTGGATGGCGCTCTCTATCCATGAATGGTGGACCATTATGACAAGGCGAAAAGACTTGGCCTCCGCCACACTTCTCGTCTCTTGGGAAACTTGGAATGGGCACAATGCCCGTGTTCTTCACAATAAACCCCAAAAGAAACCGCCTCGAACCCTCGACCGAAGGGGAGGGGTTCTGCATGTGTAACTTCATTGCGGGCATACCACACCCTCCAAGCAATAAGTAGTATTGCATCGATAGTTTCACAACCACAAAACTTTGAAGGCACAATTTGGCACCTTGGTTTTAGTTAAACTGAAATATTCGCGAACTGCGGTATTATTTCACTGCTTGGGCAAGAGACAATGCAGTTTCTGTGACCTCTTTCTTTAATGTCCATGGTAAGAAGCCCGTGGACATTGCTCCCCTTATTTTTGGGATATCTTCAAGGAAGAAGTGGAACATCAAAAAACATCTCACCAACGACATTACATGGACTCTCACCGAAAATGGCCGCAAAAATCCGCAAAGTCGGCTTACAAGGCACAATTCCTCGGTGCTTCATCGTCGCCGCTTAGCTCCTCCGTGTGGAGATTTTGCACCCCCCCCCCCCCACCCCACCAAAGATCAAGTTCTTTGCTTGGTTAGCAATCCAAAATAGGCTTTGGATGGCCAATTGGCTCGCCAAGAGAGGGTGGCCAAATTGCAATATGTATCCCCTTTGTAACCACATCCCGGAGTCAG
This sequence comes from Lolium perenne, assembly GCF_019359855.2. NCBI lineage: Eukaryota > Viridiplantae > Streptophyta > Magnoliopsida > Poales > Poaceae > Lolium > Lolium perenne. The sequence continues at coordinate 22,699,590 of NC_067244.2, read as the reverse complement.
TTGATCAACCTTTTCCCATTGTAGATTCTCCATAAGGCTTTGGGGCCTTATTTAAGATTGGCTTGGGCTTCATTTTGCTGACCCATTCCCTTGGACGACGCTCGCCATCCATGAATGGTGGACCATTATGACAGGGCGAAAACACTTGGCCTTCGTCACCCTTCTCGTCTCTTGTCAAATTTGGAATGGGCACAATGCCCGTGTTCTTCGCAATAAACATGCCCCGCCCTCGGTCCTCCTTGCAAAGATCAAGCATGAGGCAAACCTTTGGGTGATTGCAGGCACTAAGCATATAAGTAATCTTGTGCCGGGAGAATAAAAACCTTGTTGTATTTTCGAAATTTTACTTTCTTGTCAAACTTCTATCTTAATTAATTAATTCGGGCAAGGCTTTTGCCCCTATTTCAAAAAAAATAGTACCAAATCTACGGGAGCACTTTTTATTCGGATCCTTCCCGCCATCAAGATCTAATTTATCCAATGATCATGGAAGTGATGCCAGATCTTCATCGACACGTTCTCGCTTCGATGATGCGCTTGACCACACTTAGACGCGCTGTTGTTGGTCACATAATGTTAATATCGTTGATGCATTGCACATGCGACACTTGTTCGCGATTCAAGTGACACATCTCCTCGCATTCATCAACCTCGTCATCAACAACTTCCGCTAGATCTATGTACGAGGGTATGATTTGTTACCTCCCATCTCGTATATGATTTTGGTTTATGTGTAGGAACATTATTTTTGTTATCTATACGTGTTCCCCCATAGTTATATTGTCTGGAAAAAACATATACACGTGCCATAGCATCTTTATTAGTGGCAAAGAGGCAGTAAATTGGGGCTTATCAAGACCAATGGTACCAGCTTCTAGAATAGAATGGGATCTTCGTAAAGTACATCTTTATGAGTATTACAACTAATTTGATTGAGGGCCTGGTAGAACTCCCATGAATTGTCTCAACAACTTGATGAATTAATTTAAAGATATAGGACTTCCCTATTAGAACATGTTGTTGGAAGGGGTCTCCCATTTTTCCATCAAACATTCTGCCTTTTTCGGGGTACTCGGGTTCAAATACCCATGGATTTTTTTGTTTCTTTACTAGCTCCACATAATTCTGAAAAACCACTATGGAATGGACACGGATATAGGCTATGAGCATAAATGAATGAATATGCAGATCCGAATATAGCTAGTTTTCTCCTAGATGCATCAACAAATAATTTTTTAATAGAATGCCAATGTATCTGGCCTATTATTTCAGAGGAGTGCTAGTTGCTAAAGACGATATCAGAATCAAAAGCTTCTTGTCTCCTGCCAACAAACCACATCTACCTTATTGAGTTCTAATAATTCCGCCATTGATTAATTAATGTAACTTTATGTTTTAATTACTCAACACGATATTCTTAGAACAAATCCCTCTAATATCTTCTATATGGAATGTACAAAAGCGACAAAACACATTGAAGTTCGATTCCGTGCAATAATAAGGTTGTAATTGTATGCCACATGTCATTAGACGGTCGAATTGTCCATGGACTGAGAAGGCGAATGCCATAGGACAAAATATAATGCATTTTGACGACCACCGTAGTAGACCCTTGTAGGCTGACTAGAATGGTTATTTTATTTACCTGTGATAGGCATGGATACTGATTTCATTTTAGGTTTTAGCCAGCGAAATTAACCGACACACCTATCATCAAACATAAGATTCAAATTCCATCCCCTTCTTTCAGGGCAGCAAGCTTAATTTTAGGGATTTTAAAAAAAATCTTTAGAAATGAAATATGGATGAATTTTGCTTGGAATTGAAAAGTTCAGTCATATTTCATTCCAAGATTCTAATTTGTCCGAGATATCATATTTAGGAAGGGAGGGATTAGTATGCACGCAGATGCCACTGAATAATTGTGTTGCGTCTAATCCATCAACTCGTCTAGCTTTCAAGCATCCACTTCTCATCTAGTGTGGCCACCAACTAACATAGAGGGAAACGACACATCACAGTCTGACGTAGCAGTACTGTACGTACGTAGCTCGATCTTTCGTGCTTCCACTTCAACGTTTCTTCGCAGCTATCCAAAATTTAAGTGACGCACTGTGGTACCTTGCAAGGAATACTAACAGTAGATTAATGGATACATATGCAGACCAACAAGTATCTATTCGATCTCGTTCGTAGCAGTTCATTGGCATTAAGTAGATATCACCAACACAGTTCGATCCGAAGTCTTCGAACACTCTTGTTACATGGGTATGATGGAGGGTTTTTTTTCCCCAAACGATCTAAGGATCGGATTTCATTACCCATGGATAACGAAACAAGGAGTATCATGCCATCTACTGGCAAGTTAAAAGTATAACAACTGGAAAGAAACTGAAGATTATTACAACCGCCGCCTTTTGTTCTAGGAGAGAGTGTTTGTTGCCTCCGCACTTGGCTTTATTAGTTAGTTTCCTGCTCTGGCCCTCCTAACCAACTTTACACACACATCAAACATCTCAAGACTTCTCTCCCTGCAAGCAACATGCCATCTAGCTCACACAGTCCGACCATGCACATTATGTAGAAGAGCCTTGGCTGCTTCTTCTTCTCTTGTTCTTACAAATTAAGGTCTCTCTCTCTCTCTCTCTCTCTCTCTCTCCCTCTCTCTTCGCTTGTTCTCGCGCTCACCCTCCCTGGAGACCGATGACGTACATATGGCAGTGCCCAGGGCTGATGCTTGTGCTGTGGTTGGCGGTCACGTCGGCGACACAAGGGCGAGGGCAGATGAGGAATGCGAATAATAATCTGACGAGAGGGAGTTTCCCCAAGGGCTTCGTCTTCGGCACGGCCACCTCCGCCTATCAGGTAAGTTTGCTTAATTCATTCAACACATGATCCAACATGATCCATGTAACTTATTGTATAGCTTGGTTTGCTTATTCCATGGTTTGCCCTTTGTCTTGATATACGGGTACAAAACATTTTGGGTGTACCATGGTTATACCTATCACGTACACTGAAAAGAAAAGCATACTTTCGGTAGAGGTGTTTTATGGTAGGGATTACTAGTCATACGGAGCAGTAGTATATCCACCCACGATTGAAGGGGCACTATGGGCAATTCAGCTTTGACAAAAAAAAAGTCTGTTCCATCGTCTTCTACACAGTAAACATACCCCGCAAAAAAAAAAAAAAAAACAGAACGCGGGCGCTCTCGGCAAGTCCTAGCCGGAAGCACTCACACGCTCACGCTCAAAATACCTTCCATGTGTGGAGTCTGTAGTGTTCGTCTCCGCCCACGGTCTTCACGAGTTCAGAGACAGACTCGATGTGTACATTAATTCACAGCTGCAGCGGATCGAGGAACTTCTCGTGCTCTGGCCGCATCGAGTTCTCTCTCGAGTTTTTGGTGATGTAGGCCTCCGTCACCTCCTCATTCGCCGGCCGGCATGGCCATCGGCGGCGGCGCAACCCTCGGCGGCTGCTCCTCAGCCCACAGTGGCACACGGTGGCCGCGGCTTCGGGGTCAATGCTCATCGACACCATCCGCGGGAACGCAGAGCCCCTGCTTCAAATCTGGTCGCCGCCGCCGCGCTTCGTCATTATATGCATTGTTCACCGCAGCTGGTCACCTAATCGTATCTGGGACAGAGAGGAATTGTTGTGGGTGGCAAATGAAAATATTGATCTTCCAGAAACAGCTTCGGTGTTTTATTTGGTGCGGGATTTGCACTATCTTTTCATCTACCGAATATACCCTCCGTTGGGAAAATACTACTGCTTTGAGTCACTAGTATTGATTAACATGGGCCGTAGGATCTGCAAGTTGGACGATCCATATCTCTCCGCCCCTACCGTAAAAAGCCTCTTTCGGTAAGAAAACATTTTGGGTGTGAATTAACTTGTAGAAGCCTGTAGGACCTGTATATGTTTTGTCGAAAACGGGTAGCCTCAGCCTCTGCATCAGTCGATGCATACGGCCATAGGAACTGGGGATGTGTAGAAGATCACAACCCGTGATTGTTAGCAATACTCTACTACTTTTGCAGAAAGATGGAGAAATTTTGTACGAGCAGCCGATTAGTCAGCGAAAATGATTTATCATGAACCTTTTCCTAAAATAAAACAATATTAATTCTAAGAGATAAATATGAGTAGTCACCTCCTTCTAGTTTATTTGGCGGAGATCATTAACATGCGATTTACCTCAAAGAGGGTCACTTGCAATCAAATCGCACTCAGAGCGACACATGTGGCTGCTTTCCAGCATTTTTTTTATCTCAGCTTCTGAGTCACTCAAGTCACTTTTGGGGAATGTTCTTTTTGCACACTTTTCCGAACGACATGTCAGTTCTACAATTTGATGGGTTAGTTTATCAAATTATTGATTAGTAGTTATCAATGTTGATCGCCCTACGTTCATGCAAGAAATTTAATTCATTATATGCGTAAGATTTACTGAACCGGGTCATCTATTTTTTATTGACACCGCTAGGAATCACTGGTATATATCAATGGAAAGTAGTATTAAGTAACACGGTTGCTCGATTTAGTAGTGGTAATATTAATTAATGCAACTATTCACACAAATATTTCCCAGAATAACTGCATAATCTTGGAATAAACTTATGTCTTATATATGTGTTTTCTGAAGTCATGTTTTCCTGTATGTAGCACGAGGGAGCCGTCAAGGAGGATGGAAGAGGACCTACAATTTGGGACAAATTCGCGCACACGTTTGGTAACATGAATATTTTTTTCTGTCCAATGAGACAGTGACTGAATTTTTTTTTGTCTACAAAGAAACTTGCGTTGGTCACTAAAATTTCCATATCTGTTATTCGAAATGGTGATACAATCTTCTGAAAATTTCCCTTTTCTATTGTCTAGGGAAGATCCTTGACTTCAGCAATGCTGATATTGCAGTTGACCACTACCACCGTTTTGAGGTTTTTATTCTTAGAAATGAGAAATATATTAGTGCATAAAGATGTATACCAATTATTCTTGAGAATGTCTGGAATATGTACATGAACTTTTAATCACACATTGTAATTGAAACAACTATATTTCAGGAGGACATTCAGCTCATGGCAAATATGGGCTTGGATGCGTACAGATTCTCAATTGCATGGTCTCGGATTCTCCCAAGTATGCATTTACAACTTTGCATCTCTAGTTATCTAACTATAATTACTAAACATGGTTGCCAAATTGTAGATAAATTCGTGTTTGATATTCAGATGGTACCGGTGAGGTCAACCAGGCAGGCATTGACCACTACAACAAGGTGATAGATGCACTCCTAGCAAAAGGTGAACTCTTCCACATTCTAAAAGTTACAACATTATCTCCCACTTTTTCCAGGTGTTATAAAAAATAGGTGCTGAATAAAATTTAGTTATGAGTTTACTGTCAACATAAACTATTTTTTTCAGTAGGGATCGAGCCATATGTAACTCTCTACCATTGGGACCTTCCTCAAGCCCTGGAGGACAAGTACATGGGACTGCTTGATAGACAGATAATGTTGTGTAGGCACACACCTTCTCCATCCATGACCACATGGAGATACTATCTGTGATCTAACAGCTAAATCACCATGATATCTGAAATGCATGCAGCAACGACTATGCCGCCTATGCGGAGACGTGTTTCAAGGCGTTTGGGGACAGGGTGAAGCGTTGGATCACCTTTAACGAGCCACACACGGTAGCGGTGCAGGGCTACGACAGCGGTATCCATGCCCCGGGCCGATGCTCCGTGTTCCGCCACCTCTGCTGCAAACAAGGGAGCTCCGGCACCGAGCCCTACATTGTTGCCCACAACATCATCCTGGCTCATGCTAAGGTTTCAGACATGTATAGGAATAAGTACAAGGTCGGTCTTTACCCTCATAAACATGTGCGATGCGCGCATCATATGAATTAAGTGTGTTATAGTAAGTGCAAAAATATTTGTGCAGGCAGACCAGAATGGAGAGTTGGGGATGTCGCTCAATGTCATATGGTACGAGCCTATCTCAAACTCCACAGCTGATGTTGAAGCAACCAAGAGAGCACAAGAGTTCCAGCTAGGATGGTAAGCGAGCTTCACTTACTAACTCCATTGTTTTTATTGATCTGATCATTGATAGCTGATGTGGTGGAGCCGAAAGGTTTGCCGATCCCTTCTTCTTAGGCGATTACCCGGCAACGATGAGATCGAGGGTCGGACAAAGGCTGCCTAGGTTCACGACCAAAGAGGCTGATTTGGTCAAGGGCTCGCTAGACTTTGTGGGGATCAATCACTACACCACATTCTACACAAAGGATGACCATTCCAGTGTCACCAAATACTTGTTGAATGATACCTTGACAGACAGCCAATCCATCAGCCTCCGTAAGTTCAGTATTTTCCGCCAAAATTTAAATCTAACTTGGTACTGATATGTATATCTTGCACGGTGTTTTCAGCCTTCAGAAATGGGAAGGCAATTGGAGATAAGGTAAATCATGTTAGCAAGATGCACATCCATTATGACAAGAAGTCCATCATCTAAGAACAAATATTTAGCTGCAACGTTATTGATTTTGTGCTGTAATGTTGCATTTGGTTCCAAAACTGTAGAAACAACTGAATATTGCTCTCATACGCCTTTGTGCAGGCCAATTCGATATGGTTGTACATTGTTCCCGTCAGCATGAGGAAACTCATGAACTATGTGAAAGATAGATACAACACACCAACTGTCTACATCACAGAAAATGGCAAGTACATCCTGATTTTAGTGTATTAATTTAACACAACACTATAAAGATTGAACAAAAAGTTGCTTCGAGTTTACGGACATATTTAAGAAGTTTTTGTTCTCAATCTGTGAAATGTGATTTCCTCTTTTTTGCAGGGATGGATGACAGTAATAGCCCCTTTATCCCCCTCAAGAAGGCCCTCAAGGACTCAAAAAGGATCAAGTACCACAATGACTACCTTACAAATCTAGCTGATTCCATAAGGTACTCACTAAAAAACATTTTGGGATTTGTGGACCAGTTAATATATATATAGTTTAATTTCTGCAGGGAGGATGGTTGCAATGTTCTTGGTTATTTTGCATGGTCCTTTCTTGACAATTGGGAGTGGACTGCTGGATACACCTCAAGATTTGGGTTGTACTTTGTCGACTACACGGATAACCTCAAGAGATATCCCAAGAACTCAGTTCAGTGGTTCAAGAATTTCTTGTCATCCTCTTGATCAAAATTTTATAGCTAATGTTAGAGTCCATGAATGTACTTGAGAATTTATGCACTCATTTATTGTATATATATACAACTAACTTCAGAAACGTGTTGTACATAGTTATGGGTTCAACATGATAATAAAAGAATTCCCGCTTTGTACAACCAAGAGTGCACCATAGACCATAGATCATTATGATGTAGAGGAATACTTCCTCCGTTTCATAATTGGTTAAACTAAAGAAAATATTTATGGAACGGAGGTAGTAGATATTAGTATATTCTTGTTTTCACTAAGCCTCCATCTTGCAACACACTCAAAATTAGACCCAATATGAACTTAAGAACATGGTTAATGTGAATCCTTGGAGGGGTTCAACCTCGTCTTCAGCTAATACTTCGCTCTAGCTCACTCAGAACCAGGCGTGTGCACACATTAGTTTTCTGCCATGCATGCTGAATCTATACGCAAGAAATGAAATGCATATAGAACCCATACAAGCTTTCGCACACACGGATTTTCAAGATGGTCCAATCTCAACGAGCAAGGTTTTTGGATTTTCGCATTGGAAGTTGCTTCACAGAAGGGGTAGGCTCTGTGTGTTCCGTATCTTTTTCAGCATGTAACTGCCAGCTGAGCCGGTAGCGTGTGCGGTGTCATGTATTTAGATCCTAATACACATCCAAATTTTGCACATCTTATATCTGACACCTTAACTCCTTCATGTTTACTTTTCCCAAAGAAAATAAATCAACAACAGTAGATTTTAGAATTTTGCGATATTGGTAAAAAGCTACAGGTAATAAGAGTAAGAAACATATCACTTGTACCAGGCGCCTGACAGCAAGTACAAATTAAAGAGGAAAGTGAAAAAACTGATAACTTGCACAAAGGAAGGGGACTTGATATACACATTTTTATTGAATTTGGATTTGGCCACACTACAGCGATACTGAACAAAACTGTGGCCTTGTCGAATTCAACTGGGGAAAGAAAGCGAAGAAACAAGGAACAAAATCCTCTGTCATGTTGATCAAGCTATTGCTTGCACGGGTAATAAGAGTAAGAAACATATCACGTGTACCAGGCACCTGAAGCAAGTACAAATTCAAGAGGAAAGTAAAAAAACTGATAACCTGTACAAAGGAAGGGGACTTGATATACACATTTTCATTGAATTTGAATTTGGATTTGGCCACGCTACAGCGATACTGAACAAAACTGTGGCCTTGTCGAATTCAATCGGGGAAGAAAGCGAAGAAACAAGGAACAAAATCCTCTATCATGTTGATCAAGCTATTGCTTGCAAGGAAACTAACTATACAGGTATGTACCAACACTACATATGTCAGACTGTCTATGTAAGCTTCCGCAGGTATTTCCTATCGATGCATCCAATGGCAGCCTGGCGACGTACATCAATAAAGTCACCCCGGCAGCCTGCCTTCTTCGTGCAAATTCCAGGAAAACCTGTGAAACAATTAACTCTGCTGCTTCTGCTGCAGCCGCCACTAAGTCATCATTTTATTTACCTTGTGATCCCGCTGTATGACGGCCAATAACTTATTGCATTTTCATCAACAAATCTTCTCAATTAACAAGTAACTAGTTCACAGGATGCTAGTCTAGCTCCAGTAAGCAATCTTGCATTGCCCATGAATACCTTTATATCCCTAGAATAAAATCAAGGAAATAATCAGCACGCCAAAGAAAAGAGACATATATCTTAACTAGTGCAAATAAAGATTTGGAGACAGCTGCTGCATACTGCAGATGACATTTACCTGCATCTTGGAACTGAGCATTCCCCGTCATTACAATGTTTTGAATGGGTGAGCAGAAGTTTCCACATGAAGATACACTTCTGGCAACCTCCTTGGTTACGGATACCACATCGTGCACCATGGAAGAACAACTTCTTCACCGCAATACAAAGTTTGAAAGTGCAATTATGCGGATCATAGAAGCATTTTGATGCATGTACCAGACCCTCAAGGTAGTCCTGCTTTGAAAAGAGGCAACTTCATTAGTATGATGAAACACAAGACAATCCTATCATTTTCCCAAAATAATTAAAAACTACACAATCATTACGTAAGAACTTCACTGCTTATTAAGTTGGATATGCAATTGCCTGGACAAAGGAAGTAAAAAACTTCCAACGCTCAAAATCATGAAACAAAAAAATTCAAATGACATCTTTCATTCAAGAAAAATTCAAATTGGGCAAATTATGGTCAGAAAAAGCAATGTTGCGATGCCTAAAAGGCTTACGCTGTGCCAAAATTCATGTTCAGAATAATCCAAAAACTGTAGTGCGACATTCTACCTGAACAAGGGAACAAAACATGAGAGATGGATCCTGTTTGTCTAATCGGTTATGCCTATTTGGCTGTTTGTTAAATCATCTTATCAACCTCAGACTATTTTTACACAGCAGATTATAGAATAAGTTCAACAAGCTGAGCCGTTAACAGGGATTTAAGGATACCTGTAGAGTGTAGTTTGGCAATAGGCAGCGACTGTCTGTCTGTTTAAGTTTATGAATGTGCAAATTTTCACCCCCTTGTTTATAGCATGAATCGCAATATTTGCAGCCAAGGCAAACCAGGCATCGCCATGCCAAGCGTTGATCCATGGTACAATGACAAGCAGAACAAGCTGAATCATGCAGATTATAAAGAATCATCATTGTTGAGTGTTTTGCCCGTCGGAGTGTATCAAACTGGTATTGGTTATCTTGACAGTGCTTCAAGAAATCTATTCTGCTGTCAAAATACTTGCTTTCCATTGTTGGATCTCCATCATCAGTCTCTGGAAGAGGTTCTTCCTCTATCTGTAGAAGAATTAGTTACTTTGGTCAGAATAAATTTTATCATACATGATCAAATAGCAGCATGCACATTGTGCTTGCTTTATTCTGCTGATGAAATGAACTTAAAGTATAGCAGAGTAGCAGAGTTTTTATAGCAGTACTCTGAGAAATGTATGTTTTTGTTTCGTTGTAGCTGGGTGCCTGTCCTTCTGTGGAGCACTTAGCTCATCTGCATGACATCTACAAGACGAATAACAAAAATGTTGTCAGTAATAGGTGTTTTGTCAACGCAGTGGGTGAATTATCGATGAACATAAACAAAATAAGTTCTAAAACAGGGCATAGGTGCTAGATGATCAATGTAAGTGACAGGTGATCAATTTAAAAAAGCTGGAAGCTGATGGTTGCAAGGGCCTAGGTGCTAGATGATAATGCATTTGTGCAGTTATACATATTTTCCATAACACGGATATTCCCACAGGTGCTATTTTACCAAGTTCTATTTGGTCATCGAAATACATATAAGGCAGCAGATTCTGCAAGTTCAAAATAAAATAAAAGTGATCAGAAGAAATACTTACTGGTCACAAAGATGGAAGTTTTTGCAGCAGGTACAAACCCAACTTTTACCAGACACAATTGGTTCGTGGCAATGCTTGCAGAAGTGTTGAAGACAAAGCATGATAAAGTCTTCTTTCATTGTACGCATCTTTTCACCAAGCTGCCAAAAAAAGGAAAAATATGGTCTCGGTACCCACATTATACTGAAAGGTGGATTAGAACATGATTTAAAATTTAAATAAACTAACCTTGTGCACTAATAGGATATCCTCAAGGTTTCCTTTCCTGTCATCACGTTTGGCAACCCGTAGGAGCCTTCCTACTTGTGTCTCTTTCTTCTGTGAGGTCTTGTCATCTTTCTTCTCAAGGAGTCTCTCTGCTTCCCCGGGCCAGAAATCGTTCTCACAGTATGGCAAACATGCTGCTGAGATATTGGCCTTGCATTCACTGATAGGCTGAAGGAAGAAGTCGTAGAGGGTATTTCGCTCCACAACTACACCCTCCTTAACAGCCTTCTTGACCAAGTTCTGATACCTAAGAAGATTCATGAGAAAGCCCAATGAAGGCCTATAAACAAATAATTAGATTAAAAATCATAAATATCGTGTTCTAAGTACATACCAGCTCCGAAGCTTGTCAGACTTTGGCATTTTCTGTGACGTGGGATGACAATACAAAACATAGTCATCACGCTTTGTAGATGGGCAAGCCCATATGGAGCAGCTTACAAACCCTTGTTTCTTGCAGTAGTCCAAATACCCAATCTATAAAAGAAAACATATCGGAAGAATTTGAGCCCAACATGAAATCAAGAATGTTGTCAGTTGAGTATTTGCATTCTCATACCAAAATTTCATGGTACACGAAGGTACGGAGAGCTTCCCCACTTGCAGATTTGATTTCAGGCCTGAAGTACTTGACAGAATCGATATATGCAAGATAAACATGCCTTCGGTTTGGTGATGGGCTAGCAGAACCATACTCTTGCACATACATGGCGAATAGACAAACATCCACACCTTCATTCTTTTGAAACAAGAGAATGGCCTGTATAAAACAAAAGGCAGCAAAAGTTAGCCTTCGTTATGTACAAATTAGAAGGAATTAATATTAACATGGATACTATGACAAGAGTATTTGTCAATTAAAGCATTGTTCAATCACCTTTGATTTGTACGGGAATTCCCCAGGATATTTTCCTTCTTTAAAAAAATCCCTAAAACGTGGTTGGACTTGAAGTACTCTCGCAGCTGAAGAAACCACTCTAACAGTAAGACCATCAACTCCAGGTACCTAAGAATTGGAGCACAAAAGAAAAAATTACAATAATTTACTACATAATTGACATCATATTGTAACACAATTCATAGAGACAAGCAAACAATTAATCAACACAGACAGTCTGATAAAGAGTGAACATCAGCAATCACAGCTCATTCCACAATTCTATTCTTGTTAAGCTGGTCATGCGTATATGGCGTGCATCATCACATCAAATTATCTTTATTTAAATCCAATAAAATCTGAACACATGACAGCTACAGTTTAACAAAAGAAGATCCCGAAATAGAAAAGATATATCCCCATTATACATGTATATTCCAACACAAGGATTAATGACCTAATAATTGAATCTCAAATATCATATAGAAAAAACAGAAATGTTCAGTTCAAGTACAATACTGTACTGAATTAAGTCAACAGTATGAGATTACAATATCCTGAACTGAATTACTAAGCCAACAGCACAAGGTTAAAACACAAGAACTAATATATAAGTTTGAACACACATGGATGGGCCTACAGTTAGCTTTATGGTCAACCTTTGCAAATAACTCATGGGACCTCTTTTGTGTGTTGTACAAAATAATCATAAACAAGAGACAATACCTCTTCAAGACTTTTTCCTGAAGCGCTTGCCCTCTGCAGCCGCTCGTGCTCAAGCCGCCCTAAAAGTCTTCGTTCAATATGATCACTCAGTTTAGTTCTTGGTAACTCCAGAGCTCCTAGAACAGTAGATGATTCCAGCAAACTTATATATCCACTATCCTTCTCCTTCAATAAACATTTGGCACAAGTATATTCTGCATCCTCCTCCACAACCTTAGGGTTAAACAGAGCGCATATTTGGTGCTGCCAAGCTTTGCACTTATCGCACGCTACCCACTGAAATGACACATATGAGCAAAAGATGAGAAATTCATACATAATTATGAAATCATGAATAATAATTAGAGAGATATAAGAAAAGCACATTACCCATTCAGGCTCAGCATCTGTTTCTGCATAACTGAATCTCTTTTGATATTTAGATTTCGCAGTACTAAGATGGTGACATTTGGCACATATTGAACCCTTGTCATTCCCATTTTCAACATGAACGTAATAAGATCCAGTCGAATTTATTATTTTAAAACAGAGAGCACAAAACCGTGGGGGCGGTTCAAAAAGAAGCCTCTCCATCCCGCATAAATTGCATGTATTTTGGTCGGGCAAGCCAGACTGGAGTTCTTCCGTCGTCACCTTGCTCTGAAAATAAAATAAAGCAAATTGTGACAAGAGATATAAGCCAGTAGCTTAAAATAACTAATATTCTGCACAATACAATCAATCCAGTTGCCATTCTTGTGCCTGAATCAAGTGCAGGTACATAATAACTACTTAACTCTGCATATTACTTAGTGACATAGGATCAGGTGGTATTACAAAATAATGGAAAACCAATGAGAACCAAATGGCTCACTCACCGGACAAATATGCTGGTTCAAACTTCTCAGGTGATCTCTAAGCTCATCAGCAGTCAAAGCATAAAGTATTGATGCCCCTCTTTTCTTCATTGCACTTAAGCCAGCTCCAACTGCTGTTTGATCCACTGAGCTAAGCTTAGAGTCCTTCATCTCAGCATCACCATTTACATCACATGATTCTTCTTCTGCTTGTACAGCAGTCTCTGGAAATCTAACAATGTCCATGCTATGCATATCTTCGTTGGTTAGTCCGAGTACAACATTGCTGTCCCCCAAGGAACAGCCAGAGGGTGACTTTGTAGGTAACTCTGTGGTTTCAGACTGTAATGTTTCAGAAGATGCAATTTCATTGGCAGCAGGCAGTTGCTGGTTTGGAAACTCTACTTTAGTGGCATGGACAGGACTGGGAAAATTAATCTTTAATCGTTTTGCTGGATGATGCTTGCCAGAAGATTCATCTGAAGTAGGCGAAGTTGGCTTGGATACAGTGCTATTTGATGTCGGTTCAGCTCTCCCCACTCTCTCTCTAATAGAACCACAATTACCAGAGTCAGCCATGTAGCGACATTGATTATGGCTGAGTTTGGTGTTCAAATTTGAGCATTTCTGTGTGCTGAAACCTTGGGAGTCCAATACCTGGCTACATTCATTCACTTGCATGCACTCGTCAAGTTCGCATTCTCCTTTGATGTTCTGGCACATTTTCGATTGGTCATAGATATAAGACAAGTCATGGGCTCCAGGCGTGATATTTGACTGATCTGGCTGCTCTATTGGGTGACTATGCGTATACACCTCCTCATCACATTCTCTGTATTGTAGCGATAATGGTACTTGGCCAGTGGAATATCGGTTGTCATTTGTCGAATTTGCGGATCGATCACACATTGCAGAAAAAGAACTGGAACTACCAGAGGTCGACGGCTGTGGACTATCAACTTGATGAGCATCACCTGGAAAAAAATGGCCATAAATGTTTATGTTGCGAAATAGCTTTACTTCAGGTTCATACATAAGTCAGGTATAAGTAAAATAACTTACCTCGGAAATGGTCCTTTGAATGGAAAGTATGCACCCCACCACTGAAATCCCCAGCAAGAGAGGGACTGCATTTTGGTAGTCCTGACAGACATGGAGCAACTGTGGTATTTGCTAAGCATTCAGCTGATGAACGAGCAAAGTTGGCAGGAAACTTATGGTGGCCATTTGGTGCAAATCCTGCCAAAAACAATCCAACATAAAAAACCCGAAGTTGTGCTGTGAGGATAAAGTAGAGAACCCACTATCTTAAGTGTGTAACTCACCCTGAGGATAAAACACATCATTTGATATGTCTCTTGCACGCAGGGACGGACTGATAGAACCAGGAACAGCTCTACCATACTGTAAATTTGAATCTGTAACTTCCATCCCATACTGTTCTGCGTTGTATGTGGGTAAAGCCACTGAAGAAGCCCAAGAATTTCTACTGTTGTGAAATGATCCACGAGTGAGAACAGCATTCAACCTAACTTGTACAGTTTCAAGATCCATGTACTCCACCTGAGAAAAGGACTAAGTGTTAGTAGGTCATTCAGAATTTAAGAGGATGTTTGGTTCACAGCCAGAGATTGCCAAGCCAAAAATTGGCGTTCGCCACACATGTGGCTTGCCAAATTTTGTGGCGAGATAAACCTGATTGGTTGGTTAATCAAATGTGGCAAGGATACTGTGGCAAGTTCTGGCGGGCAAAAAGATCGCCAAGGTTTCTCTGATGGAAAGTGTGGCAAAGGAACTTCGTGACTTTGGCCAGCCAAGTTTTGCAAGTTAACCAAATGCTGGCCAAAGGTGGTGTGGCGGGCCAAATTTTGGCTTGGCGATCTTTGGCTGGGAACCAAACGCCCCCTAAATGATTGAATTCCATGAGTGCGTATCAGATAAGCTAACAGTAAGAGTACCATGAAAGTTAAACAAAACAAATTAAAAGAATAACTTAAATTTTGAAAAGCAGTTTATGTTCAGAAGTAACTCTAAATAAGGCTAAAATCTAAAAATGATAAAAGAGCAGAAATAATAACCCTGAATAAAACACCACAGGCTATAGTACTACACTCCCCTTTACTTCACAGACCAAGAAAGCACTATGAAGTTGATGAGATGACCATACATAACACTATTAAGTGATGACATGTTACAACCACTTAACCTCTGCAGCTGTATTAAAATATGTGTAGGTACTTGGAGACAATACATTAACTATACCCTTGATTCCCTCGATAGACATAAATTTTGATGTGAGGACTCCTGTGTTCAGCAGAAATTATAGTGAAACGGAGGGAAGGGTTATATTTGCAACAAGAAGCAACACAAACCTGCGATTCAGCCTCCTTATAAAGCTGCTCATCAATACTTTTTGAAATTTCGTCAAGATAATGTTTGTGCAAGTTACAGAACTCCTGCCTTGTTTTCAGGTAGTGTACACTGGAGAGGAAAAGAAATCAGGATGTAATGTGGAAACAGGAAAAATCAACGATAAACACGGAGAGCAGGTAAAGTAGCTACACCTAGAACGTAGCCTACTGACACAGTAGTAGTGAGCTAGTAGCGCTTTGTGTGGTTTCATTTCAGAAACTTACATTTTATTCCGAACGACCCTACGGACCGGAGAAGTGTCTGAGTCCATGTTGTCCAGCTGAAGCATCTGCACTTGAAGCATCTGCACTGCGGCGCGTTGCGTGTACGGTTTTAGGACGGGGAAGCCGGTTGGTTGTGCATGCTGCTGCTGGACCCCTCGCAGGCTTTTCCGTGCCATCATCCTCGTGGATCACCTGAAAGTTTGAGTCAGTAACGGTTTACTCGGCATCTGCAGAATGTTACCGAAGAATCCACATTGCCTCTCTACACATTCCAATGTCGCCACAGAATACAAAAAATAAATTTGGAAAAAAAAAGAATACATATATGCTTTTTTTTTGCGGGGGGAATACATATATTATAACTGCGGAATTATGAATTATGAACAGAGTAACGATCAGCCATACGTGAAACTCAATCCCGCAATTCCGTGGCAGGCGCGCAGCATCGCCTAAGCCACGCGCCGTGCGGGAACCAGAACAAGACAGAACGCAAGGACCCTAACCCTAGGGGGGGCGGGGCGTGAGATCCGGATCGGGGAGGGGGCGTTACCTAGGGCTCCACGGCGCAAGGACGGCCGGGGATGCCGTGGGGGAGGGCGATGGATGCCACGCTGGGGTCGCCGGCAGCGGGTGGCTAGGGTTAGGGCTAGGGCGGCGGTGTGACGGGGAAGACGACGACGACGGGCTGGACGGGGACGAGGAGGAGGTAAGAGAAAAATTAATAATAAGGACCCGGCCCAAACTGGATCGGAACGGCCCAAGATGCGGATCCAACTGCCTCGAAGGTGACCCAGGCTCGGTTTCGGCTTGGTTTGGATTTGGAGGACAGCTGACGGGGAGGGAGGATAAATTTCTTCGGGGAGGGAGGATAAGTGTCTTTGGATCCGAGTTGAATGAAGACGGAGGAATGATGAATCTCGGAGAACTTTGGGGGCTACTGTTGTGGGTATACTTTATGGGTGTATCAACAACGTGGCCTAGATCCGGCAAGCCCGGGTGGCCCATAGACGGTGATGGTGGCATGTGGCCCATCGGGCGGCCCAGTTGCTGTAGATCAAGATGGATGATGTCCAGCCCAGGAACAAGGAGCCGGATCCCAACCGGCCTACTGAGGTAGCCGGATCCTTGGAGGTCTATGCCAGGAGTCAGATCCGTGAAGGCCCATGAAGGAAGCCGGATCCATGACAACAAGTTAGGCATAGGTGGATCCTTGACGTACACGGCAATGTAATATTCCGTAGTTAGGCAACTTGTATTCCGGGTAGGACTCTCCATAGAAACCCTAGATCCGGGCGCCTATATAAGCCGGATCCTGGGAGCCCTTAGGGGAAGATCTCGAGTTAGACACGAGACAACCACAACTCATTGTAACAACGCGAAAGCGCCCAGATAATTCCAGACAAGCAGCAGTAGGCCTATCTCCGAACAGGTGTTCCGAAGCAGGGTAACTCGCGTACCACCGTTCCGAGGACTCTCCGCCCAATGGCCCTACTTCATCTTCCCTCCATGAGGATCCCTCCTCTGGAGTACCGTCGAATAGGCAACGATAGATGACGATGTCTTGGTTGATGTCTTGGTTGATGACGGTGAACATGAACCAACAATGACCACATGAACGAGAGAAGTTGGATGCAACACTTGAATACGTCCCTTGTGGGATTTCATCCTGCCTTGCCACATGGTTGAAGAATTAGAGTTGTCGGTTCAATGTCAAGCCGATGTCAGAGCAGAGGACAACGCATGGGCACTTTTAGTAGTTATTATTACATAATAAATAAAAAATAAATAAAGACGCAGGTTTGGAACGGAAATGATCGGTAGTACCATTTATCCTCCCTCCCTTTTTTTCTGAGAGAAGAAATTTATCCTCCCTCCCCGTCAGCTGTCCTCCAAACCCAAACCAAGCCGAAACCGAGCCTGTATCACCTTCGAGGCAGTCGGATCCGCATCTTGGGCCGTCCCGATCCAGTCTGGGCCGGGTCCTTATTATTAATTTTTCTCTGACCTCCTCTTCGTCCCCGTCCAGCCCGTCGTCGTCGTCTTCCCCGTCACACCGCCGCCCTAGCCCTAACCCTAGCCACCCGCTGCCGGCGACCCCAGCGTGGCATCCATCGCCCTCCCCCACGGCATCCCCGGCCGTCCTTGCGCCGGGGAGCCCTAGGTAACGCCCCCTCCCCGATCCGGATCTCACGCCCCGCCCCCCCTAGGGTTAGGGTCCTTGCGTTCCGTCTTGTTCTGGTTCCCGCACGGCGCGTGGCTTAGGCGATGCTGCGCGCCTGCCACGGAATTGCCGGATTGAGTTTCGCGTATGGCTGATCGTTACTCTCTTCATAATTCATAATTCCGCAGTTATAAAGCATATATGTATTCCCCCCGCAAAAAAAAGCATATATGTATTTTTTTTCCAAATTTATTTTTTGTATTCTGTGGCGACATTGGAATGTGTAGAGAGGCAATGTGGATTCTTCGGTAACATTCTGCAGATGCCGAGTAAACCGTTACTGACTCAAACTTTCAGGTGATCCACGAGGATGATGGCACGGAAAAGCCTGCGAGGGGTCCAGCAGCAGCATGCACAACCAACCGGCTTCCCCGTCCTAAAACCGTACACGCAACGCGCCGCAGTGCAGATGCTTCAGCTGGACAACATGGACTCAGACACTTCTCCGGTCCGTAGGGTCGTTCGGAATAAAATGTAAGTTTCTGAAATGAAACCACACAAAGCGCTACTAGCTCACTACTACTGTGTCAGCAGGCTACGTTCTAGGTGTATCTACTTTACCTGCTCTCCGTGTTTATCGTTGATTTTTCCTGTTTCCACATTACATCCTGATTTCTTTTCCTCTCCAGTGTACACTACCTGAAAACAAGGCAGGAGTTCTGTAACTTGCACAAACATTATGATCAAAAACAAAGTCAAGATTATTAAGCTAGGCCGCTTGGCCCAAACGAATTACTCTACTCCATCCACTACTACGGATTGTTTCAGCCAGCAAAACGGCACCCATCTCTCGAAACATGCTACCGCCCTGCCAAAACAGCAGCCTTCACTCCCTCCTTATTTTGAATGTCGCACTTTTGTGTTTTTTGATAAATAAAATATATTAATATCAGAAGATACCAATTACACTCAGCCTCTGCAACAACGCAGCACCATAATGTCAGTACGGATGCACACACCCAAAAAAGAAGTAAGAAACAAAAACCCCGCTACAGAGTCTAGCTAATGGAAGGAACCTAGCTGAGCAAATCTTCACAGTAACAAGCTATAAACTGGACCGATGGCAGCAACCTAATGGAAGGAACCTAGCTGGGCCCAGTATCAAAAACCAAAGCATCACAGACTAAGGCATAGCCTAGTGGTGTGAAGGGGCTGATGCCTTCCCACCCACCCGAGTTCAAGTCCTCATACTTGCAATTTTCGGTGATATTGTACCCCCCTCTATCAAAATACCACGTGGCCCCTCCCACGTAGGAATCATTTTAAAAACCAAAGCATCAACAGCCTTGGCTACACAGAAGATAAACAAGGATGTTGAGTTGATAGAATTACTACATATCCAGACTTGCAACCATATTCGTGCAGAAGTGCAGAGCTTGTAGGGGACCACTAAATTTTTGAAATGTCAACCTCAAAATGATGACCAAGACTTGCCCACAAGGCAATACCATTTCCACCATACCAGGCTACCATAGCCAGAACTACTTACTGTATTATTACAACAACGACGTCCCAGACTGCTGAACTCAGTCAAGCTGAGCTCACATGGCACAGAAACTAAGCCATCAACCCTAACATTTATGACCGATTAGCTGATTTGTACACCCCCACGGCGAGGACAGCTGAACAATCCTCTGCTAGCCAGAAGAAGAGGAGTTTGCACACGCGAAACCCCCCTATAATTAGCTCGGAAGAAACATATGCACAAAACAAGGAAATGGCCCGCATATGACAAATTTGGTGCCCCTGCGGAATTCTTCTGAAATCTAAAGAACCACGCCCTGTAAATTGTCGGACGAAACGCATACCCCATTAAATATCCACCACAGCCGACCATAAGAAGTAGTAGTAGTAGTAGAAAAGTAAACGCAGCCAGATGTAAACATGTGAACAAATCCAATCCACGACGCTAGGAGGCAGCGCGGGAAGGGGGCGAGGCCAAGAGGCGCGGAGGAGGGAGGGAGGAGGAGAGGGGTTTGGAGTTTGGGGGGGGGGGGGGGGGCTTACGGCGGGGCGGAGATCCAACTCGGGGCGGGCGGGCGGTGCAGGATCAGGGCTCGGCCGCCGAGCGAGCGAGCAAACCCTAGATCGATCTAGGTGGGGGGCACGGGGAACCGGCTGCGGGCGGGGGGTCGAGAGGTTCGGGGTGCTGTGCTGGGAACGGAAAAGCAGGGGCCTGCCGAGCTGGCACGGCTGTGAGGCTGCAGGGTGGGGTTTGTCTGCGTGGACCGGCTATTTTGTTTGGGCAGTCTGTCTCGTCCTTTTCGGGAGGGCTGGTGGTTGTTTTGAATTTTTTTTTTTTCTGATGATGAAATCCGGGGTGGACCGGGGAGTACCTGGGCATTGTTCGGGCCGGGCCGGGCCTAACAAAGCCCGACACAAAAAACCCCGCATATCCTCTTGGCAAGATCTCGCTGGATGTTGTTTTTGGTACACCCAACAACTTTAGGAAGGAAAGACTCGAGTTCGAGGTAGTAAATTGGGAATCTCAGTACCACGCTATCCTCGGCCGACCGGCGTTCGCTAAATTCATGGCAGTTCCCCATTATGCGTACCTGAAACTTAAGATGCCAGGCAATAATGGGACCACGATAACTGTTCATGCAAGTTTCTCTCGTTCCGATAATTGCGACAAGGACTTCCAGAAGATTGCCTCTAAATTCGGAGTCAGAGAAGAACTCAATGCACTAGACGTACTCACCGACCACAAGCAGCCACCTACCGATAATCGAAGTACAAGAGCCGACGAGTTTGACGCTGCCAAAGAAGCAAAAAAGCATCAAGTGCATCCCTCTGGTCCGAAGAAAACAATCAACGTATCGGCTGATCTTACTGTCGCATAGGAAGGCGCGCTCATCGAGTTCCTTCGTGAGCAATGGGAGATATTTGCATGGGAGCCATCCGACATGCCAGGTATTCCCAGGGAACTCGCTGAGCACGCCCTCAATGTTGACCCTAAAGCTAAACCTGTCCAGCAAACGTTACGTCGTTTTTCGGAACCGAAGCGTAAGGCCATCGGGGAAGAAGTTAATCGGCTCCGAAAAGCTGGGTTTATTCGAGAACTCAAGGAAGCTAAGTGGGTAGCTAACCCAGTGATGGTGCCGAAAAAGGACATAACAGCTCTCCGCATGTGCATCGACTTCACAAGCCTCAACAAGCATTGCCCGAAGGATCACTTTCCGTTGCCACGTATCGACCAAATAGTCGACTCCACGGCAGGATACGATCGCCTCTCTTTCCTAGATGCTTACTCTGGATACGATCAAATCAAACTCAAAGAAGAAGACCAAGGGTTAACGGCGTTTATCACACCACATGGTGTTTATTGCTACAACGTCAAGACTTTTGGATTAAAAAACGCAGGCGCAACCTATCAACGATGTATGCAAGCTTGTCTTGGGGAGCAGATTAGTAGGAATATCGAGGTCTACATCGACGATATCGTCGTCAAGACTAGAAACGCCGCCACACTCATCGACGATCTTCACGAAACCTTCGACAATCTCGACAGCTACAAAATTAAGCTGAACCCGAAGAAATGTTTCTTCGGGGTACATGGAGGCCAAGTACTCGGGTACTTTATATCTGCTCGGGGGATCGAGGCAAATCCCCTCAAAATCAAGGCTGTCCTTGACATGGAACCACCAAGAAACTTGCAGCAGGTGCAGCAGCTGGCAGGATGGGTGGCGGCTCTCAGCAGATTCATTGCAAAATTGGGAGAAAAGGCGCTACCCTTTGATACGTCGTAAACGTATCTATAATTTTTTATGCTCCATGCTTGTTTTACACCAATTCATATATGATTTGCTTACACTTCGTTGCACTTTTATACATTTTCCGGCACTATCCTATTAACAAGATGCCACAGTGCTAGTTCCCTGTTTTCTGCTATTTTTGTATTTCAGAAAATTTGTACAGGAAATATTCTCGAAATTGGACGAAACAAAAGCCGAAGTTAATATTTTACCATAACGAAGACGAAGTCTGAAGGGGAGACGACGAAGAGCCACAGGGGGCCAAACCACCCCTTGGCGCGGCCAGGCCTGGGCCCGCGCCAAGGCATGGTGTGGCCCACCCTGGCCTCCACCGACCTCGCCCTTTGATTCTTTGATATGGTTTGGACAAACTTTCGACATGTCACACTTTTGTGTGTCATCTTGTTTTATTTTGTGTTTTGTCCAAATCATATCTCCATTTGGTTCTTGAAAGTTTTGCATGCATATTTTCTCTATGTCTATCTTATGGCATGCTTGCTTTCGTTGATCCAATATATAGGGTAAACTCCACCAAAATCCTAAGTTGGCTAAGATGTGCATGAAACTCAATTTCATATCTATATGCACATGTTTACGTGGAGTTTGTCCTATGTATTGTAGTTCCTCTAACTACTCGGACCCAATTAGTTTGGGAACCATTTTGTACTTGAGCTTTGTCTTAGGTACAGTGGAGATGCATTGGATACTCGTCTCGCTCATAAGGAAGAAGTGAAGGCCAAGTGACTATAGGAGACGAGCTATGATGTTATGACAGTTGGAGATATGCCCAAGAGGCAATAATAAAGTGGTTATTATATATCTTTGTGTTTATGATAAATGTTTGCATACCATGCTATAATTGTATTAACCGAAACATTGATACATGTGTGTTATGTGAACAACAAGGAGTCCCTAGTAAGCCTCTTGTATAACTAGCTTGTTGATTAATAGATGATCATAGTTTCATGATCATGAACATTGGATGTTATTAATAACAAGGTTATGTCATTAGATGAATGATATAATGGACACACCCAATTAAGCGTAGCATAAGATCACGTCATTAAGTTCAATTTGCTATAAGCTTTCGCTACATAGTTACTTAGTCCTTCGACCATGAGATCATGTAAATCACTTATACCGGAAGGGTACTTTGATTACATCAAACGTCACTGCGTAAATGGGTGGTTATAAAGGTGGGATTAGGTATTCGGAAAGTATGAGTTGAGGCATATGGATCAAGAGTGGGATTTGTCCATCCCGATGACGGATAGATATACTCTGGGCCCTCTCGGTGGAATGTCGTCTGATTAGCTTGCAAGCATATGAATGGTTCATAAGAGATGACATGCCACGGTACGAGTAAAGAGTACTTGTCGGAGACGAGGTTGAACAAGGTATGGAGATACCGATGATCAAACCTCGGACAAGTAAAATATCGCGTGACAAAGGGAATCGGTATCGTATGTAAATGGTTCAATCGATCACTAAGTTATCGTTGAATGTGTGGGAACTATTATGGATCTCCAGATCCCGCTATTGGTTATTGGTCGGAGAAGAGTCTCGACCATGTCTGCATAGTTCATGAACCGTAGGGTGACACAGTTAAGGTTTGATGTCGTTTTAAATAGATATGGAATATGGAATGGATTTCTAATGTTTGTTCGGAGTCTCGGATGGGATCCAGGACATCACGAGGAGGTCCGGAATGGTCCGGAGAATAAGATTCATATATAGGAAGTCATTTTCTAAGTTTGAAAATGATCCGGTGTATTTATGGAAGGTTCTAGAAGGTTCTAGAAAAGTCCGGAAGAAATCACCGCGGAAGGTGGAGTCCCGGAGGGACTCCACCAACCATGGCCGGCCAGCCAAAGGGGGAGGGGAGTCCCAGGTGGACTCCACCTAAGGTGGCCGGCCACTCCACCAAGGAAAGGGAGGAATCCCACCCCAAGTAGGATTCGTCCATATGGCAGTTTTGAATTGGGGTCTTATTCGAAGACTTTGGGCAAACCCTTGGGGGTTCCACCTATATAATGAGGGACAAAGGGGAGGGGGCCGGCCACTTCAAACACACCTTGGCCGCACCCCATAGAGGCACCAAGGCCGGAGCCCCCCTCTCCCCAAACCCTAGCCGCCCCTCCTCCTCATACACCTCTAGTAGTGCTTAGGCGAAGCCCTGCTGGAGTTCTCCACCACCACCGACATCACGTCGTCGTGCTGTCGGGATTCCGAGGAGGATCTACTACTTTCGCTGCCCGCTGGAACGGGGAGGAGGACGTCATCATCAACACCGAACATGTGACCGAGTACGGAGGTGCTGCCCGTTCGTGGCACCGTCAAGATCTTCTACGCGCTTTTGCAAGCGGCAAGTGATCATCTTCTGCAACAACAAGATCTAATCTCGTAGGCTTTGGAAATCTTCGAGGGTTAGTCTCATGATCTTCTCATTGCTCCCATCTTCTAGATTGCTTCTTGGCTTGGTTTTCGTTCTTGCGGTAGGAAATTTTTTGTTTTCTATGCTACGAATCCCATCAATGACAAACTCATATCTACCACATCACACCACTGCAGCCGGGTAACAAGTATCTATCTACTTCATGCATTCTTATCTTGTATCCAACCGTGTGGTTGTCTTTGGCATGAATTGTTGTTTGAAAATGTTGTGGTCTTGCAAAGCTCTTAATGAAACCTCTTTATTGAAAATGCGAGAAATTTGAGATGAGCGCATATGGTAGGAAGTATATAAAATCATATTCATGATTCACCTAATCCCAAATATGCCATCTTAGCAATTGTATTGCACATCTTTTCCTCAATATGCTCACATGTGCAATAAAGATGAATTTGCAAATTTGATTCTTTCATTGATATTTCTTTTGTATCTATTTTGTGTGTACATGTTTCTTTGTGGATAAATATCTTTGTGATGTTGTCCACTTAGAGAAACGTATATACATGAGAGATGATACATCTTCTTTTCGTATCTTATTTGAGTCTTGTGTGTTGTATGGCTATGCTTAACAATATCATTCATTGAAGACTATGATGATGCTCAATGCTTATTCTTGTATTAGTCTTATAACATGCTTTGGCATGCCTCTCATACATCCTTTTGGTTGATCTTTCTCTTATGTTGCCTCTTGTTTGTTGCTCAACCACTTGTTTGTTCCAAGTGTTAAACCTAATCTCTTATCTATGATCTCTTGCCAATGTTTGTGTTTTAAATGGTAATGAGGGAGTGAGGATTCCATGTTGTGCACATTGTATTCAAATGAAACATTCTAACATGTGCACATACCTTGGGCAGCTTCCTCACTTTAATTAAAACACTCTTTTGCGGCTATCATAAATCTTTATTTCACTTGGTATCTTTTGCTTTGAATGATCTTGTGGCAGTTATGATTCCATGTTTGTGCACCTTACTTTGCAATGCAAATTGTCTATTTTGTGCACAAACCTTGGGAAGCTTCCACATATTACTTAGAGCATTCTTCTTAATCTTATCATAATTTCTTTCATTTGGTTCGTTCGTTCATTTGATTGCTTGCTTCATTTGTTGGAACTTCTTCACCTTCTTATCCTTTTGCAATCTTTGTTCCTCAATATAGTTTGATTTCCTTCGAGTATTCGTCATTGAATACGTGCATTTGATTTCACTCACATTATGAGAAATGCACACCTTATGCAGGAACTCTCACTATATTGGCCTTCTAAATTGTTTGCCCATTTCGGCAATCGATGCCAATGGGGGAGAAGTTTGGAGGGTTTTAGGGAATTGGTTGTATGCTTTTGTTTGCCTTGCATTGGTTGCTTTGGATGGTTGAATATTTAGAGGATACTCCGGTAGGCTTTGATTGCCAATATATGCAATGAAATTCAAGTTCATTCACACGTGCATATATTATGGGGGAGTTTGTTCTAAATATTCAACTTGTCTTGTTCGCTAAATTCCTTATATAAACCCTCTCAAAGAGATTGTCGTCAATTACCAAAATGGGGGAGATTGAAAGAACATGGAGCCCCCATGTGTGGTTTTGGTAATTGATGGCAATCCCTATGGACTAATGGTTGCATTGAGTTTCTCTTATAGGTTTTGTCCATAGGCAATGCTTGTACCATGAGTTGGTTTCAAGGTTGCAAGAAGAGGAAGATGCTGAAGAAACAAGTGCCTGAAGAAACTCCAGGCTGGATAATCCGGCCCCAAGCGGCCGGATCATCCAGCCCCTGAGGCCTGGAATGCGCTAAGGAAAAGAGGGGGCGGATGGAATTTCCATCCAGCCCCCGGATACTTTTTCCGTCCGGCTGGCACCAGGGGATTTTGCACCGCGCGGAAGTGAGCGGGGGCGGATGGTATTTCCATCCGGCCCCCGGATGGAAATACCATTCGGCCCCTAACAGTGGACTTCACACATTTCGGAGCAAACAAGAGCGAGCGAGATGAAGAGAATATTCCCCCGAGCTTTAAAGGAATATTCCGAAGACGGGGCGGATCATCCGGTCTGCCCGCTGAAGAACTTACCCTGGATCATCCGGGCCAACTTGGTCGGATCATCCGCCCCTCGACTCCGCAACGGCTACATCAACCGTATGGGCTATAAAAGGGGGAGTCTTCTCCCTCCTCAAAGATAGATCGGACCAGCATGAAGAACATGAAGATATGCCAAACAAGTAACTTTCCCTTGACAGTTTAATTATGGGGGAGCAATCCGCAAGACTTCATCAAGCAAGCATAATCAAGAAAGGCGTTCCATCTTAAAGCGGTCAAGATCGTCATCGTCAAGATCGAGTGGAATGCGCAAGATCAAGGTTTGTTCTTGATAGGTTTTCTCTCTTACTGGTCTCTTGTTGTTGGGAGACCGGGTGACAAGGGATTAACTTATCAATGCCTACAGATTGTAGACTAGGGTTTTGTTGGAAGTAGAGGGCAAGTAGATCTCGAAGGTTTCAGCCGAAAAGTACTCGACGACGTAAAAACTAGGGTTGCGTGAAACAATGAATCGATCCTTTCTTTGTCCCTCGACTCCCCCTTATATAGGAGGCGGAGCCGAGGGTTTCGTAATACACAAGTTACAGAGTCCGGGAGGGTTTCTAACCCGTCCCGTAAAATTACAAGTCTATATTTCCTAATACAACTCTAGCTTTCCTTAATACTATCTTGGGCTTCCGAACTTTATATTCTTCGAGTCATGGGCCTTCAGTAAACCCCGGGTACCATCTTTGGCAGGCCCATTGGGGATGCCTATGTCAGTAGCCCCCGAGATTTTACTTGAATCGAAGAATCGGGGAAAATCTCCAAATTTATAAGCATTCAATAACTTTGCCAAGCTTATCATATATCTTTGGATATACAATTCTATATTGTACAGGGATAATGGTAATTGGGGCTAGTTCATCTGACGGATCAGGTACTAGTTAACTGCTCTAGTGGCAATCCGCAAAAACCTACTTCAAAATCACGTCCCTGGACATGATTTCGGGATACTGGTGTTAACTCGACAGGTGCCGCTTAAGGTCTTACCATTCTGTCGAGTCCCAGTCATATTTTATCGGGTACCTAACGCGTCCGTTAGGATTTTTCTTCGTATCTGTTGATACGGAAAAGAGTAGCAAACCGACGTCAGAGACGGTGCCACGCCGCTCAGAACGGATCTGGGGTCTTACCTTCGCAAAATTTTGCGGCATTCAGAGATTGTTCGCGACTTTTAGCGCTCTGAGAATATATTGTCGAGTGCTTTTTCGGCTGTTGGAATAGCACATTTTATTGAGTCACAAATGACTTATCTTGCTTCCCGATGGGAGTATATGTAGAGTTATTTGTATAACTCGAAATATGCTCACTTTTTTTTCTTTTTACAATTTCATCGGGCACGCGAACAGCGTTCCCGATGGGAGTAGCCCCCGAGGCTACAGCCAAGGACTTGTGCTTGGTTGTAGGCTCAACGCTTTATGCCGCTATATTGTCATTCTTTCTCGAGCTCTTCACATCTATCGGGTGCGCGACCAGCGCTCCCGATGGGAGTAGCCCCCGAGGCTATGAACAAAATGCTTTGCTTTTGATCATAGGCTCCCGCAATTTCTATTTTGTCATAGTCGAATATTTCTTTTTTCCAAAGTAGCCCCCGAGCATTTGGGCAAAAACTTGTATTTGATCAAAGGCTCTCGAAATAGTCAATAATTTTTCCTGCCGCCAATTTCCTGAATCTTCACTGTCGAGATTTTCCCCTTGGTCAAAGTAACACCATTACTGACAACAACCACAATTGTTGTATCCAGAAGACGCGAATGCTGCTCTCTCTCTGTCTTGTGGGCCCAAATTCCTCGCCAATTTGACACGTCGTGCAAGTGGGGAACCCACGTCCTCCGCTTTTCCTGGCGCACGTACTGTAGCGCCTGTTCCGTTCCTTCTCAATCAAAATACCATTTTACCCTTAACCATATCTGCAATATCCACCGCAAGATTATTGCATCCAACAGTGCATTGATTCGCCAAATCTCTATATAAGATCTTCTTCTTCCTTCGTTCACCTCTTCGCTTGCGCCGCACCTCTTCTCTCTTCTGCATAAAATCCCCGTCGCGCCCTAACACCTCCTGAGCTCATCCACGCTCATACTTCGCACTTTGGCCATTGTTGATGCCACCGCGCTCGCGGCTCACCCGCCACAGCACACCGGAATCGAAAATGGCAGCTGAGGATCTGGAGTGGGAGAGATCCAAAATCTCCAACCAAGACCTGAACTTGATGAAGAAGCTTGGGCTTATGCAGAAGAAGGACGTGCTGCGCTTCCCCAGCGAAGAAAGCTATCCATCTCCTCCAATCGAGTATCGGGTCAGTTTCGTCGACCACCTCATTCGCGGCCTTTCTACCCCCATTCATGATTTCGTCCGCGGTCTTCTCTTTGTTTATGGGGTACAGCTGCATCAGCTAACTCCTAACTCTATTCTCCACGTCGCAATTTCCATCACTCTTTGCGAGTGCTTCCTCGGAATCCCTCCTAACTGGGCTCTGTGGAAGCGCATCTTCTACCTCCGCCGTAATGGCTCCCACAACATCGCCTACAACATAGGTGGTGTTGTTATCTGCGTTCGCCCTGACGTCGAGTATTTTGACGTCAAATTCCCTGATTCCGTCCAAGGGTGGCGCAAAAGATGGCTCTATGTGCGCGAAGAAAGCGCTAACTCAGTGGAGTACAACATAGCTCCTTTTTGATGGAAACGCCAAGATTCTTCGCCGCCGTTCCTGGGACGCTGAAGCTACCGAAGAAGAGAAAAAAGCGACAGAGGCGCTAATGTCTCGTATCCATGAGCTTCAGAATACCCGCGGCAAGGAACTGTCGGGTATCCAAATCACAGCTTACTTCCTTAGGATTAGGGTGCAGCCTCTGCAGGCTCGCAAAAATCCCCTTTGGACGTATGCTGGCGAAAAAGATGCTAACAGGCTCTCCAAGGATCTTTCTGTAAAGGACTTGGAGAAACTTATCCGAAGAATTTCATCGCTCAGCAAGAAAGATCCTATTCCATCTTCTTGCCGTGTGGAGCCATATAGTGTCTCCAACCCTCTCCCCAAGGTATTTTCTTCCTCTCGACGTTTTTGTCTTCTCGATGATTTTACTATTTATCGAGTGCCATTTTTACTAATGTCCCCTGCATAAATTTCTTGTCGACATTCTTTGTATTTGTAGAATCATCCAGTTCTAGCTTCTCTTCCTCCTCTTCCTGAAGATGGAGAGGTCGAAGAACAAGCTGTTGTCACTGACGACAACCAGGGTACTTCTCGCCCTGAGAGTGAAGTCGCGGGTTCTCAGAAATCCGCAGCTTCTTCTGAAAGAGAAGATTCTAAGGATACCGCATCGACACACTCCCTCCCCTCCGCTGTCTCTCCAAGGAACAAGAGAAAAAGGGACGAAGTTGACGATTTTGGCACCTCCAAAGCCGGCGCACCTCCTGCCGAAGAAATTGTTCCTACTGAGGGAAGGACAACTTTCAATCCTTACGAGGATGCCCTTGTCAGCTCGTAAGTTCCTTGCTGCTTTTTGTTGCTTGCTCTCGATATTTTGTCTATGTTGATTCTTACTTTGTCGCATTTTTATTGTAGTGGTGACGAGGATGAAAATCCACCTATTGATGCGACTGCTCGAACGAGTACGTCGCATACTTTAGTTGTCTCCGAAACTCAGCCTGATGGAGAGGAAACTTCGCCTCCTCAGCAGGACATTGAGCATCCAACTCCAATTGCAAGCCCCCGTGCCCCTTCACCCAAGAGGGCTAGGGTTGAACCGGCCAAGGAGCCTATCTTGCCAATTGGTAGTTCCACAACTCCTTCACTGGATGATGTAAGTTCTTTACTTCTTTTCTGTCTTCCGAAAATTTCAATACTATTGGCTCCCCTCTATTTTTGCTTCTTTTGCTTGTTACTGTCGAACTTTTCAATTCCTATATTGATTTTTCTTCCTCGACGTTTCTTTTGCAGCCTTTGATGAAGGAATTTATTCGTCTCGGTACCCAATTCGTCGGGTATCGTGACCATACTAAAGAACTTGAAGGTACTCTCTTTTTTTACTGCTCCGCCTGCTAAATAAATTCTCCTTCATTTTTTACCATGACACTTGTTTATTGTCAATTGTGTTGCCAGCCAATCTTGCGAAAGCTAACAAACGTGCTGATGCTCTTGCTCTTAAATTGGAGCAAAGCGAAAAAGCTCGCGAGAAAGCTGAATCAGATGCTGCCGCTGTCAAAGGTCTTCGAAAAAGACTTCATGACGCGGAAAATTCCTTAAGCGAACATATTACTCAGCAATTTGTTCGTGAAGAGGAAATTGTCACTCGCTTGCAGTCGCAGAGTCGACGTTTTGTCAGTAAGTACTTGGATCAACATGATTTCCTCGGGTAGCCATAGGATTCCTTTGCTTGTTTTCTGACGGGCTATATTTTTGCTTTATTAGGGAGAACGCAGCAAGATTATGATCTAGAAAATCCTGAAGGTGATCGCCTCCTCGACGCACTCTCCCTTCTTGAGATTCATGGAGATGAAGCACGCCAAGGTCTAACTGACGCTAGAATAGTTCTATCTCGGCTTTTTCCGTTCTTCTTCGTGAAGAAAGAAGAACCCGAGACTTTTACTGCTCTCTCCAATTGCTTCAAGTCCAAAGAAGATCTTGGACCCAGTCTTCGACAAGAAGGCCTAAAGATTGGTGTTGAAGGCACCATAGCTTTGGTTGCTAACATCCAACAGGATGTCGACTGGGCCAAAGTTAGCGATGTAAAGGATATGGAGACGAAGAAATGGCAGTCTTTGATTAAGGCTGCCAAGCCACACTCGAAGAAAATCCTTGCTTTCCTTGGATTCAAGCCAACTCCAGCTCCTAGTTCATCGAAGCCGGAGGTCAAGTAGACCACCTTGTCTCTATTTTGTTTTGCTTCTCTTTTGATGCTGTCGCCAAAGTAGCTTTGGTGACAACTTCCCCAATAGTTCAATAGGAATCTTTTGTAATAGCCTTGTAAACATCTGACCTTATTAATAAAAAAGCTATGTTGCCGAGGTATTGATATCGAATTATTTTCTCTCCAGTTAATTTTTGACAACTATACCACTGGGCCTCATTCCTTGGTTGCCTTGCCTGCTACGTCTTGCTCTAAAAGGTCCTCCGCTGTCGAGTATATTGGAGGTTTGTCGAGTGCTGCACAAAATGAGGACTTAGACGAACTCCGTCAACAACTGCAGTCGAAGAAAAAACAGATTCTCGTGATCATGGAACAGTCTCGAAGATCATCTGAGAATGAAAAACGAGCTGTTCAAAAAGCTCAAGAAGCCATGGCGTTGAAGGAAACTGCAATTGCTGAGGCTGCCGAAGCTACGCGCCGAGAGAATCATATGCTTGATCTGATGAATGATGCTAGCTTGGATATGACGGGTATGCTCCGCAAAACTTGGTCATTTGTTAATTTAACCTTATTATCTTTTACTCTTTGCTAATGTTTCCGGTAAAACAGGTTCTTTCTTGGATACTGCTGCCGAAGATCAACGTGTTGAAGCTCGAACCAATTTGCTTGTCAGGCTTGCTCGTGAGCACGGTGCCAATTTCTGGGTCACTCCTGAGCGTACTCGCCAAATAGTCAGATTTCAAGATCGCGCCAGTCAGGTCCGCGATTTTCTCGACTTCTGCACGAAAACTTTGTCTTTAGTCTACAGTACCATGTTTCCTTGCAACAGAATCCCAGACACCCTTTCTGCTTTAATGGAGAAATTTCGAGATGCTCCTCATATTCATCAATTTGTGCGGGCTCAGCTAGAAGCTGGGGCAAGATTCGCCATGATTATGATACAGATCTGCTACCCGAAGTTAGATCTTACTCAAATTGTCACCAAGTGTCTGGCCAAACAGGCGAAGCGGAGGAGGAACATTGATAAAATCGACAGTATTGTGCGCCCTGTAGCAGAAGAGATGATGGACGAACTGCTTCGGATGGATGCAGAATTCTTTGTGAGGGGTAGTTATGCTGAACATAGTACTGGTGCTGCAAATAACGAGGGTACCAATATAGACGTTATACTGAATGCTGATTGAAGAATTTCTTTGTTGTTCTTTCCCGGTCGAAGAATGCCTGTATATTGTAACTAATATATATGTTGTCAAATATCTCGAACTATTTTTGTTTCAACAAGCCCCCGAGCTTTGTTGTTGGTTCTTCCTGTGTGTCTATATTGTTTTGCGAGGTGTGTTGCACCAAGGCGAAATTTACTGTTTTGCAAGTTCTATTTTGTCGGCAGTTCATATGTATACTGTAGCTGCTGGGTGCAAGCCCCCGAGCGTGTCGATAAAGAAGATGTATATCACCAATATCTTTTCTATATTGCAGCACCGCGAGCCCGCCTCATTAAAAACCTTTCCAGCCCCACTCGGTGCCCTGAAAAGGAAAAGAGTGCGTCTGAAAGCTCGCGGGTGTTTCAGTACATTGTATTTTTACAAAGGAGGACTATATTTCGACTCTAAGCGTAGAACCGCCTGAGTTGCGCCACGTTCCACGGATTTGGCTCTGCAACCCCTGTCTTCTTGTCCTTTATCCTGTATGCTCCTCCTTCGATTACTTCTGTGATGATGTAAGGGCCGAGCCATGGCGACTCGAGTTTTTCATGACTTTTTTGAGTGAGCCGAAGAACTAAGTCACCAACCTGAAAAGATCTCGGGCGCAGACGTCGACTGTGGTAGTTTTTCAGGTCTTGCTGGTACTTGGTAACCCTTGATAACACTTCATCTCGAGCTTCATCCAATGCGTCGACATCATCCTCCAATGCTCTTTTTGAAGCTTCCTCGTCATACTCTGTTATTCTCGGAGAATCGTGCTCTATTTCTATCGGCAATACTGCCTCAGCTCCATGGACCAGAAAAAACGGAGTTTCTTGTGTCGCTGTGTTTGGTGTTGTTCGTATACTCCATAACACACTGGACAACTCCTCTGGCCAAGTATGTCGAGCTTTTTCCAGTGGTGCCAACAGACGCTTCTTGATGCCATTGCAGATGATACCATTGGCTTTCTCGACTTGGCCATTGGTCTGCGGGTGCGCAACTGACGCAAAGTGTAGTTTGATGCCTACCTCTGCACAATATGCCTTGAATTCCTTGGATGTGAAGTTACTACCATTGTCCGTGACGATGCTATGAGGTACTCCAAATCTGAAAACGATACTTTTCACGAACTTAACGACAGATGCTCCGTCCGGCGAATTTATCGGCTTCGCTTCTATCCACTTTGTGAATTTGTCGACCGCGACGAGCATGTACTCATATCCTCCTGGCGAAGCTTTGTGTAATTTTCCCACCATATCGAGACCCCACTGAGCGAAGGGCCAAGACAGCGGTATTGGCATCAACTCGTCACTTGGGAGAGTGAGGTTTTGCGGCAAATCTCTGGCACGCGTCGCAAGTACGAACTATTTCTTTCGCATCCTCAATTGCTGTCAACCAATAAAATCCTGCTCTGAAAACTTTGGCTGCTATAGCTCGACTGCTTGCATAATGACCACATATTCCTTCGTGTACATCCTTCAGGATCATCCTTCCTTCTTCAGGTGTGACGCACCTTTGTAACACTCCCAAAATACTTCGTTTGTACAACTCCCCTTTGACCACAGTAAAGGCTTTAGAACGCCTTATAACTCGCCTTGCTTCAACTGGATCGTCGGGTATTTGTTTTCGTAGGATGTATGATATATACACTTGCATCCATGGGATTTGTACCATCATTACTAGGTCCTGTTCCTCTTCTTCTTCTGGTGCTTCTTTCGTAGCCCCCGAGGGTTTCTTGTCCTTCTCCTTCTTTTTTGGCTTCTTCGACTTTGTAGATCTCTCGGCTATCTCTTCCCAGAATACGCCTGGTGGAATTGCGAGACACTGCGACCCGATATTTGCAAGAACATCGGCTTCATCATTGCTCAGCCTACTGATGTGATTTACCTCGCATCCATCAAACAGCTTCTCTAGCTCGTTGTATACTTCTTTGTATGCTATCATACTATCATTAACTGCATCACATTGATTCATGACTTGCTGAGCCACCAACTGCGAGTCGCCGAATATTTTTAGCCGAGTTGCGCCACAAGCCTTCGCCATCTTCATTCCGTGTATAAGGGCTTCGTATTCTGCCTCATTGTTAGACGCGTTTGGGAACGTCATCCGTAAGACATATTTTAATTTGTCGCCTTCAGGTGATATTAGTATTACGCCTGCTCCAGCTCCTTCCAACCTCTTGGACCCGTCAAAGTTCATAGTCCAGGTTCTCGATAAATCCGGGGGTCCCGTATTTTGTAACTCCATCCACTCTGCGATGAAGTCCGGTAAGATTTGCGACTTTATTGCTTTTCTTTTTTCGTACGTGATGTCCCGAGGGGAAAGTTCTATTCCCCAAAGGGAGACACGACCCGTAGCTTCTGGATTGTTCAATATATTGGATAAATGCGCCTCATTGACCACTATTATCGGATGCGCCGAAAAATAGTGCCGCAGTTTTCTTGCAGTTGTAATCACTCCATATGCTAGCTTAAGTGCATGTGGGTACCGCTGTTTTGATGGCGATAAAACTTCACTGATGAAATATACCGGCCTCTGTACTCCATGGAGTTTTCCTTCTTCTTCTCTTTCGACTACAAGTGATGTGCTGACCACCTGAGGCGTAGCTGCGATGTACAACAATAAAGGTTCCTTCTCCTTAGGCGCCACCAGGATTGGTGGTGTCGAGATTGTGCGCTTGAGATCCTCGAAAGCTCTGTCTGCTTCTTCGTTCCATTGAAACTTCTCCCCTTGCTTGATCAAAGCGTAAAATGGCAACGCCTTTTCTCCCAGCCTTGCGACGAATCTGCTTAAAGCTGCGACTCGCCCAGTTAACTGTTGTATTTCTTTCAACTTTGTTGGCTTCCTCATTGTTACGATAGCTTGAATTTTCTCTGGATTAGCTTCGATTCCTCTTGCCGAAACTAAGAACCCGAGAAGTTCTCCCGCAGGAACGCCAAAGGAGCACTTTGTCGGGTTCAGCTTTAGGCAAAACTTGTCGAGGTTGTCAAAAGTTTCCTTTAAGTCCTCGATCAATGTTGATCCTTCTTTTGTTGTTATGACGATATCGTCGATGTATACTTGTACATTTTTCCCAATCTGTGTTGCAAGACACTTCTGCATCATCCGCTGATATGTTGCTCCCGCGTTTTTCAAACCAAAGGGCATTGTTTTGTAGCAAAACACGCCATAAGGTGTTATAAATGTTGTCTTGACTTCATCCTCTTCTTTTAGTCTGATCTGGTTGTAACCAGAATATGCATCCAGGAAGGAAAGACGTTCACATCCTGCCGTGGAGTCGATAATTTGATCGATCCTTGGGAGGGGAAAGTGATCCTTTGGACAATGTTTATTGAGACACGTGAAGTCGACGCACATGCGAAGGACTTTCGTGTTTTTCTTCGGGACCAGCACTGGGTTAGCTACCCATGTGGCCTCTGTATGCAGCTCT
The DNA here is from genome assembly GCF_019359855.2 of Lolium perenne. Taxonomy (NCBI): domain Eukaryota; kingdom Viridiplantae; phylum Streptophyta; class Magnoliopsida; order Poales; family Poaceae; genus Lolium; species Lolium perenne. The sequence goes on along the minus strand of NC_067244.2, from coordinate 22,663,663 downwards.
TTGATGAATCCAGCTTCTCTGAGTCGATTAATCTCTGACAGCATAGCTTTGCGGTTTGGTTCCGAAAAACGCCGCAAAGGTTGTTTAATTGGTCTCGCTATTGGATCCAGGCTTAGGTGGTGCTCGGCAAGTTCCCTGGGTACTCCTGGCATGTCAGCTGGACACCATGCGAAGATTTTCCAGTGCTCACGGAGGAACTCGTCGAGCGCGCTTTCCTATGCGAGATCCATGTCTGCTGCGATGGACGTCGTTTTCTTTGGATCTGTCGGGTGAATCTGCACCTCCTTAGAATTCTTGGTAGTGTTAAAGGTTGGCTCCCTGAGTGGCCTTCCTACATCTGGTAACACATCATAATCAGTTGTTAGCTTTGACTCCATATATTCTGCCTGCATCCCGAAGGTTTCTGATAGTCGATGAAAATCCTTGTCGCATTTATCAGCTAAGGCAAAACTGCCCTTGACTGTAATTGGTCCCTTAGGTCCAGGTAACCTCCATAATAAGTACGTGTAGTGTGGTACCGCCATAAACCTGGCGTATGCTGGTCGTCCCAATAAGGCGTGGTATTGCGACGGGAAGTCCACAACTTCGAACTCCAGCTTTTCTATTCTGTAATTTTCTCGGGTTCCAAACTGAACGTCGAGATTGATCTTTCCCAGCGGGTAACTCGGCTTCTCTGGCGTGATACCATGGAAACGTGTGTCCGTAGGTTTTAAGTTTGCCAAGGATATGTTCATCTTCCTTAATGTATCTGCATACATAAGATTTAGACTGCTGCCTCCATCTATGAATACTCGAGATACGTCGAATCCTGCGATTACTGCCGGTAAGATAAGTGCTGATTGCCCTGGTCGAGGAACTTGCTGCGGGTGGTCCGCTATTGTGAAGCCAATGTCCTGTCCCGACCAATTTAGGTACTCAATCGTTGGTGGAGGCATCTTCTCTGCCATGAACACTTGTCGCGAGATTACTTTCTGAGCCTTGTTAGACGGCCTAGCTTTCTGAATCATTGAGACCGCACCGTTGGAATTGGGGTCGACATACGGAGGTGGGTGTGGTGCTGCCGCTATTCTGAGCTGGTGCCGATTTTCGTCCGTAATTGCGGGAGGAGGTGGTAGGTGGATCTCACTCCTTGGTCCTTGAGGATTTCTACTTGCTGCTTGAGCATTGGTTTGCCCTGCGAACCTCAACATTGCTTGAAAATTTCGACAATCCTTCTGCAGGTGTCCTGACTGCCTCTTCCCGTTATTGTCGAGATAGAAATGCATCTGACATGGCCCGTTCATCATATCCTCGGGAGATATATATGGTCTCTGGAACCTTGGTCCACTATTTTGCATGTTGTTTCGGGAATCATCTCTATTGTCGCCTCGGTGCTCGTTGCTTCTTTGATAGTCATCTCTATTGCTTCCTCCACTGTTTCCTCGAAAACCAGCCGATATTTGGCCAGGAGCATCATAACTCGAGAACTGTCGAGGAAAACGTCGCCTATTTTGAAAATTGCGACTACGGTCCTCCTCTGGTGACCTGTGCCGCTTATTGTGAACAGCATCCTCTCCGTCTGCCCACCTGTTTGCTATCTCCATTAATGCCGATACTGTCTTTGGGTTGGTTCTTCCCAAATCTTCGACGAAATCTCCACGTCGAATTCACCTTGAACGCATCTATTGCTCTCTCGTCAGATATGTTCTCTGCCGAGTTTTTAATGATGTTCCACCTCTGGATATACTTTCTCATTGATTCATCATGCTTTTGTCGACACGCCCTCAGCTCTTCTAGCGATGCGGGTTTTTTACAGGTGGATCGGAAATTCTTAACGAATACGTCCTCAAAGCTTTCCCAGCTGTCGATGGAACCCGGAGGAAGCTTTTTTATCCAAGATCTTGCGGCTCCGCTCAGGTGTACTTGAATGCTTTGCATGGCTGTTGCTCTGGTTCCGCCTATCAGCTTCACCGTCTCGAGGTAATCAACTAACCAATCTTCGGGATCTTGCAAACCATCGAATTTTTTGAAATTATCGGGTAACTTAAACCCTGAAGGAACTCGAGTCTTCCGGACCCTCCTTGTGAAGCACGGTAACCCACACATATCCTCGTCATCTATCTCTGGGGAATGTCGGTGTTCCCTTCTATTTTGTCGTGCTCTATCCACCCGTGCTTGTGCTGATGTGTCTCGTACTCCACTCGTTCTTTCGGGACCTTGAACTGCTGCAGTGGGTCGTGGACTATTTTGCCTTGCGGGTCCTTCGGGAGGCGAATTTATAAACGCCGTCCCCATGGCTCCGACTCCTGCCATGGCCATATTGTACAATGCTTCTCTTGGATCTCCAGGAGGTGGCTTGGATGCAAGAATGAAAGCCTGCGTCGCCATGTACCCAAGTTCTGGTGTCTTAGGGATAATATTACCCCTCGTGTCTATCAACATAAAGGACATGTCGAGATTTTGAACCAGATTCTCCCTATCTGCCTCAGGTATATTTTGCAGTCGAGATCTTGCCCTGTTGCGAGCTTCCCTGTGATTGCTTCCCGAAGTGCCTGACTGTCGACTCAGCTCCGCTCTTCGCTTGCTTGATGCTGATGCCGCTTCTTGCCTCCTATCCAACGCGGTCTTCTGTTTCTCGAGTTCTCGCCTGATACGTGCAAGCCTGTATTGATACGCTTGTAACTCCTCAGGTGTCGCTGTTACGGTCATAGGCTCTGTACCATTGATAGCTCTTTCGACTCGATCCCATACTGCCTGCGGAAATCGCACCATCTCTCGCGTCCCCGTGCCGATATATTTTGTTCCTAACCCTCGCGTGAGATCTGCAGGATCGACATACGGATTTCCTGCATCGTCAAAGTTCTCCGACGTCTCCTGTTCGCGACTTGTTTCTCCAATGGCGTAGATCTGATGATATTTTGGACTCTGAACTTTGTTGGGTTTGGTGACACCATCATGGAGATTGGTGAAGACCTTTCCAACAATAGTGGACTTGTCGATGAAGTTGAAGCTGTCTATATTGCTCGAGCCATCGCTTATATCGGAGTCCGCAGATGACTCGAAGGACATGTCGCTGAAGATCTTGGCAAGTTTTTCACTTGCCATAGTGCTGATGAAGCGTGGCGACGAAATCTCCTCGTCACCTGACTCGATCGGCGATGTTGAGCTCGAAAAATCGGAATCGACCGCTGATAATCCCGACGAGATCGGAATTTCGAGATGGTACGCTCCTTCCTTCTCGACGCGGAAGTAGAACTTTCCGAACGTCATCTCCATGGGCTCCTCCAGATACGCATATGCATCCAAACGGGAGGGCGGGTGAGGAATAAAATCGACTAGACCAGTTTCGATCTCTTTACCTCTGTCCATCGCATTGCTTGCAGTTGACGAAGTCGACGATCTTGAACGTGCCATCGAGATCAGCTCCTTGGCACCTCTAATTCCCACAGACGGCGCCAATTGACAAGGGATTAACTTATCAATGCCTACAGATTGTAGACTAGGGTTTAGTTGGAAGTAGAGGGCAAGTAGATCTCGAAGGTTTCAGCCGAAAAGTACTCGACGACGTAAAAATTAGGGTTGCGTGAAACAATGAATCGATCCTTTCTTTGTCCCTCGACTCCCCCTTATATAGGAGGCGGAGCCGAGGGTTTCGTAATACACAAGTTACAGAGTCCGGGAGGGTTTCTAACCCGTCCCATAAAATTACAAGTCTATATTTCCTAATACAACTCTAGCTTTCCTTAATACTATCTTGGGCTTCCGAACTTTATATTCTTCGAGTCATGGGCCTTCAGTAAACCCCGGGTACCATCTTTGGCAGGCCCATTGGGGATGCCTATGTCACCGGGTGTGTAGGATAGTTGGCCATTCTATCAAGAGGGCTCTCGAATGAGTCACTTGGTCGTATCGTTCGGAGAGAGCTCAAACCATTGCATGCTTTGCATCATGTTTCTTGGTTGTTCTTGGTTCTTATCCATGTGATGTTTTAGAACTTGTGCTCGTTCTCATGACAAGCTCTAGCTCATCAAAAATGGATTCTGTATGGAAAACTTGTTGCGTTTTCGAGTTTGAGGGTTTTATCAGTATGCCTTTTTAGATATGTCAAACCTCTCCTCATTTGTTTTTGTCTTCCCTTGTTGGACTATGATGGTTCCCTGCATGATCTTGTAGAGCTTTTTACAAGCTTCGAAATGAGTCTGAGATCATCAAAATCGGAGTCCGGATGCACAAGTTATGGCCGTTCTATTTCGCCCCTCTGCCAACCTTCTGGTGGGGGGCGGATGTAAATTCCATCCCCCCCCCCCCCCGGATGGTAATTTCATCCGCCCCGGACCAGGGATGTTCTCAAACGCGCGCAGAAACCTGTTTTAGGGGTAGGGCGGACCATCCGCCCCCAAACCCCCTGGACCATCCCCCCCCCCCCCCCGCGAAAAATCACAACGGTAAGTGATACGTCTCCGACGTATCGATAATTTCTTATGTTCCATGCCACATTATTGATGTTATCTACATGTTTTATGCACACTTTATGTCATATTCGTGCATTTTCTGGAACTAACCTATTAACAAGATGCCGAAGTGCGATTCTTTGTTTTCTGCTGTTTTTGGTTTCAGAAATCCTAGTAACGAAATATTCTCGGAATTGGACGAAATCAAAGCCCAGGGGCCTATTTTTCCACGAAGCTTCCAGAAGTCCGAAGACGAAACGAAGAGGGGCCACGAGGCAGCCAGAGCATAGGGCGGCGCGGCCCCTGCCCTGGCCGCGCGGCCCTATGGTCTAGGCACCTCGCGCCGCCTCTTGACCTACCCTTTCGCCTACTTAAAGCCTCCGTGACGAAACCCCCAGTACCGAGAGCCACGATACGAGAAAACATACTGAGGCGCCGCCGCCGCCAATCCCATCTCGGGGGATTCTGGAGATCGCCTCCGGCACCTTGCCGGAGAGGGGAATCATCTCCCGGAGGACTCTACACCGCCATGGTCGCCTCCGGAGTGATGAGTGAGTAGTCTACCCCTGGACTATGGGTCCATAGCAGTAGCTAGATGGTTGTCTTCTCCCCATTGTGCTTTCATTGTTGGATCTTGTGAGCTGCCTAACATGATCAAGATCATCTATCTGTAATTCTATATGTTGCGTTTGTTGGGATCCGATGAATAGAGAATACTTGTTATGTTGATTATCAAAGTTATATCTACGTGTTGTTTATGATCTTGCATGCTTTCCGTTACTAGTAGATGCTCTGGCCAAGTAGATGCTTGTAACTCCAAGAGGGAGTACTTATGCTCGATAGTGGGTTCATGCCTGCATTGACACCTGGGACAGTGACAGAAAGTTCTAAGGTTGTGTTGTGCTGTTGCCACTAGGGATAAAACATTGATGCTATGTCTAAGGATGTAGTTGTTGATTACATTACGCACCATACTTAATGCAATTGTCTGTTGCTTTGCAACTTAATACTGGAAGGGGTTCGGATGATAACCTGAAGGTGGACTTTTTAGGCATAGATGCAGTTGGATGGCGGTCTATGTACTTTGTCGTAATGCCCAATTAAATCTCACTATAATCATCATGATATGTATGTGCATGGTCATGCTCTCTTTATTTGTCAATTGCCCAACTGTAATTTGTTCACCCAACATGCTGTTCGTCTTATGGGAGAGACACCTCTAGTGAACTGTGGACCCCGGTCCAATTCTCTTTACTGAAATACAATCTACTGCAATACTTGTTCTACTGTTTTATGCAAACAATCATCTTCCACACAATACGGTTAATCCTTTGTTACAGCAAGCCGGTGAGATTGACAACCTCACTGTTTCGTTGGGGCAAAGTACTTTGGTTGTGTTGTGCAGGTTCCACGTTGGCGCCGGAATCTCTGGTGTTGCGCCGCACTACATCCCGCCGCCATCAACCTTCAACGTGCTTCTTGGCTCCTCCTGGTTCGATAAACCTTGGTTTCTTTCTGAGGGAAAACTTGCTGCTGTGCGCATCATACCTTCCTCTTGGGGTTCCCCAACGAACGTGTGAAATACACGCTATCAGTAAGTTTTTCGGGGACCTATTTAAGGGGCCTTCTTCCCCAACGGTTCCCCACCCTTTTTGGCAAGTTCTTGAGCACGTTTTTCACCTCCATTCTTGACCCTCTTGAGCTTCCTATCTCCTCAATCCCTCCATGATTCTTGCATATTTTTGAGGGAAAAGAGAGAGGAGATCTAGATCTACCATCCTACCAATCAAATTCCCCTTCTAGTGAGGGAATCTTTCTAGATCTAGATCTTGGAGTTCTTTGTGGATTTCCTCCCTTGCTCTCTTCCATTGTTGTTTATTTTGAGATCTTGAAATCTTTTCTCCCCCGTTCAAAACTTGTTGCCTCTTTTGGGAAGAGAAAGATGAGACCTGGATCTACTATTCTACCAATCAAATCCCTCTCCTTGTGAGGGGATCTTGCTAGATCTAGATCTTGGAGTAATTTGGTGTTCCTCCTCATTTTGTTCTTCCTCCCTTATTCCCCCAATAGCTTTTGTAGCTTTGTTGGAATTTGGGAGTGAAGGACTTGGGCATCGTAATGGTGTTCTTGCCATTGCATTAGGTGCATCGGTTTGAGTTCTCTACGGGGTTTCGGTCTCGTGGGAGTTCCTGAGTATTACCTCTTGGGTTCTTGGAACCCTAGACGGCTTGTAGACCTTAGTGGTGTTGTTGCCTATGTGGCCTTGTCGCCTTTGTGGCGTGGTAGCCTTTGTGGCCTTTGTGGCGTGGTAGCCTTTGTGGCGTTGTTGCCTTTGTGGCGCGTTGGAGCCTTTGTGGCCTTGTAACCGTGTGTGGCGTGTTGTAGCCTTTGTGGGCTTGTACTTGAGAGCCTCCGGTTGTTGTGGAGTTTGCCTCAAGCTTGATACTTGGGTGATTGCCCCAAGCTTGTGGATCGAGGATTTCCCTTTGGTGGGAAAGGCTCGAGGAGAATACGGTTGCCTTAGTGGCATTTTGGAGTGCCTTGTGCCTCCACACCGCTCCAACGGAGAGTAGCACCCGCAAGGGTGTGAACTTCGGGATACATCATCGTCTCCGCGTGCCTCAGTTACTTCTCAACCCGATCTCCTTTACTTATGCACTTTACATTGTGATAGCCTTCGTGCTTGATGTTCTATATATAGATTGCTATCACCTTGTTGCTTATCTTGCTTAGCATAGGTTGTTGGTGATGTGGGCATTACCCTTCGGGTAACCGACATTGGTCTACCTCCCTTGGCCCAACTAGGGGCCCATGAAGATTGTCCAAGACCAAGGTGGGCCCGTACGTCGGGTGCAACGAAGGAGACCTACCAGGAGACAAATTCTTGATGAACAAGGCAAGAAGGCGTCGATAAAGGAAAGACTAGAATAGATTCCGTTGTAACCTAGTCGAGTTCGGACAGAACTCTCGGGACCTGGCCTGCTATATAAAGGCCAGGAGAGAGCCTGCCGAACACAAGAACAACAGTACGCAGAACCTCCGCAACTTAGAGCACACACCTTAGAATCCTTGCCTTCGACGAGATCTACAAAGTAGTCTATCGGATACCCCCTTGTAACACCTTTTTCTCGATAATCAAGATCAGACAAGCAGGTGATACGTCTCCGACGTATCGATAATTTCTTATGATCCATGCCACATTATTGATGTTATCTACATGTTTTATGCACACTTTATGTCATATTCGTGCATTTTCTGGAACTAACCTATTAACAAGATGCCGAAGTGCCGATTCTTTGTTTTCTGCTGTTTTTGGTTTCAGAAATCCTAGTAACGAAATATTCTCGGAATTGGACGAAATCAAAGCCCAGGGGCCTATTTTTCCACGAAGCTTCCAGAAGTCCGAAGACGAAACGAAGAGGGGCCACGAGGCAGCCAGAGCATAGGGCGGCGCGGCCCCTGCCCTGGCCGCGCGGCCCTATGGTCTGGGCACCTCGTGCCGCCTCTTGACCTACCCTTCCGCCTACTTAAAGCCTCCGTGACGAAACCCCCAGTACCGAGAGCCACGATACGAGAAAACATACTGAGGCGCCGCCGCCGCCAATCCCATCTCGGGGGATTCTGGAGATCGCCTCCGGCACCCTGCCGGAGAGGGGAATCATCTCCCGGAGGACTCTACACCGCCATGGTCGCCTCCGGAGTGATGAGTGAGTAGTCTACCCCTGGACTATGGGTCCATAGCAGTAGCTAGATGGTTGTCTTCTCCCCATTGTGCTTTCATTGTTGGATCTTGTGAGCTGCCTAACATGATCAAGATCATCTATCTGTAATTCTATATGTTGCGTTTGTTGGGATCCGATGAATAGAGAATACTTGTTATGTTGATTATCAAAGTTATATCTACGTGTTGTTTATGATCTTGCATGCTTTCCGTTACTAGTAGATGCTCTGGCCAAGTAGATGCTTGTAACTCCAAGAGGGAGTACTTATGCTCGATAGTGGGTTCATGCCTGCATTGACACCGGGACAATGTGAGAAAGTTCTAAGGTTGTGTTGTCTTTGTTGCCACTAGGGATAAAACATTGATGCTATGTCTAAGGATGTAGTTGTTGATTACATTACGCACCATACTTAATGCAATTGTCTGTTGCTTTGCAACTTAATACTGGAAGGGGTTCGGATGATAACCTGAAGGTGGACTTTTTAGGCATAGATGCAGTTGGATGGCGGTCTATGTACTTTGTCGTAATGCCCAATTAAATCTCACTATAATCATCATGATATGTATGTGCATGGTCATGCTCTCTTTATTTGTCAATTGCCCAACTGTAATTTGTTCACCCAACATGCTGTTCGTCTTATGGGAGAGACACCTCTAGTGAACTGTGGACCCCGGTCCAATTCTCTTTCTTGAAATACAATCTACGCAATACTTGTTCTCTTGTTTTATGCAAACAATCATCTTCCACACAATACGGTTAATCCTTTGTTACAGCAAGCCGGTGAGATTGACAACCTCACTGTTTCGTTGGGGCAAAGTACTTTGGTTGTGTTGTGCAGGTTCCACGTTGGCGCCGGAATCTCTGGTATTGCGCCGCACTACATCCCGCCGCCATCAACCTTCAACGTGCTTCTTGGCTCCTCCTGGTTCGATAAACCTTGGTTTCTTTCTGAGGGAAAACTTGCTGCTGTGCGCATCATACCTTCCTCTTGGGGTTGCCCAACGAACGTGTGAAATACACGCCATCAAGCATATTTTCTGGCGCCGTTGCCGGGGAGATCAAGACACGCTGCAAGGGGAGTCTCCACTTCTCAATCTCTTTACTTTGTTTTTGTCTTGCTTTATTTTATTTACTACTTTGTTTGCTGCACTATATCAAAATACAAAAAAATTAGTTGCTAGTTTTACTTTATTTGCTATCTTGTTTGCTATATCAAAAACACAAAAAAATTAGTTACTTGCATTTACTTTACCTATTTCATAATGTTTCCTCCTAAGTTTGTTCTTAAAGATGTGCCGGTAGGTCGAGGGTCTATCCTTGGGAAAGACAATATAGAAGATTTTTTCACTCATATTAGTACGGTCGAGGATTTTGAAGATAGACACTTGGCAGAACTTGCCCCCACTTATGAAATTGCTGTTGCTTCTTTAGTACACGCATTAGAAGCTAGATTTGTTAATCTTAATCCTGTGATTCAACATATGTTTCTTACACTCAGTGATATGGAAGAAGGAGAAAAGAAAGACTTTGTATTAGAAACCCTTCTTAAAGAATTTGGGGGAATAGCGAGAGAAGCTAGAAAAGTTTTCACTAAATATAATATGCTAGGTTCTTATACCAACTTTGCCAGTACCCTTGAGAAGATGGAGAAGGATAGACAAAAGTACACTAATAAAGTTAATTATGAGGGGGATATTAAAACATCAATACCTTGCAAGCTCTTGGGAATGTGTGAGGCACTAGAAAAGAATTTTGATTGGATTGTTCCTGAAGATTTGTTTGATGAGAGTAGCAAGCCCAAGACTAATGAAAAGGGAGCCTCTGAAACTCACATAGAAAAGATAATATGCATAGTTGAGAATACTCCGCACCCCGCTGAGAATCCACCATCTCTTGATAATACTTGATACACACTTTCTGCGCCTAGCTGAAAGGCGTTAAAGAAAAGCGCTTATGGGAGACAACCCATGTTTTTACCTACAGTACTTTGTTTTTATTTTGTGTCTTGGAAGTTGTTTACTACTGTAGCAACCTCTCCTTATCTTAGTTTTGTGTTTTGTTGTGCCAAGTTAAGCCGTTGATAGAAAAGTAAGTACTAGATTTGGATTACTGCGCAGTTCCAGATTTCTTTGCTGTCACGAATCTGGGTCCACCTCTCTGTAGGTAACTCAGAAAATTATGCCAATTTACATGAGTGATCCTCAGATATGTACGCAACTTTCATTCAATTTGAGCATTTTCATTTGAGCAAGTCTGGTGCCATTTTAAAATTCGTCAATACGAACTGTTCTGTTTTGACAGATTCTGCCTTTTATTTCGCATTGCCTCTTTTGCTATGTTGGATGAATTTCTTTGATCCACTAATGTCCAGTAGCATTATGCAATGTCCAGAAGTGTTAAGAATGATTGTGTCACCTCTGAATATGTCAATTTATATTGTGCACTAACCCTCTAATGAGTTGTTTCGAGTTTGGTGTGGAGGAAGTTTTCAAGGATCAAGAGAGGAGTATGATGCAACATGATCAAGGAGAGTGAAAGCTCTAAGCTTGGGGATGCCCCGGTGGTTCACCCCTGCATATATCAAGAAGACTCAAGCGTCTAAGCTTGGGGATGCCCAAGGCATCCCCTTCTTCATCGACAACATTATCAGGTTCCTCCCCTGAAACTATATTTTTATTCCATCACATCTTATGTGCTTTTTCTTGGAGCGTCGGTTTGTTTTTGTTTTTTGTTTTGTTTGAATAAAATGGATCCTAGCATTCACTTTATGGGAGAGAGACACGCTCCGCTGTAGCATATGGACAAGTATGTCCTTGGTTTCTACTCATAGTATTCATGGCGAAGTTTCTCCTTCGTTAAATTGTTATATGGTTGGAATTGGAAAATGATACATGTAGTAATTGCTATAAATGTCTTGGGTAATGTGATACTTGGCAATTGTTGTGCTCATGATTAAGCTCTTGCATCATATGCTTTGCACCCATTAATGAAGAAATACATAGAGCATGCTAAAATCTGGTTTGCATATTTGGTTTCTCTAAGGTCTAGATAATTTCTAGTATTGAGTTTGAACAACAAGGAAGACGATGTAGAGTCTTATAATGTTTACAATATGTCTTTTATGTGAGTTTTGCTGCACCGGTTCATCCTTGTGTTTGTTTCAAATAAACCTTGCTAGCCTAAACCTTGTATCGAGAGGGAATACTTCTCATGCATCCAAAATACTTGAGCCAACCACTATGCCATTTGTGTCCACCATACCTACCTACTACATGGTATTTTCCGCCATTCCAAAGTAAATTGCTTGAGTGCTACCTTTAAAATTCCATTCTTCACCTTTGCAATATATAGCTCATGGGACAAATAGCTTAAAAAACTATTGTGGTATTGAATATGTAATTATGCACTTTATCTCTTATTAAGTTGCTTGTTGTGCGATAACCATGTTCACTGGGGACGCCATCAACTAGTCATTGTTGAATTTCATGTGAGTTGCTATGCATGTTCGTCTTGTCTGAAGTAAGAGAGATCTACCACCTTATGGTTAAGCATGCATATGTTAGAGAAGAACATTGGGCCGCTAACTAAAGCCATGATCCATGGTGGAAGTTTCAGTTTTGGACATATATCCTCAATCTCAAATGAGAAAATTATTAATTGTTGTTACATGCTTATGCATAAAAGAGGATTCCATTATCTCGTTGTCTATGTTGTCCCGTATGGATGTCTAAGTTGAAGAATAATCAATAGCGAGAAATCCAATGCGAGCTTTCTCCTTAGACCTTTGTACAAAGCGGCATAGAGGTACCCCTTTGTGACACTTGGTAAAAACAAAGGCATTGTGATGATCCGGTAGTCCAAGCTAATTAGGACAAGGTGCGGGCACTATTAGTACACTATGCATGAGGCTTGCAACTTATAAGATATAATTTACATGATGCATATGCTTTATTACTACTGTTGACAAAATTGTTTCATGTTTTCAAAATCAAAGCTCTAGCACAAATATAGCAATCGATGCTTTTCCTCTATGAGGACCATTCTTTTACTTTCAATGTTGAGTCAGTTCACCTATTTCTCTCCACCTCAAGAAGCAAACACTTGTGTGAACTATGCATTGATTCCTACATACTTGCTTATTGCACTTATTATATTACTCTATGTTGACAATATCCATGAGATATACATGTTACAAGTTGAAAGCAACCGCTGAAACTTAATCTTCTTTTGTGTTGCTTCAATGCTTTTACTATGAATTGTTGCTTTATGAGTTAACTCTTATGCAAGACTTATTGATGCTTGTCTTGAAGTGCTATTCATGAAAAGTCTTTGCTTTATGATTCACTTGTTTACTCATGTCATATACATTGTTTTGATCGCTGCATTCACTACATATGCTTTACAAATAGTATGATCAAGATTATGATGGCATGTCACTCCAGAAATTATCTGTGTTATCGTTTTACCTGCTCGGGACGAGCAGAACTAAGCTTGGGGATGCTGATATGTCTCCGACGTATTGATAATTTCTTATGATCCATGCCACATTATTGATGTTATCTACATGTTTTATGCACACTTTATGTCATATTCGTGCATTTTCTGGAACTAACCTATTAACAAGATGCCGAAGTGCCGATTCTTTGTTTTCTGCTGTTTTTGGTTTCAGAAATCCTAGTAACGAAATATTCTCGGAATTGGACGAAATCAAAGCCCAGGGGCCTATTTTTCCACGAAGCTTCCAGAAGTCCGAAGACGAAACGAAGAGGGGCCACGAGGCAGCCAGAGCATAGGGCGGCGCGGCCCCTGCCCTGGCCGCGCGGCCCTATGGTCTGGGCACCTCGTGCCGCCTCTTGACCTACCCTTCCGCCTACTTAAAGCCTCCGTGACGAAACCCCCAGTACCGAGAGCCACGATACGAGAAAACATACTGAGGCGCCGCCGCCGCCAATCCCATCTCGGGGGATTCTGGAGATCGCCTCCGGCACCCTGCCGGAGAGGGGAATCATCTCCCGGAGGACTCTACACCGCCATGGTCGCCTCCGGAGTGATGAGTGAGTAGTCTACCCCTGGACTATGGGTCCATAGCAGTAGCTAGATGGTTGTCTTCTCCCCATTGTGCTTTCATTGTTGGATCTTGTGAGCTGCCTAACATGATCAAGATCATCTATCTGTAATTCTATATGTTGCGTTTGTTGGGATCCGATGAATAGAGAATACTTGTTATGTTGATTATCAAAGTTATATCTACGTGTTGTTTATGATCTTGCATGCTTTCCGTTACTAGTAGATGCTCTGGCCAAGTAGATGCTTGTAACTCCAAGAGGGAGTACTTATGCTCGATAGTGGGTTCATGCCTGCATTGACACAGGACAAAGTGTGAGAAAGTTCTAAGGTTGTGTTGTGCTGTTGCCACTAGGGATAAAACATTGATGCTATGTCTAAGGATGTAGTTGTTGATTACATTACGCACCATACTTAATGCAATTGTCTGTTGCTTTGCAACTTAATACTGGAAGGGGTTCGGATGATAACCTGAAGGTGGACTTTTTAGGCATAGATGCAGTTGGATGGCGGTCTATGTACTTTGTCGTAATGCCCAATTAAATCTCACTATAATCATCATGATATGTATGTGCATGGTCATGCTCTCTTTATTTGTCAATTGCCCAACTGTAATTTGTTCACCCAACATGCTGTTCGTCTTATGGGAGAGACACCTCTAGTGAACTGTGGACCCCGGTCCAATTCTCTTTACTGAAATACAATCTACTGCAATACTTGTTCTACTGTTTTCTGCAAACAATCATCTTCCACACAATACGGTTAATCCTTTGTTACAGCAAGCCGGTGAGATTGACAACCTCACTGTTTCGTTGGGGCAAAGTACTTTGGTTGTGTTGTGCAGGTTCCACGTTGGCGCCGGAATCTCTGGTATTGCGCCGCACTACATCCCGCCGCCATCAACCTTCAACGTGCTTCTTGGCTCCTCCTGGTTCGATAAACCTTGGTTTCTTTCTGAGGGAAAACTTGCTGCTGTGCGCATCATACCTTCCTCTTGGGGTTGCCCAACGAACGTGTGAAATACACGCCATCAGCAGGAAGTAAGGGTTTTACCTCATCGAGGGCCCCGAACCTGGGTAAACCTCTCTCCCCGTTTGTTTGGTATCCGATGTCTTGTATTAGCCTGCAGGATTCCGTCAACTCTAAACCCCTCATGGTGGGCATTGCCGGGGAGCGCCCCCGACAATTGGCGCCGTCTGTGGGAAACCTGCGGGTGCAAGGTACTTCATCGGCTGTTCCGATCACGTCGGCTACCTCTTCGCCGGCATCACCGCCATCATCACCAAACTCGGGGAACTCGATTTGTTTCGGGTCTTTCGAGTTCACTCCACACACCGACGAGTCGCGTTCCGCCTTCTCAGACCTGCTCGGCGGGATGGACATGACGTTCGGGAGCGTCCACTTCCGCGTCGACTCCGGGGGCGTTCTTCGGCTCCCAGGTCCGATCACTCCCGGCAAAGCAAGGACCACAACTTCATCGACAGCTACATCTGCTGCTTCATCTCCAATCGTGGCTGATCCATCAGCTGCGTCATCGATGTCGACTCCAATGTCCTCATCATCATCATCGTCTCGTCGTACCGTGTCCTCCACGATCTTGGTTCGGACGCTTCACCGTTCGTCTGCAGCGCCAGTTACTCCTCCGACAAAGGAAGTATCTACAACGTCATCCCCATAGCTGCAACACGAGCGGCTCATCATCAAATCTGCATCATCATCAACCCTCAGACAGGAGACGAGATCTCCGAGGGTGAGCGCACCCCGCGCGCCAATCGCGAGAGGCGGAGAGATCCCGAAGCTAGCGGCAGCAATGCCGACATCACACGTACCGTCACCAGGGAAGAGTGGGAAGCTGCCCGTAACGCCGTAGCCAACAATACTCGGCTCCCCTTCGGAGTATCTGCAGGCACACTCGATGCATCTCACGTCATCCTGGAGAAGAACCGAGCTCAGTTAGCTAAAGAACAAGCTGACCTCGAGTGAGCGCCGAAGGGGGCTATCTTCTCTTGGAAGTGCCTCTAGAAGCAACCAAGGAACATGGAGGTTTCGGCCACGCATCCCTCGCCTCTCAGAGGCAGACGCAAGGGAGATTACGTCAAACCTCTCCAATTCTTTCATGACCATGGACACATCGGGTATGATCAGGCCAAAAACT
The DNA here is from genome assembly GCF_019359855.2 of Lolium perenne. Classification (NCBI taxonomy): domain Eukaryota; kingdom Viridiplantae; phylum Streptophyta; class Magnoliopsida; order Poales; family Poaceae; genus Lolium; species Lolium perenne. The sequence continues at coordinate 22,648,292 of NC_067244.2, read as the reverse complement.
GTCGAAGGTGCAACAGCCAACCTCGCGGCTTATCTGATCAATAACCAACCGACTGCCGACAATCCGATGGCACCAGCTCATCGGGGTTCCCTGGAAAGTCTTGCAATCCTCGGAGACAAGCTCACCCCCAGGAAAGAGAAAACTACACACCACTGTAGCGGCTCTAAGCATCGCTCATCGTCAAAGGAGGCCCGAGATGATATCACGCAAAGTAAAATTGATAATGCTCGCCAGCGGCGTGCTGCGCGCGTTGGCTTCGACAGCGACAGCTCCGAAGAAACTCAAGAACATGATGGAGAGCTTCGTGGTGCTGATTGCCTGAGCCACAAAATTCGGGAGCCAATGCCGCCAAAGAGATTCAAGCCAACACCTACTGATGCTGCCAAATACGACGGGCAGCAGGAGCCGAGGTCGTGGATAGACGACTATTTGCAAACTGTAATCTTACACAAAGGAAACCAAGTGGCGGCAATGCAATGTCTGCAGCTGTACTTAAAAGATTTGGCACGAGCATGGTTGAGAGGCCTGCCGAAGGGATCCATTAGATCATGGGAAGACTTGGTCGATGCCTTCGTCAAGAATTTCCAAGCTACGTACAAGAGACCCGTCAGAATCAAAGAACTACGTCAATGCCACCAGAAGCCAAGGGAATCGATGCGAGCATACATCGGGCGCTTCACTAAACTTCTGAACGCTGCCGAAGATGTCTCCGTCGACAGGGCAATCGACGCTTTCAGCGACGGCATTCGACGAGAAGCCTATATCGAAGATCTCGGCCGTAAGAAGCCAAAGACCATCACCAAACTCATGGAAATCGCCAATAGCTGGGCTGATGGAGAAGATCACGTGCGAAAGCCGCGCCCGCGCAGCGACGATGAAGACGAAGATCAGAAGCCAGGAAACGATTCGGGTCATCGACGTGACCATCGCAAAAAGAGGAGAGACCGTTGATACGAAACCTTCGGCGACACCAACATCGTTGCAGCAGGCTACACTGATCGATGCAACGACCGGTATGATGATCGGCGCGGCGATGGACGCGATGATCGTCGGGACAGCAACCGCAGCGGGTTCGGTGGAAATCAAGGCAATTATAGGGAACGGCCACCGCGGGTTCCGGAGTTGCCGTTTGCTGAGCAGCTGAATGCTCCCTGTTATATACATTCATACATTGACCCGAAAGACAACACCAAGAAGTCGAGCCATCTGCTCAGGGACTGCCGACAGTTTCTTGATCTCCAGAAGTTTAATGAATCAGCTAAAGGGCAAACGTACCCGACGGTACCTGGAGTGCAACCTCCTAACCCGCCACCCCCACCGCAGCATCAGATTCAGCAAGTTCAGCCTCGCACATCCAATGAAGCTTTTCCTCTGCCTCGGGGACAGATGAGTATGATCCACAAAATTGGCGTCTCCAGGAGGGAGATAAAGAAACTTACGCAAGAAATTAATCTTGCAGAAGTCACCATGGCAAACGTTCCTGAGTTCATCGACTGGTCTTCACAGAGCATCCTGTTCAGTAGGGCCGATCACCCGATGTCTATTCCAAGACCTGGCCACTCCGCTTTGGTACTCGAAGCACAAATAGGCGGATTCACCATGAGCAAAGTATTCATGGATGGAGGAAGCGGATTGAATTTGATATTCACAAGTACGATCAAGGCGATGGGCATTACATCTGATATGTTGCAGGAATCTGATATGTGCTTTCATGGCATTGTTCCGACCTTGTCAGCATACCCTCTCGGCAAGATCTCCTTGAATGTAGTCTTCGGAAAACCTGACAATTTCAGGAAGGAAAGGATCGAGTTCGAGGTAGTACATTGGGAATCACAGTAGCATGCTATCCTTGGGAGACCAGCTTATGCCAAGTTCATGGTTGTGCCTCATTACGCATATCTAAAGCTCAAGATGCCAGGCAACAATGGGACCAATATCACGGTTCATGGAAGCTTCTCTCGATCCGACAATTGCGACCGAGAGTTCCAGAAGATTGCTGCCAAATTTGGGGTTAAGCAGGAAGTCAAGACCTCGGATGTTCTCCCCAAACAATTGGCTCTTAAAGACCAGGAATCTAAACTCAAGGAGGTAGACAGCAGCAAGAAGTCAAAGAAACAGCCAGACGATCCTGCTACATCACTACCAATTATCAAGACTTCGGTAGAAGTTGTTAGTGCCTCGACATAAGTCAATAATACTTCGGCATCAATTGCCAATGCCTCAACAGATGCTATCGGCACCTCAGCAGACATCGAAGACCCTCCTCTTACTTAAGAAGACGAGTGGTGGCATATATCTTTACTTTCCGTAGCAGTTTTTATTTTCAATAAGGCTTTCTAAAGTCACAGCAGTTTAGCTTATCTCATCGTTACAGACTTATTAATAAAGTTCAAATTTCATCTATGCAAGCATTCGATTGATTCGGGACACCCGACAATATTTTTTCAAGACCTTCGCACAATACCGCGAAACATCGACTTCAGAAATACAGTAAGCGAACCCGATAAAAAAGATCGGGAGCCGCGTATACTGATTCTATCTTCGCACAATACCGCGAAACATCGACTTCAGAAATACAGTAAGCGAACCCGATAAAAAGATCGGGAGCCGCATATACTGATTCTATCTTCGCACAATACCGCGGACACTGAGCGAACCCGATAAAAAAGATCGAGAGCCGCCTATACTGATTATATCAAATGATTTCATCTAAGCCTCACGGAACATGCGAGTGCTGCAATCGATGATAATCAAAGGACCCTAGAAAAATACGACAAAATACAAACACCTCTGCAAAGCCTCAGGGAACATGCGAGTGCCGCAATAAGTCGGAAACAATGTGAAATGGAAGGCCCACGCCAGTACCTTTTAAAAAGGGGGGTATTAAGAGCAACGGAGACAATAGTGCACATGATTCCCTCGATTCGCTCGGGGGCTGCTGCAGACAAAATTCAAAAATACACCTTCGGTTCTAAGCAAAGTTGCGATTACTTCGGGTCCGTTGGGCCTGCAACATGAGCTGATCACTCAAAAATTTGTTGCCGATACTATACAAATCATGAGCATCATAATACCGATGCCGAAGGGCTAGCATGCCAAAGCTTGCAGCTCAGTCAATAAATACTCAAAAATTGCCACCGGCATCTGAAGAAAATCTCGCAAAGCAACAATACTTTATTAAAGTGACAAAGTCATCAACTTCGAAGATTCGTTCATCTCATGGACATTGATACAAATATGAAGAAAAGTTCGCGGGATTGGGCAAATAAGTTAAATCGTACACGCGAATAAACTTACACCCAAGGTACCTGAATATTCGGGTATGAAGAAGAATCCTCAACAAAGTAATTTACAGCAATTGTCTCATTTATACAAATGATCAAAGTTATCAAGATACTCATGAGATGCTTCAACTGCATAGTTCGCCTCAGAACTAACCTCCAATCTAGCAACTATGATAGAGGCAGGGTCTCTGACGACAGGAAAGTACTGGCTCACGTCGGCATCGGCCTTAGCAATTGCCTCCAAATCCAATGAAGGATGCTGCAATAATACAAAAGCCAAAGTTGTTTCGGCTCCAGCAAGAAGTTGGCTGCGAACCAAAGCACGGACTCTCTCGGCATTTCTGAAGTTTGACATCAAAGCCAGCAACGTTGGCGGAACTTGATTGAGAGGGAACATTGCTTTCCATATCATCCTTAGGCCTGCATAACATTTATCAAAAAATCGATGCACTTGTTGCACCCGATCTTGGAATTTTACAATAGTGGCAGCTTTTGACTTGCTGCTCCAGAAGACTTCATTGAATTGCGACAGATTCGACAAAGCTTCAACTCGCTCATGGACTCGCTTGTTTTCTTCGGACAAGTTCAGAGCTATGACTGGTAAAGATGATAAAAGCAAAGTTCAGGAATCAAGGACAAAGTACCCTCAAAATTAAGGGAGTCGAAGTATTGTGTAGAGTACTTACAGCTCAAGCTGTCTGTGGCCTTCTGCAATTCATTCAGCGTATACCGCTCTGCTTCCACAGCCATTTCGCCTTTCTTCTTTATTACAGCTGCCATGGCATGAATACCCAGAAGATCTTTTTCCATCCGAGATATTCGGGTCTTCATCTGTTGAAGAAGGCCGGTCTCAGAGCCAGCAGCCGAAGTATCTTCGACAAAAGGGACCACTGGAGTCACCTGCAGATACACCATCGAGTGTGCATCATAAATATGTACAATATCAAGAATTTCAATCACTCCCATCGGGAGCATGCAATCAAAGCTAAAGATGTCAATTACAAAGGAATAGTTGGCAACATTGCCAGCTCAAATTCATTACAAAACAGGGCTCTAGAAAAGCCATTGTTCGAAGCAAAGTATCAGTTACAAATTTGATAGGAAACATTCAAGGAGCCTGGGTATGAGTTGACGAGCTTGGGGCAGCTCCACCAGGAGCTGGTTTATTAGCCTCGACCAAATCAAGAAGTTGCCGCGCGCATTGGCGCGCAGGCACTCTAAAAGGGCTAAGATCGATGGCCAGCCCACTTTGATCCTTCGGCAGCTCCTTCGTCAGCGATTCCATATCAGCTTTGAAGCCGTACCCCATCAGAAGTTGGAAGGCAAGAAGAGCGCCGTAGGTACGCGAAGTACGTTTGAATACCTCGATGATGCCTTCGGTGTCGATGGAGAAAGTATCCACCAGCTGCTCTAGGGTCTTGTTTTGATTTGCCTTCGGGAAAATCATGGCATGGAATCTCGACAAGACCGCCTTGTTCTTCTGAAGAAGAGCTTGGACGATCTCTCCGGACTCAATCACTAAGGAAATAGCATCGACAACAGTATCGACTGGAAGCTTGCCTACATAATTTAGAGGAATATCGGTAGCTCCTGCAAGAAACAAAAACAGAAGCAAGGAAATCAATAAAGTTAAATAGAAAGAAGAACCCGAAGACACTGCAATAAAGTTACCCAGCAGGGCCGTGATGGAGTTGCGGAGTTTATCCTCCTTCTCCTTCGTTTGGACTTGGGCCTTCGCCCTTTGCTTCTCCTCCTCCTTCAGCTTCTTCTTCAGCTGACCAAGTTCTTTCTTCAATGAATCAACCTCTTGCCGAGCAGTGGCCGCTATTTTAACTGCCTCATCAAACTGGGCAGACTTCGATTGGGCGTCTTGTTGGAGCCGAGCGTTTTCAGCTTCAAGGAAAGTAAATCGGGAGGCAAAATCCCTTATTACTGTTACTGCAGCTTGGATAGGCTGTGACATAACACAAAACAAATACGTTATGATTATACAAAAACTTCCTTTGAGTCTACATTCAACAGCAAGCAGCCGAACATAGACTCGGGGGCTGGAAGAGGAAGAATCATCATCAAGAATAAAGAAAAGCGATGACACTTACATGCTCTACAGGAGCCGAAGGGAAAGAGGCAGCTGTCGAAGGAATTTCTTTTCCCTTCGGGAAAGAAGAAGCTGTTGGCATCTCTTTTGTTGAAGCTGGAGCTTCGGATGCGGCATGAGTCATTGGTGCTCTTAATCTCTAATATTCTTTCATACAACCTGTCAGCTACTATCTTTTCTTTGGTTGTCAGTGTGTTCTTCCAGGATTTCTTCGGCACAGCTTCGAGAACGTTAGCAAACTTCGGCAGGCATGTGTTGCTACCAGCTGTCGATGGGTCTTTGAGATAAAACCACTTCAACCTCCATCCCTGGACAGATTCTCTCATTGGGAAGTTGAAGTAGTTCACTTCTTTTCGGACAACAAAACCAACTCCGCCGGTGATGAAGCATCCGTTGCTACTACTATAACGTTTAACGAAGAAAATCTTCGTCCATAAGCCCCAGTGGGGATCAATTCCAAGGAAAGCCTCACAGGTGGTGATAAAGATCGCAAGATGAAGAATATAATTTGGGGTCAACTACCAAAGTTGAATCCCGTACGAGAGCAGAAGACACCGAAGGAATTAATGTGCTGGCAGGGATAACCCACGGTACAAGAACGCGGCGAACATTACAGTAAAACAAGCAGGAGGATTGGGACGTGAATCTGAACCTGGTAGAAGGACGTCTTCTTCCTTATCGGAGATCAGGCCAAGACTCCGCGCCTTCTTCTCGTCGCGCTTCGTCATTGTGGATGCGGGCCAATCGCCTGGAGCGTCCCTGGTAACGGCGGCGGGGGTTTCCGGCGCAACCTTCTTCGATGCGGCCGTGGCAGCCTTAGGACCGGTGGCGCTCGTGGCGGCGCTGACGGTGGCGGCGGCGCCCTTCTTCTTAACCATTTTGGCAAGGTTTCTTAAGAACTTTGGTGATTTGGGCGCGGCGGCAAGATGCAGGAACGAAGGAAGAAGAAGAGGATGGCAGGGACAAAGGGGAGTAAAATCCCTGGTTCCCCCTTATGAAGGAAAAGTTACTGAGGATCTGGGCCGGTGGATTCGCGCCGTAGAAATCGGGCGTAGATTTGGCTCACCACGTGTCAAAATAACAAGCATGCCAAAGGAACATTACCTCCACTACGCACGGAAATCGAGGAGATGCCTCGGATAAAATGCAACGTTCAGTCATTTCCAAAACAGACTGCTCAGCACAGGGGTAGGCCTACCAGGTCACGTCCCATCAGACTCGCTGCTGCAGTTACGACGTCACTGATGACGTCATCTGTAACGGCCCCGGGTAGGACCCCCTATAGATTTTGTTTGTTCCTTTTCTTTTGTGCATCATCATGGCATTTGCATCATATCATCCATGGTTTCCCAAAAATCAAACTATTTTATAAACCTCCCTTGTCTCTTATTTTAAATAAAACCCTAAACTATAACTCTCCCATATTTCTTATTTTGTAATTAAGTCTTTACAACAAAGAAATTCTGGATATAAAATTGTGTTCTGTTTTGGGTTACAAATAAAGTATATATTTGAAATCTATTTCCTTTAGTATCACTCACACCCCTGGTTCTAATTCAAAACTGAATATGTTTTTGAATTCAAAGAGTTAAAAAAAATAGGAAAGGAAAATGGAAAAACCAAACCCTAACCTGGGCCATTCCTTTTTCCCTCAGCCCAGCCTGGCCTGCTCTTTCTCCTCTCTCCCAGCAGCCCAACCCTTCTCCCTTCAGCCCACCACCACCAGCCCATCTCGGCCCACTTTTCCTGGACGAAGCGGTACGCACCGCTTGTCGTCTTCTTCGTGCACGAGGATGGCGTGATCCTCCCGTGGTCCTCCCCTTCCACCACCGCACCAACCTTCCCCATGTGAGCCCCCTCCTCCTCGCTTTATCTCCTCCTGGACCACGCCTCAGCCTTCCTCCCCACGTCTCTCCTCTCCTCTTTTCTTCCACGCCACGAAAGAAACAGATCATGGAAGGAAACCCCAAGGCCACCGTGAGCACCTCGCCATCGCCTGGCCAGCTCCGGCCATCCCTCGTCTCGCCGATGCCACATCGAGCTCCGTCTCGTCGTCTTCTTCAACCCTCTGCAATGAATCGACTCAAGGCGCCCTAAATCACCGCCGATGACCTCGTTCCCCCAACCCCGGCCGCCGGCGTTTCTCGCCGAATTCGGCCGCCACGGTCCTCCTCCGCCTTCCTCGACCTCGCCATCGTCTTCTCGGTAAACTTCCGCACCTCCTCGACCTTTCCTCCCTTCTATTTGCTTCCGGTTTCCCCCTCTCACCTTGATGCCGCCGCCTTCCTCCGCAGTCGTCGCCGCCGGCGGAGTTACGGTGACCCCGCAACGTCGTCGCTGCCTTCTGCTGATCTGCGCAGGCGAGACGCGTCGAACGCGCCCCCTCCCGCTCCCTGGAACACGCCACCTCGCCCGCGCCTTCATCGCCGTGCCGCGGTGACCGCGTCGCCAAGAACGCGCGCGGCATCAGCGGTCCGTCGAGCACCTGGCGGGCGTGCCAGGATGCTTCGCCACGTCATCGCCACATCGACCCCGCGGGGCCCACCTGTCAGCCTGCGGGTCAAACAGAACCCGGTGAGAAAAGTCTCCCCAGTTCCAGATCTGAAGTTTTTGCGAATTCCCCCTGCATGTTTATCTCACTTAACCCGGTGCCCCTGCCTCCTGTTCTTTACCAGATAACCCCCTGCCACTCTTTAAAACTAACCCGCAGTCCTGTTTTCAGTTAGAATTTTCGTTGGGGCCCTTTTCTATTTAAAATAAACCTGTATATCTATTTTTAATTAATAAAAACCATTTCCTTAATAACTTTTAATCTGTAACTCAAATGAAAAAGTGTTATATATCAATTTTGATCAGAAAAATGCAAGGATCATTAATATGCCATCCATATCTCTGTTTGCATCTCGCATCATGTCGCCCGTGTTAGCTCGTGTATGTTTCACCCTAATTGAACCACCGGAGTATTTCGGACACCGACTAGGGTTTCCCCGCTCCGATTAATACTGAAGTAGCGCACCCTTGCCATGTTATGCCATGCTAATCAACACTTAACTTTTTCGGTAGAAATGCAACTTCAACCCTACTTGTTTGTCCGGGATTCCGATTCCGATTAAATTGGATAAGTGCATCGCATTGTCCTTGCCATGTCATGCATGCATACCATATCTTGAGCATGCCGGTTTTTCTTATCCGTAGTAGTAAGACTTGCACACGTTGTTTGTCCAGCATTTGCTTCTTCCCGGATAGGATCCCGAAGTGGTGTGGTTAGATACGCCAAGTTCCCCGGATGTTCCTCGGCAAGCTTTAACAGGCAAGCATTTCCTAAACTCCTGTCTCTGCAGGAGTCGCTCACCTATTTTATTTTGCCTTCTCTCTTATGCTAGCCTTGAGTTGCGTTCTTGTCACGTGTCCTATCCACTTGTTACCTCAAGCAGCCCATATTGCCACTACCACCTCCTATAGCTGTTGTTTGGTTATCGTGTCTGCCTTGCGAGTCGTAGTGCATGCTAGTGCCTTTTATATCTCGTTACCGTTATCGTTATCTTATTGGGTTATCTGTTGGGGAATCATGACACATGGTTTATGGATATGTTGTTGGAGATAATCACACTTACTTTATTGTTAACAACTAAAATTGTAAGCAGAGGCATCTGTGAGCCCCTTTGCGAAAGCATCGGAACTTTGACTCGCTAATGTCCCCTAGGACCCGAGTTCTTGTTATCTGTTCCGAGATTGAGCGCTCTACCCGTACGTGGGGATGATTATTGGGACCCCCCATCACCCATTACCTTTTTCTCAAGTCAGTTGAAAAGGGGGCCACAACCTTGGTTTTATTTGCCTATGCCATGTATGCCATGCTTTACTTACTGTTGCCTTCGGGTGTTTACTTCCTGTTGCCTTCGGGTGTTTATATTCTGTACTGTACCCCGAGGGACGTTTAGCGAAGCGTGTGGTTTGCACGCCTAGTCGCCGACGCAAACCCTGAGTCCGTCTCGGAGTACGGCCGGACTTCGTCACGGGTAGCTTAGTTGGGTGGCCCCCCTAGACTTTCTTGTTGAACTGGGAACGGTCTTGTTGTGAGACTCCGCCGTAATTAAGCGGGTTCGAGCATGCGTATGGTTACATTTGGGCAACCCCTGCAGGGTGTACATCTTATCGATAAGCCGTGTCCGCGGTTATGGACGACTTGGAATTGTATAGCTCGATCATAGAACAACTTACACCTTTGATGTTGCTGTTAATAACTTGCTAATAACTTGCCTAGTAATATAGCATTACTACAACGGTTACCTAATAAAACTTGTCCACCGTGTGAGTGCCTTTGTAAGTACTTCCTTGCGAGGGGGGAACACATCGGCTGTGTTATGTTTGCAGAGTATAGAACTGCTAGTTTGTGCGCTCTCTCACCTTCTCTGATTAGACGACTGTTGTGGAGTGTCTCTATAGGTTTTTAGTTCTTGCGCGCTGCCGCTTAACCCCACCATATTGCCTATGACGTTCCTCTTGCGTCCTCTAAATCCCCTGCGTGCCTCAAGTACAATGGACGACTGGTTGACGAATGCTTATACGTCTTGAAGTCTTGTTAAGTACGAACCCGTACTTATTGCTGCTTCTTTGGGACATAACCGGGCAGGTATGAAGTTATGTTCGACGAAGACGACGTTAGCAAGGTTACCCTTCCGGCTTGGCCTGGGCAGGGTTATGGACGCCATCGTTTATCTTCAGGGCTCTTAGTCCAATTTGTATCTTGTCCGTACTCGGACGTATTCGATCTTTTGTATGATTCGGATCTTTGTATTGTATATTTGTATCTTGACTCGTTGGAGTCGTTGTTGTAATATATGTTTTCTTGTGGGCTCTATTGTAATCCTGTTGTAATGTTACCGCTCGTGTTAATTCCTCTGGCATCACGTGTGTGATTCGTCGCGCACGTCGTGTCGGAGGGCGTCTCTGAATCGATATCGTGCGGATTTCGGCGGGATCGCTGGAATCCTCATGGTACCGGTTCCGGGGCGTCACATCATCCAAGTTATCGGCTCCTTATGACAAAAGCACTCGAAGGAAAGCAGCATCCGAAGGAATCTACAACTTTTGACTAATAGATTTAAGTCTACGCACGGTTGCAAACATCCGTCCCTAGACTCGGGGGCTACTCCCATCGGGAGCGCTGGACGCGCATGTAACAACCCACTTTTCCAACTTTGCATAATTTCCAGTTTTGAAAATTTGGAACCAACAAAAACTTTTTCTCATGCTACTTTGTGTGTGCATAGGATAGATTCTTGCATATGGTAGTGTTTAATTTTTCTTTGTGTGTAGCCTTCCACCTAAAACCCTAAGTACCAAATTTTTGAAAACTACTTTGAACCCTAGTACCCCTCCCTTATTGGATATCCCCTACTCCCAAAAAAACCTTCATCACATGATCCAACCTTTGTGAGCCTTGTTTCCTTGTTTCTAAAATATCTCTAGATGGGGGAAGCACTCCCCCTCTCCCCTAAATTTTTGTCACCACTTCTTAGGGTGGCATCATCACCACCATCACACCACCCCTTTTTAATTTCCATTTTTTTTCTTTTTCCATTCCTTGTGCTATGCCCCCTCTCTCCAAATTTTTGTCACATGCAAGCCCTTGCATGGCCCCCTTCCACTCCATGGACCCCTGCCCTCCCTCTTTCTTCTCTTTTTGGAGCAAACCCTAAGGGGGGACGCTTCCCCCTTTCTTTCTCCCCTCTTCTCTGTTTTTGGCCGAGGCCATGTGCCCTGCCTCTCCCCTCTCCCCTGCGCCTCCCAACCCTAAGGCCCAGCCCAAGGACCCTTCCCTCTCCCTCCACCAAGCCCAACACCATCAGCACCCCCATCCGAAACCCTAGCGTGGGTAGGAGAGCGCGCGTGCATGCCAGCGCCTGGCGCCTCGATTCTCCTCCCCTCACCTCGGTTCCCCTCCCGCGCCTCGGAACCCCACCAAAACCCCTCGACGCCCGCGCTGACGTCTCGACTACCTCGCGTGGCCGCCGCCTTCGCCACCCATTGGCCGTCGCCGATCCGCCTGTCCCCCTCCTCTCCCTATAAAAACCCCCACTTCTCCACTCTCTGCCCCTTCACACCTCTCCACCACCCCACCCCACGCTGCCAGACGCGCTACGGCGCTGCTCGAGCTGCTGCTCGAGCCACTGACGCCGAAGCCCTGCTGCTCGTGGTCACCGCGTGGTGACGCGCGAGGTGGAGCTCGCCTCCAACGCCATGCCGCCACCCTCCCCATTCCATTACCCTCCCCTGCCCCTGCACCATATAACGCGCCCATCACCATGGCCAGGTTCGCCAGAGAGAGCCGCCGCCACGCCCAGGCCGTACGTTGCCGCGAAGGAGACGACGCCGGGAGCTGTCGTGGAGGAGGAGCAGGATGTCGCCAAGGCCACCCTTGGACGCCCGCGTGAAGCTGCCACCCTGCCTCGCCGTCGCCAACCGCCGCCAAGCCTCGCCGGTGAGCCCTGCCCCGCCCCCGCCATCTCTGTTTTTCCTGGCCGCCGCGCGCCGCGTGAACGTGGAGGAGACGATGGCCTCGGGCCATCGGATCTTCATCCCGTGGCTGCATGGCCCATGCAGGCCACGCTGGCCATGCAGGCCTAGCCCGCCACGGGCCCCTCTCCCCCTTTTTTCTTTTCTTTTTCTTTTTCTTCATCCCTGCCGCGTGGAAAATCTCCTGGGCCGGCCCATTTCGACACCCGCACGGCCCAGAGAACTCCCGCCCTTTTTAAATGTTTGAAATTTCAAATTTCTGTTTAAAATTTGATTAAAACTAGAGAACTTCAATTGCACATAACTTGAGTTTTATACATCCAAATTGAGTGAAACCAATTGCGTTAGAACTAGAATTTCAAAATCTTTCAGATGCCACTGGTCCCGTATTTTTAGGATTTTTCTACGATTTTTGGCATATGAATCTTGCTCTATATATAGTTAAGATTCAAGTTAATTTATAAAATTGTAGGATTAACCTTTTTGAGTAAATCCAATTTTGTTAGTCTTGTTCTAGTATTGGCCATCTAGAAAAATTAGTATTAGCCTCTGTTCTTGCAATAACGTTACTGTTTGTATTATTTGTGTATCACATGAAATGTTGAACCTAAATTTTTTGTTTATTTAAAATCTTTGACCACCTCTTCTTATTAAAAATAGCCAACCTATGTTTTGATCTTGCAAAACCAGTACCCCTGCATGCTTAAGTGTTGTTTCTTTTTAACCTTGCTTGCAAGTTTGGAATATGGTGTTGATTGTATGTTGTTCCCCTTTTATTTTGCGACGCTAGATTTGAACGTTGGTGAAGTTGAAGGGGAAGAAGTTGGTGAAGAATTTGAGGAAGACCGGGGACTAGCCAACCAAGGCAAGCCATCTTTTGATCTCTCTCTGTTGTATTACTTGTTGTGGTTTACCTTGTTGAAAACTTTGCCCCTTGATCCATCTTGGGTTGATTCTACTTATGTTGACACTATGCATACTTACCTAAGTATGTTTGACCCCCTTGACACCTCAAGTATCTTCCCCTTAGTAGTTTGATGACTAGCATCATCCTCCTTGATGTAGTCCACCTCAATAAAACTTTAGGTTGGGAACCCCTCGGAAAATACTTTGTTTAAAGAAATTTTTAAACCTTGGATAAGTTGGTTTTATCCAAGTGTATGCTTATGAAAGGAAGGGATCTTGGTATGGTTGGTTGGAAGGAAAATTAAGTTTTTCAAAAACTTTGGCTCCTAAGTATTCACCCATGCCAATTAACCCGTGCAACCACATTACCCCAACATGGGCACGGGGCTTAGCTCGTAGTTTATTCAAATTAGTGTGGGAAACTCGTAACTATATAAGGGTGATGACACCCCGGAATCCGGATTGTCGTCGGTGGAGACAATCGTATAACGGGATGCCCTCGGGGCTACCCATCCGGAGGACACTATGGGTCTCCCGCTGTGGGAATGGAGTCACGCTCAAAGTGAGGTGAGTTGCCATGGTTTGCCGGGGAGGTACATACTCCATAGGGTAGGTTCCCATATTAAGGCGAATAGGCGAAAGGTTATGTCTGAGTTTTTATCATGGCATAGTTGATATGCAGGGATGATGCCCACATGATAGACTCGCGGATCTTGTGGGGAAAGTGTGCAAACTCTGCAGAGTCAAATCTATTCGAATAGCCGCGTCCGCGGTCATGGACGGTTGGAATGGCCGTTGCTTAGCCTGATGAGTTTTGTTTTAGAAATGCTTTACTTTGTTAAAGAGAAAGTTGATCTTGGAGTACCGGAAGGGTACGGGAAAGTTTTGCTGGCCATGTAGATGACCAGAAGAAAAATAAATTGGGTTACCCCATCCTAGTGGTTTTATGTCTTATCCTCTTTTTAAGTATCTTCTTCAACAAAGATATAGAGATGTCGTAGAACCTCTTTTGAAGTATCTTCTTCAACAAAGATATAGGGATGCCATATCCACAAGAGAAACTGTTTTCCCTTCCAAATACTATATCCACAAGAGAAACTAGTCTTTCCTTCTTGTCATCTTAGTTAGCACTTGTTATCCTGCATTCTTGCCAAAGTACCTTCATGATGGTTTGCGAGTACAATTCCAATGTACTCACGGCTTTGTCCCTGGCTATTTACCTGGCCAGACTATGAGGAGGAGTATGAAGATGATGGAGGTTACCTTGACGACTATGCGACTTAGGACGATCTCCCAGTCAGCTGCCTGTAGGGTTTAAGGCATGACTTGGGCCCGACGCCGTTGATTTGTATCCGCTGCAACTGTTTGTGTGAACTCAGCCTGAAGTGGCATTTATGTAAGACTTGGTCATGTGACCGTGTTGTAAGACTTATTATTCGGTACTATGTAATGGATGATGTAATTCTGATTATCAGTTCGGTTATGCGCTCACGGCACACTGATCATGGGATCGTGAGTTGAATGCATATCGGGTATTTCGGACAGCTAGTCCGAGGTCCCCACAGAGCTGGTATCAGAGCCATCCTGACTGTAGGAGACCTTAGTTAGCATGGGCTTTAATGTAGGGCAAAACTAATTTCGGTATAAAAAATGAGATGACTATATACTGAAATAATGCCTTGTCTCTCCCCTAAGTTCTCTTAAATCTAAGTTACTTGCATTGATCCTTAAAGTTTTACTTTATGTACTTAAAATTTTGCACACTTTTGGTCACATTACTAATTACAACCTTAAAATTTTGTGTAGATGGTGGACGTTATGTATGTTGGAGATATGCCCAAGAGGCAATAATAAAATGGTTATTATATATCTTTGTGTTTATGATAAATGTTTACATACCATGCTATAATTGTATTAACCGAAACATTGATACATGTGTGTTATGTGAACAACAAGGAGTCCCTAGTAAGCCTCTTGTATAACTAGCTTGTTGATTAATAGATGATCATCGTTTCATGATCATGAACATTGGATGTTATTAATAACAAGGTTATGTCATTGATGAATGATTTAATGGACACACCCAATTAAGCGTAGCATAAGATCACGTCATTAAGTTCATTTGCTATAAGCTTTCGATACATAGTTACCTAGTCCTTTCGACCATGAGATCATATAAATCACTTATGCCGGAAGGGTACTTTGATTACATCAAACGCCACTGCGTAAATGGGTGGTTATAAAGGTGGGATTAGGTATTCGGAAAGTATGAGTTGAGGCATATGGATCAACAGTGGGATTTGTCCATCCTGATGACGGATAGATATACTCTGGGCCCTCTCGGTGGAATGTTGCCTAATTAGCTTGCAAGCATATGAATGGTTCATAAGAGACCACATACCACGGTACGAGTAAAGAGTACTTGTCAGGAGACGAGGTTGAACAAGGTATAGAGATACCGATGATCAAACCTCGGACAAGTAAAATATCGCGTGACAAAGGGAATCGGTATCGTATGTAAATGGTTCATTCGATCACTAAGTCATCATTGAATATGTGGGAGCCATTATGGATCTCCAGATCCCGCTATTGGTTATTGGTCGAAGAGAAGTCTCAACCATGTCTGCATAATTCGCGAACCGTAGGGTGACACACTTAAGGTTTGATGTCGTTTAAGTAGATATGGAATATGGAATGGAGTTCGAAGTTTTGTTCGGAGTCTCGGATGGGATCCAGGACATCACGAGGAGTTCCGGAATGGTCCGGAGAATAAGATTCATATATAGGAAGTCATATTCCAAGTTTGGAAATGATCCGGTGCATTTATGGAAGGTTCTAGAAGGTTCTAGAAAAGTCCGGAAGAAATCACCATGGAAAGTGGAGTCCCGGAGGGACTCCACCTTGAATGGCCGGCCAAACCCTAGGGGGGAGGAGTCCTAGGTGGGCTCCACCTAGGTGGCCGGCCAGCCCCCCTCAAGGAAAGGTGGGAGTCCCACCTTGAGTAGGACTCCCCCCTTGAGTAGGTTTCCCACCTATGGGAGGTTTTGTTGTTGGGGTCTTATTCGAAGACTTGGACTACAACTCTTGGGGGTTTCCACCTATATAAAGAGGGGAGGGGAGGGGCTGGCCGGCCACACAAGCCACAACCTTGGCCGCACCCCTTGAGGACGGTGCCCAAGCACCCCTCTCCCCAAACCCTAGCCGCCCCTCCTCCACATATCTCTCCCGCAGCGCATAGGCGAAGCCCTGCCGGAGATCTCCACCACCACCGCCACCACGCCGTCGTGCTACCGGGATTCCGAGGAGGATCTACTACTTCCGCTGCCCGCTGGAACGGGGAGAAGGACGTCGTCTTCATCAACACCGAACGTGTGACCGAGTACGGAGGTGCTGCCTGATTGTGGCACCGTCAAGATCTTCTACGCGCTTTTGAAAGCGGCAAGTGATCATCTTCTGCAACAATGAGATCTAATCTCGTAGGCTTTGGAACTCTTCAAGGGTTAGTCTCGTTCATCCCCTCGTTGCTACCGTCTTCTAGATTGCATCTTGGCTTGGATTGCGTTCTTGCGGTAGGAAATTTTTTGTTTTCTATGCTACGAATCCCATCAATGTACACCAAGAGCCGTCAGCTTGGTGTTGAGCAGTCTCGGTACCTTTTTGAGTCCGCCCTTATTGAGGTGTCGCAGGCAGTTGGTCGCTTGCTTCCCGAGGTGAAGGGCGGGCAGATGGAGGATATGGAGGACGGAGAATTGTCCTGGAGGGTGGTGTGCACTCTTCGTGGTTCCCATGTGGCAAACCTCGAGGAGATCGAGATCCAGCTGTTTGATCGCACCTGGGAGGAAGGACTGGTCCGGGTGATGCAGGCAGCTCTTGCCCGCCTTGTGTTTCACCACCGTGAAGAGCTGGAGTCAAAGGGACTTCCCCACGCCAGCCTGGGACGCCGCGACAAGGAGGGAATCCCCACCATGGTTCCTTACACCTGCCCTCTTGGTCGCCAGGTTGCACAGATGGAGTACTTGCTCTACCAGACCCAGGCCAGCCTTGAATCCAACAGGATGGAGAATGAGGTGCTGAAGTCTGAGCTCGACGAGGCCAAGGAGGAGCTGAAGTTGGTGAAACTCGAAGCTCGCCGCCAGAGGAGGCTGAAGCTCAGAGTTAGAGAATCTAACTACATGCTGAAGGTCAAGGTGGCGCACCTCAAGACTGCCCTCCGTGAGGCCGAGGACAAGATCGAGACCCTGGAGGACGAGGGTGAGGATCTCCGCAAGGAGAATGCTGCCCTCCTGAGTGACGACGACGACTATATGGAGGATGAGGGTTACGATCTGTATAAGGACGATGAAGATGAGGATAACCTCACCTTCATCAACGATGAACCTGAGGAGCCAGCACCCCTTCCACCCCAGGGGTCGGCAGAGGAGGAGGAGGACCCTATGGAGCCACCGTTTGAGGGCGACACCATTGTCCTCAACGACGACTAGTTTGAACACCTTCGATAGTGATGTCCTGTTATGTTATCCCCTATGTATCGCGATGTTGGTCCAGCTGTGACCTTGACTTGGTTGTGTACTTGATCTTTTGGATGTGTTTATGCCATGGTTATGTTTGCATCTGTTTATGTGTTTATGTGTTTATCACTTTTTGAGTTTTTAAACGAGTTTTTATACATCACACCCCCCCCCCCTTAGAAGAGACTTGCCTACCGGAGGTTTCCCCTTTGTCTTATACCCTTGTCTCATCATATGGTTGACACTCGCCGTACCGGCTCTGGAAGCCAGAATGATCCTCCACCCCCACCCGAACCCAACATGGCCCAGATCTTGCGCCTCTTGATGGAAGACCGCCAAGCTGCTCGCGCTGAGAGTCAAGCCAATATCGCGGCCCTGCAGCAGATCGCTCAGCTCACCGCAGGAAACAACAACAATGGTGGGGATGGTGAAGAAGGACCGAGGTCCAAGCTGACGGACTTCCAGAATACCAACCCACATGTGTTCTCCATGTGCACTGCACCACTCGATGCGGACGACTGGCTCCGCACTATTGAGAACAATCTGGAGGTTGCTACTGTTGGTGAGAATGAGAAGGTTGCTCTTGCAACACACTTCCTCGCTGGTCCTGCAAGAGCATGGTGGGAGAACATGAAGGCAATGCAAGTTGAAGGCCACGTGATCAACTGGGAAGAGTTTAGGACCAAGTTCCGCAAAGCCCACATCCCAACTGGACTACTCAAGATGAAGAGGGATGAGTTCTACAATCTGAAGCAGAACAACACAAGTGTGGTTGACTACCTTGACAAGTTCAACACCCTGGCTAGGTATGGCCCTCAGGACACCGACACCGATGAGAAGAAGAGGGACCGTTTCCTTAATAGTCTGCATGAGGAGATCCAGAGCATTCTTGTGGCTGTTCCCTACCCTGACCTGGAAGCACTGGTGGGTGCCGCTATCATGGTGGAGTCCAAGCGCAAGGCAGCTTATGAGAGCCGCAAGCGCAAGATGCAGCAGCAGCAGAGTGGACCCAGCAACGCAAGGTTCCGCGGCCAGCCTCCACCTAGGCCGGCGCCCCAGCCCCAGCGAGCTCCAGCCCCAGCATATCGCCCCACCAACAACAACCCCAATCGCCAAGCTATGCCATAGCGTTCCGGAGGAGGGAACTACAACAACAACCCCCGCAACAACCCCACTGTTTGTACCCCGGGAGATGGCTGTTTTGCTTGTGGACAGCTTGGACACTTCTCCCGTGAATGCCGCTCCAAGATGAATGCCGCTCAGCGCCCCAATGCACCAAGACCCAATCAAGGCCAAGCTCGCGCAGCAACTGGGAAGAGACCCCCACCAAAGAAACAAGCAAATGCTGCCAGGGGACATCTGAACCATGTCAATGCTGAGGAAGCTGAGGAATCTCCCGACATCGTGATGGGTATGCTCCTAGTCCACTCCACCCCTGCAAGAGTTTTATTCGATTCCGGAGCATCGCATTCCTTTGTTACTGAACCTTTTGTTAAGAAAAGTGGGATGACACCGACCCTTATGGATAGACTCATGCTAGTACAAATACCTGGATCCACTGCTAAAACCCGTCTATCCTGCAAGAAAGTTCCCATAGAAATCCAAGGAGTACCTTTCCAAGCTGAACTCATAGTTCTAGGAGCCCAAGGTATAGAGGTGATACTTGGGATGGATTGGATGACCCAATACCAAGGACACATTGATTGTGCCGGAAAAGCCATTACCCTGACAAGTAGTGAAGGAGTCAAAGTGAAGTATACCGCCACTATACCTTCATCTCGAGCTTACTACAAAAAGAGTGTCTCATGACCAACCATCAAGCTAGTCCCGATCGTTTGTGAGTACCCATATGTGTTTCCAGAAGAATTGCCCGGTATGCCTCCAGATAGGGATATCGAGTTCATTATTGAGTTAATCCCTGGAACAACACCCATAGCACAGAGGCCTTACCTCATGAACCCCCAAGAGTTGATTGAGTTGAAGAAGCAGCTGGATGACATGTTGAGTAAAGGTCTGATTCGACCCAGTGCCTCGCCTTGGGGATCACCTGTTATATTTGTGGATAAGCGAGACGGTACCATTTGCTTGTGTGTGGATTACCGGAAGCTTAATGATGTGACCATCAAGAATAAATATCCCCTTCCCAAGATAGAAGATTTATTTGATCAGATGAATGGAGCCCATGTATTTTCCAAGATTGATCTCCGCACTGGATATCATCAGCTTAAGGTTAGGGAGTCGGATATTCCCAAGACAGCTTTCACCACTCGGTACGGATTGTTTGAGTACACCGTAATGTCCTTCGGACTAACCAATGCTCCCGCCTACTTCAGGAATCTCATGAACAAGGTCTTCATGGAGTACCTCGACAAGTTTGTCGTGGTCTTTATTGATGACATCCTAGTCTATTCTAAGACTGAAGAAGAACATGAAGAACATCTGAGACTTGTTTTGGGTACCCTGAGAGAGCACCAACTATATGCTAAGTTCAGCAAATGTCAGTTTTGGCTCAAGGAAGTCGGTTTTCTGGGTCATGTCCTATCAGCCGGAGGAGTCTCTGTCGACCCCTCTCTGATCAAGTCCATCATGGAACGGAAGGCGCCTACTAACCAAACCGAAGTGAGATCCTTCCTCGGATTAGCGGGATATTACCGCAAGTTTGTTGAGGGATTCTCAAGCATCGCCAAACCCATGACCCAATTACTCAAGAAAGGCAAGAATTTTGAATGGACTGACAAGTGTGAGTAAAGTTTCCAAGAGCTCAAGAAGCGACTTGTGTCTGCTCCAATCTTGACTATGCCAGATGTCACCAAGTGACATAGGCATCCCCAATGGGCCTGCCGAAGATAGTACCCGGGATTTGCTGAAGGCCCATGACTCGAAGAATATGAAGTTTGGAAGCCCAAAATAGAATTAAGGAAAGTTGAGTTGTATTAGGAAATATAAATTTGTAATCTTGCGGGACGGGTTGGAAACCCTCCTGGACTCTGTAACTTGTGTATCACGAGTCCCTCGGCTCCGCCTCCTATATAAAGGGGAGTCGAGGGACAAAGAGAGGATCGATTCATTGCTTCACGTAACCCTAGTTTTCATAATCGTCGAGTACTTTTCGGCTGAAACCTTCGAGATCTACTTGCCCTCTACTTCCAACTAAACCCTAGTCTACAATCCGTAGGCATTGATAAGTTAATCCCTTGTCAATTGGCGCCGTCTGTGGGAATTAGAGGTGTCAAGGAGCCGACCTCGATGGCACGTTCAGGATCATCGACTTCATCAACTGCAAGCAAAGCGATGGATAGAGGTAAACAGATCGAAACTGCTCTAGTCGATTTTATGCCTCACCCGCCCTCCCGTTTGGATGCATATGCATATCTGGAGGAGCCCATGGAGATGACGTTCGGAAGGTTTCACTTTCGCGTCGAGAAGGAAGGAGCGTATCGTCTTGAAATTCCGATCTCGTCGGGATTATCAGCGGTCAATCCCGATTTTTCGAGCTCGACATCATCAGTCGAGTTAGGCGACGAAGAAATCTCCTCGCCACGCTTCATCAGCACTAGGGCAAGTGAAAAATTCGCCAAGATCTTCAGCGACATGTCCTTCGAGTCATCTGCGGACTCCAATATAAGCAGTGACTCTGACAGTGTCGACAGTCTCGACTCCATCGACAAATCCATTACTATGGGAAAGGTCTTCGCCAGTCTACGCGACGGTGTCACCAATCTCGACAAAATAGAAAAAATAAAATATCATCAGATCTATGCGATCGGAGAAACAAGTCGACCTCAAGAAGAGACATCAGAGAACTTCGACGAGGCGGGAAATCCGTTCGTCGATCCTGCGGATCTCACGCGAGGCCTAGGGACAAAATACATCGGCACGACGACACGAGAGATGGTGCGATTTCCGCAGGCAGTATGGGATCGAGTGGAAAGAGCTATCAACGGCACAGAGCCGATGACCGTAACAGCGACACCAGAGGAATTACAAGCATATCAATATAGGCTCGCGCGTACCAGGCGAGAACTTGAAAAACAAAAGATCGCGCTAGACAGGAGGCAAGAAGCAGCATCAGCATCAAGTAGGAGAAGAGCAGAGCTGAGTCGACAGTCAGGTACTTCGGGAAGCAGTCACAGAGAAGCCCGCAACAGGGCAAGATCTCGTTTAAACAACATACCCGAAGCTGAGAGGGAGAATCTGGTCCAAAACCTCGACATGTCCTTTATGTCGATAGACACGAGGGGGAACATTATTCCCAAGACACCAGAAGCGGGGTACATGGCGACGCAAGCTTTTATCCTCGCATCTAAACCACCTGCCGGAGATCCAAGAGAGGCACTGTACAATATGGCCATGGCAGGAGTTGGAGCCATGGGAGCGGCGTTCGTAAATTCGCCCCCCGAAGGATCAGCAAGGCAAAATAGTCCACGACCTGCTGTCGCAACACCAGTTCCTGAGAGAACAAGCGGGGCAAGAGACACAGAAATTCAAGCAAGAGTAGACAGGGCACGACAAAATAGGAGGGAGCATCGGCATTCTCCAGACATAGCTGAAGAAGATATGTGTGGGCTACCATGTTTTACGAGGAGGGTCCGAAAAACTCGGGTGCCTTCAGGGTTTAAGTTACCCGATAATTTCAAGAAATTTGACGGCTTGCAAGATCCCGAGGATTGGCTGGTCGATTATCTCGAGACGGTGAAACTGATAGGCGGAACAAGGGCAACGGCCATGCAGAGCATTCAAGTGCACCTAAGTGGAGCTGCAAGGTCTTGGATAAAGAAGCTTCCTCCGGGTTCCATCGACAGCTGGGATGATTTCGAGGGCATATTCGTCAAGAACTTCAGATCCACCTGCAAAAAGCCTGCATCACTAGAGGAGCTGAGGTCGTGTCGACAAAAGCATGACGAATCTATGAGAAAGTATATTCAGAGGTGGAACATCAT
The DNA here is from genome assembly GCF_019359855.2 of Lolium perenne. NCBI lineage: Eukaryota > Viridiplantae > Streptophyta > Magnoliopsida > Poales > Poaceae > Lolium > Lolium perenne. The sequence continues at coordinate 22,626,037 of NC_067244.2, read as the reverse complement.
TAAAAACTCGGCAGAGAACATATCTGACGAGAGGGCAATAGATGCGTTCGTGGCAGGAATCCGGCGAGGTGATTTCGTCGAGGACTTGGGAAGAACCAACCCAAAGACAGTATCAACACTGATGGAGATCGCAAACAGGTGGGCGGATGGAGAGGACGCTGTTCATAATAAGCGACATAGGTCACCAGAGGAGGACCGTGGTCGAAATTTTCAAAATAGACGACGTTTTCCTCGACAGTTCTCGAGTTACGATGCTCCTGGCCAAATATCGGCTGGTTTTCGAGGAAACAGTGGAGGAAGCAATAGAGATGACCATCAAAGAAGCAATGAGCAATGAGGCGACAATAGAGATGATTCCCGATATAACAGGCAAAATAGTGGACCAAGGTTCCAGAGACCATATATATCTCCTGAGGATATGATGAACGGGCCATGTCAGATGCATTTCTATCTCGACAATAACGGGAAGAGGCAGTCAGGACACCTGCAGAAGGATTGTCGAAATTTTCAAGCAATGTTGAGGTTCGCAGGGCAAGCCAATGCTCAGGCAGCAAATAGACATCCTCAGGGACCAAGGAGTGAGATCCACCTACCACCTCCTCCCGCAATTACGGACAAAAATCAACACTAGCTCAAAATAGCGGCAGCACCACACCCACCTCCGTATGTAGACCCCAACTCCAACGGCGCGGTCTCGATGATTCAGAAAGCTAGGCCGTCTAATAGGGCTCAGAAAGTAATCTCGCGACAAGTGTTCATGGCAGAGAAGATGCCTCCACCAACGATCGAGTACCTAAATTGGTCGGGACAGGATATTGGCTTCACAATAGCGGATCACCCGCAGCAAGTTCCTCGACCAGGGCAGTCAGCACTTATCCTACCAGCAGTGATCGCAGGATTCAACGTATCTCGAGTATTCATAGATGGAGGCAGTAGTCTAAACCTTATGTATGCAGACACACTAAGGAAGATGAACATATCCCTGGCAAACCTAAAACCCACGGACACACGTTTCCATGGTATCACACCAGATAAGCCGAGTTATCCACTAGGGAAGATCAATCTCGACGTACAGTTTGGAACCCGAGAAAATTACAGAATAGAAAGGCTGGAGTTCGAAGTTGTGGATTTCCCGTCGCAATACCACGCCTTGTTGGGACGACCGGCATATGCCAGGTTTATGGCGGTACCACATTACACGTACCTGTTATGGAGGCTGCCTGGACCTAATGGACCAATTACAGTCAAAGGCAGTTTCGCGTTAGCTGATAAATGCGACAAGGATTTTCATCGACTGTCAGAAACTTTCGGGATGCAAGCAGAATACATGGCGTCAAGGCTCATGACTGATTATGATGTATTGCCAGATGTAGGGAGACCTCTCAGGGAGCCAACATTTAACACTACCAAAGATTCCAAGGAGGTGCAGATTCACCCGACAGATCCAAAGAAAACGACGTCCATCGCCACTAACATGGACCTCGCATAGGAAAGCGCGCTCGTCGAGTTCCTTCGTGAGCACTGGAAAATCTTCGCATGGTGTCCAGCTGACATGCCAGGAGTACCCAGGGAACTTGCCGAGCACCACCTAAATGTGGATCCAATTGCGAGACCAATCAAACAACCATTGCGGCGTTTCTCGGAACCAAACCGCAAAGCTATGTTGTTGGAGATTGATCGACTCAGAGAAGCTGGTTTTATCAAAGAATTACATACGGAAGCCACGTGGGTAGCTAACCCAGTGTTGGTGCCGAAGAAAAACACGAAAGTCCTTCGCATGTGCGTCGACTTCACGTGTCTCAATAAACATTGTCCAAAGGATCACTTTCCCCTCCCAAGGATCGATCAAATTATAGACTCCACGGCAGGTTGCGAACGTCTTTCCTTCCTGGATGCATATTCTGGTTATAACCAGATCAAATTAAAAGAAGAAGATGAAGTCAAAACAGCGTTCATAACACCTTATGGCGTGTTTTGCTATAAAACAATGCCTTTTGGTCTAAAAAACGCGGGAGCAACATATCAGCGGATGATGCAGAAATGCCTGTCAACACAGATTGGGAAAAATATACAAGTATACATCGACGATGTCGTCATAACAACAAAGAAAGGGTCCACGCTGATCGAGGACCTAAAGGAAACTTTCGATAACCTAGACAAGTTCTGCCTCAAGTTGAACCCGACAAAGTGCTCTTTCGGCGTCCCCGCAGGAGAACTTCTCGGGTTCCTAGTTTCAGCAAGAGGGATTGAAGCTAATCTAGAAAAAATACAAACTATAGTAACAATGAGGAAGCCAACAAAGTTAAAAGAAATACAGCAACTAACTGGGCGAGTCGCAGCTTTAAGCAGATTCGTCGCCAGGTTAGGAGAAAAGGCATTGCCGTTCTACGCCTTGATCAAGCAGGGAGAGAAATTCCAATGGAACGAAGAGGCAGACAGAGCTTTCGAGGATCTCAAGCGCACAATTTCGACACCGCCAATCTTGGTGGCACCTAAGGAAAAGGAACCTTTGCTGTTATACATTGCGGCCACACCTCAGGTGGTAAGCACAGCACTTGTTGTCGAAAGAGAGGAAGAAGGGAAAATTCATGGAGTACAGAGGCCAGTGTACTTCATCAGCGAAGTTTTATCACCTTCAAAACAGCGGTATCCTCAGTACCAAAAGCTAGCATACGGAGTGTTTACAACCGCAAGAAAATTGCGGCACTATTTTTCGGCACACCCGATAATAGTGGTCAACGAGGCGCCCTTGTCCAATATACTAAACAACCCAGAAGCTACGGGTCGTGTCTCCCTTTGGGGAATAGAGCTTTCCCCTCGGGACATCACGTATGAAAAAAGAAAAGCAATAAAGTCAAAAATTCTACCAGACTTCATTGCAGAGTGGATGGAGTTACAAAATACAGGACCACCGGATTTATCGAGAACTTGGACTATGAACTTCGACGGGTCCAAGAGATTAGAAGGGGCTGGAGCAGGCGTGATACTAATATCACCTGAAGGCGACAAGCTGAAGTATGTCTTGAGGATGACGTTCCCAAACGCATCTAACAATGAGGCAGAATACGAAGCCCTCATACACGGGATGAAGATGGCAAAAGCTTGCGGCGCAACTCGACTAAAAATATTCGGCGACTCGCAATTAGTGGCTCAGCAAGTCATGAATCAATGTGATGCAGTCAATGATAGTATGATAGCATACAAAGAAGTGTACAACGAGCTAGAGAAGCTGTTTGATGGATGCGAGGTAAATCACATCAGCAGGCTGAGCAACGATGAAGCCGACGTTCTCGCAAATATCGGGTCGCAGTGTCTTACGATTCCACCAGGTGTATTCTGGGAGGAAATAGCCGAGAGATCTACAAAGTCGAAAAAGACAAAAAAGAAGGAGAAGGACAAGAAACCCTCGGGGGCTGCAAAAGAAGTACCAGAAGAAGAAGAGGAACAGGACCTAGTAATGATGGTGCAAATTCCATGGATGCAGGCGTTCATATCATACATCCTAAGAAAACAAGTACCCGATGATCCAGTTGAACCAAGGCGAGTTATCAGGCGTTCTAAAGCCTTCACTGTGGTCAAAGGGGAGTTATACAAACGAAGTATTTCGGGAGTGTTACAAAGGTGCGTCACACCTGAAGAAGGAAGGATAATCTTGAAGGATGTACACGAAGGAATATGTGGTCATCATGCAAGCAGTCGAGCTATAGCAGCCAAGGTTTTCAGAGCAGGATTTTATTGGTTGACAGCAATCGAGGATGCGAAAGAAATAGTTCGTACTTGTGACGCATGCCAGAGATTTGCCGCAAAACCTCACTCTCCGGCAGCAGAGTTGATGCCAATACCGCTGTCGTGGCCCTTTGCTCAGTGGGGTCTCGATATGGTGGGAAAATTACACAATGCTTCGCCAGGAGGATACGAGTACATGCTCGTCGCTGTCGACAAATTCACAAAGTGGATAGAAGCAAAGCCGATAAATTCACCTGACGGAGCGTCCGCAATTAAGTTCGTGAAAAGCATCGTCTTCAGATTTGGAGTACCTCATAGCATCGTCACGGACAATGGTAGTAACTTTACATCCAAAGAATTCAAGGCATATTGTGCAGAGGTAGGTATTAAACTACACTTTGCATCAGTTGCGCACCCGCAAACCAATGGCCAAGTCGAAAAAGCCAATGGAATTATTTGCAATGGTATCAAGAAGCGTTTGCCGACGCCCTTGCAAAAAGCTCGACACACCTGGCCTGAAGAGTTGCCCAGTGTGTTGTGGAGCATTCGAACAACACCAAATACGGCGACACAGGAAACCCCGTTCTTTCTGGTCCATGGAGCTGAAGCGGTACTGCCGATAGAAATAGAACATGATTCTCCAAGGGTCATAGAATACGACGAAGAGGCCTCAAGGAAAGCATTGGAGGATGATGTCGATGCACTTGATGAAGCTCGAGATGAAGTGCTATCACGGGTCACCAAATATCAGCAGGACCTGAAGAACTACCACAGTCGACGTTTACGACCAAGATCCTTTCAGGTGGGCGACTTAGTTCTTCGGCTCACTCAAAAAAGTCATGAAAAACTCGAGTCGCCATGGCTTGGCCCTTACATTATCACAGAAGTAATCGAAGGAGGAGCATACAGGATAAAGGACAAGAAGACAGGGGTTGCAGAGCCAAATCCCTGGAACGTGGCGCAACTCAGGCGGTTCTACGCTTAGAGTCGAAATATAGTTCTCCTTTGTAAAAATACAATGTACTGAAACGCCCGCGAGCTTTCAGACGCACTCTTTTCCTTTTCAGGGCACCGAGTGGGGCTGGAAAGGTTTTTAATGAGGCGGGCTCGCGGTGCTGCAATATAGAAAAGATATTGGTGATATACATCTTTTTTCTCGACACGCTCGGGGGCTTGCACCCAGCAGCTACCATATATATACTACCGACAAAATAGAACTCGCAAAACAATAAACTTCGCTTTGGTGCAACACACCTCGCGAAACAATATAGAGACACAGGAAGAACCAATAAAAGGCTCGGGGGCTCGTTGAAACAAAAATAGTTCGAGATACTTGACAACATGTGTTATTTACAATATACAGGCGTTTCTTCGACAGAGAAAAAACAACAAAGGAATTCTTCAATCAGTATTCAATATAGCGTCTATATTGATTCCCTCGTTATTTGCAGCACCAGTGCTATGTTCAGCATAACTACCTCTTACAAAGAATTCTGCATCCAGCCGAAGCAGTTCGTCCATCATTTTTTCGGCTACAGGGCGCACAGTGTCGTCAATTTTGTCAACGTTTCTCCTTCGCTTCGCCTGTTTGGCCAGACACTTGTCGACAATTTGAGTAAGATCTAACTTTGGGTAGCAGATCTGTATCATAATCATGGCGAATCTTGCCCCAGCTTCTAGTTGAGCCCGCACAAATTGATGAATACGAGGAGCATCTCGAAATTTCTCCATCAAGGCAGGAAGGGTGTCTGGGATTTTGTTGCGAGGAAACATGGTGCTGTAGACTAAAGACAGAGTTTTCGTACAGAAGTCGAGAAAATCATGGACCTGACTCGCGCGATCTTGAAATCTGACTATTTGGCGAGTTCGCTCAGGAGTGACCCAAAAATTGGCACCATGATCGCGAGCAAGCCTGACAAGGACATTGGTTCGGGTTTCAACACGTTGATCTTCAGCAGCAGTATCCAAGAAAGAACCTGTTCCACCGGAAGCTTCAGCAAGGAGTAAAAGATAGTAAGGTTAAATTAAAATATGACCAAGTTTTGCGGAGCATACCCGCCATATCCAAGCTAGCATCATTCATCAGCTCAAGCATATGATTCTCTCGGCGCGTAGCTTCGGTAGCCTCAGCAACTGCAGTTTCCTTCAACGCCATGGCTTCTTGAGCTTGTTGAATAGCTCGTTTCTCATTATCAGAGGATCTTCGAGACTGTTCCATGATCACGAGAATTTGTTTTTTCTTCGACTGTAGTTCTTCACGAAGTTCGTCTAAATCCTCACTTTGAGCAGCACTCGATAAACCTCCAGTATATTCGGCAATGGAGAACCTTTTAGGGTAAGACGCCGCAGGCATGGTAGTTGAGGAATGAGGCCCAGTGGTATAGTTGTCAAAAATCAACTGGACAGAAAATAATTCGACATCAATACCTCGGCAACATAGCTTTTTCATTAATAAGGACATGTATTTACATGGCTATCACAAAGTTCCTATTGAACTAATGGGGTAGTTGTCGCCAGAGTTACTATGGCGACAGCATCAAAAGAAAAAGCACAGAAAGACAAGGTGATCTACTTGACCTCCGGCTTCGACGAACTAGGAGCCGGAGTTGGCTTGAATCCAAGGAAAGAGAGGATTTTCTTCGAGTTTGGCTTGGCGGCCTTGATCAAAGATTGCCATCTCTTTGTCTCCATCTTCTGCACATCGCCAACTTTGGACCAGTCGACGTTTTGTTGGCTATCAGCAACCAAGGCGATGGTCCCTTCAACACCAATCTTCAAGCCTTCTTGTCGAAGATTATGCCCAAGATCTTCTTCAACATTGAAGCACTTGGCAAGTTCAGCAAAAGTCTTGGGTTCTTCTTTCTTCGAGAAGAAATATGGGAAAAGCTTCGTCAGGCCTGAGTCAGCATCATCAATGCCGTGGCGTGCTTCGTCTCCATGAATCTCGAGTAGGGAGAGCGCGTCGAAAAGATGATCACCTTCAGGGAGTTCAAGTTCGTACTCTTGACGCGTCCTCCCTGACGATGGAAAAATACCTTGTTGAAAGAGGCGCGTTAAGGAAAGGACGGTACTCGAAGAACAAAGAAACAATTAGAGCACTTACTGACAAAACGTCGACTTTGTGCCTCTAGTCGAGAGATAATTGTTTTCTCTCGAGCGGTCTGCTGAGTAATATTGTCACTCAGAGAGGTTTCTGCGTCGTGAAGTCTTTTTCGAAGATCTTCAACAACGGCGGCGTTTGATTCAGCTTTCTTGCGGGCCTTTTTGCTTTGTTCCAATTTCAGAGCAAGAGCGTCAGCACGTTTGTTGGCTTCCGCAAGGTCAGCTGGAAACATAATGGACAATAACAATTGTCATGACAACAATTATGATGCAGAATATTCAATCAGGAGAAAAACGCAGCAAAAATAGTACCTTCAAGCCTGTTAGCATGGTCATGGTACCCGACGAATTGGGTACCAAGACGAATAAACTCCTTCATCAAAGGCTGCAAAAGGAAAGTCGAGGAAGAAAAATCAATATAGAAATTGAAAAGTTCGACAGTAACAAGCAAAAGAAGCAAAAATAGAGGGGAGTCAACAGTATTGAAATCTTCGAAACACAGAAAAGAAGTGAAGAACTTACATCATCCAGTGAAGGAGTTGTGGAACTGCCAATTAATTGGGAGGTTTCCTTGGCTGGCTCAACCCTAGCTCTCTTCGGTGAAGAGGCACGGGGGCTCTCAATTGGAGCAGTGAGCTCAACGTCCTGCTGAGGAGGCGAAGTTTCCTCTTCATCAGGTTGTGCTTCGGCGACAACTAAAGTATGCGACGTACTCGTTCTAGCAGTCGCGTCAATGGGTGGATTTTCATCCTCGTCGTCACTACAATAAAAGGCGACAAAGTAAGAAACAACATAGACAAAAATATCGAGAGCAAACAACAAAGAGCAACAGAACACTTACGAGCTGACAAGGGCATCCTCGTAAGGGTTGAAAGTTGTCCTTTCTTCAGTAGGAACAACTTCTTCGGCAGGAGGTGCGCCGGTCTTGGAGGTGCCAGAATCGTCAACTTCGTCCCTTTTTCTCTTGTTCCTTGGAGAAACAGCGGAGGGGAGCGAGTGTGTCGATGCGGTAGCCTCGGAATCTTCTCTTTCAGAAGAAGCCGCGGATTTCTGAGAACCCGCGATTTCACTCTCAGGGCGAGAAGTACCCTGGTTGTCATCAGTGACAACAGCCTGTTCTTCGACTTCTCCATCTTCAGGAAGAGGAGGAAGAGAAGCTAGAACTGGATGATTCTACAAAGACAAGAAATGTCGACAAAAAGTTATGCAGGGAACATCAGCAAAAATAGCAGTCGACAAAAAGTAAAAAACTCGGGAAGACAAAATAATAGTTGGAGAAGATACCTTGGGGAGAGGGTTGGAAACACTGTATGGCTCCACACGGCAAGAAGATGGAATAGGGTCTTTCTTGCTGAGCGAAGAAATTCTTCGGATAAGTTTTTCCAAGTCCTTTATAGAAAGGTCCTTGGAAATCCTGTTAGCATCTTTTTCGCCAGCATACGTCCAAAGGGGATTTTTGCGAGCCTGCAGAGGCTGCACCCTAATCCTAAGGAAATAGGCTGTGATTTGAATACCCGACAGTTCCTTGCCGCGGGTATTCTGAAGCTCATGGATACGGGACATGAGGGCCTCTGTCGCCGTTTTTTCTTCTTCGGTAGCGTCAGCATCCCAGGAACGGCGGCGAAGAATCTTGGCGCTTCCATCAAAAGGAGCTATGTTGTGCTCGACGGAGTTGGCACTTTCTTCGCGCACATAGAGCCATCTTTTGCGCCACCCTTGGACGGAGTCGGGGAATTTGACGTCAAAATACTCGACATCAGAGCGGACGCAAATAACAACGCCGCCTATGTTGTAAGCGGCGTTGTGGGAGCCATTACGGCGGAGGCAAAAGATGCGTTTCCACAGAGCCCAGTTAGGAGGGACTCCGAGGAAGCATTCGCAGAGAGTAATAAAAATGGCGACATGGAGAATGGAGTTGGGGGTCAGCTGGTGCAGCTGAACCCCATAGAAAAAGAGGAGGCCGCGGAGGAAATCATGAATTGGGGTGAAGAGACCGCGGATGAGGTGGTCAACAAAACTAACCCGATACTGGATTGGAGGAGATGGGTAGCTTTCTTCGCTGGGGAAGCGAATGGCGCCTTCCTTCTTCATCAGGCCCAACTTCTTCATCAGGTTGATGTCCTGGTTGGAGATTTTCAATCTCTCCCACTCCAGATCTTCAGCGGCCATCTTGGATTCGGGCGTGCTGTGGCGAGTAAGCCGCGCGCGTGGTGGCATCAATGGGAGTGAAAGAGTGACGCTTGTGCGTGGATGAGCTCAGAAAGCAATGGGCGTAATGGAGGTCTTTTGCAGAGGAGAGCAGAGGTGCGGCGCGAGCGAAGATGTGAATGGAGGAAGAAGAAGGACTTATATAGGGATTTCTCAGATCAACGCATCGTTGGATGGAGAAATCGTGCGGTTGACAATGAACTCATAATGAGAGGGTAAAAAGGTATTTTTACTGTGAAGCAACAGAACGGGCGCTACAGGATGTGCGCCAGGAAAAGCGGAGGACGTGTGTCCCCCACTTGCACGACGTGTCAAACTGACAAGAAATTTGGACCCACAAGACAGAGAGAGAGTAGCACTCGCGGTTTTCTGGATGCGACGATCGTGGCTATTGTCAGTAATGAGGTCATTTTGACCAAAGGAAAAATCTCGACAAGTAAAGAATAAGAAGATTGGCGGCAGGAAAAATTATCGGTTATTTTGGGAGCCTTTGATCAAATACAAGTTTTTGCCCAAATGCTCGGGGGCTACTTTGGAAAAAAGTAAAGTTCGAGTCTGACAATATAGAAATTGCGGGAGCCTATGATCAAACGCAAGCATTTGTTCATAGCCTCGGGGGCTACTCCCATCGGGAGCGCTGTTCGCGCACCCGATAGATATAAAAAGCTCGAGAAAGAATGACAATATAGCGGCATGAAATGTGGAGCCTACAACCAAGTATAAATCCTTGGCTGTAGCCTCGGGGGCTACTCCCATCGGGAACGCTGTTCGCGTGCCCGATGAAATAATATAAGAAGTGAGCATATTTCGAGTTAAACAAATAACTCGACATATACTCCCATCGGGAAGTCAATATAAGTCATCCGTGACTCAATAAAATGTGCTATTCCAGCAGCCGAAAAGGCACTCGACAATATATTCTCAGAGCGCTAAAAGTCGCGAATAATCTCTGAATGCCGCAAAACTTTGCGAAGGTAAGACCCCAGATCTGTTCTGAGCGGCGTGGCACCGTCTCTGACGTCGGATTGCTACTTTTTTCCGTATCAACAGATACGAAGAAAAATCCTAACGGACGCGTTAGGTACCCGATAAAATATGACTGGGACTCGACAGAATGGTAAGACCTTAAGCGGCACCTGTCGAAGTTTACACCAGTATCCCGAGATCATGTCCAGGGACGTGATTTTGAAGTAGGTCTTTGCGGATTGCCACTAGAGCAGTTAACTAGTACTTGATCCGTCAGATGAACTAGCCCCAATTACCATTATCCCTGTACAATATAGAATTGCGTATCTAAAGATATGTGATAAGCTTGGCGAAAATATAAAACTGGAGATTTTCCCTGACTCTTCGATTCAAGTAAAATCTCGGGGTCTACTGACATAGGCATCCCCAATGGGCCTGCCGAAGATAGTACCCGGGATTTGCTGAAGGCCCATGACTCGAAGAATATGAAGTTTGGAAGCCCAAAATAGAATTAAGGAAAGTTGAGTTGTATTAGGAAATATAAATTTGTAATCTTGCAGGACGGGTTGGAAACCCTCCCGGACTCTGTAACTTGTGTATCACGAGTCCCTCGGCTCCGCCTCCTATATAAAGGGGAGTCGAGGGACAAAGAGAGAATCGATTCATTGCTTCACGTAACCCTAGTTTTCATAATCGTCGAGTACTTTTCGGCTGAAACCTTCGAGATCTACTTGCCCTCTACTTCCAACTAAACCCTAGTCTACAATCCGTAGGCATTGATAAGTTAATCCCTTGTCACCAAGGACTTTGTTATCTACTGCGATGCTTCCAAGCTTGTACTTGGTAGTGTTCTAATGCAGGAAGGAAAGGTTATTGCTTACCTATCCCGGCAACTTCGACCTCACGAGATGAATTACCCCACTCATGATCTGGAGTTAGCTGTCGTAGTTCATGCTCTCAAGACGTGGCGCCATTACCTCATCGTGAACCGGTGTGAGATTTACACCGATCACAAGAGCCTGAAGTATATATTCTCTCAGAAGGAGCTAAATATGCGACAGAGAAGGTGGATAGAGCTTGTCAAGGATTATGATCTCAGCATTCACTATCATCCTGGAAAAGCAAATGTTGTAGCCGATGCCCTTAGCAGAGAGCCATGTTCTCTGAATGCTCGCCTAAAGGCCGAACAACCTTTGCTATACAAGGAGTTTGAGGAGTTTGGTCTGGAACTAGTTAGCCATGGATTTTTAGCCGCAATAGAATTTAAACCCACCTTGGTGGATCAGATTAAGGAATCCTAGAAAGGCCATGGGAGTATTGAGGGTATCAAACGCCGGATGGGCAAAGAAGAAGTGGCTGGATTCTCTATTGATGCAGAAGGAATTCTATGGTATAACGAACGTCTCTGCGTGCCAAATATTCCAGACTTGAAGCAGCTAATTATGGAGGAAGCCCATAACACTCTTTCTCGATTCATCCCAGAGGAACAAAAATGTACCAAGATCTCAAGGAAACCTTTTGGTGGCACGGAATGAAGCGGGACATTGCCTTCTTTATTGCTAGGTGTGATGTTTGTCAGCGAGTTAAAGCCGAACATCAATGCCCAGCCGGTTTACTTCAACCTTTGCAAGTTCCCGTTTGGAAGTGGGATGAAGTGGGAATGGATTTTATCACCGGACTTCCAAGATCAAATCGCGGTCATGATTCAATATGGGTTATTGTTGACCGTCTTACCAAGGTCGCCCATTTTCTTCCAGTCAAGACTACCTTCAACGGTCGCCATTTGACAGAGCTATACATATCTCGAATTGTCAGTCTCCATGGAGTTCCCAAAAGGATAGTATCTGATCGAGGCACCCAATTCACATCACGATTCTGGAAGAGCCAGCATGAAGCTCTAGGAACCAAGTTAGCTTTTAGCACCGCATACCATCCGCAAACTGGAGGATAGACTGAGCGAGTAAACCAGATTCTTGAGGATATGCTTCGTGACTGTGTTCATCAACAAGCTGGAGCTTCGTCCCCGCCCTCGCCCAGTACCAGGAGTTGGATAAAGCAGTGCGGAGGATTTCCTGGTTAGTCCACGACGGGCTAACCGGAACAGACCTGACTCTCAGCTGGTTTTCTCGCCGGATCCAGCCGCTGAAATATAACAAGCGGTTGATCTGTGAATACTCCGGGGTTGATGACCAGCTTCGAGTCACCCGTGACAACCTACCGACGGATTCTCTAAAAAGGAGGATCAAGACGCTTGTGAAGATTACCCGGGGCCAACCGGTCCCGGAAATTGTAAAAGATATCAAGACCAACAACCAGTGTCCTCCGGTACGTATTCGTATTTCAACATTTTAACTTCTCATTCTTGAAGTGTTTTAACTTCTCCATTTTTCCCTCTCCAGCTCAATTCTTTGGCGGAGGAAGATTTTGGAATCGTACTCCGAGTACCTTGCAGTGCCGAGGGGGCGGAGGAGGATCCGGAGGACGACAGCGAGGAGGAGGAGCAAGCTCCCAAGAAAGCTGCTCCCCGAACCACCAAGCGTCCCCGCGCCAAGGTTTCCGGCTCTGAAGCCGGAGCCAGCGGCGAGGCCTCCGCCAAAAAGGCCAAAACTAAACCACCCCCACTCGATTCGAGGAAGGCGGAGCGTGAACGCCTCAAACTACTGTCCGCAGCAGGGAAAGGGTCGCGCCCACTGATTCCCGGCGCCACGTAAGTATCCGAGAACTCATCTCATTTTTAACTTGTGTAACTTTTTTACTTATATCTTTCCCTTGCTTGTCACAGGAGCCAAAAAGTTCTGGCTTCACGGGTTAATACCCAGAAGTCGATTATGAAGTATCTGAAAACGTCTCCGGCCGTGGGCCCGATTACTCCGACACCTCCAAGTACCTCCAACCCAGCTCCTCACTCCACTCCGCCTGAGGCTCAGCCCTCTCCCGACCCAGCTGCCCAAGCTCAACCGGAGATCATTCTCGTGAGCATCGAGAAGGGAGGTGGAAGCTGTTCTGCTACTAAGCGAACTGCTCCAGAGGAACCGCAAGAAAAGATCCCGGAAGAAGCGGAAGTGACCTCCAACGATAAGGCTGAAGCTCCGGCTAAGGATGCCGTCGCATTTCCGGACAACTTCGGTGATCCATCAAACCTGTACTCCACTCCGAAGGCTTATTCACATAAGTTCTTCCATAAGCTGATGGAAGCGGAAAAGTGGGAGCTTGAGCAAGATCTGTTGAACTCCATGCTGAGCAATGCCTGGGGCAAAGCTGATGTTGATTCTTCCGAGATTCAACTTCACAAGAAGGAAATCAATGACTTCTTCGATCAGCTGCTCGTCAAGCGCAAGGTGAACCAATATTCCCAGTAGCCCCCAAGCATCTAGGCGGAAACTAGCAATAGTTAGCACCTTGATGCTTTGAGTAAACCAAACTGAATTTTTTTAAAGTGCTGTGGTAGCCCCCAAGCGTCATGGCGGAATTTTTCCGGCAATGATGCTTCGAAAGAGTCTCACATAAAAACTTATATGCATCCGGAAACTTATCCATGCTCCGTCTCTTACAGGAACAACAGGCGCTGCATTATGAACTGTACAAGAACATCTCCCTACAGCGTCGCGTCACCTTGAGCCAGGCGGATGACATAGAAGCGAAAAAAGAAAAAATTGCGGATCTGGAAAAGCAGCTGGCGGAAGTCCAAGGTGTGTTTCCGGCCAAGCTTCTTATATCTTATATTTACTAATTGGAGGCACCGTAAAAGACTCCACGTTAATCCACATCATCAGAATAATTACGACGGTTAGATCTAAAATTTATGGTTAAGATTAGTCAAGAAAGTCGAGATTTATAATGTACCACATGAAGTTACGTTGGCACGTTACGGGACGTTACCTGGCCGCCACAAGTTATGTAGGCACGTAACCTCACGTGAGGCAGATCCTTTATCCGCAGCACCTATCCAATCGCAACACATCTAAATTGTTTTGCTCAATTGTATTCTTTTTGGACTCCTTCCCGCGTGATAGCAAATCCTAACATCCTCCTAACCTACTCATGCCAATATCAGCGGAAATCAGGGTGCTTCTCAATGGTGAGGGCGATGCCATCTTGGAGGCTGCTTTCTGTGCTCCTGTCGCCGGTGCCGTGGCCGCTGGTACGTGGTATATTACTACATCAACTATGACCCCTGTGAGATTTGTTTAATTTTTTTGTTAGACTCTCTCCACATCGATCAGTCATGCAGGCACAACAGCAAACACCATCATAGCACAATGCAGTTCAGTATTGAATCATGTGCGATCGCATGCCAGATCTAAAATAATTTTGCTTGATGGTATTTGTAAAATATTACTGCTGCATGTTAGATCTATTTTTTGTGTCATGTCCATGGTATATTTTCCTAATTAGTACTCTGGGAATAAGCTGCTATCCATGTATGGCTCCAGGATGCACGTAGCCTGAACGGACGTTCTCATGGCTGCTAGGAGCAGTGCATTATGCGGATGTGGTGGCATAAACGGCGCATATATATATATATATGGGATTCATGAGCATCGATAGCACAAAGCTTTAGGTGCGGCTGGTGCTGAACAGTAATTGGTAAGAAATCTATTGATGTTTGGCTTTCTCATAGACGCAAAGTAAAATATAGATTAATTATTTACTTCAAAAAAAATCGAACTCTATTGTGTAATTTATTCTGATATATCGTGCTGTCTCGGTGGCTCAGAAACAGAGAAGCATTATGGTGCAATGAGGCCTGACAGCTTAAGGAGATGTATAGTTCCTCTACTGCTTGAGCAAGGTACGCCTCTATATATTCTATGACCACTTGCGCTTTTCTTTCATCAGTTTTATGTAATTTGTGATTAATTTATTCCACTAAAGTTGTTTATTAACTTATCAGCCATTTTTTTAATGAATTAGGCTGATGGAGTGTATTTTGCTTTCTTCCAGAGCTATGTTTCTGTCATTGGAATCGCATGCTTTCTATTTTCATGTAATTGTTTAGATTTATCTCGGTCACAAGGTTTGGATCCAATTATGGCTTTAATAGTTCATACAGTCACAGCCCATGTATATTACTACTTAATTAGCAATGTGCCTCCATGAATAAAGGGCGCTACTGTGGAAGCTTGACAAAAAGAAAAGAAGTCGGTTGAATTGAAACCAAGAAAATATAAGAATCAACGAGCTCTCAATCACAAAAATCCCAGGTATCAATATACTGAAGTTGCTTTTGCAATTGACATTCCAAAAACTTCCATACTAATTCGTGTTAACCAAAAGAAACATGAGTTTTTATTTACTTCCATTGCTTAGCGATCAAAAGATGCCCATGAGCGTCCAACCCAGAAGAGATGGCTTGGAGGCGATGAGAATCCATCCCTGATCGCTGAAGTTTGCAAATGTTCATCTTTTATTCTTTAGTCGAATGGATGGACCGAGTTTTGTAAAATTAGTGGTGTCAGTCGGCTAATAAATGGCAGGTTGCATGTGTACCACACTCTGTCTCTAAGGTATTTTAAAGCTCCATTGCCTCCGAGCGCCAGTATGCTCTGATTAATTGAAGCAGGACTAATAATTCCATGCAACTTATCATATTCTTTCTGTCCAGAATTAACTAACTTACATGTATCAACTCACAAAATATGTATATAAATACATATACATATGAATATAGACAAATATGAGTCAGTTAATTCCATACGAAGTGGGTATTATTTTCCACACTAAAAGAAGGTTAAAATAGCTCAACTATTGGGTGTATGGATGTATTTAATCAGGTCCAAATTCACTTGATATTTAGTACCACCAGTAGAAAAGTCATTAATTGATATTTATTGTAGTTTTCCATCTCATGTAAACAAATGTACTTATCTTCACGTGAGGACGTAGCTTTATGTGAACATATGTCCATAAAAATATAAAAATACAATTAGGTCTCGGATAATGCCTTCCAATAGTAGTAAAATCTAGCGATTAAATTGTGGAATATTTTGTGATAATAAGAAATTTTACTAGGTAGTAATAAATATCGCAATATAAATTTAAAACAAATTTCAACAAATCTCGCATAAAATACGTGAAATGATGAAAAGCTCCTACACTTTGTTAACAATCAGAAATTACAATGGAAATCCAAAACAAACATATCTCGAGCAACAAGTAAGTCATCAAAATTAAAATCATATTGTTATGGATATTAGCATAATATACAAACCAGCCCGCGCATAGATGCGCGGGTTGGCGACTAGTGTCATTAGTCCAAATTCCGACTACTGAATTGATTGTAACTTAACTTTAATAGGTGCATCCTCTTCCCTTGCCACTGCATCCTCCGATCTTGAGAGCCTGCGCTCCTCTTATAAAGGTTTAGAGACAAAGCTCATGGAGGCGGATCGGAAACGAGAATATGCAGAGAAGCAGCTGGCGGAGAAGAATTCTGAGTTCCTTAAAAAAGAGGCTGATTTTGTGAGCAAGCGAAAGGTTGACAGTGACACACTGCAGAAACTGCAAAGAGAAGTCCATGGGCTCCGGAACTACATGAATATTGCGGAGAAAGGCTGGGACATTCTCAACACAGATGTCATGGGTGAGTATCCAGAACTCCCAGGTCAAACTTATCCATTGAACTCAAACTGACGCTCAGCTCCGACCATTTTGTGCAGAGCCGCTTGGATACGATGAAGAGCGCCGCATCCAGTTCCCGCGTGATGATCTGATCCGGCTTGCCGGAGAAGACTGCCACGATCTGATCTGCGCGTGTCGGAAAATCTGCTACAACTTGTCAATTAAAGATAGTAGGAGCTGCAATGTCCGGGATCTTGTCAAAAGAATGGATGCCCTCTCGGACTTGATTGTTGATCTTCAAGCCTCATCTGCCAGGGGCGCTGCCCAAATGTCTTTGGCTATGTGCCTTGCGCGTGCTCCGCATCTGGACATCGATCTTACCACTACCGGAGTTCCTCCGGATGCCAATGTAGACGCATTATTAAATGCATGCAGTGGTTACGATTCCCGGATTGCGCGCCGCATTCGTCACGATGAATTTTATGACAAGGTGGTGCTTCCTGCTGACGAAGCCCTTGAAGCAGAATATGTCAAGGAGCGAGAAGCGGAGGCACGTCCTGTCGGATCCGGCGACGGTAGCCAGTTTACCTGGACTAGTTCTAAAGATAAATCCAAGGGAGGCGCTGCTTCTCCGACAGAAGAAATTGAGGATGATGATGATGAAGGTGTTGTTTCTTCTCCGGCCAAAGAAGCGGAAGATGAACATGCACAAAATGAAGATGAAGCTCGTTCTTCTCCAGCTAAGGAGAAGTAGAAACTTATTCCCGCGGAAAAAACAATGCATCATTTTGGCCCCATCGAGGATTTGTAATATATAACTTAAATATTCTTAAGTAGCTAGGACGAAACAATTGCATGGGCGGGAGAAACTTATCCTGCTATCCGTTAAATATTATATGCATGTTTCGTTTATTAAAAAAGCAAGTGCTAGTTTCTAAGTTTTCCGGCTTGCTTATTTGACCTTCCACGAGCCGGAAGACCTTTAGCCAGAAACGCTCGCCTGCGGCGACGAAGCCCAATGGCGATCCGTCAATAACCGCGGAAATAAGCCCCCAGCCAAGGTGCCGGAAGTCGCTACCAGGAATCCATAAGTTCGCAACAAAAAACTCATCCACCAGAAAACTTAAGCTCACGTCCTAAAGGACGATTTTAAAAATCACAACTTTCATACACGCCAAGGCGGAAAAATCCAGCTCTGCTGTTTTAGTTGGAAAAAACATACACGATCCAAAAATGAACAACTAAAGGAGGTAAAAGACTCAAAGAGTGAACCATATGCTTTATTTCATTGATCATGTATAACTATTACAAAGTATGTAATGCGAAAATTAAGTGTGGAAAGGACGTAGCTGTGCTATATTCCAGGGACGATCTGTTTCATCATATATGTCATCCGGATCCTCTCGCTTTTGTTTTCGATGCCAATTGGCAGGTCTGCCTTTTAACTCGCGGAAATCAACGAGGTAGTAAGATCCGTTGTGTAGCACTTTGCTGATGACGAAGGGTCCTTCCCATGGAGATTGCAACTTATGCTCTTTCACCCGTCGAAGGCGGAGGACCAGGTCACCTTCCGTAAACGAGCGATTCCGAACTCGACGACTATGGTAGCGTCGGAGTTTCTGCTCGTAAATGGTGGAGCGCTGGTCAGCTAAGTTCCGAGCTTCTTCGATCAGATCCACAGATAACTGTCTAGCATCGTCAGCGGCATCTTCGTTATAGGCGGAAACTTGCGGGGAGTCGTGGATGATGTCGGAGGGGAGCACAGCTTCAGATCCGTATACTAGAAAGAAGGGGGTAAACCCTGTTGATCTGTTAGGGGTAGTTTGTAAACTCCACAGAACAGAATCTAACTCCTCAGCCCAAGCTCCGGCTGCGCGGCGCAGCGGTTCTTCAAGGCGAGGTTTGACTCCGGCTAGTATGAGGCCATTGGCTCGCTTGACCTGCCCATTGGACTGTGGATGTGCCACAGATGGCAAGTCAAGCCGGATCCCTACGTCATTGCAATAATCCTTCAGTTCTCCTTGAGCGAAGTTCGTGCCATTGTCTGTGATTATGCTATGTGGGATGCCGTATCTCACTACGAGGCTGCAGACGAATTTTAGTGTCGTAGCACCATCGGCTTTTCTCACTAGCTTTGCCTCGATCCACTTACTGAACTTGTCAATAGCGACCAAGAGGTACTCAAAACCGCCAGGAGATGATTTTTTCAGTTTTCCGACCATATCTAGCCCCCAGACCGCGAACGGCCAAGTGATAGGGATGGTCTTCAGCTCCTGAGCCGGAGCATTTGGTTGAGTAGCGTAGTACTGACAACCTCGACAGGTTTTCACTATTTTCTCAGCATCTTCTTTAGCTGTGAGCCAGTAAAATCCTTGCCGAAAAGCTTTTGCAACGAGGAACCTGGGAGCGGCGTGATGCCCGCAATCACCTGCGTGGATCTCTCTGAGGATTTCAATGCCATCTTGGTTTGAGACGCATTTCAGAAATACCCCATTTGCACTTCGTTTGTAGAGCTGTCCATCAACTATTGTGTAGGATCTTGCTCGTCTGACGACCTGTCGTGCGAGGACTTCGTTCTCCGGCAACTTATTTCGGTCCATAAGGTAATCCAGGAAAGTCTTGGTCCAAGCCGGAGTGATTACCATCACCTCCTTAGCCGGAGACACTGCCACATCTGGGTTTTCCGGGTTAGCGCCCTTCACCGAGGGTATCCGTAGGTGCTCACAGAAAATTCTGGAGGGAATGGGTTTCCTGCCGGATCCGAGCTTGGACAATATATCTGTCGCTGTATTATCATCTCTCCTGACGTATTTGACTTCATATCCGAGGAAGCTCTTGGCGATCTCGTCAACTTCGTCTCTGTAAGCCGCCATAACGGAGTTTCTGGCGTTCCAGGTTCCGACTACTTATTGTGCCACCAAGTCGGAATCTCCACAGCATATGATGTGTTTGATCCCAATTTCCTTAGTGATGCGCAGACCGTGTAGTAGAGCCTCGTATTCCGCCATATTGTTTGTAGCTTCGAAGTGGATCTGCAGAACATACTGCAGTTCTTCTCCGGTTGGGGACTTCAGGGTAACTCCAGCCCCCGAGCCTTGATGTTGCTTGGATCCGTCAAAGTGCATGACCCAAGGTTCTGGCTCCGGCACGGGTGTGCCCTCCGGCGCTTCAGTCCAATCGACGAAAAAATCCGCCAAAATCTGAGATTTGATTGAAGTTCTGGCTTGGTAGTTGATGTCGAAGGCGGAAAGTTCTATTCCCCACTTCGCTACGAGCCCTGTTGCGTCGGAGTTGTTGATGATCGTCGACAATGGATCTTTGCTCACAACTGTCATGGGATGCTCTTGGAAGTAGTGTCTCAGCTTCCGGCTACCTAGGAACACTCCATAGGCTAGCTTCTGAAAGTGAGGGTATCTTTGCGTGGATTCCGTCAGAACCTCGCTGATGTAATACACTGGTCTCTGGACTCCGTACTCATATCCTTCTTCCTTTCGCTCTACCACGATGACGAGACTGATAACCTTATTGGAAGCTGCCAGATAGAGGAGCATAGGCTCTGACTCTTCCGGAGATGCCAATATGGGTGGGGAGGAGAGAATTTCCTTCAACCCCTGAAGCGCTGCATCTGCTGCGTCGTCCCAGACAAATTTGTCTGTTTTCTTCAACAGCTTGTACAAAGGTAGTGCCTTCTCGCCAAGACGGCTAACAAATCTACTGATTGCTGCAACACAACCAGTTAATCATTTGTTGGGGGGATGACCCCCGGTATGCCAAAGGCATGCCGAACCGGATGGTTTGAGCCATCAAGGTACCGGTTTAAAAGTTATTCCGGATAACAAGAATTGGTTCTATGCAAAGTGAATCATGCCGGTATCCTAGGAGGGGTATACCGGAACCGGCTAAGAAGGTACCGGAGTACCGGTACAGGCTACACTGTAGCACGTCGGCAAGACTGGTCAAAGATTCTCTCGAGAACTAGAGGACAAGGATGAGCGAAGCACTTCGGCTTTAAACGAAGCCCTGACGTCTAAAGTAGATGATGACGTAAAAGGTACCGGAGGATGTCACCGCTCCCGATTAAAGACATACCGGCGTCACCGGTAGCCAAAGTGGCTTTGTAAAGTAGTTTGTCTAGTCAAAGATGCCATTAGGGTTTCCTAGGGTTTCTTCCCCTGTAAGCCACCCTCTCCCCTATATAAGGAGAGGGGGCACACCCCTGTACGCAGGTGGAGATTCTGAGATAATAGAGAAGGGAAGGTTTGGTAGTCCGTACTTTCTTCTACCTTAGGCCATCGGCCAAGCTTTTCCATACTATCCGGTATCTTTTCCAGATCCCGAACCCTCCCCCGAATCCTCTAGCGCACATTCGGCCCCAACTTAAGCCATCCCATGGCATCTGTCTGTTCACCACGACGACAGTTGGCGCCCACCGTGGGGCCAGCAGCTGCGCTTGCTAGAGTTCATATTCGGGCGGGCCTCCTCACCATCTCCGGCGAGCATGTCGTCACTGCGCTCGTCGACCGCGTCCTCGCGATGGACTTCATCAACGACAACACTGGCTGCTTCGCCAACGGCGGTAAGTTCCCCAAGAACGGCAGCGTCATCGAGTTCGGCAGCCTCCGCATCTACTACGGCACCGTCCCCGAGCGCCAGTGCCTCTCGCCGGTGCTGGTAGCTCCGGACCCGCCAAGGTCTGCAGTTCGCAGCGGCCACGCCGCCGGCAGCGTGGAGGTGCTGGTCGTTGGTGCGGCTGACGCTGGCAAGGAAGCTGCAGTGGAAGGCGCTGGACAGACAAGGTCTATGCGCACGGCCAAGCCACCGACCGAGCGTGACCAGGAGGTTGCGGGTGCATCTGCAGCTCCACCGGAAACCCCACTCCAAGCGGCCATGAACGCTGGCGACGCCCATCGCGCAGAACATCGATCCGGTAGCGGCTCAGGCGGAGTTGGAGGCGCAACGTCAGAAGCTGCTCTCCGGAGGCGCGGACATCATCCGGGCGCAGCGCGAGCTGAACCTAACCCTACGTGAGTATAATGCTACCCATGGCTTTGCTTCTGTTAGCGCTCAGCCTGCTAGAGTACCGGAGAACCGGCTTAGAGCTCGCAATCTAGATTAGGATCTGCGTAAGGAGATTCTTACTGGAAAAAGTACCTCTGCATCTTTGAGTATCGTAGAAAAACCTAAGTACAGTAGTCCGGATAAAACCATAAAAGCTGCTAGGGCTGTTGTAGAGCTGTGTGACTCGCTTACCGGAGATGCTTTAGCAAAACAGCAGGATCGTGTTAGGGAATTGCTTGACATGATACAGGAACAAAATGCTGAGCAGCTTGCTAAGATGAACAAAGCTGCAGCGTCAAAATCTGTGCGCTCAGCAAAAAATGCCGGAAGCAAGTCCCATGGGCAGGCATCGTCCCCTCATCCGGACAGAAGAAAAGAAAAAGAGGTGAATGCGCAGCAAATGACTGTGTATGATCCGGTACTTGCCGGAAAACAACAAGCCGGGCGACACGAGTCCGGTAGAAAAAGCCATGGGGCCGTTCGTGGCTATGCCGGAAATGGTAATGCCGGAAATAATTATGCCGGTAGAGATGAAGCCGGGCAAAATTATCGAGCAGCAAGAGCAGCATATGTTGAGGAGGAAATGCCTCCGCCAAGGTACCGGCATGCAAGAGCCGCGGTACCGGAACGTTATGATGAAGCCGATTCAGGAACTGAAAGAATCGCAGCCTACCGGAACCCACTGGGGGAACGCGTAGGAGAAAGATGCCTGCCAGACCGGGATGCGAGGCACATGCTGGACAGGGTGTATTTATCTGAGATGATCGAAGCAGAAGGTCCTCCGGGCCCAAAATGCTTTGGCCCACGAATCATGAAAGAGGAACCACCGGTTCGCAACTTCCAGTTGCCCCGTGACACAAAAACATACGATGGCACCACTAAGCCGGAAGACTGGCTTGCGGATTATGTAACCGCAGTGTACGTCGCTGGCGGCGGAGGAACCGTAACAGGTGGAGGAAACCGGCGTTGGGCCGTGAGAATCGTACCATCCTTCCTGGTAGGAGCGGCACGCATTTGGCTTAACAACCTGCCGGCAGGAAGCATAAATGGCTGGTTGGACTTTGAGGAAGCTTTCGTAAGTAACTTCAGCAGCACGTACCGGAGGCCAAACAGACCGCAGCAGCTCGCCCTGTGCGTGCAGCGCTCCAATGAAACAGACCGGGATTACCTTACCCGGTGGAACTCCACGAGGAACTCCTGTGAAGGAGTGATCGAGGCACATGCCATTGCTTGGTTTTGCAATGGGTGCAGAAGAGGTTCACCACTGTGGCAAAAGTTGCAGAGAAACATGCCGGCAACTTTGGCAGAGATGATACATGTGGCAGATAGCTACGCATTGGGAGACCCAATGCAACCGGCGGTTCAAGCTGAACCGGCACAAACGAGCCAACCGCGCCAAGATCAATACCGGGACAACCGGCACAACAAAAGAAGGGAAGATTTTCCGGATCGGAGGTATGGACCGCAGCAAGTAGCCGCGGTGCAGGATAATTCCGGCGCCAGCGGAAGCCAGAGGCAAAAAACCGGATCGCAGCCATGGGCGGGTCCTAAAAAACAATGGGTTGAAAAGAAACCGTGGCAAAATGATGAAAGGTATACCATGGAATCCGCTATGGATCAGCCGTGCCGGTGGCACACACCGAATCCCGCAAGGCCTGCGAACCATTTGACAAAAGATTGCACTTGGACCAAAAGATTGATGGAAAAAGGCATGATGAAAGATGCAAAGGACCAGGGTACCGGAAGACTACCACCACCACCCCCGCTTATCGGAGCAAATGCTCTACCGGTACAGCCTCAGCCGAATCGGCAGCAGCCGCAACAAGTTCACCAGGTGGCACAAGGTTTTAACCAAGCTCCACCACCGGCACCTTTAGGCCGGAATGTTTACCAGGACCCGGATATGTGCTGCGTTGTGTTCGTTACTGAGCCAACAGACAAGCAAAGCATGCATCGCCGTTCCATGGAAGTGAACGCAGTGATGCCGGCAGTTCCAAAATACATGCTGTGGTCAGATCAGGAAATTACCTGGTCATTCAAGGATCACCCCAGGATAATGCCAAATCCGGGTGGCTACGCTCTTGTTGTGGGCCCAATCATGCATGGGCCAACGACTCGTGTCAAGTTCAGCAAAGTGCTGATAGACAATGGGAGCAATATAAATATCATGTACCGGCACACCATGCATACGCTTGGGATAACAGAAAACATGCTTCAACCAACTCATACAACATTCCACGGAATCGTTCCGGGATTATCCTGTTCGCCCATGGGAAAAGTCCGGGTGGATGTATCGTTTGGAGGACGAGATAATTGCCGGGTCGAAAACCTTCTGTTTGAGGTGGTGGACCTAGACAGTCCTTACCATGCTCTGCTGGGGAGACCGGCATTGGCAGCGTTCATGGCCTCCACTCATACGGCGTATCTCGATGAAGATGCCGGCACCTTGTGGACCCTTGACTGTGGTGGGAAACTACAAGATCTCGCTGGAAACCGCTTCCGCCGGATCAAATCTGGCAGAATCGCTGGTGATTGCAGAGGAAAAAAGAAGGATGCAAACTGCAGTTGCGCTGGCTCAGTCCTCACAGTTGAGCTTAGCGGCAATGAGTGGCAACTTGGGCACACCGGTATTTAAGCCAACCAAGGAGACAAAAGATATCGTGCTGGACCCGGCATACCCTGAGCGTACCGTTCGTATCGGTGCTGGCATGAATGAGGCATAGGAAAGCGCGCTCATCAACTTCCTCCGTGAGAATCGGAATATCTTCGCCTGGTCTACTGATGACTTGGTAGGTGTTCCGAGGGAGTTGGCTGAGCACTCTCTGAATGTCCGGAAGGATGCAAAGCCGGTACGGCAACCTTTGCGCCGGTTCGCTGAAGACAGGAGGAAAATCATTGGGGAAGAGGTAACAAAGTTACTGGTTGCCGGTTTCATCGTGGAGGTACTGCATACCGAGTGGCTAGC
This sequence comes from Lolium perenne, assembly GCF_019359855.2. Taxonomy (NCBI): domain Eukaryota; kingdom Viridiplantae; phylum Streptophyta; class Magnoliopsida; order Poales; family Poaceae; genus Lolium; species Lolium perenne. The sequence goes on along the minus strand of NC_067244.2, from coordinate 22,601,451 downwards.
CAATCCGGTGCTGGTCGAGAAGAAAAAAGAGGAAGACTCAAAAGCTCCTAAGGTGTGGCGCATGTGCATCGACTACACCAACCTGAACAAGGCTTGCCCGAAAGATCCTTTCCCTTTACCCCGGATTGATCAAGTGATCGATTCTACTGCTGGCTGTGAGCTGTTGTCTTTCCTGGATGCTTATTCCGGTTTCCATCAAATTCCCCTGAAAAAGGAAGATCAAATAAAAACTGCGTTCATTACCCCGCACGGGGCTTATTGCTATGTTACTATGCCATTCGGTTTGCGCAACGCTGGTGCAACGTACCAGCACTGTATGCAAAAGTGTTTGTTTGATCAAATTGGAAAAAATGTGCAAGTCTATGTGGACGATGTCGTGATAAAAACTAAGGTAAAAGAAACCCTGATCAGCGATCTGGGGCAAACGTTTGACAACCTGAGAAGGTTCCGGATGAAACTCAATCCGGCAAAATGCACTTTCGGCGTTCCTGCCGGCAAGCTGCTTGGTTTTCTCGTCTCAAGCCGTGGAATAGAGGTTAATCCGGTAAAAATCCGAGCCATCGAAAGAATGACTATACCGCAAGATCTCAAAGATGTGCAAAAGTTTACCGGAAGCTTGGCATCGCTGAGCCGGTTTATAAGCCGGTTGGGCGAAAAGGCTTTGCCGCTCTATGCTTTGATGAAAAAATCTGATACCTTCGTTTGGACCCCGCAGGCAGACGCTGCGTTCAAAGAACTAAAGAAAATGCAAGCAACTGCACCGGTATTGGCTTCACCTTTGGAAAGGGAACCCATGCTGTTGTACATAGCAGCAACGAACCGGGTCGTGAGTGTTGTGGTTGTGGTAGAAAGAGAAGAGGAAGGAAAAACCGTGCAAAGGCCGGTATACTACCTGAGCGAGGTGCTCTCCCTCTCAAAACAAAACTACCCCCACTTCCAAAAAATGACCTACGGCGTGTTCATGGCCGCCACAAAGCTCAAGCACTACTTTGAAGAGCACCCCATGAAGGTGGTGAGCGAGGCACCCATTTCAGATATCATGTGCAACAAGGATGCTAGCGGCAGGATTGCCAAATGGGCAATTCAGCTATCGCCATATGTACCGTATACGAAAGAAGAGATGCCATTAAGTCGCAAGCTTCGGCTGATTTCCTGGTCGATTGGGCGGAAATGGAATACAAACTGCCGGAACACAAAGTAGAATACTGGAAGATGCACTTTGACGGGTCCAAGCTCAAAGAGGGTCTAGGTGCCGGTGTAGTTCTTACTTCACCTAAGGGAGATCACCTCCGGTATGTTCTACAAGTGCATTTCAGGGCATCAAACAATGTCGCTGAGTATGAGGATCTAATTCATGGGCTCAAGGTCGCAAAAGAAATCGGTGCACACCAGATCATTTGCTACGGCGATTCAAATCTTGTGGTGCAACAATGTTCCGGAGATTGGGACGCAAAAGATGCCAACATGGCCTCGTACCGGTTTCATGTGCAGAGGATTGCCGGATTCTTCGAGGGATGTGAGTTTCACCATGTGCCCCGGGCGGAAAATGAAGCCGCGGATACACTCTCTAAGTTGGGCTCCTCCAGGCAAGAAATCCCTCCCGGAGTAGCTTTGGCTCACCTAAGGGCGCCATCGATCAAACCAAGTCCGGAGTCTGAATCGATCTTTGTACCGGAGTCACACGTTGTGCCAATGGACATTGACGAAGGAAACCCGGGGAATGTTCCGGTAAACCCGGGGACTGCTGGATCCAAGCCGGAACAAGCTATGCTGGTGGATAGTATGGAGGTGGACGTGCCGGTGTTTCTGGTTCGAGAAGCACCAACCTGGGTTGAACCTATTAAGGAATTCCTGATCAACTGCACCCTGCCGGTTGACGAAAATGAGTCAAGAAGGATCCAGAGGAGGTCCAAGGCCTATACCATCATCAACGGAGAGGTATACAAAAGAAGTGTTACCGGTGTCCTTCAAAGATGTGTGGAACCGGAAGAGGGAAAAGAGATGCTGGTGGAAATTCACCAAGGAGAATGTGGGCATCATGCCTCATCAAGGGCGCTGGTGGCAAAAGTGTTCCGGCACGGATTCTACTGGCCTACTACGCTGGAAAATGCTGAGGATCTGGTACGAAAATGCAACGGGTGCCAGAGGTACGACAAGCAAAACCATAACCCAGCATCCGGTTTGAAAACTATACCGTTAACTTGGCCATTCGCTGTTTGGTGCCTTGACATGGTTGGCCCATTCAAAACTGCAAGGGGAAGCATGACCCACATCCTAGTGATGGTGGATAAGTTCACTAAGTGGCTTGAGGTGAAACCTATCGCAAAATGTGATGGGCATACAGCGGTGAAGTTCTTGAAAGATGTTATTCTGCGGTATGGCTACCCGCATAGCATTATCACTGATAATGGCACAAACTTTGCTTAAGGTGAGTTCAAAAGATTTTGTGAGGATAACAACATCCAGCTGGACCTGTGCTCAGTCGCACACCCGCAAGGCATTGGCCAAGTGGAAAGAACCAATGCGTTGGTGCTTTCCGGTATCAAACCAAGGCTCATTGAACCGCTTGAAAAAACACCGGGGTGTTGGCTCGATGAGGAACCATCAGTGCTGTGGAGCATAAGAACGACTCCGAACCGGTCTACCGGATACACTCCATTCTTCATGGTTTATGGGGCGGAAGCCGTGATACCAACCGATATCATACATGATTCACCAAGGGTTCAGCTCTATACCGAAGAAGAGGTAAAAGAGGCCCGAGAAAATGATGTGGACTTGCTAGAAGAAGCAAGGGAACTGGCTTTGGCAAGAACAGCCATATACCAACAGAACCTCAGACGATATCATAGCCGGAAGGTTAATCCGAGAGTGTTCCGGGAAGGGGACCTGGTGCTACGCTTAGTGCAGCGCACTGAGGGGCGCCACAAACTCTCACCTCCGTGGGAAGGACCTTTCATTGTGAGCAAGGCTCTACACAATGATGCCTATTACTTGATCGATGCACAGGAATCAAAGGAGGGAAAGGCGGACAGGTCAGGAGAGGAGACCAAGCGTCCATGGAACATAGCTTTGCTGCGTCCTTTCTATTCCTGAAGATGTGCTGTAAGGAGTTCTTTTTTGTACCTTATTTGCTATGAATAAAAAATGTCGGCACCTCGAATGAATCTCGGGGACTGCCTCTACCGAAATTGCATGCAATATGTTTATTTTTTCCATATACTGGTTTGTTTGCTTAAGGTTCGCTCTTCCGGATTAGTAGTGTGTCAAACTTACCGGAGTCTTCGACTTTGCTGCTGTCCGAAACCCGGCTTCATGGCAAGCAAGATAAACCGGAAGGTTCTACGCACGTGAAAAACGGAAAAGAAACCGAAAGCAAACAGTCCAGAAGAAAGTTTAACTAACCCCGGTTATACCGATTTTTTGGTAAAAGAATTTGAGTTTTTTCTCTAAGTTCAAGAAGGTGCTTGCTTGGCAAAAGAATCAAGCGTGCATCAGATTGGATGCGGGAATGAATCCGGAGTCTTTATCACTCAGCCAATGCAACACGTTTTCTCAGTATACCGGTTTGCTTGTTGGACATCTTCTTTTTCCGGTATAGTAGTGTGCTAAACCTACCGGAGTCTTCGACTTTGCTGCTGTCCGAAACCCGGCTTCATGGCAAGCAAGATAAACCGGAAGGATCCAAGCACGTGAAACACGCATAGAGAGGGTCAGAACAAACAATCCGAAGAAAGCTTGACTAACCCCGGTTATACCGGTTTTTTGTGACAATTTCGAGTTATTTCTAAGTTCAAGAAAGTGCTTGCTTGGCAAAAGAACTTTGTGACTCATACGCCAAAACACCCAAAAGAGGTAGGCAGAGCTAAAGTAAAAGAACCAAGTGTGCATCGGATTGAATGCCGAAACAATTCCGGAATCTTCACAGTGCAAGATAAAAGCAAACGATGAGTAAAATGCTAAGATAGCATACAAACTTAAACTTGATAGATTACCGGTATAGCTTACCGGCATAAAATGTTGTAGCACAGCCAAAAGAGCGGCAGAGTATTATCTTACATCATAAACCCCGGCATACCGGGGTAGAATTTAATGAGCATTGTTTTAAGACAGCAGGTGTGGCAAACACATAGCAAGATATTCAAGCAATTGGAGGCTGCGCGCCGGCTTCAGGAGCTTCCGGAGGAGCATCGCCTTCTGCGGCTTCCTCCTCGTCCTCAACGTCTTCTTCCTCATCGTCGGAGATTTCGTCTCTGACGCCGGGAGGAGGAGGGATGAAGGTGCGCGTGTGGACGAACTCTGCAATCCGGTAGGCGCGGTCCTGGCGCTTGGCGGTCAAGACCGGATCCTTATCTGTGGGCGCATCGCCGCGGAGGCTGTGGAAAACGTCCAGATCCAAGTCTTCGTACCAAGAGCAGGCGATGCGTAGCGCCGCATCCGCTCCGGCACGGGCCGCTGAGCACTTCCATTCCCGGAACCTTCTTCCGGCATCCCTCAAGCGATCGGAGAGGAGCGTCAGGTTTGCCGGAACGGCTTCCCCAGGCCACAACACCTTGAAAATTTGCATGGCCCTCTCCGGCATCTCAACTAGATGCCGGTCCACAGCTCTCATATGAGAGATCCGGGCGGCCAGCGCCACAAGATGATCATAGGGGTCCCAGGGCGCATCCGGATTGCTGAGAGATTGCTCAACCCTGCGCTCCGTTACCCGCTTTTGCGCAAAGGGCTGGGAATCCGGGAAGAGCTCTGCAAGGAAAGAAAAAGAAGAAAAAAGGAACCGGTATAAGGACATACTGCCAGAAAGTGCAAGCTTTTAAGCAAAAAGAAGAAAAGAGACTTACGGAGGGCCAGTGTATCGGCCTGAATGACCAACCGGTCATATTCGGCCTGATCCGTGGTGAGGGTGGCGATCCGGTCTTGCGCCTCTTTCCGCGCCCGGCTCTCCTCCTCCAGCTCCGCCCGCAACACCGCGCTATTGTTGGTGAACTCCTTCAAGGATTCATCCAACTTAGCCTCAGCAGCAGCCTGGGCCTCCTTGAGCTCTCGCGAGTGGCGGAGTTCAGCCTCCTTGAGCTGTTCCTTCAGCTCGGAGAAGCGAGTCCTCTGAGCATCCAGAGCTTGTTGGTGCTCCTTGGCAAGCTGCTCCTTTTCAGCTGCAATCCGGGAGCAAAGTGTTAACAGAAAGATAACCGGTATGTTGGAAAGACGGAAACCAACCGGAAAGGAAATGATACCTTTGAGCGTGGCGAGCTGAGCAGTAAGGGCCTCGACGGTGGCTTCCGGAACAGCTGGCGTGCAAAGAGTTATAAGTACTTAAAGGAAGAAGCAACCGGTAAAAAGAAGCCGGAGGCGCAAAAAACTAACCTTGGCACTTGCTATGGGCCTCAGAAAGCTCCCGGTGCTCCCAGAGAAGCTCCTCGAAGAGGTGCTTCCGGGTATCCAGCATGCTCTGTTCAAGATAAAAAGGTTCCGGTAAGAAGATGCCGGTATTGACAGAAAGTTTCGCGCTAAGAACTGCGATCTCAACCCGAAACTCGGGGACTGGCTATGCCGGTTTTTTGTGTTTCTAAGAAAGTTTCGCGCTAAGAACTGCGATCTCAACCCGAAACTCGGGGACTGGCTATGCCGGTTTTTTGTGTTTCTAACAAAGTTTCGCGCTAAGAACTGCGATCTCAACCCGAAACTCGGGGACTGGCTATGCCGGTTTTTTGTGTTTCTAACAAAGTTTCGCGCTAAGAACTGCGATCTCAACCCGAAACTCGGGGACTGGCTATGCCGGTTTCTTGCCTTTCTAACAAAGTTTCGCGCTAAGAACTGCGATCTCAACCCGAAACTCGGGGACTGGCTATGCCGGTTTCTTGTCTTTCTAACAAAGTTTCGCGCTAAGAACTGCGATCTCAACCCGAAACTCGGGGACTGGCTATGCCGGTTTTTTGTGTTTCTAACAAAGTTTCGCGCTAAGAACTGCGATCTCAACCCGAAACTCGGGGACTGGCTATGCCGGTTTCTTGCCTTTCTAACAAAGTTTCGCGCTAAGAATCACGATCTCAACCCGAAACTCGGGGACTGGCTATGCCGGTTTCTTGTCTTTCTAACAAAGTTTCGCGCTAAGAACTGCGATCTCAACCCGAAACTCGGGGACTGGCTATGCCGGTTTTTTGTGTTTCTAACAAAGTTTCGCGCTAAGAACTGCGATCTCAACCCGAAACTCGGGGACTGGCTATGCCGGTTTTTTGTGTTTCTAACAAAGTTTCGTGCTAAGAACTGCGATCTCAACCCGAAACTCGGGGACTGGCTATGCCGGTTTTTTGTGTTTCTAACAAAGTTTCGCGCTAAGAACTGCGATCTCAACCCGAAACTCGGGGACTGGCTATGCCGGTTTCTTGTCTTTCTAACAAAGTTTCGCGCTAAGAGCTGCGCTCTCAACCCAAAACTCGGGGACTGGGAGGATGTACATGTCAACTGGAAGATTGACAACCGGCATAGGTTTGAAAGATGAAAGTTTAAAGTGTGCGGCTTACCACCACGTTGTCGCTGGCATCGTGCCAAGCGGTGTCGAACTCCTTGACCGCGCGCCGCAGCCGGCCAAAATGTTGCCCAGTGCTCCGGGGGCCGGCAGGATCAATCACCGGCAGCTTGTCCTTCCCCAGGCCGCGCGTCGCTGGGGACAGATCCGCTTGATTCCACTTTTCAGCGTAATCAGCGAGGTGGCCCAGGTTGGCTCCTCCGCGGGTGAGCTCGGTGATCCGGCCCAGCTGAGCTGGAGCCGTTTCTCCGGCCACAAGGGCGGCGCGGCCGGCGTGCAGTACTAGTGACTGCGAGCCGGAAGAGGGAGCGCTCGCCGCAGTGACCACTGCAGCAAGTTGCTGAGCGGTAACCTTGGCGGCAGCTGGTTTGCCGGCAGGGGCTGCCGGAGGAGATGATGGTGCGTCCTTGGTGGGCGCAGAAGCTTCCGGTGCATCCTTTGCCGGAGAAGAGCTTGCCGGCACGGACTTGGAGGGGGAGGAAGCAGATGCCTTCTTCTTTTTCTTGGGAACGGGAGGAACCAGAGGTTCCGCCCGCCCGGTATCTTCGCTACCGGCGCCAATGTTGCTGGCGCCGGTGTCTTCGGCTTCTGGAGGGGAAAAGAAATCCTCCTCCGCGCGGTGATGGGAAGTTTCGGGGGCCGCGCGCCCCGCACTTGTGTTGCCTCCCCGAGAGGAGGCAGGAGATTTGCCGGCACCAGATGGTACCGGACTTGGTTGAGGAGGAAGTGAGGCCCTGGTGGCATCCTCAGAGCCTTCCGGCCTCATGCCGGTGGCGCTCTTGGAAATCTTGAGCGCAGGGCTGAAAAGATAAAGAAAAAAGGAGGTTCAGAAAAAACTTCCGGAAAAAGAAAATCATGAAACAAAAGGAAAGTGGAAACGGAAACTTACCCGGAAGCAACCGGCATTTCCTGCTTCCGGTAATGCTTGGCGGTGACCTGTTTCCCGCCAACAACTTCCTTCCGGGAGCGCTTGGCAGGAGGAGCATCGCTCGTACCGGCTTCGGGTGCCGGCGCTTTTTTCTTCTGGCCCCGGGAGGAGAGTTTCTCCAGGAACTCCTGGCCAACCTCTGCCTCCAGCGGGGTGGCGTGCTCCACAACCTGTGGGTTGGCGCTGGCTGAGGGAAGATCTACAGAAAGACAGGGTATAAGGAAGCGAAAGAATAAAATACCTCGAGAACAGTGATCTCATCATCGGAACCGGAAGCTGCGGTTGAAAAGTTACCGGGGCGTGAAGTATGGGTCCTGCCCATCTTGTGCTTATTCCCAACCACGTAAGGATCCGGATCCTCCTCGTCCAAGGCACGCTTGCGGATAGGGCCTTGTAGTGCCTCCGCAGCAATGCGAGGAAAGCGCTCGCAGGCCTGAAAAAAGAGAAGAAAGATGGTTAGCAACACGTTAAAAGCTACCGGAACAACAATCCGGATTGTTCAGTTCTTACTTCAGCAGTTGGGGGATTCAGGGAGCAGAGGGGAAGGAAGCCCCACTCCCAGTCCATCGGCATGTCGGTTTGGCAAATTTGCCTAGCCTTGAGGACTACGTCCTTTTTGCTTAACCGGCAGCTGGTGATCTTGGTCGGATCATGGGGGCCGCACATCTGGCTCATCTTGTGAGCCCGACGCTGGAGAGGGAGCACCCGACGTGAGATGAACGCGCGGATGATATCATCGGAACAGATATCCGTGTCCTTCTTGAGCTTCTCCAGGAATAGAACAATCCGGTTGGTTTCGATATGGTTAGTCCCCGGATTGAACTTCCAGTTGGCCTTCGATGGCGTCCCGGGGGAGGTAAGCCGGCAGATTGATGAAATCAGCGGCGCCCTTGTTCTTCACGTAAAAGAAGGTCTATTGCCATGCCCGGCATGACTCCAGACCGGAGAATTTAAAAAAGGGGCTCCCCTGGCGCGCGCTGATGATGCAAGAGCCGCACTGAACCGGAGGTTTAGGATTGGGGATGTTCTTGCCTTGGACCGAGTTGATCCGAAGGCCGAAGAAGCGAGCGAAAGCTTCTTTTGTAGGACGGAGACCTATGTAGGCCTCCATGAAAGAAACAAAACAAGAAAGATAAAAAATGGCATTGCCAGGAAGGTGATGAGGTTGGAGTTTGTAGAAGTCGAGGAACTCGCGGAAAAAATCAGAGGCCGGAAGGCCGAAACCGCGCTCAAAATGGGCAGAGAAAACTACATACTCTCCGGGTTCAGGCGCGGGTTCCACCTCGCCGCGCGGAATCCGGCAAGATACTTGTGCCGGTATCCTCCGGGAGCGGTACAACCAGTCAATTTCCGGCTGCTTTACGTCGGAGCCTTTCCAGGCTCCGCGGGTGATCGCCGCCAAGTTCGCACCGGAAGCTTGGCTGGAGCTGCTGGCCTCCTGACCCCTTCCGGTTCCGGCCTCGGGAGCAGATGAAGAGGTATTCATCCGGTCTAGCTCTGCTTCGATCCCGTCGGAGGCCCCGCTGTGGTGGCTGCTGCCGGCAGAGTCGGAAAGATATGCTTCGGAAGACATACTGGTCAAAAGATGCCCAAGTCTATCTAAAAACAGTTTTCCTGAGATCTAGCCTTGCGCGAAGATCTACGAGTAAGAGAAAAACCAAAAGAAAAGAGAAAGTAAATCCCCCACCGGCCCAAGAACTGGAAGGCAAAGGGAAGTGAGCGTAGAGGCATTGAGGCTAACCTAAGGCGGCGGAGGACGTTGAGGACGATGGTCGCCGGAGATGCGGCGAGGTTACCGGCGGTGGAGATGAACGGCGATGGAGAAGAGCAGAGGTCGCCGAAGGACGCGCGGCGCGGCAACAGCGAAGGCGCTGCAGAGAGCCTCTGCGCAGCCGAACACGGAGGAGTCGCTGCGGAGGTTCGTCGGAAGAGAGGAACTCAAGCGGCGAACGACGGCGGCGAGAGCGCAACGGGCAAGAGCTCGGGGCGCGTGAGAAGTGGTGAATGCGGAGAAGAAGAGGGGAAGGAACCGCTCCCCCCTTAAATAGAGAGAAGAGGTCGTGGGCCGGCAACCGCTGGGCCACGACGGTTCACCTCGTGGGCCGCCACGTGGCGCGATGGTACGCGCGCGGAAAACAGAAAGCCACAGGGAGGCCACACGGATCCGGAACGGCAGCGAGGATCCGGTGTGGCGCCATAATTGCTGGCGCAGAAGTCGAAGGGAAATGACCCACGACATTTGTCGTGCCGAGCACGATGCGCATGTCAGCGGCGAGCACTTGTGCAGAGCATATTCTCGGCTTCGTCGAGGAAGGTCTTAATGACAAACATACCGGAAAGGCTTGGTGTTAACATAAGTTCGGCAAGGATGCCAGAAGCTTTGAACTGGTTACCGGAAAGATTAAACCGACACCTTGAATGTATGGGAACCTGGCATGGTCCGTTGGATAGGATCCACCGGACTATACCAGCTTCGGGGACTAATGTTGGGGGGGTGACCCCCGGTATGCCAAAGGCATGCCGAACCGGATGGTTTGAGCCATCAAGGTACCGGTTTAAAAGTTATTCCGGATAACAAGAATTGGTTCTATGCAAAGTGAATCATGCCGGTATCCTAGGAGGGGTATACCGGAACCAGCTAAAAAGGTACCGGAGTACCGGTACAGGCTACACTGTAGCACGTCGGCAAGACTGGTCAAAGATTCTCTCGAGAGCTAGAGGACAAGGATGAGCGAAGCACTTCGGCTTTAAACGAAGCCCTGACGTCTAAAGCAGATGATGACGTAAAAGGTACCGGAGGATGTCACCGCTCCCGATTAAAGACATACCGGCGTCACCGGTAGCCAAAGTGGCTTTGTAAAGTAGTTTGTCTAGTCAAAGATGCCATTAGGGTTTCCTAGGGTTTCTTCCCCTGTAAGCCACCCTCTCCCCTATATAAGGAGAGGGGGCACACCCCTGTACGCAGGTGGAGATTCTGAGATAATAGAGAAGGGAAGGTTTGGTAGTCCGTACTTTCTTCTACCTTAGGCCATCGGCCAAGCTTTTCCATACTATCCGGTATCTTTTCCAGATCCCGAACCCTCCCCCGAATCCTCTAGCGCACATTCGGCCCCAACTTAAGCCATCCCATGGCATCTGTCTGTTCACCACGACGACATCATTGCACATCTTTGAGACAAGTTGGCCTCTTAATGTTTAGGATAGCCTTGATTTTATCCGGGTTAACTTCAATGCCTCTATGAGACACAATGAAGCCAAGGAGTTTTCCGGCTGGCACGCCAAAGACGCACTTCAGCGGATTCAACATCATCTTGTACTGTCGGAGATTATCGAAGGTTTCCTGGAGATCGCTGATCAAGTCGGATCCTTTCTGGGTCATGACCGCGATGTCGTCGACGTAGGCGTGCACGTTCCGGCCAATTTTGTCCTTCAGGCATCGCTGCATCGTACGTTAATAGGTGGCACCTGCATTTTTCAAACCAAAAGGCATGGTGATATAGAAGTAAGTGCCGAAGGGTGTGATGAACGAGGTCGCCTTTTGGTCGGACTTCTTCATCCGGATCTGATGATACCCGGAATATGCGTCAAGAAAACACAGAAGTTTCGCCCCCGCCGTCGAGTCAATGACTTGGTCAATGCGCGGCAAGGGAAACGGATCCTTCGGACAATGCTTATTCAAGCCGGAGTAATCGATGCACATTCTTAGTATTTCAGAATTCTTTTTTGGTACAAGGACGGGGTTTGCGACCCAATCAGTATGGATAACTTCTACTACAAAACCTGCCTCTAGTAACTTCGCTAATTCCATCCCTATGGCGCGGCGCTTCTTGTCTCCAAAGCATCGCATAGCTTACTTCACCGGTTTTGCACCCGGATTTATGTTGAGGTAGTGCTCGGCGAGTTCCCTTGGTACTCCAGACATGTCAGAAGGTTGCCATGCGAAGATATCCATGTTAGCTCGGAGGAACTCGACGAGCGCGCCTTCCTATTTGGGGTCCAGGCCAGCTCCGACAGACACCTGCTTAGAGCTATCGCCTTCTACGAGGTCAATTTTCTTGGTGTCTATCGCGGCCTTGAACGAGTTTTTCTGTTCGGAGATCTGCTTCTTGGTGGTATGCATCTCTTTCGGATCCACCGCGGCCCTGTAGCCTTGCAGCTCCTCTCCAGATATCACCGATTCTGCAAAGGCGGCTTCGCCCTCCTCGCAGTCTCGAGCTTTCTTGTAGTCTCCGGATACGGTGATCATACCGTTAGGACCCGGAATCTTGAGCTTGTTGTAGATGTAACACGCCCTTGCGTGAAACTTGTGGTAGGTGGGCCTGCCGAAAATGACGTGGTAGGAGATCTTGAAGGTCACAACTTCGAACGTGATCATCTCTTCGCGGAAATTATTAACATCGCCGAAGGCCACGGGAAGTTTGATGCTGCCCAGAGAATTTGCCTTCTTACCCGGAACCACACCATGGAATTTCGTGGTGCTGTGCTTGAGCTGTTCCTTGGTGAGGTTCATCTTCTCCATAGTCTCTAGGTACATGATGTTCAGGCTGGCTCCGCCGTCCATGAGGCACTTGGAGAAGTCATACCCGTCGATGCGGGGACTCACAACCAAAGCGTAGCACTCTTTGGGGATGACAGTGGGATGATCCGACCTGTCGAAGGTGCACGGATTTTCCGACCACTTGATGTACTGAGGCACAGCTGGAAGCGTGGCGTTCAGGATCCGGAGGGCCGATTTCTTGGCCCGGACCGTTGGGGTTCCGAGGAAGGTGTGGTATGCGCCAGCACTCTTTTTGACAAAGGGGTTGGATTTGTTAGCTGCAGAAGCCTCCTTCGGATCCGGCGAAGCGTCATCTTCGTCCATCGCCTCGGAACTATCCTCACTTTTTTCCTTGTTCTTGCCCTTGCCTCCTTTGCCTCGTGGGCGGTGTTTTCGGGCACGCTTGTATCCTGCTTCCGGGTCAGTTTTGAGATCATTAACCCACTTGCAGTTGCGGTTGGTGTGGGAGGACTTGCCAGTAGCCGGATCGATATGGGCTAAACATGGCATATCCCTGTATTCTTCGTACGTCTGGGGAGCGCGGGTTCCGGCAACAGTGACCTCGTCAGCTCGCTGCTGGCCCCTGCCAGCTCCGCCACCACGGCCGCGACCTCTTCCGCCTCCTTGACTTCCGCGTTGGAACGTCATGGCAACCATGTCGGATCCGCCGCCCTTCTGGTCGTCGGAGGGGTTCTTCCGCTTGTTGCTGTTGCTGGTGCCGCCGTTGTCACGGTTCTTCTTTTGCAGGTGCAGGGGTATGGCTGTGGCTGCGAGATCTCCACCTGCGTCATCATCAGCGGCGGTGTGATTGCTGGCAATGGTGATCATGTCATCCAAAGTCAATTTGTTTTCATTGACCAAGCAAGTAAGCTTATGCCGGAGCAGTCCTCCCCTCTGCAAACCACCTATGAAGGCATGCATAGCTGTGCGGTTATCCACGTTCTCGCACTCGTTTCTTGTTGCTAACCATCGGGTGAGAAAATTCCGTGAAGTTTCACCCTTCTTCTGGATACATGCCTGCAAGTCGCTTGTTGTGGCAGGCCTTTTGTAGGTGCCCCTGAAGTGTTTCTCGAAGGCTATCTTCAGGTCAAACCAGCAAAAGATGGAGTTCTCTTCGAGGTCGCTGAGCCAGGTACGGGCTGGACCAATAAGGTACAACTGAAGCATGCGGCAGGCTATTCTCTGGTTTCCTCCGGCAAAGCTGACTGCGTTGAAGTAGTCCTCGATCCAGGTATCGGGCCTTTCACTGCCATCATAGTGCTTCAGATTTCCGGGTAGCTTAAGGTTTAGGCCTTTTGGTGTTGGTTCCTCTCGGATCATCCTGCCAAAGCATTTTGGGCCAATGTATATTGATCTGTATTCGTTGAGATGTTCCCGTGCGTCGTGGGAGCCACTGCGAGGGGATTTTGAGCGGGAGCGGGATCTCCGGCCTCCGCCTCCGCCTCCACCTCCTCCACTGGGTGGTGGGGAGGGAGATCTGCGAGGGGGCCTGTGGGACTTTTTGCTTCCGCCCTCAGATTCGCCGCGCCCTTCTTGCTGCTAACTCCGGCTTCGGTGACTACCTTCTCCGTGATGGCGGTCGTCTCCTTCGTTCTGGCTTCTGCGGGGCTCAGGCTCGCGTTCTTCATTTCGGCTCCGGCGAGGGTCCGGCGTGCGCTCCGCGTTCCGGTTCCTCTGAGGTGCCACGTTGTCGCGGATATTAATTCCACCAGGCCCATGGGGTCTGGTGTTTCCGGCGGGACTACAGCGGCGAGGAGGCGGAGGAGGACGCGGTGAAAGGACACGGATGTCTCCTAGAGGGGGGGGGGGGGTGAATAGGCGATTTAAACTTTTACGAGATGGGCTTAACAAATGCGGAATAAAACTAGCGTTTACTTTGTCAAGCCCAAAGCCTATATACTATGGTTCACCTATGTGCACCAACAACTTATTCTAAGCAAAGGTTCACCTATGTGCACCAACAACTTATGCTAAGCAATACAAGCAACTTATGTGATAGCAAGATATATATAACTTCAAGCACGATGGCTATCACAAGGTAAAGTGCATAAGTAAAGAGCTCGGGTATAGAGATAACCGAGGCACGCGAGAGACGACGATGTAGCCCGAAGTTCACACTCTTGCGAGTGCTACTCTCCGTTGGAGCGGTGTGGAGGACAAGTCACTCCAAATGCACAAGGGCCACCGTATTCTCCTCGAGAATTCCCACCAAGAGGGATGTCCTCGATCCACTATGTAACCTTAGGGAGGTTACCGAACTCTTACAAAGCTTGGGGCTATCTCCACAACTTAATTGGAGGCTCCCAACAATATTGCCACAAAGGCCTTGCCCTTGAAGAATCTCCACAACTAAATTGGAGTCCCCAAGAACACCACTAAGATGCCACTAAGGCCTTGCCCTTGAAGAATCTCCACAACTTAATTGGAGTCCCCAAGAACACCACAAAGATGCCACAAAGGCCACTAAGCCGTCTAGGGTCCAAAGACCCAAGAGTAACAACCTTCTTGCTTTCACTTCCACGAATCACCGTGGAGAACTCAAACCGATGCACCAAATAATGCAATGGCAAGAACACCACAAAGATGCTCAAATCCTTCTCTCTCAAATTCCAACAGAGCTACAAAAGCTATTGGGGGAATAAGAGAGGAAGAACAAAGAGGAGAACACAAAATCCTCCAAGATCAAGATCGAGTGGGTTCCCCTCACAAAGAGAGGGATTTGATTGGTGAAGATGTAGATCTAGATCTCCTCTCTCTTTTTCCTCAAGAATATGCAAGAATCATGGGAGGAATCAAGAACTAGGGCAAGCTTTGAAGGACAACAATGGAGGGGAGAGAGAGAGAGTGAACCAACCAGCCCAAGAAGGAAGAAGGGGGTCTTATATACCCCCTCCCAACGAAATATGACCGTTTGGGACCTCCCAGGCCGGAAAATCCGCCCCCGGGCCGGATTATCCGCCCCCCGAAAATCGCCCCTGGACCCGGGCCGGATATTTGGTCGGATATTTGCCCGGAATTGGCATTCGGGCCGGATTATCCGCCCCCCAGAAAACTGCAGAAACACCAAAACTAAAACGGGCATAACTTTAGCATCCGGACTCCGATTTTGATGATCTTGGGCTCATTTTGAAGCTAGGAACAAGCTCTACAAGATCATGCAGGAAACCATCATAGTCCAACAAGGGAGGATAGAAACAAATGATGAAAGGTTTGACCTATCTAAAAAAGACATACCGGTAAAACCTCCAATCTCGAAAATGCAACAAGTTGCCCATGCAAAAACCATTCTCAATGAACTAGAGCTTGTCATGAGAATAAGCACAAGCTCTAAAACATCACATGGATAAGATCCAAATAAAACCAAGAAAGATGATGAACCAAACTCGAAAACGCAACAAGTGATCTATGCGAAATCCGTTTTCGATGAACTAGAGCTTGTCATGAGAATAAGCACAAGCTCTAAAACATCACATGGATAAGGTCCAAATAACAACCAAGAAAGATGATGCAAGGATGCAAAGGTTTGAGCTCTCTCCGAACGATACGATCGAGTTACTCACTCGAGAGCCCTCTTGATAGTACGGCAACTAAACTATAAACCGATCTCCAACTACACTATGAGACCGGTGAGAAAGAAACCCTATCAAGAGCAAACCTTATACTTGTGCATTCCACTTGAGCTCGATGACGACGATCTTGACCTCAACAAGATGGAACGCCTTTCTTGATTGTGCTTGCTTGACGAAGTCTTGTGGATTGCTCCCCCATAATCCACCATGGGAGAGCTTCTTCTTCAGCGCATATTCACATATCCATGATCACCATAAGGATGGCAAGACTCAAGCAAAGGATCTCTTCGAGATGGCTCATCTTGAACTTGCACTTCATTTCGTTGATGTCTTGAAGTTAACCTTGAGAGCTCACTTCATCTTCATCTTCAAGACATACTTGAGACTTGATCTTCTTCATTTGGATGGCAAGACTCAAGCAAAGGATCTCTTCGAGATGGCTCATCTTGAACTTGCACTTCATATCTTCATTCTTCATCATGTTGATGTCTTGAAGTAACTTGAGGGCTCACTTCATCTTCATCTTCAAGACATACTTGACACTTGATATCCTTCATCAATTTCTTCTTATTGCAACCTAATACAAACATGTTGATGTCTTGAAGTAACTTGAGGGCTCACTTCATCTTCATCTTCAAGACATACTTGACACTTGATATCCTTCATCAAATTCTTCTTATTACAACCTTGAAGCCAACATATGGTTCAAGAATTGCCTATGGACAACTCCTACAAATATAACTCAATGCAAACATTAGTCCATAGGGATTGTCATTAATTACCAAAACCACACATGGGGGCTCCATGCACTTTCAATCTCCCCCATTTTGGTAATTGATGACAATCTCTTTGAGAGGGTTTATATAAGGAATTGAAGTAACAAACAAGTTGAATATATAGAGCAAACTCCCCCATAATATATGCGTGTGTGAATGATCTTGACTTTCATTGCATATATTGGCATTCAAAGCCTAGTTGAGTTTCCTCTAACTATTCAACTATGCAAAGCAACAAGATGCAATGCAATAAAGGCACATGCTTAAGCACAAAGCAAAGACATAACCAAATTCCCTTAAACCCTCCAAACTTCTCCCCCATTGGCACCAATTGCCGAAATGGGTGAAAAAATTAGATGGCCAATATAGTGAGAGTTCCTCCATAGCGTGTGCATTTCTCATAATTTGAGTGGAATCAAATGCACGTATCCAATGACGAATATTCGGAAGGAATCACACTATAGATAGGATCAAACATTGCAAAAAGATAACAAAGTCTAGAAGCTTCAACAAATGAAGCAAGCAACCAAATGAACCACAAAGAAGATACCAAAAGAAAGATAGATATTATGATAAGATCAAGAAGATTGCTCTAAATAATATGAGGAAGCTCCCCAAGGTTTGTGCACAAAACTAG
Organism: Lolium perenne; assembly: GCF_019359855.2. Taxonomy (NCBI): domain Eukaryota; kingdom Viridiplantae; phylum Streptophyta; class Magnoliopsida; order Poales; family Poaceae; genus Lolium; species Lolium perenne. Next base: position 22,584,481 of record NC_067244.2, on the reverse strand, counting down.
ACAATTTGCATTGGAGTATAAAGTGCACAAACATGGAATCATCACTCCCATAATATCATTAAAAAAAAACAAAAGATACCAAGTGAATCAAACTCTAATGATCACCAAAAGATAGTGCTCTAAATCAAATGAGGAAGCTCCCCAAGGTACATGCATAAATTAAAATGTTGCATTTGAATACAATATGCATAAAATGGAATCCTCACTCCCTCATTACCATTTAAAACACAAACATTTGCAATACATCATAGATAGAAAAATAAGCTTAACACTTGCAACAAACAAATAGTTGAGCAACAAGTAAGACGCACCATAATAAAAAAAGGCTCAACCAAGAGGATATGTGAAAGGCATGATAAAGCATATTATAAGACTATTACAAGGATGAGCAAAAAGCATCATCATAGTCTTCAATGAATTATATTGCTTAGCATGACCAATCAACACGCAATAAATAAATAAGATATCAAAAGGAGATGTATCATCTCTTATGTGTATAAGTTTCTCTAAGTGGGCAATATCACAAAGATATTTATCCACAAAGAAACATGCACACACAAAATAGATACGCAACAAATATAGCATGATATCCAAGACGAAGTCATGCAATATACCAATAAGAATTTTTGCTTAATAGCATGGCCAAAGGCTCAATTTTATCTTATTGTACATTCATGAACTTCAACCACAAACATCTAAAATACATCACAAATATCAACAAGGGAAAGAAGATAGTTGGGATGCATTGAGAAAGTCAACAAGTATCACAAACAAGGATACCAAAAGAAATAACTAAATTTGCACTTTCATCTATATTGCACATGTGAGAGCCTTGAGGAATTGATATGCAATAAAATTGCTAGATAGGCATAGTTGGGATGGATGAATCATGAGCACGATTTAATATACTTCCCAACAAATGCACTCATCTCAAATTACTCACATTCACAATAAAGAGGTTTCATTAAGACTTTTGCAAGAAGCACACTATTTGCAAATCAAGAGATTCATGCCAAGATGCAACCATAAGGTTGGATACAAGAAAAGTATGCATGAGAAGATACTTTGTTACCAAGATAGCATTGGTGTGGATGTAGTAGATATGTTTTCGTTGACCATCCTAGCTTGCCTCAAGTTACCATTGAGTCACCACTTCTTTCCAAGAGTGAGACAAGCATCCAATGCATATCCATTGTACCTAACACAAAGGTAAGTACAAAATGGTCCCCAAACTAATTGGGTCCGAAGTAGTTAGACACACTACAACATATAGGACAAACTCCACAATTCTATGTGCATATAGATATGAAAATGAATTTCATGCACATCTTAGCCAAATTAGGATTTGATGAAGTTTACCCTATATATTGGATCAAAGAAAGTAACACATGCCATAAGATATACATATATTAAATATGCATGCACAATACTTTCAAGAACCAAAGGAAGATACAATTTGGACAAAACACCAAATAAATCAAGAGACAATGGTTGCCCAAATTATATCAAAGAATCAAATCAACACAAGATTGACTCCAAAGAATTATCTCATTATAAGAAGCTAATTAAACCTAAACACAAAGGAATGAGATAACCAACTCCCAAGAGAGCAAGGTTCCAACAAATAAACCAAACCCTCGAAACTTTTTATGATGGCACAAAGTACCAAAAAGAAAATTTATGTCTCCCAAAACCAAATTTTTGATAATGATCAAGAGAAGTTTAAGCATTATAACAAATATAGGAGAGCTCCCCCAAGATTAGTGCATTATCTAGGATTTAGAATATGGATACAAAATGCACAAAACTAGGATCATCACGCTACCTATATCTACTAAAAATGCTAAGAAAGTTTGAATAGACAAATTAGATCCATAAGATGCAAGGAAGACACATGGGAGTCAAAGCACAACAAATTCATGGCAATAAATAAGGCAATTTAAACACAAGAGCCAATGTAGATATGATCAATAAATATCTACCTCATAATTGATTACCAATTGTCCTAGGACAAGAGGTATTAGGAAATATTTCCCGGTGGTAGTTTGTAAGTATACATAAGATCATATTTACAACGAATAAAGCATATGGTAAAAGATAAGAGTTAACCATCATGCAAAGATAGTTTCTTGATAGCTTCATTTAGTCATACCAACATGCAAGGCAATTAGTAATATTCATACCAACATGCAAAGCAATTAATAGTATTCATACCAACATGCAAAGCAATTAATAGTATGACTTGAAGCACATGGTTTTCCAAAAATGTATTGAGGGACACGTTGTGAAAAACCATGCCAAGAAAAACTTTCACAAATAAGATCCACAAAGATATTAGCAATGAAGCCATTTAAGCAAATTCGAGCTTGTTTGAGCAAACATGCCACATAGGAGAGAGATAAATTACGGTATCAATTCTATGTGACACAACCTCAAATGTTCACATTTTCTAGGCTTGTAATATGCACAAAGCTTATTACTCCCCCATAATGTGATAAGGAATTTATTTTCACAAGAGGCAAATAAGATCCAACTAGAGATATTAATGGACATTAGAATTTGAATTTCTCATGAAGATGACATACCACATAGCGACTAGATAATCTCGCAATATCAATTCTAAGTGATATTCCTCATGTACACACATTGTTTAGGATCATGAAATTCCCAAAGGAATATCACTCCCCCAAAATGGGATAGTCCATTAATCGCTCATAAGAGCCATATAAGATACAACAAGATGCAAAGAGGCTCCAACACAAACACAAATACATGGTGTGCAACCCAACATGCATAGACTTGATTTCTCAAGCAAAACAAGTAGGAAGCACAACATATACAAACACATGTTAGTAACAAAACTAACACATGCAAAGGGGCGAGTAACTTTCAATATAAATGAGTTGAGAACATGTTACCGCAAGGAGGAACATTGAATATATGATAGAAGCAAGATAACCAAAAGACTTGGCTTGAGATAATATAAATGATGAAGATCCCTTAATTCTTCATGATGTAGCCAAGTCTCCAATTCCCTCCAACAAGCACCTATTGATCAAGTTTTGGATTGTTGGTCCCCAACTAAGTTGGGTCCTAAGAGGTTAGTCACAATAGGCTTGGCAACCCAAATGGTTCTTTTCTTGACACCACTTTGAGCACCAACATATTTGGCAAACACATTGCCACCCTCATCCTTACGAAGAGAATAAACATCATCAATGGTGATAGAGTTGGATGAGGTACCAATAGTGCAAAAGGAGGAGATGTGGCCCTTCTCACGGCATATGTAGCAAGTTCTTTTATTCTCCTTCTTCTCACTAGATTTCTCCACAATGGGAGCATTGACTTGATTCTTCTTGGGAAGTGGCATTTCTTCAACTTGAGGTTGAATATGAGTTTGAGCTTGAGGCCGCTTCCCTTTTTGCTTCTTCTTCAAAGGGCAAGATCTAACATGATGCCCTTCAATTTTGCACTTGAAGCAAACAATCTTGGCCGGGTCTTTGACTTGTAGTTGGCCCTTCTTAATCTTGTTTTTCTTGGACTTGTTCTTGTTGTTGGAGTTGAATCCAAGTCCACTCTTGTCATTGGGGGATTGTTGCACACTCAACATCTTGTCAAGTTTGCATTTCCCTTCATGACTCTTTACCAAGTCGTTCTTCAAAGAAGTGACTTGGGCCTTGAGCTCTTTGATTTCCTCTACATGGTTAGTAACAACACAAGTACTAGAGAAAGTAGAACCTTCATTGTTAAAGCAACAAGGCAAGGAAGAAAATTCATCACAAGATTTAGCAATATTGTGAGTGGATGAATTACTAGGACTAGCACATGGCAATATAACATTTTGAGTAGTAGTGCTAGTACCCACATGAGGCTCACAAGGTGTTGCCTTAGATATGATAGCCTCATGAGCTAACTTTAGCCTATCATGAGAGGCTAGAAGATCCTCATGGGAGCTAGAAAGCTTTCCATGATTTTCTTCCAATTTTCCATAATTGCTAGTTAGCAATTCAAGTTGAGCCCTTAGCTCAACATTCTCCTTCAAGATAGATGCTTCACAAGAAGTAGAGTTAGTAGCACAAGCATCATTATTAGTAGCAATGGGAGAAGGCAAGTTGGCATGCTCTTTTAGATAAGAAGCTTTAAGTTGCTCATGCGACTCGGTGAGTTTGGTGAGCGCACTCTCAATGACCCTTGAGCCCTTTTTGAGTTGCTCAAAATCCTCAAGGAGTTTAGCATTAACAAACATAAGCTTATCATTTTTTAGCTTTAGTTCATTTGCCACCTCAAGAGCTCTATCATGGTTTTCCTTTTCTCTAGACAATTCTAGAGCAAAGGTTTCCTCAAGAGCTTCCTTGGTGGTTTGTTCTTCTTCAAGTTCATCCTTTAGGGATGCCACATCATTGGCATACTCACGTTCAAGAGCACCCTTTTTATCAATGGTGTTCTCATGCATCCAAATAAGTTTTTGGCTCTCAATAGCGGTAGTCAAGATTTCAAAGAAGTGAGTGCTAGCAATTTTATCTTTGCAAAGAACCTTGAATACACTCTTACCCTTATCGCGTAGAGAGACAACCCAATCCTCTTCTTCATATTCATCCTCATCCTTATCACCACGAGACATATTAGGTTCCATGGTAGGAGGTACCGTGGAACCCTTGGCCATAAGGCATATATGAGGACCGTGAGATAAAGATGAGGAGTTACTTGAGGCTCCTTTCAAGATCTTGTCTTGACCAATAGAATCTTTGGTTTCCTCTACATTGTTAGACACACAACAACTAGAGGAAATAGAAGCATTTTTATCATGGCCACAAGACAATGCAAGCATATCATCATTAGATTTATTCAAGCAACTTACACATGATATGCAAGGACTATCAACACAAGCATGTAAATCATTTCTAGTGCTAGATGTGTTTGAGTCCGTAGATGAAGCATTGCAATGAGATAGATATGAAGAATCATCAATAGTAAGCTCAATATCAACATTGCAATTTTCATCACCACTCACCATATCATTACCTTGTGTCTTGACACACTTTGGTGAAGTGGATGAAGATGAGAACTCATCACGGCCGGAAGTGGAAGCAATACAATCATCCTCAAAAATATTGGACACATCATATTTATCTTGAAGCTTTGTCCATAATTCATGAGAGCTCCCAAAAGGCATGATTGATGAAGTAACTTCATTGCTCACAACAATGGAAAACACATGAGAAGCAAGAGCATCGAGGCAAGAGTTTTTCTCCTCCCCAAGAGATAAATTTTAAGGATCCTTAGGAGAAGAAAAACCCATGCCAAGAAATCGCTCCATGTCCAGGGACATACCCCGTAAAATATTAAGCACATAAATTTTCCATAGATCATAATTTGTGCCATCAAATATAAACAAGTTATTGTGTACTAATCCCCTAACCGACATCTTTACTCTCAAGGTGGTGAAGCCTAAGAATGAGAGACCTTGCTCTGATACCAATTGAAAGGACACGGATGTCGCCTAGAGGGGGGGGGGGGTGGGGGTGAATAGGCGATTTAAACTTTTACAAGATGGGCTTAACAAATGCGGAATAAAACTAGCGTTTACTTTGTCAAGCCCAAAGCCTATATACTATGGTTCACCTATGTGCACCAACAACTTATTCTAAGCAAAGGTTCACCTATGTGCACCAACAACTTATGCTAAGCAATACAAGCAACTTATGTGATAGCAAGATATATATAACTTCAAGCACGATGGCTATCACAAGGTAAAGTGCATAAGTAAAGAGCTCGTGTATAGAGATAACCGAGGCACGCGAGAGACGACGATGTAGCCCGAAGTTCACACTCTTGCGAGTGCTACTCTCCGTTGGAGCGGTGTGGAGGACAAGTCACTCCAAATGCACAAGGGCCACCGTATTCTCCTCGAGAATTCCCACCAAGAGGGATGTCCTCGATCCACTATGTAACCTTAGGGAGGTTACCGAACTCTTACAAAGCTTGGGGCTATCTCCACAACTTAATTGGAGGCTCCCAACAATATTGCCACAAAGGCCTTGCCCTTGAAGAATCTCCACAACTAAATTGGAGTCCCCAAGAACACCACTAAGATGCCACTAAGGCCTTGCCCTTGAAGAATCTCCACAACTTAATTGGAGTCCCCAAGAACACCACAAAGATGCCACAAAGGCCACTAAGCCGTCTAGGGTCCAAAGACCCAAGAGTAACAACCTTCTTGCTTTCACTTCCACGAATCACCGTGGAGAACTCAAACCGATGCACCAAATAATGCAATGGCAAGAACACCACAAAGATGCTCAAATCCTTCTCTCTCAAATTCCAACAAAGCTACAAAAGCTATTGGGGGAATAAGAGAGGAAGAACAAAGAGGAGAACAAAAAATCCTCCAAGATCAAGATCTAGTGGGTTCCCCTCACAAAGAGAGGGATTTGATTGGTGAAGATGTAGATCTAGATCTCCTCTCTCTTTTTCCTCAAGAATATGCAAGAATCATGGGAGGAATCAAGAACTAGGGCAAGTTTTGAAGGACAACAATGGAGGGGAGAGAGAGAGAGTGAACCAACCAGCCCAAGAAGGAAGAAGGGGGTTCTCAATGAACTAGAGCTTGTCATGAGAATAAGCACAAGCTCTAAAACATCACATGGATAAGATCCAAATAAAACCAAGAAAGATGATGAACCAAACTCGAAAACGCAACAAGTGATCTATGCGAAATCCGTTTTCGATGAACTAGAGCTTGTCATGAGAATAAGCACAAGCTCTAAAACATCACATGGATAAGGTCCAAATAACAACCAAGAAAGATGATGCAAGGATGCAAAGGTTTGAGCTCTCTCCGAACGATATGATCGAATTACTCACTCGAGAGCCCTCTTGATAGTACGGCAACTAAACTATAAACCGGTCTCCAACTACACTATGAGACCGGTGAGAAAGAAACCCTATCAAGAGCAAACCTTATACTTGTGCATTCCACTTGAGCTCGATGACGACGATCTTGACCTCAACAAGATGGAACGCCTTTCTTGATTGTGCTTGCTTGACGAAGTCTTGTGGATTGCTCCCCCATAATCCACCATGGGAGAGCTTCTTCTTCGGCGCATCTTCACATATCCATGATCACCATAAGGATGGCAAGACTCAAGCAAAGGATCTCTTCGAGTTGGCTCATCTTGAACTTGCACTTCATTTCATTGATGTCTTGAAGTTAACCTTGAGAGCTCACTTCATCTTCATCTTCAAGACATACTTGAGACTTGATCTTCTTCATTTGGATGGCAAGACTCAAGCAAAGGATCTCTTCGAGATGGCTCATCTTGAACTTGCACTTCATATCTTCATTCTTCATCATGTTGATGTCTTGAAGTAACTTGAGGGCTCACTTCATCTTCATCTTCAAGACATACTTGACACTTGATATCCTTCATCAATTTCTTCTTATTGCAACCTAATACAAACATGTTGATGTCTTGAAGTAACTTGAGGGCTCACTTCATCTTCATCTTCAAGACATACTTGACACTTGATATCCTTCATCAAATTCTTCTTATTGCAACCTTGAAGCCAACATATGGTTCAAGAATTGCCTATGGACAACTCCTACAAATATAACTCAATGCAAACATTAGTCCATAGGGATTGTCATTAATTACCAAAACCACACATGGGGGCTCCATGCACTTTCACGCGGGATCCGGGGTGGAGGTGATGGTTTTTGGTACTTATCCTTGACAGCGTACATCGGATCCTGTCCCTTCCTTGGGTCCGTCAGAGGTGTTTTCGATGGAACCGGGATCGGATTTGGATGTTCTCTGGTTCTCCTTCTGCGCTCCATGGATCCGGTGCGCGATTCATCGTCACGATGATGCCTTCCGGAGGCGTCCTTCTGCGCGGTGGAGACACATAGTTCCGGATTGGATTCCAACCTGCGCGAAGTGTCTGCCTTACTCTGTTGCTTCACTGTTGAAGCTACGAGTGTACGGAGGTGGTTGATGTCAATTTCCTCATCTTTCTTGGTCAGAATCTCCGCAGCCTTCTTCATGTTGTCCTTTGGAGTTGTGAGCGGCTGGTGAGCGGTGGGGGTTGCAAAGTTGATCTTGCGGGGGGGTGACAGCTTCCCGTCGGATCCTATCTGCCTCCTTCTGGGCATCACCCATCATGGACTCCCACTGTTCCCGGAGTTGTTTGGCCTTCTGCAAGGAGTCAACGGCTTCGCGCTCTCTTTTGAGGAAGTTATTCATCACGTCTTCTGCCTCTTGCCTTTCCTCCAGCATTGCCATAGCGGTGTTGGCAAATCTCTTGGCGGTAGCCAACATTTCCTTCCTCTTGGCTTCTAAGGCCTCCGGATCTGCGGCATCGTCCGGAGTTATTGGCTTGTTGAGGATTTCCGAGTGCGCGATGGCACCTATGCCTGCTTGCTCGACGAGCTCTTCTGGGGACAGATACTCCCAGTGTTCGAGGACAGGTTCTTCTCCGGAATCCAGCGCAGCGCGGCGACGTGGCCGCGAAGGCGGAGTCTCCGAATTGGACGGACCTGGGAGCCTGGCGTCAGTCGGAGTAGCTTCGTTGTCAGCTTCCTGCTCCAGTCCGGTTATGGTCGCAAGGACCTCCTTTGGCGGGGCGGATTCTGCCTCAGCTTTTTCCGCATCCTCCAACTCCTTCGTAACACGGTTGTATTCCTCTGTGTTCATGGATGACGCGTCATCGGAAGTTGGACTTAAGTTGCCAAAGATTGACTCTTCTTTATCTCCGGCATCCTCTCGCTGATCCGGGGCAACACTGTCTCCGGCAGCCTCCTGCTGATCCGGGGCGTCGCTGTCTCCGGAAGCTTCGACCTGCATGGGTCCGGCTCCGTCCGGAGGAGGGGCGATTCCTGCGGTATGTGCGTGGTAATGCACGAAGTGGCACCTTTGCTTTTCTAACACCTGGGAGACCCAGACGGATCTGTATTGGTCTTCCACCGTAATTTCCTGCTCAGGGGCGGATTGGGTGGGTTTTGAAATTTCCAGATCTAAGGCGGAATCTTGCTTAGGAAGTTCCTGCATCTCAGATTGGATCTTTGCGACTGCGTCCTGCTCAGTGGCGGTCGCGTCAGCGTGACTTACTAGGGCGTTTCCGTCGGAATCGACGGTTTCACCGATGAAGATGTGAATGCCGCCGATTGGGACGATGGAGAGCTTGATGGGGTCGGTTTTAGCCGGAATCCTGCACTCGTCCTGAGGGACGATCGGAAAGTTCCCGGCGTAAAGGACACGCCCCACAGCGATGGATTCGTCGTAGCTTCCCATGGCAGAACCCTCCCGGTTCCGGCCTCCAGACGCCGCTGGCTCCACGGTGGGCGCCAACTGTCGTTGCCTATTCGACGGTACTCCAGAGGAGGGATCCTCATGGAGGGAAGATGAAGTAGGGGCCATTGGGCGGAGAGTCCTCGGGACGGTGGTACGCGAGTTACCCAGCTTCGGAACACCTGTTCGGAGACAGGGCCTACTGCTGCTTGTTTGGAATTATCTGGGCGCTTTCGCGTTGTTACAATGAGTTGTGGTTGTCTCGTGTCTAACTCGAGATCTTCCCCTAAGGGCTCCCAGGATCCGGCTTATATAGGCGCCCGGATCTAGGGTTTCTATGGAGAGTCCTACCCGGAATACAAGTTGCCTAACTACGGAATATTACATTGCCGTGTACGTCAAGGATCCACCTATGCCTAACTTGTCGTCATGGATCCGGCTTCCTTCATGGGCCTTCACGGATCTGACTCCTGGCATAGACCTCCAAGGATTCGGCTACCTCAGTAGGCCGGTTGGGATCCGGCTCCTTGTTCCTGGGCTGGACATCATCCATCTTGATCTACAGCAACTGGGCCATCCGATGGGCCACATGCCACCATCACCGTCTATGGGCCACCCGGGCTTGCCGGATCTAGGCCACGCTATTGATACACCCATAAAGTATACCCACAACACCATCAGTTCCGATCTGCGCATCATCGTCCACACCATGGCGCGTACAACTTTGCTGTCGTGCATGTGACTATAAGCACGTCCCCTAGTATACTACTCGTCGTCAACATAGGGCGCCCTTGCGTTGCATGTGGTCATCACCACCATGAACAACTCTAGCTTCTCTGTCGGGCACGCCACCTACCTCGCTGTCAGGTTTGCTCATCTAAGTGTGCATGCATGTTGCCTGCCGCAGACCCATGACAAGCTATCGTGCACTTTTCGTAGCTCCCTAGGCTGTTGCGGCCCAGGTGAACTCATCTCTACTGCAGCTTGTGGCTACCGCGCCCCCTCGGCAGGCTACCTCGCACTACTTAACATACGCCTCTGCCGCACTTTTTCATGGCGTCCAACATGCATCGTTCCTCTAGGCCGTCATGGGTTTAGCCACCTTCTTCTTCCACATTCACCATAACTACGGGAATTGTCCACGTCCTTTCACACCGCAACACCAACATCCACCATGATAAGAAAGGAGTTCAGATTTCTGCCTTTTTCTTCGTCAAACTTTGAGTTATCCCTTGTTTTTAATTAATATTACAGCCTGTGCTACCGCCTACATCAAATAACTGTTCGGTTGGATGGAAATAAAAAAACTGCGTCAAGGTCAAGCTGCAGCTGCAAAAACGCATGAATTCCTCCATGCCAAAACTCGAGCTTGATGCCTCCATCGGTCCATCCACACCCCGCCTCGCATCACAATGACAGTGGTGGCGGTTGATACGTCTCAAACGTATCTATAATTTTGGATGCTCCATGCTTATTCTACACCAATTCATATATGTTTTGCTCATACTTCGTTGCACTTTTATACATTTTCCGGCACTAACTTATTAACAAGATGCCACAGTGCCAGTTCCCTGTTTTCTGCTGTTTTATATTTCATAAAAGTTGTACAGGAAATATTCTCGGAATTGGACGAAACAAAAGCCGAAGTCAATATTTTACCGTAACGAAGACAGAGTCCAGAGGGGAGTCGAAGGGGGGCAGCAGTGCGGCCACACCTACCCTAGGCGCGGCCTGGCCCTGGCCCGCGCCTAGGGGTGGTGTGGGCCACCCTGGCCTCCACTGACATCGCCCCTCCGCCTATTTATTCACGATCTCGGGAAAATCCTGAATACCCGAGCCTCCATCCACGAAAAGTTCCGTCGCGGCCGCCATTGCAGAACCCATCTCGGGAGGGTTCTGAAGCTCTTCCCGGCACCCTGCCGGAGGGGGAAATCATCGCCGGAGGCATCTACATCGCCATGCCCGCCTCCGAAGTGATGCGTGAGTAGTTCATCCCTGGACTATGGGTCTATAGCAGTAGCTAGATGGTTGTCTTCTCCAATTTGTGCCTCATGTTTAGATCTTGTGAGCTGCCCTACATGATCAAGATTATCCTTATGTAATCCTACATGTTGTGTTTGCTGGGATCCGATGAATATTGTATACTATGTTGAGGTCGATTATATATTCATGTCATATGTTATTTGTGATCTTACATGCTCTCCGTTGCTAGTAGATACTCTGGCCAAGTAGATGCTTGTGACTTCAAGAGGGAGTATTTATGCTCGATAGTAGGTTCATGCCTCTAGTTTTCTGGAAGAGTGATAATAACTTCTAAGATTGTAGATGTGCTGTTGCTACTAGGGAGAAAACAACAATGTTTTATCCAAGGGTAATTCTATTGTTTACTTTACACACATTGCTTAATGCGATAATCTGTTGCTTGCAACTTAATACTGAAAGGGGTTCGGACTATAACCGGAAGGTGGATTATTAGTCATAGACGCAGTTGGATTACGGTCTATGTATTATGTTGTAATGCCCAAACGAATCTCGTAGTAATCATCTTGTCAAGTATGGTCGATATTCTGTCAATTGCCCAGCTGTAATTTGTTCACCCAGCATGTTATTTATCTTTATGGAGAGACACCTCTAGTGAACTGTGGACCCCGGCCCTTTCCTTTACACTGATGAATTCATCTACTGCAATCCTGTTCTTTTAATTACTGCAAAGCTCTGTCCTCTTTAATTACTGCAAACATTTTTTTCCACTCGATACGTCTAATCCTTTGTGTTCAGCAAACCGGTGAGATTGACAACCTCACTGCAAGTTGGGGCAAAATACTTTGGTTGTGTTGTGTGCAGGTTCCACGTTGTTGCTGACGCCGGTAGTGCGTCCTGCCACTAGTCAGCTAGCAACACCTTCAGAAGTCACGTTTTTCTCCTACTGGTCGATTAAACCTTGGTTTCATACTGAGGGAAAACTTGCTGCTGTGCTCATCACACCTTCCTCCTGGGGTTTACCAACCGCTTTCACAACAACCGCCACCAAGATTGTCTGGCGCCATCACCGGAGAACCATCAGCGGCACCCGACGTTCCGCCTCCCGTTGTCCTACCGGGTGCCCTGGTGCCCCTGGCCACCTGTGACACTCCTGATCTAGATGGAGGTGGAGCTGACCATGCGCGGTCGCGAGGTCGGATTCATCTACTTTTAGCCAGAGGTGCAGGTCCCGATCCGAGTGGAGCTGATCCTTCGCTCTTGTGAGATGGACGGATTCGTCTTCAGGTGCGGCTCTGGTGGCAAACACATCGATTTGCTGGAGCCTGGGCAGAGGTGGACTTCTCTCTCTCCCTCACATACCTCTCTCCACCTCCTTTCCCGAATCAACCACGCTAAATATAAGTTAACCATGTCACATCCGACGAGCCTCCTCCAAATTTGTCTTCTTCTTCTTGAGGTCTGCCAGCAAGCGAGTACACACCAGAGCCATGGTCGTTATTTCCTCCCTACACACTATAGATTGGTTTACCTCCTGATCCTAGGGGATTTTATAATTTGCCACACATTTCATTACATGTTTATAAAATATGGCGGTCATGTGGGAAATAATAGAGGTTACGAGAAAAGTGTCACAACTTATAAAATATTCCCCTGATCCCCTTTTTCAGTGCTTTGTGAAAGTACGATATGGCCCCATTTCTTATCAATTGAACTAAATATTTCGGTTAAAAACAAACTTTATTCAAGTGTATAAACTCGATCTGAAATTTGGAGAGTGGGAGTTAGAAAGTACATCGGAATGTCACTACAAAATACAAATCGAAAGAGGCAAATTTTACCCACAGCTTCCAAGTTGGCATACTGCTTACAGAGTTAAATCTACCATTTCGGTTGGAATGCTCCAAGGAGAGTAAGCCACCACTTAGGCCGTTGGACGAGAGAATGGAAAAAAGGGCTAAGCCAGATTAAGGATACGCGGGCTGATCGATTTTTGGAAAAGAATTGGGTTGTGCTTAAGTTTTCTTATTCAAAAGCTCTTTACCGCAAATTCGACGCTTGGCGCTAAAAAGGGAACTATTTGAGGTGGTCCATGATGCTACATGATGATAGTTTGTTATTAATATTTTCGTAGCTACGTCAATGTAAATAAAGTTGACAGAAATATTAAATAAATAATAGCCTGTAATAAAGTTGACAGAAATATTAGATAAATAATAGCCTGTAAGCCATAGAAACGCATGGACAATTTTTCTAATTTCCGATCAAATAAAAAAATTGAATGAAAAGCAAAATTTGAGGATGAACAGATCTTTCTAGTAGGCAAGAAGACACGGTCGCTCATAACGGAAACCCTAGCGCCTCACACACACCTGTCTATTTCTCTCTCTCAGACCCCTGGTGCTTCGCCGGCGGGCAGGCTTTGAAACATCACCTTCGCTGGCGACCGGAAGCAAGCTGCACTGTGAGTCCTTGGTCCTCGTCCTACTCCCCTCAGCCCGTATTGTTCTCCCTCATGTTCTTCAACTGCCCTTGCCATTTCATTTTCCAGATCTGAGCTTACTTCCTCCCCCACTCTTACCTTTCCTGACGCCGATTCCTCCATTTCTCTCGCCGCGTCCCCGCTTGTACTCGTAGGTCTGATCTGTGGCGAGTGCCCTGCCTTTTGTCCGAGCTTAATTTTCATGGGGTAAAGAGCTTATTGGGCATGTTTGTCAATATCCTCTAGACCTCTACCTCTTAATGAAATAATTTAGTATCTTATGAGTATTGTATCCCAATAGTTTACTACTATAATGAAACTGCAGACGGATTCATTATCTTAAAATCAGAAATGCTTTGTTCCCCTGATATGTGTTGGTAAAAGTTAGTCAGCCGCACTTTGTTCCCCTAAAAAACCGGCAAATGTCAAAAGAGATATGTAAATCCAAGGAATATGAATGATAGAAAGTGATGTTTGTCTCTGTGTGCGGGGGGTAATAAGTTGATTTATTACTATCAAGCATTGTTTCAAATGGAACGAATTCTATCCATCACAACTATTGTGTTTGTCTTTTGTAATGTAAGCATTCAAAATTATTATTTATTCTGACAAGTGTTAGATTTTCCTTTCAGTGACAGCTAGCTAACATAAAGACATGGGCCTTGGCAAGGAAGTTACTGCCGCTAAGCTAACAGATGATCTAGTTGTCGATATCCTCTCCCGCCTGACGTACAAGGACTATTGCCGATGCAAATGTGCATATAAGGCATGGTCTGCCTTGTCCTCTGATCCACACTACCAGAAGAAGCTGCCCACAAAAGTAACCACTGGCCTTTTGTACCAAGGTCGCAATAAGTCTGCTATCCCACTTGTTAGCCTGTCCCAAGATGATGAAGAAATCGATGACATTCTTGCTGACGCACCACACTATGAGCATCTAGAAATCGTCGACTGCTGCAATGGTTTAGTCCTTTGTAAGTATAGGAACAGCTATACTACTCCAGGCATTTGCTGCTTCGTTGTGTGCAACCCAGCAACTCGACAATGGAGGATGATTCCTGATACTCATCCTGAGACAGATGACCCTCGTTATGTAACTGTTTTGGCGTTTGATCCATCATGGTCACCGCAGTTCTACATCTTCAATTTTCATCTGAAGCATCACCAGGGTTTGATACTTGGTACCAGCAAACTTGAGATATTCTGGTCTGGAAGCTCCTCATGGCTTGTGGATGATAAATGGGATTCTGATATAGTTGTTTCCCATAGGCCTCACTTGTTTCTTCATGGGATGTTGTATGCGGAGACTACTGGACAAGAAGTTGTGGTGTTTGAAGGCTTGGAGGAAATGAGTGATGGCACACTGCCCTATCATTGGATTATTGATATGCCATCTGACTCTTTTTATGTGGGTACTTTCACCCATGGTTGCTTTGGCAAATCTTCAGGGAACTTGCAGTATGCATTGCCAGATGCGGATGGTCACTCGATTGTAGTTTGGACTCTGGATGAATATGCTCATGGTTTACGGGCTTGGATTTTGAAGGGCCGTCTTAGTATGACTGATGCATTTGGAAGGGATGACTTTGTTCACTATGATAATGGTGGCGATGGTGGCGACCGTCTCTGGTTTTGGAACTGTGATTATTCTATTGTTGCTCTCGACTTGGAGAAAGACCTTGTTTTCCTCTCCGACCAGAGGACGGATAAGCTTCTTTCTTACAACATCAGCACTGGTATACTCGAGCAGATACGAGACGGCTTTGAGCGGTGTCAATACTATGCCTATGTACCGTGCTACTCAAAGCTTCCAGATCAAGAATCTTCAGTGTAGTGAATACCATCTTCCTTTCTGTGACTGTTCCCTCTGTTTTAGATTCTGAACCACCTTGTATATAGTATTATGTTAGTCGATGTAACCTTGTGTATTATGTTAGTTCGTGTTGTCTGTGTGACCAGCTTGCCTTTATATTTTGTTGTGATCCCATGATCCTGTCCTAACATACAATGTTGCCAGTTTGCTAGTACTCCATGTTATAAGCTTATTACAAGATTACACGTTATGTCTGGTGGCTTTTTGTAAGTACTTGTTTACTGATTGTGGATGTAAGATAGAACATATATTGTCACTCCCTACCTTTAAATTACAAGGCGTAGTTTATTTTGTTAAGAACAATTGCTTCGTTAATGTGGGTTTATGTGACATGAAATTGATGACACTAGGTTAGTTTTCAGACATATTTTCTTATGATTGTGATTTTTTATCACATGAAGTTGTAAACATAAGAGCGTATTTGAATTAACATTACTCCTCGGCTTTGTTTTTGTGGGTTTTTCTTTACACCTGGACGACTGGACCTACACAGAGGTAAATAAAACCTCTAACAGGCAATGCGAGAGCGACGAACAGGGTATGGTGAGGGTATTAGGCATGATAGCTGAGCCAAGATTCCATTAGTTCATAGCTCTCTGAAATTTAATTTGCCAAGTTGTTGCTTTAGTTGGTGCTGTACCAAAACCAAGATTCTATCAGTTCTTAGCTGAGCCCGTATGGTCGAATACTTGAATCCATGTCGTGGGTTCTTGACATCGATGAGCTGTCTTTCATCATTCACTATCATTTAGGCCAATATGGTGTACTAGTACTTAGCGGCACAAAAAAGGGAAAAATGATGTGGTAATCCATGCTCCAATCTTTTGAAACTGAAAATAAAGCGGTCACCAAATATCAGACGACAAAATCAGTTCCCAGCTATATTATAAGCTTTTTATGAGGTAAGATTTAAGGCTAAATTTGTACTGAAGCCAGGCATTTCTGAACTTGAGAGGTATTCTACAATGTTGGAAGAGGAGTGGAGACCTGTGGCGTCTTTGGTCCAGGAAGGTTCTGAACGTATGATATTCTGTGTCTATGCTCACCTGGGTTTAAGATTATCAAGGGGGGAAAAGAAACTTCAAGACGCACCCAAACCATCATCTATTCATTAAACTGAAGCGATGTGATAGCTGTTACAAGATGCGTAGAATTAATGATGCTTACGATATTGGACAGCTCAACCAACCAGCAATAAGAACATCCAACACATAAGAGAACGGTGATGACTGATCTGTGAAACACAACATCTTTCTTTTTACAAAAAGACAACATTGCTTATTTCGGTAAGTGAGTAGGGGCAGAGTAGTGGGGAAATCCTCTTTGGCTTTGGCTCATAGATGTAGATGCACCGTTGTGTAAAAAATATATTTTAAAATTTTCAAAAAATCTGATTTTTTTTCTAGGTGTACATCTTGACATCTGTGTTTACACACTAAGTTTCGCAAAGAAATGATAATTTTATGGGCTGTGTAAAAATGCCAATTTTCGATGATCCAAAATAGCTTTTCATGTGACATTTTTTTTTATGTAGGCCACACAAAATGTTTCTTTTACACAACTTTTGTGAGTGAACATAGAATGTCCAGATGTACATCCATGATTTTTTTTTCAGAATTTTTCGACATTTTAGAATAAACTTAAAATACAATTTTCTTAATAGGTGCATTTAGACATATGAGCCAAAACACCATGTCCGAGAGTAGTGTACAAGAGAAGCTAAAAGAGAGATAATTCTAAGAGGCAAATAGTATGCACATATACTCATAACCAGAGCTGCAAAACACACTGCTGTTCTCAAGTCACCTTTCAAGTATCTGGATATCATTTGAGATTCTTGTAAACGCCTATAGCTCCGACCCGCAATGAATGAACACAGCATCAACAACAGTCCTAGCTAATCTGTCTCCAGTTTATGAACGATCCAATACTAGTACAAAAATCAAGCAAAATGACTAGCACATCGACCAGCGCTAGTGTCAGTGATGGAGCAAACAACTGCAGATGACACTGAATCCGGATTCTGGAAGAATTTCAAGAATTTAGGGTCTCCCATTTGCACCTGAAACCAAATGCCTTCAGAGTGCATGAGTTCATCAGCCAAAATCAGTCAGTTGGTCATGATAGATCAGTGCAACAAACTGCCTACGAAACAAAGAGCTTATTTCTGACTGAAATTGCAACTGAACCACAAAGAAACCTGACATGTCAACAGATCAGTACACACCACAACACGTCCTCACAAAATCGCTCTAGTTCATAATCACACAAGTGAAGAAGATGAACAATTTAGCAATACAATGCTGGTACAAACTAAGGTCTGAATCGTCATCATTGGCAATTGAGCATGACATTTCTTCACATTCCAATGTCAGGTCATGAACAGATGATACATCGGAGCAATGCATCCTTTATGATGAATTTCTAGGTGTTGTCTACTACACTGAATTCAAAATCTGCAAAAAAAGAAAGAAGGGAGCTGCTTTTATAAGCTGCAAGTGTTGTAACATAGAAACCTTTGATCACTTCTCCGGCAGCTCCGAGGCGGGAGCGGCGTCGTCGGCAGGCGGGTTCGCCATGGCCTCCTGGCGCGCCCGGAGCGCGGCGAGGACGGAGACGGCGGGCATCTGGAGGCAGCCGAGGAGGTACTGGTAGGACTGCACCCTGGTGGGCATGGCCTCGAGCTTGGCGAAGTCGTCGGGGCCGTAGAGGCGGCCCTCGTAGACGGCGCCGGTGAAGTCGTTGAGCTGGAGCTTCCACTCCTTCTGGAAGTCGCGGTACGGGCGGAGCGCGGGCGGGATCTCGTCGGAGCGCACGAAGAGCCAGGCGTTCATGCCGCGCGCGACGGGGCGGAGCGACGCCCAGCGCGTGCCCTCCACCGCCGCCGCGAGGTCGGAGTTCTTGGCCACCACCAGCCGCGCCGTGGGCGGCAGCGACGCGCGGATGCTCCGCAGCTCAGCCACCGTGAAGCCGTGGCACCAGATGCCCGCCAGCAGCTGGCACCCGTCCAGCTCGCGACGCAGCACCTCCTGACGCGCACGCTCTACCGCCAGCCGGATCGGCGGCAGCGCGCCCCCCGCGCTCCGGATGGAGGTCATCGTCGGCGGCGGCGGCGGCGGCGGCGAGGGTTCTGCTGGGGTGGTGCGGGCTGTGTGTGTGACGTTGGAGTCGTCAGATTGGTCGAGAGGCTTGTAATGCAATGTGCAAGTAATGGGCTTTGCTGAGCTTCAATGTATCAATGTAAAAAATAAAGCTCCAGTTGTGGTGGCCCAATAAAAGCCCAGATGGATTATTCCTTACCTTGATACTGCTCTGCTATATGGGCTGAAGACAGGCAAATAGTGGTCAGCCCTATTTATGGCCCGTTTGACCCCTCCAGAAAAGACGGCCTGTTAGAAAAAAAAATACGATACGAATTTGGCATCATACAGTTTTTTTCTTTTTTCGAAAGGTCCAGCAGTTGCGGGCTCTCTCGTATATTAATTAGCACGTAGAGCATATTTACAACATCGCATGAGGCGAAAAGGATGAAAAAGAAAAGAAATGTAAAAGAACGATCCCTGTGGCGAACCAGCCACCCTTGTGGCACTAGTTCAACACACATGCGAAGCTAAACCACAACTCTGCCTCGTAGAGCCATGACTGCGCCGCTACCCGAGGCCGCCGCCTCGGCGTCTTTCCATCATCCGGGGCCGCTGTCCCGGCATCCGCCGCCCCAACAACAAGGCCACCCCACATGGCTGCCACAAACCTTCTGCACAACGAGAGCTAAGAGACTCCAAGACGACGCCTTCAAGAAGGTAACGGCATAAGTGTCGCTGCCGCCCGCTCCAAAGGAGCTTAGGTTTTCACCCGGAGAGACTTAAGCACTCGTGTCGGTAGAACATCGCAGCTCCCGAACGACACATTCAAGAAGGAGAACGACCTCAACCTGGAGTGCGAGGCTTTCACCTGGAGTGCGACCTCAACCTCTAGGCTGGAGAGCCTGAGCTAAGGAGTAGCGAGCCAAGCGGCGTGGCACCTTCGCTGACCACCGATCCAAACCACATGCCGCTGGTGTCGCGTCACCTCACGCCATGACGGCAACGCCATGCTGGCGGGAGGCGAGAGTTGCCCCTCCCGCACCAAGACCACCTATCCGGGTCCGCCGCCCTAGCTTCCTTGCCGACGGGAGGAGAGCCATAGCATGATAGAGTTTTCAATTCTTGGTCCGCTTGAAATACCAAAGTTCTTCCAGAAAGTACATTTCCGATGCACGTCTACAGAATCCCATGTTAACACGTCCAAATTTAAGAAAACCATATAAACTTTGGTCTTCTTGGGACACCGAATGTACTGCAAATGTTCGTGCCATTCTATAAAATTTCCCCTTAATTGCAGAGACGACACATGGATTTTCTTCAGGATTATCAGTATTTTTCCTCATTTTCCATAATTTGTGTTGGAAGGATCTATCTCGAGGATTATATGATATTGCAAGGACGTGAGCGAGTATTGGTAGGTTGCTATATTAATATAGCGAGGCGAAAAGACTGTTTTGAGGAGTGATGTGAGCGATGGCGATGTATCGTGCAAAATCAGCATTGGTGTTGCGTCCCCATCAAAATGAAATTTTAACGGGATATATATGTCGACTGTAGGCTTCTCTGGACATATCTACTCATTGGAGCAGCATTTCACATGATCTCTTTCTTTGTCAGCATCAAAGTCCAACAATATAAGATTCTAAGAGTATATGGTATATAATGCATTGTGTTGATCAACTCTCTGCACTAACAAGTAACATCACTAGAAGAAAAAAAAGGCTGGATCTGGCCAATCTGAACAAATAATGATATGCAATTTATTTCATTCAACTTATGCCATTTGGCTATATGCATATACGCTGCCTCTTGGTTGCCCACTATGCTTTCTCCCTAAAAACATATTCAGGATATGAGATGAATTTCGTGGGATATGTTTCAACTCTCAGAAAAGATTGGAAACAAAATAATATTATTTATGTAGCAACTCCAATGTTCATGGATACCACAGTAGTACAACCGAATAATGCAAATGTTTAAGAGTGGGTTAACAAAATCCAGATCAAAGGTGACCAGTTTAATTAAGAATGGATACCTTTTTTCTATAAGGAGAGTATGCCAAAAGTAGTACATGTGTTGTGTCGATAGTATATTACACACATCTGCAGGGTATACAAGATTATCTCCATTAAACAAAGCATGGTACAAACAACAAGACCACCTTTTAAAAAGAACACTTTCGAGTACAACTAATACAAGGAATCATCAACAACATGCAACATAATCAATGTTATTAGGCCTAATATAGTACTGGTACGACCCACCATTAATATTTTAATCTCCGTCCGATCCATGTCATGCGATAGATTATTACAACCAGGTTGCGAATTAACGTAAGCAGTGACGTAATTCTGAGACGCAGAAAATATAATATGCTCCCCCTCGAGGAATCATGCCAAAAGGAGAGAGAGACCCACCACATGGACTCAAAAAATAAGGACATCCCCAATCCTTAAAAAACCCAAAATGGACTTTATTTATTTATTTTACTTTTGCCAACGCAACGCATAAGAGTGGTCCTTCTTTCAAGACCGTTACAAACTGTCACTAGCACTAAAGCCGTAATAACAAGTACAATTTTCTGAGTTGTACATGCTGTTCCTCAAGGCAACTTGCTTTTTCCAATTTTTTTTTTACATTTTGATCGTGTATTTTATTCCCTAAAAGCCAAATTCACTTGGTCAAACTTGATATTTTTTAGAAAATAAAGTATTTTTGTGGGATGAAGATGGGTGGTTGTATTTATCTTGATGTTGAAGACGGGTGGTTGTACTTTATGTTTTGAGCAAGCTTTTCCATGTACTGAGATGGTTTTTTGTCGGTGATCTAATGGAGTTGTTCCTTTGATTATTATTTTCAGGCATCCTTTCTTGGAATGAATAATGAAATGACACAACTGACGAAGGCATCAAAATACTATAATGTTACACGTCGACACCTGTACGACAGTTATCATAGCCATTTAGAAATTGTATGCTTGCTTGATTTTTCTAAGTTGCATTATTGCAGGTACCAAATCAACCTTAGCAGATATTTTGATTCTCCACTGCTGATGACCAGTTTGACACTCTAAAAACACATATTGGAGATGTTTATTTGTGTGGATTTTGCAATATTAGTTTCTGGGATATTTTTACATCAAAATTATGTGGTTGTGAGTCTTAGTAGGACTGTTTCTTTATATTACAAATCGTAATAGTTTTTCCCAAATCTGACTATAACGTAAAATTGGTTGATAACAAGAATAACTGATTTTAAAAAAAGTGAAGCGGATTCTTCTGTGGAGAATCTTTTTCCCACATCTTGCTAACAAAAGCAGCATATGTGAATCGCTGGTCTTTCAAGTGATTCCCTCGGTAGAGATTTCTTTCCATTAGATCTCATGGTGCTTCCAGAGCAAAGTTGATGTGGATCCTCCTCCCTCATCGAAACCAACACAAATCTATTGCCAAGTTGTGTGTCTAGGTTTTTGCTTGCTGAACTGAAACCTTTAGAGGCATATAGAAGCATGTAAACAAAGGCAAAGACAACAATGGGATTGGAGGAGGCATGCCAGTAGATCTAGTACCATGCATGCATCTCAACAACTGAAACAGCGAGCCCTTTCTTCTCGAAGGGAACACCTATTAGGTAGATTTTCCCTATAATTTCTACCGAACTAAATTACTTCCTGCTAAATTCATGTTGAGTTCATCTGTTTCTCACATGCCCCTCTGGTAGGACAATTTGGACAAACACACCAGAGTGTGCATGATTCCCAATGCAGTTGCATTTTGGGAGGGAATCTATCTATCTACATGTATATACATCTCTTTCGCGAAAAAATATCCTTTTCTCTTGTCTACTACAAGTGCTCTTGATACTGCTGATGCATGGAAGCTGTCGAAAAAATGTTCCATTTCATGTGATGGAATCCCTAGCTAAACTTTTTGTTGTCCGGTGACTTGATCGATGCCAACAGCTGCCGCCGGGTTATATATCACCATCCCCTACAGAAAAGGTTTTTTACCTGAAAAAATCACAGCAGTGTGCATCTCGTCAGATTTAACAGCAGACGGGGTCATCTGTCCACTCCACGCTGCTGTCTCGATCCAGCAGTGACAGAATCTGGAAAATATTCTGAATTTGTCTGGAAGAAATTGCACAGAAAACTGTTCGAATCGAACTGTTCTAGTGCCTCTCAAGTTTCTGTTTTGTTCCATGCAATTTTGGTTGATGTACACCTTTATGCCCTTCACCCTTTTTTGGCAACCATTCGTTTCACAATGGTATTGTAACATTGAAAATCACCTTTTTTTTTGAGGAATTGGCATCTCTATAACTCTATTCATACTTAAAGTATGCATGGCTGCATAGTTAAAATTTCATGTATGGTTTCTTGTTTTTTTAGATATCATGAAGTTCCATATGATTTCGAAGGTTACTTTGAATTATTATTTTCCTGCACAAAAGGCTTTACCATCCTTTAGAGCCAAATCTTATAACAGTGCAAGAACAAACAACAGCACAATTCAGAAGGTTAGTTGGCTCCTGAGCAAGAACAAGGGTCACAGACAGCTAGGAAAGGGAACTGGAATAATTCCCTAAGTAAAGGTTCCTCTTATCTTATGGTACCTCTACTGTTGAATTTCAGTGACAATTTTCTATAATAGTGGTATAAATCAATCGCAGATGGTGAGGTTAGTATCCCATAGGAGAATTATCGGATCGGCTGGTGCAATGAGCCTGATGAGAAGCAACATTTCACTTGGGCAGCGTGGAAAATACAGTCATGAACCACTACAAGAAACCACACCGGCACAAGACCGAAAACGCTGAAATGCCGGAAGGGAAAAAAGATACCGGCTTCCCGAAAATTTACAGTTTGGATTATTTTCAGCGACGGTTGTGCTGTTGGTGGCTTGACGATGATGATGGTGCCATCGGGTCGAACCGGAATGAGCCCGATGGGGTGGCTGGGGCAGCTGTTGCGGTGGCGGTTTTGGAGAATCCTGATGATGCTGCAGAGGACGATGACGACGAGAAGAGTGGCAAGGGTAGCGCAGGAGGAGGGTGGCTCACCCTCCATGCCCAGCTTGGAACACCCGCTGTGCCCACCTCTGGCCTTCTGCTAAGATCTCTGGCTGCATCCTGAATAAATGAAGAACAATTTAGCATACTCATGTAGGATAAATTCAACAACAATGGCAGCAAATGGATTTTTCTTTGTTCTTTTTTTTTTTTATATAAAATTGGTCTTAGTTTCTTTCTCTCTTCGGAAAACATGGAAGTGACCAAGATATGTCCAGTTGAACGTTCTGTCCAGGAAAAATAAAATAAGAAAATGATGCATGTGAGGATATTCTTGAAGTTTACCGATTGAGGAGTCTGGGAGTTTACTTTGGAATTTTTTTTTAGAATGGCAAACCAATGTAACAAAAATGGAAAATTGCGTACTAATCTTACCAAAACTAGGTGACAAACACTCTAAACAAGATGGGAACTAGCTAGCTTTCTTTTGTTTCCAAGTAAAGCTCTGTGTCTTACTAATCCTATTATAATAGTATATGGCTACGATTCAGATATATATATTTTCCTCGCGAATAAATAAATAGTAAAACCAAACCGTTCTTAGCCTCATGAAGGAATATTGACCAAACAATATTGGAATAGGCTAATTCTGAATCGTCAACTCTCTAGGGTGTTCCTTTCAGAGGAAAAATCAAGAATATTTATAATCCTATGACTAGTAGTGCTACCCCAATCAGAGAGCTTCTGAAAACTCAAGATCCCACATATGAAACTTGTGCTAAGGCATCGATGTCTCCGAAACTGACAGGCAATGGGTGAAGTGTGGAGTCTAAGGAAATGTGGCACATTGATGCAACACTTGAGCTACACTGACAGCTATTCAATAAAAATGACACCTTGCAAAATTTAGGTGCAAGGAGGTTTATGATTTAGTATCACCTCACCTCATTATTTATAAATACTGGATATGATTGGCCATGCCAGATTGGTGGATGCTCGGTCAGAAGGGGGTATCGATGAGGGAGCGAGACTAGCCCAGGGGGAGCATCGACCTGCATAACACGCAAACGACTTTCCAGTTAAATGTCAACTACGTAATAAATTTCTCAAGCAATTCAATTTCTGTAAGAAACTAACGTACTATAATTAATCACAACCAGGCAGAAGTAAACATGGTACTGTGTGGTGAATATAGTTTGGACGGTGGGTCCGATGACGTGAAATTTAATTCAAGATAATGTGTGTAGACGTATTCCCAATGTAAGTACACTAGGAAAAAGACTTGGCCACAATAGGGGCATCTTACTGCAGTCACTAGCATGGTGACAGTGAAATCCAATTATTAATCACATAGTGGATCAGGTAGCCATACAAGTCCAGCAGTGAAGCTGGACTGATTGTGCAATCTTTTAAGGAAAAAAATATGTACTTGCCTTTGGTCTCTTTAGTTCAGAGCCTTCAGACGATCCATGGTGGAGTTGCAGACCAAGGCTGCCCTTATCCCTTTTGGGACTCTGGGTAGATGGTTGACATATGCTCAAGTTGAGGTCGACGTCTGCGCCTGCCAATCGTCGTTATCGAATTCAAGTTCATCAGCGTATCGCTAAGGCAGAATTTTGCCAAACATGAAAAGACCAAAAAAAAAAAGAGAAATCAACCAAAATTGAGGTCATGTTGTTACCTTGAGAAGCAACTTCAGTGAGCAGCTCCCCCTCATACGTGCTCGGCTCGAAGTTGGTCACGGCTTCTCGACCGTTGCATTTGATCGCCGCCTTGTCGTAAGCCCTGATTTTGCGGAACAAGAAAAGGAAGAAGAGAAACAAGAGAAGAGATTCGAGTCGGTACTTTGGTGGATGGAGAAAAAAGAAAGAACTTTTTTATCAATGGCAGAATCCAAGCTCAGGAACCTTGCAGCCTCTACTTCGTTGTCGAATAGCCCAAGATATATGTACCTGCACCCAAGTATGGCGTTTGAGGAACTCCCTATCCACTATTTTCTTCTTGATCATCTATGCAGCTTACTATTTACCTACCTAGGCCTAGCTACTAACTTTAAATACATTGGTAATGATCATGGGAGTTCTGTTTGGTGATCGAATCATGTACGAGATTCAGATCAGATCACATGGGCAGCACAATCGCTAAACATGTCAAGAAGTAAAAAAAGTTCAGTACAAATTAATGGAAGAGAAGTTTTCTTACTTCTTGCCAAGGAACTGTCCCATGCGCGCCTCCCAGCGGCCGCACTTGTGCAGGGTGACGCCCCTGTACTTGGAGCTGCCGCGCGAGAAGCCTGTGCTCTGCCGCCGCAGCACGTGCACGAACTCCTCCTTGGACAAGCCCTTCATCTGAATACAGACCAAACATCACATGGGTCAGACTGAATTCCTTGTGTTGATCAGTTATTCAGTTTCAGCAACAGGCTGAATCTGAATCTGTTGGTTGGTTGGTTGGTTGGATGATCGGTCACCTGCTTCATGTCGTCCTCGTAGTCGCTGAGGTTGAAGTTTATGTCGGCTTCGACGCCGCGGAACTTGATCGCCGCCCGATCGTACGCCCTGCGCACATCTCGAGGTAAGTTTGGGCCAGGTGAAATGAACAAAGTGGACAAGACTTGAGATTTTCAGTACACAGAGTAATTCAGATGATGATGATGATCACAGTTCTCGTTATGTACTATCTGAAAAATTAATTACCTTGCAGCAGCATGAGCAGTGTCGAATCCACCTAAGTACACCTGCTTGCCGCAATCCCTGCATCAGCAACGAACAGGAGAAAAATTATTAGAACTGAAAATTTTGATCGCTGATAGCCTGATACTAATAGGTACGGAAAATCAACTGAATACGTTTTTTTTTTGGTGGGGAGGAGGATTTGTGTACGGACCAAATATGGGATTCCCAGCGGCCAGTGCGGCGGTAGAAGGTGACGCCGCGGTACTGCGAGCTCCTGGACCGCGGCCCCCGCCGGCTCTTCTTGGCTGGCGGCGGCGCAGCTGCCGGAGGCGGGGGCGGGGGCGCGTGCGCCTGTTGCAGGTACCTGATGTCCGGTTGCAGCTGCGGCGGCGGCGCCGGGCGAAAGAAGCCGAGCTCGGCCCAATGCTGCTGCACCGGGAGCAGCGGCGCGCCGGCACCGCCGGCCGGGAACAGTTCGCGGGTCACCAGTTGCTGCGGCTGCGGCATGTGCTGCTGGTGGTAGTATTGCCGCGGCGGCGGAGGCGATGGCGTCGCCTCCTCCTCGTCGTCCTCGTCGCCGGCGCCGCCCACGTCGTTCTCGCCCTCGGCCGACGGCGTCGAGCTCTTCAAGATGCTGAACTCGAGCACCTCCCGCGGCGCCGGCGCCGGCTGGCGCGTCGAGCTGGAGGCCTCCTCCGCCGGCGCCGTCCCTCCGCCGCCGGACGCCTCCGCGTTCAGCACCGACGACTCCGACGTCCCGGAGTCGCTCCGTGCCGCTGCCGCTGCCGCCGGCTTCTCCTCCACGTTCAGATCCAGCTGTTCCATCTCCAAGATGACTACTTCCACACTCGGAACCAATCAGTATCTATATATCTATCAAGCTCGAGCAATCTCGATAAATCTCCAAGATCACTAGCTCGCTGAATCGGTCGCTTGGTCTCCTACTTTTTCAGGAAGAAGAACCAGAGGAGGTAAAGGTAGAAGCAGGAGAGTGCCGAATTGTTCTTGCGGTACATTTAGCCGCGTCCACGATCGCCGCTGTCTTCTCCTCAGTACCGATCCTTGTCGACCATCCTTCACTCCACTCCACCGTCGATGGACACGACGACGATCCTATTCCTAACACCGGCCGGTAGCTTCACGAGTCACGAAGAATACTACTGTATTTTACACGTGAGGCCGAGGATATAGCTAGCTAGGCTTTGGAGGGAAGGATATATGCTGTATAAGGGGAGATTTGGGAGCTCCGGCAAGCGGGTAGCTGGAGAAACAGCCGGAGGCGGAGACGAAGGGGCGGAGTGTGTGGAGAGGGTGGAAAAAGAGGCGCGTATATATAGAAAGCGGGGTCGCGGGAAGTAGCCGGTGGCAGCCGGTTATCCTTAAAATCCTTCCTCATTTGGGCCTCCTTTATTTCTTCACTTTTAGTATTATCTTGAGTCGCCTTATCTGTTGTTCTGGTTTGACTAACTTAAGGTGGAAACGAAACAAGGTGAATTCATCCAAACTGCTTACTAGAGGCACAAGGCAAGTCCCCAGTGCCGCTCTTCCGTGGAGAGGTTGTTCAGGCAAAACCCTAGCCTCTACCGTCTCGTCCCTCCTTACGATAGTGGCGGGCTCGTCTCCTCGCTCATGTGTGTACCTCTAGTTATGTGATGAGGCGGCCGAGGATGGCCCACTTGAACGACTTAGCTTGAGCGCTTGGGCGATGACCCTAGGATGCATTTGGAGGTGGCACGGTGACCACATGGTTCTATCTTCGTACAACCTAGGCAATTGGCGGTGGCTTGTGTTGTGTCTACGACTTGGAGGGAATGACATATCACAAAAGATTTGGGAGTTTAAACGTTGGAAAAAGGGGAGGATGTATAAAAAGTGGTATCCCGTGAGTAGCTGGTGTCACCCGATGACCCATAAATTATTCCTCATTTGTGATATAGTTTTCAGAAAATGGATCAATGAGTGAATAAGTCGAGCATCTAATTTAATGGTTCACCACGAACAAAGCAACTTCTTTTTTACGGAAGAAAACTCGAACACTTGGGACAATAGGTTAAAAAATAGCGCGCTAACTCTATGACCTTTTAGCATGATATAGCATGCTATCTTGCAAATAGTGCCATAGAGCGCTAACTCTATAACATCCTATTAGCGCAGAAATATCGCTATTTTAAATCTTTGGTTTTATGTATAAAGCCACAAACTCACATTCTATATACCAAGAGAACACAAGCAACTAATTAATAGCACAATTATTTGCACGGAAATACTCTCTTGTTTTGGGCTTATTATACATATTTCATATGCTGACTATATTTCTTTACGGTTAATGCAACTTTTATATTTATGAATATCATTCTATGATGTACAAACATAATCGATTTACTCGATCAGTGTTAGTAGCCTTACATATTCGCAATATGTTTTTTAATGGCGGTCTTCTGTGTAAAAACATGTTTTTTATTGGCGGTCTTATGTATAAAAACAGAGGGAGTACAACTTAGCATGCATCGGTCCTCGGCACGATCTCAAGAAGGTTAGGGCCGGGTGACAAATTAAGTTTGTCAAATAGTACAAAAAATGATATCAGATTATTGTATGCAACGGTTTGGGAGCTTGGCCCATTGGGGGCAGAGGCTACCACTAGACGACCCACCTAAGGATTTTGAAAGCAACCAGGAGTGTATTTTCAGAGGAGAAAAATGGTGGAAACAAAATCAATGGGGGTGACGTGGAGCTCTACTAGCTATGCGTTTGTTGCATTTTGTATTCCCTTAAGTAGGCCAGGTACACATATGTGAATAATGTACTCCGTATTTGGTTTTACTAATGGACCACGAGGAGCACGCTGCGTGCAATGCACAACTCATCGGCGGACCACGTGTGCCACTTGATGCGTTCTGGACAGCTCATCGTTCCTGTCCCCGTGATCGATCGATTCATCCGACGTAGTACTCTCGGAGCTACCTATGCCCAGGTTTCAGGCTGTCCGGTTCATCCAGGAGAAAAAGTTTTTCTTTTTTCAAATTTTTTTCCTTCCAACTTGTTTGTATCAATTTTATTACTACAAAAAACACACTTCTAAACTGTTTTCATTCGCTAGAAATGCTCTCGAACTAAAACTCCGACACGTATTATGGATCTGCGGGAGCTTTTCTTTTTAAAAGAAAAGCTGTAGGTAAACCCCACAACAATTTTTTTTCCTGTAAATAAGAAAAACCTAAATTCACATGTGCGAAGACTTAAATTTAAGTGACTGGATTGTACATCCACTCCTCTACCCTTGTTAGAGATATATTTGGTATACGTACGGTTCGGGATAGAGTAGGTAGGGATAGATTTGTTCTTGTCTTCTACTCCAAATCGGTCCCTTGTACTCCTATATATACTCGCCCATGAGGCTCAATACATCATCCAACATATTCCGTATATCCCCCTCTATCCTTCTACATGGTATCAGAGCGGCACGCTCCTTGACCTAGCCGCCGCAAGGTTTCCGCGCCGCGCCGCCCCCGGGGAGATCGATCTCCATGATCTACTCCGGGGGCCGCGCAATCCGTATGAGGGTTCGTTCGCCGATCTGTTGATCCGCTGCCATCGAGTCCTTTTTTTCAATCCGTAGATTGGTTTTCTTTTTTGCTCCGCCGGTCGACCGGCGTTTTCTTTTTGGTTTTACCGATCATAGATCGGATTGAGTCGCCCATTGCCGTCGTCCTCTTGCGCCTCTACTCCGACAACGGCATCGACCTGCACCGGTCATCAACCGCACGGCACAGTCGCACGCGCCGCACACGGGGCGCCCCTACGTGCGACGCTGCAGGCTGTCTCGCCCGCGCGGTCTCCATCGCTGGTCCGTCTTCGCCGTCATCGCCCGGGACTACATCGACAACGCCGCCATCGACTCCGATCAGCGCGTCGTCCACGCCATGGCACATGTAGCGCCGCCGTCGGTCTGATCAACCGACCCCACGCACATCTACGCCAAGCAAGTCCCCGAGCACGTGCCTACCACCGATCGAGCAAAGGGATGCCGCAGCGTCGCCCCTTCGGGCCGCAGCGTCGCCACCTTTGGTCCACGCCGCTAGCCGCTGCCGCGCCGGCTGCACCGGCTGCCGCGCCGGCCGCCCGGCCACTAGGCCGGCTGCACCGTGCCGCGCCGGCTGCCCCGACCACTAGGCCAGGCCTGCACCGCTGCCCCGGTCGCTCGGCCGGTTACCAGCTGGCTGCCGCGCCGCGCCGCTTCCGGGCCACTAGGCCGGGCCGCGTTGCCGCCGGCTGCCCGGTCGCTCGGCGGTGCAGACTGCCGTCCGGCCAGCTGCCCGGTCGCTCGGCCGGCTGCCCCTCCACGACCTCGTCCTCGACCCCTGCCGCACCCTCTGCTGCAGCTACGGCTACGCCGCCCCCTCGGGCCGTGCCGTTGCTGCACGCGGTCGCCTTCGCCGTTCCCCGCGCGTCGATGTCCGAGGCCACCACAGCGCCGCCCCTTCGGCGCGGGTCGCCTCCATCCGCGCATGGTCTTCGTCACGCCGCTGGGTCTTCCTCGCCTACTTCGTGTACCGCCGCCGCGCCCCCACCCCAGGTCGCCGCTGGGCTCGCCAACCACTTCAGGTCGCGCTGGGCTCGCCGACCACCGCAACGCCCGTCTAGGCGTCCAGCATGACCACCCCTGGTCACCGCTGGATTAGCCGCCTTCTACGTCTCCAACCGTCTCGACTTCATCGCCCGTGCCATCGCCTCGTCCCCGTTTACACCACCTGCTACTCTACTCTGTGAACCGCGGGCAGCGTCGGCATCTTCGTCGATCTGCGACCGCGACGCTTCCGGAGGCCTCCTCTGCTAGTCCCTCTGACACGGCGATACGTTCATGATGGTCCCTGCCTCTCGCATGCCCATAGTAGGAGAGACAGACACCCGCAAAGCCTCTTATGCAATACAAGTTGCATGTCGAACGAGGAACAAGTCTCATGAACGCGGTCATGTAAAGTTAGTCCGAGCCGCTTCATCCCACTATGCCACAAAGATGCAAAGTACTCAAACTAAAGATAACAAGAGTATCAACGCCCACAAAACCATTGTGTTCTACTCGTGCAACCATCTATGCATAGACACGGCTCTGATACCACTGTAGGATAACGTTGCATAGAAAACAAAAATTTTCCTACCGCGAACACGCAATCCAAGCCAAGATGCAATCTAGAAGACGGTAGCAACGAGGGGTTTATCGAGTCTCACCCTTGAAGAGATTCCAAAGCATACAAGAGGAGGCTCTTGTTGCTGCGGTAGACGTTCACTTGCCGCTTGCAAAAGCGCGTAGAAGATCTTGATCACGATCCCTCCGGCGCCACAAACGGGCAGCACCTCCGTACTCGGTCACATGTTCGGTTGTTGATGAAGACGATGTCCACCTCCCGTTCCAACGGGCAGCGAAAGTAGTAGCTCCTCTTGAATCCGACAGCACGACGGCGTGGTGTCGGTGGTGGTGGAGAACTCCGGCGGAGCTTCGCTAAAGCACGCGGGAGCTATGGAGGAGAGGGGGGCGGCTAGGGTTTGGGAGGGGGTGGCCGGCCACTAAGGGGGGTGCGGCCAGGTGGTGGTCTTGAGGTGGCCGGCTCCTCCCCTTGTCCCTCATTATATAGGTGGAAGCCCCAAGGGTTGGACTACAAGTCTCCGAATAAGACCCGAACCCAAAACCTTCCATATGATAGGGAAACCTACCCAAGCTAGGACTCCCACTAGAGGTGGGAGTTCCACCTTCCATGGAGGGGGTGGCCGGTCCCCCTTGGGGGAGTCCACTTGGGACTCCTCCCCCTTAGGGTTGGCCGGCCATGGGAGGTGGAGTCCCACCGGGACTCCGCCAACACCGGAAGTGCCTTCGTCCCCGACACGTTCCCGAGTCTGGCAAACTCGCGCCGGACGTCTCGTCTTCATGGGCTTCGACAACGTCTTCTTCGGCATCGCCTCTACGACTGCCTCGACCGCGTCACCGACTTCTTCTATGTGTACTCGGTTCTGGCAAAACCGAAGTATGCCTTCGTCCCCGACGTGCGCCTGGTTCTGGCAAAACTAGGACCGCACCTCGTCCTCGACGGCTCGGACTGCATCGACTTCGGCATCGACAACCTCCATGACTGCCTCGACGTGTCTCCGTCACTCTCCTCGCGCACTACGCGCTTGCGGCTACATCGACACCGGCACCCGCCCACGACATCGACCACGGGAATCCCTCGCGCGGCTCCCTCGACCAAGGTTGCAGCACCCACGCTCTCGGCTACCTCGACATCGGCATACAGGGCTACCACCTCGCCTGCGCCTCACCAGCTTCCTCTACAGTCCAAGCATCCGCGACGCAACTCCGTCCACGACGCTCCCGCTGTGACTGCGGGGGAGTGTCAGCCTTCTGGGGTCCACTTCGGTTTATCTCCAGTCTGACCGTCCGCGACGCTACTGTTGTTCACGTCACTACCGCTACGACTGCGGGAGAGTGTTAGAGATATATTTGGTATACGTACGGTTCGGGATAGATTAGGTAGGGATAGATTTGTTTCTTGTCTTCTACTCCAAATCGTTCCCTTATACTCATATATATACTCGTCCATGAGACTTAATACATCATCCAATATATTCCGCATATCCCCTCTATCCTTCTACACCCCTAGCGAGCTGAGCTAAGCTCACTTCTTTATCGGAGGGAGTAGCTAGAATCCACGATCGATAGTGTCAGCTTTTCAAATATCCTTTTTGAACCTTAGAAAATGCCTCTATCAAACGAAGTGGTTAACTGAAAGAGATTTGTTTTCACCGAATCACCGTGGACTTTGTGTGTGAGGTTTTAGTTTGCTGCCTACTGTGGTTTTACACTACTGTGTACTGCATTTTTCTTAAACCATTTTACACTGATGTGTTCAACTTTTAGTCTGTCCTAGTGTACTGCACTTCGACACCAATAATCTTTTTTTTTTATCAGGGGAATGGTCCCGAAGGACCTGTTGCTTTATTAACTTTCAGCGGTGGCAGTACATTTTACATGAAGGGATCTAAGAAATCTCAGAATTACACACATACCCTTACAAATTGCACAAGGGACCTCAAACAGGAAGAAGGAAAAGCAATCCGGTCCAGCTTTTACTCCACCGCGGCAAGGCTCGATGCAGCCGACCTCAAAGTCGCCGGGGACGGAACCACTTGGGACAAGGAGGCGGGAGCACGCTGCATCAACACCAGAGGGCCTCCGATTTGGCATAGCAGCCCGGAGGTTGATGAAGACCTGCAGACATCGGCCGGAAGAAGTGGAGTAGAGACACCAATAATCTCTACTCCACTTCTGCACTATTGTCAGTAATTTTTCTACTGCACCTCTAAACTACTGTGTATTTGGGGTATCCAACTGTACCACTCTTTATCTCAGTCGAAAATGTGTAGTGTATTAATTAGCTCAAAAAGTTCAGAATACAATCATACAGCACTGGACACAACATGCAGGCCGATACATCAACACATCACTGCACAACCCATTTGTACCACACTAAGCAAGCTCATGCGCAACGCCATTCACTACAGGAATGGCGCGATAGGCCGAAGGTCTTTTATACGCCGACGGCTAAAAGTCGGGGCCCTCGGCGTATGGCCTGGCCTGGCCAGCCTCCTCATCTGACCCTCGACGTAGCGCGGCCGTCGGCGTAGCGAGGTCTACGCCGAGGGAAGCCCTCGGCATATCTTTGGCCCTAGGCGTAGACAGGGCTACGCCGACGGCCACCCTCGGCGTAGCCATTTTTCAAATTTGTCTAATTTTGTAAAAATTATAACTAATTCATATGATGTCAGAAAAATGCGTATGAGGTATCAAAATGTTCAGAAAAACACCATCTATCCGTTTATGTCAAAATCATGCATATTTGAATCATGTACAGTACCATGTTAATATAGAAACAATTCAATCACTTTCTTATATGTCCTCAGGTTCCCGTTTTAGCCAGATAGCAATTTAAATGAAGCCAAAAAATCTCGCGGAGCCGCATGGCATCATTTTATGTGTCCTAGTAACCACTCCAAAAGATGGAATTGGGATACGCCAATTATTTTGAAAAACCCTTCTCAAACAGGGCTATCACGTCCGGAGTTCTATGGCTTTTAGGGCAAATGAGTAGGAAACGGCCCGTGACACCACATAGTTTGTCGGAACGAGGCCATATTTGGCACGTGCGTGGTCCCTGGGATGGGAAGCAAGGCCCCGGGAGCGGATTTCCAATCCGACCCACGGGTGATGGTTTTTTCATTTTCGAGGTGCCAAGACGGATTTTTTTGTGAAGAATCTACATATGACGCATTTTAGTATTACGCGAGACCTCCGCGTAGTGGTAGTACACCGCCTCCGCACCATATATCACGTGCCATATGTACGCGCTAGCTATCTGGGAATCCATGCGGCTTCCTGCGGTGTCCCGCCGAATCCGCTGGAAAGTGACATGATTTGAACTAGGGATACACTTTCCGTCGCTCAATAAATTCCGGAAAAAATGTTTTTAGGTCTATGACATATCACTTTATTTGCGAATTTTTTCCGTTTAGTGCGATGGTAAACGGGGGCACCAGCGCGCCCGGTACGGCCATACCGCATCTCCGTGGGGGCCCGTTTTGGCCAAATGGCAATTTAAACGAAGTCAAAAAATCCCGCGGAGCCGCATGGCGTCATTTTATGTGTCCTAGTAACCACTCCAAAAGTCGGAATTAGGATACGGCAATTATTTTGGAAAACCCTTCACAAACAGAGCTATCACGTCCAGAGTTCTATGGCTTTTAGGGCAAATGAGTAGGAAACGGCCCGTGACACCACATAGTTTGTCGGAACGAGGTCATATTTGGCACGTGCGTGGTCCCTGGGATGGGAAGCAAGGCCCCGGGAGCGGATTTCCAATCCGACATATGGGTGGTTTTTTCATTTTCGGGGTGCCAAAACGGGTTTTTTCATTTTCGGGGTGCCAAAACTGGTTTTGTTTGTGAAGTAGCTACATGGGACGCATTTTAGTATTACGTGAGACCTCTGCGTAGTGGTAGGACACCGCCTCCGCACCATATATCACATGCCATATGTACGCGCTAGCTATCTGGGAATCCCTACGGCTTCCTGCGGTGTCCCGCCGAATCCGCTGGAAAGTGACCGGATTTGAACTAGGGCTACACTTTCTATCGCTCAATAAATTCCGGGAAAAATGTTTTTAGGTCTATAACATATCACTTTCTATGCGAATTTTTTTACGTTTAGCGCGATGGTAAACAGGTGCACCAGCGCGTCCGGTACGGCCTTACCGCATCTCCGTGGGGGGCCGTTTTGGCCAAATCGAAATTTAAACGAAGTTAGAAAATCCCGCGGAGCCGCATGGCGTCATTTTATGTGTCCTAGTAACCACTCCAAAAGTCAGAATTAGGATACGATAATTATTTTGGAAAACCCTTAACAAAAAAGGCTATCACGTCCGGAGTTCTATGGCTTTTAGGGCATATGAGTAGGAAACGGCCCGTGACACAGCATAATTTGTCCGAACGAGACCATATTTGGCACGTGCGTGGTACCTAGGATGGGAAGTAAGGCCCCGGGAGCGGATTTCCAATCCGACCCATGGGCGATGGTTTTTCCATTTTCGAGGTGCTAAAACGGTTTTTTTTCTGAAGCAGCTACATGGTGCGCATTTTAGTATTGCGCGAGACCTCAGCGTAGTGGTAGGACACCGTCTCCGCACCATATATCACATGCTATATGTACGCGCTAGCTATCTGGGAATCCCTGCGGATTCCTGCGGTGTCCTGCCAAATCCGATGGAAACTGACCGAATTTGAACTAGGGGTACACTTTCCATCGCTCAATAAATTCCGCAAAAAATATTTTTAGGTCTATAACACATCACTTTATGTGCTAATTTTTGTCCGTTTAGCGTGTTGGCGAACGGTGCACCAGCCTGCCCGATACGGCCATTTCGCATCTCCCGAGGGGGCCGTTTTGGCCACATGGCAAATTAGGCGTCATATTTGGATTTCTCTAATTTTTAGGTTCAAATGATGATATTGATGTTATATTTAGATTCCTTTCATTTTTCTGATCGATTTACACATATTATTTGTGGAATTTCGATTTTCCGATTTAAAGATATTAATTGTTCCATATTAAATAGAAAAAAGACCAAAAAATAAAATCATTTTATTGTTATTTGAATTCAATATTATTAATCATTGTTACTTATATATTCATTATTGTTTACTTAAGTAATTGTTTGGAATTCAAAAATAATGAGTTGTGACATCACGGTCCAAGGGTTAATAGGGTTGATAGGCTATTATTATCAGTAAGGTGTCAATTCTTTAGGGAAAGCTCATCCGAATGGAACCAAGAAGTTAAGCGTGCTGAGGTTGGAGTAGTGTGAGGATGGGTGACCGACTGGGAAGTTTAGCCATGATTGTAATATGACCTAAAATTAAGTGTACTAGAGTTAAAAGTGTATGGGTGAAAGATAAACAAGTAAAAAAAAGGAAAAAAAAGAAAAAAATGGTGTAAAAAAATTAAATTTTAAAAAATTTAAAACTCTTCGTCGGCATATAATTTTTTTTATTTTTTTCGAATTTTTTTTAAAACTTTTTTTTGGAAAAAAGAAAATTCAAATTTGTAAAATTTGTGTGCCGACGGTTTTGCCGTCGGCGTAGCGTGCTACGCCGAGGGCCGGGCTACGCCGACGGTAATATTGTCTATGCCGAGGGACCTAAACGCCGACGCCATACGCCGAGGGTTGCCGTCGGCGTAGCCTACGCCAAGGGCCAGACGTGGCTACGCCGAGGGCAGCTGGCTGTCGGCGTATTCGTCCATTCCTGTAGTGATTAGCTATCCTCTGAATTTATCTTCTGAACTTTTCGATTGGGTAAGCTAGGGAGAAGAAGTCCTGCCTGTTGGAAGATGAAACTGACAGCAGACATATTTCTCTCTTTACTCTTAAGGCCTTAACCACATCACCGCAGTTTCTCACCAGGATAATACTACGAGTGTCAAGATTTGG
This sequence comes from Lolium perenne, assembly GCF_019359855.2. NCBI lineage: Eukaryota > Viridiplantae > Streptophyta > Magnoliopsida > Poales > Poaceae > Lolium > Lolium perenne. The sequence goes on along the minus strand of NC_067244.2, from coordinate 22,547,058 downwards.
GACTAGCCGAAAGCCCTCCATGACTTGAGCTTGTTCTGCGCTCGCCCATCTAGGAACTATAAATCACAGGCTGAGCAGATGATTGGCCGGCGATCGATGATCTCCTACTGCTGCACTCCAACTAGTAGAATTTGTTTTTTGCAAAAAGATAGTGTTTGGTAAGAATTCATATGTGTATCACATCCTAACATAGAAATGATGTAAAATATCTCTTTTATACTCCATAAGAAAGAGAAAACTCCAAGCAATCTTGTATTATGAATTAATAGAGCACAACCTTAAGTATTTTGACATGATTTTTGAATATCAAATATGTAACCTTGAGCAAACAAGATTATCATAATTGTCACATGATAAGCATTCACTTTACCCCTAGTGAGGCAGCAAAGGTAAAAATCATAATAGTTTATGAATTTGTTGTCACTATTCAATCACTACAACCATGCATGATACTCCATCTAATACACACTTCTCCCCACACATGTTTTTGCATACAAGTTGGATCAGAACAAGCGTTTAAGAACGGGTGCATGATATGCATCTATCAATACATCTTACACATAATAGATTGCAATCTCCTATATCAATATCATAGAATAAAGATTTGCCACATAAGAATTACACATATGACCATAATTATGTTGGGCAGCTCATGTGGATTTATGAAGAACCAGAGAGAAATTGATCAAGCTACTGCCACAAACCCATAGTCCAGAGGTGGACTACTCCCCCTTCATCATGGTGATAATGTAGAAGACGTTGGAGAAGGTAGAGATTCCTCTAGCGCCGACTCTGGCGGAGTTTCCCCTTCTCCAATCTTCGCTGATCAGCCTCTCTTTTGGTGTTTTATTGTTTCTACGATGCTCTCCCAATGAAACCATGGGGGGTCGTGTATATAGGAGTTTTTAGGTCAAACAAAGTCGGTGGGTGAAAAATCAGGCCAAACGGATGGCCGAGGGGCAAAAGAGCTAGGGCGTGCCACCTACCCTCTTTTGGGCTTCCCGGCCCTTCTCGTGAGGTCCAAGCGCTACAGATACTTCTCTTGATGAAATATTGACGTTCCCGAAATCCTAGCTCAATTTAATTCTGTATATGCCTCTGAAAATAAAAATACACAAAACATGGTTAAAACCTCAAAAATAAATATAAAACATTGATATAACACCATATATGTTGCAAATATGTGGGAATATGTTTTAACAAATTACAAAGTTAATGCATGCATTTTACATGCATCATTGTGATAAGGGGTGGCCCGATCTTCTCAGTAAGCAACGGTGGTGATGATGATCACGGGGTGATGGCAGCGGAGGAACACGATGATGTAGTGGATGATAACTTGTATGACGCAAGGAGATCTCTCGATTGGCCCCTGTCGCCAATGCAACAGCTCTCAACCCTGCAAGATATTCGTAACTCCACACACTTGCGCACGTAGCCGCCGACCACGAAGCGGTAAGTTGCAACCGTCTAATTCCCAATGGAACAGCAGATCACACAAGACTTTATCAGGATCTACACAATATCAAGCAATATGGTGTAGTGAATTCAATAGTTTTGCAGAGCAAACAACTAAGAACTAGGGTTTATCTTAAACGTGGTCTAAAGCAGCTAGGGGGGCGTCCTGGGCACTTATATAGGAGTTCAGGACGACCTCAGGTCGAAAATGTACGAAAATAACCGACCCAGAACAGATCTGGTCGAGACAGACTCGGAGTCGGCCGGTCGGGAGGCCGGTCGACCGGGTCTGGGACCGGCCGGTCCGGTTCAAACCGGGCCTGGCGCCGGGTGGTGACCGGGCGAAGCTCTCGGGCATACTGGATAGTGCCCGGATGGCACCAGCGCTGCGTCCGGTTGAAACCGGGCTGACCTGGCGCAGAATCCGGTCGGACCGGGTCTATGACCGGATGAGCCGGCGCAAAATCCGGTCAGACCGGGCCTGGGACCGGCCTGAACTTCAGCTTCCCTTCTCGCGCATGCCTCCCGCTCCTCCCTCGCGCGTCCATGGGATGTCTTCATGTCCAGCTCCATGTCCAGCTTCACGTCCATCTTGACGTCCGTCTTCATGTCCAGCTGCTCCTCTACTCCTCGTGTGATGCTCGTCTCCTCTTGATACCTGATGATACATAAGTAATAGGACTTAGGCAGTATAAAGTTCTCATCAATCAAAATATCGTTTAGAAACAAATTCACCTGTTGTTTAAGTAGCTTCGCACGAGCCCTTGTAATTGGTCCAATCCGAACTTCATTGGACTTGAGCTTCACAACAGGTTCATCTTCATCTATCAATGACGGAGGTAGTGGTGTAGTAGGGATGTCCTCATCATCTCCCCCCCCCTTCAAAAGGCGTCGACCTCGACGCTCCAAGGTCTTCTCCATCATATGGTGTCAAATCAGCAACATTGAAAGAATTACTGACACCAAACTCATCAACTGGAAGATCTATCGAGTATGCATTATCATTGATCTTGGCAAGCACTTTGTAAGGACCAGCACCACGAGGCTTCAACTTAGACTTCCGCAGCTTCGGGAACCTATCCTTGCGAAAATGTACCCAGACCAAATCACCAGGCTTGAACAACATCTCCTTACGCTTCTTGTTCATCCTTGCAGCATTGCTCTTGCCTTTCTTCTCTATCAACTCTTTAGTCTTCACATGGATCTTTCGCACAAAATCTGCCCTCTTGGATGCCTCCATATTAACTCTCTCATGTATGGGCAAAGGCAACAAGTCAAGTGGAGTAATGGGTTTGAAACCATACACCACCTCAAAAGGACACAGCTCCGTGGTAGAGTGTACCGCCCTGTTGTAAGCAAACTCCTCATGCGGCAAACACTCTTCCCACTCCTTCAGGTTCTTCTTGATCATGGATCTCAACAGTTGTGACAAGGTTCGATTCACCACCTCAGTTTGACCATCAGTTTGGGGATGACAAGTAGTACTGAACAGTAGCTTTGTCCCCAGCTTTCCCCAAAGTGTCTTCCAGAAGTAGCTCATGAACTTCACATCACGATCAGAAACAATAGTCTTCGGAACTCCATGTAATCGAACAATCTCCCTGAAAAACAGGTTAGCAATATGCGACGCATCGTCGCTTTTGTGGTAGGCAATAAAGTGTGACATTTCAGAAAATATGTCCACTACCACAAATATAGAATCATGGCCTCTTTTAGTACGCGGCAAACCCAACACAAAATCCATACTAATATCTTCCCAAGGTGTAGTAGGTGCCGGTAAAGGTGTATACAAACCGTGAGGCTTCAGCTTGGACTTGGACTTGTTGCAAGTAATGCACCTCTTCACATACCTGTCCACGTCCCGCCTCATCTTTGGCCAATAAAAGTGGTCAGCTAGCATGAGGAGCATCTTCTCACGCCCAAAGTGACCCATCAAACCTCCAGCATGTGATTCCTGCAATAAGAGCAAACGCACAGACGATTATGAAACACATAATTTGTTAGCTCTAAACAAGAATCCATCATGTATGTGATATTTTTCCCATGCTTTACCAAGAACACATAAGCGATATGGTTCAGCAAAATCATGATCAGTAGCATATAAATCACATAGTATTTCTAATCCAGGAATTTTAACATCAAGTTGAGTTAATAGCATATTCTTCCTAGATAGAGCATCAGCAACAATATTATCTTTTCCCTTCTTATGGTTAATAATGTATGGAAAAGACTCGATGAACTCAACCCACTTAGCAAGACGCTTATGCAAAGTAGACTGAGCTTTCAGGTATTTTAAAGCTTCATGATCAGAATGTATGATAAATTCTTTTGGCCACAAATAATGTTGCCAAACCTCAAGAACTCTAATTAAAGCATACAATTCTTTATCATATATAGGATAGTTCAACTTAGCACCAGAAAGTTTCTCAGAAAAATATGCAATTGGGCGACCCTCTTGCATCAAAACACCACCAATTCCAATACCACTAGCATCACATTCAATCTCAAATTGCTTATTGAAATCAGGAAGTGCAAGCAACGGTGCAGAAGTTAACAATCTCTTAAGTTCATCAAAAACATGATCTTGGGCTGCGCCCCACTCAAAAACAACACCCTTTTTAGTCAAGTCATTCAAAGGTGCAGCAATAGTACTGAAGTTGGGCACAAATCTTCTATAAAACCCAGCAAGACCATGAAAACTTCTAACTTGACTCACATTCATGGGAGTAGGCCAATTTTGAATAGCTTCAATTTTAGACACATCTACTTCTACTCCATGCTGAGAGACAACATAACCCAGAAATATGACCTTATCTTTGCAAAATGTGCACTTCTCAAGATTACCATAGAGTTTATTATCACGCAACACTTGCAAAACATGTCGAATATGTATAGTATGATCAGATTCATTGCGGCTGTAGATTAATATGTCATCAAAGTAGACAACCACAAACTTGCCAATAAATTCACGCAAAACATGGTTCATCAGTCTCATGAAAGTGCTAGGTGCATTAGTTAGACCAAAAGGCATTACTAACCACTCATATAAACCAAATTTTGTTTTAAAGGCAGTTTTCGACTCATTTCCTTCTTTCATCCTAATTTGATGATAACCACTACGCAAATCAATTTTAGAGAACACAACAGCACCACTCAATTCATCTAGCATATCCTCTAAACGGGGAATAGGGTGACGATATCGAATAGTGATATTGTTTATAGCTCTACAATCTACGCACATACGCCATGTACCATCTTTCTTAGGAACTAGAATAACAGGAACAACACAAGGACTAAGGCTTATGCGGATATAACCTTTGTTGAGTAGCGCTTGTACTTGCTTCTGTATCTCCTTCGTTTCTTCGGGGTTCGTTCTATATGGTTCCCGATTGGGTAGCGAAGCTCCGGGAATCAAGTCGATTTGATGCTCAATACCTCGCAATGGTGGAAGTCCTGCGGGTACCTCATCCGGAAACACGTCGCCAAATTCCTGCAAAACATTAGAAACACCAAGAGGAAGAGGGGTCATGTCGTTAGAAACCAAAACCGTACCCCTGTACAAGAGCACAAGAGGCATGGCTGTAGGATCCTCACTAAATTCTCTCATGTCTTCTTTGGTGGCTAATGAGACTAAGGAATTCACTCTCTCACTTTTCGTTATATTACTCACAACATTACAATTCTCTCGCCTATCTAAAGAAGCATCCTCCAAGTTCACTTCAACTTTCTGATGAGATTCATTGACAATTTGCTGTGGTGTCATAGGCTGTAAGTTGATTTTCTTGCCCTTGAACTCCAAGTGATATGTATTGGCACGGCCATTGTGTTGCACAGAACGGTCATAGAGCCAAGGCCGACCCAATAGTAAATGACACACCGTCATAGGAACCACATCAAAATCAATGTAATCCTTATATGGTCCAATAGCAAATTCAACACGCACCATGTGGTTTATCTTCATCTCACCATTGTCGCTCAACCACTGAATATAGTATGGATGCGGGTGCGGTAGATACTTCAACTTCAGCTTGGTACACAACTCCTTGCTTGCTAAATTGCGGCAACTCCCGCCATCAATAATGACCTTGCAAGCCTTGTCAGAACCAACTAAAGCTTTTGTTTGGAACAAATTGCAGCGCTGAGTAGATGCACTAGGCAACACATTAAGAGCACGCTGCGACACAACAATGGTGCGAGCATCAGACGGATATGCATCTTCACTATCAGTGTCATAGTCATCATCTTCTGGAGCATTAGGATCAACATCATCTCCAGTCTCATACTCATTGTCCTCATTGATAATCATAACTTTACGGTTAGGACGATCTCGCTTGAAGTGACCTTTGCCACCACATGTGTGACAAGCCATATCACGGTTACGCGCAGTAGACACATTAGAGCCACTCGTACTTGCAGCAGATTCGGACTTCTTTGTGTGAGACACATTGGAGACCGACTTACTAGGCGGAGTAGAGTAAGGGGCAGAGCGTGTCGAAGGCACCGGCGCCGTAGATGGGGCCGCGCGGGGTGTGAAACGCCCAGCTCCTGAAGCTCGACCTTTAACCTTTGCTTTGTCAGCCAACTGTGATTCAGCTTCTCTTGCATGATGTAACAATTGATTCATATTGGTGTAGTTGTAGTGACGAACAATGCCTTTAATATCATACTTCAAACCATTCAGAAAACGCTGCATTGTCATCTCAAGAGACTCACGGACACGGCCACGCTTGATGTCTACGCTCGCTTCTATTCTTGTAGACAGTGTTGGGCCTCCAAGAGCAGAGGTTTGTAGAACAGCAGCAAGTTTTCCCTTAAGTGGATCACCCAAGGTTTATCGAACTCAGGGGGGAAGAGGTCAAGGATATCCCTCTCAAGCAACCCTGCGATCACAATGCAAAAAGTCTCTTGTGTCCCCAACACACCCAATACACTTGTCAGATGTATAGGTGCACTAGTTCGGCGAAGAGATAGTGAGATGCAAATGATATGGATGAATATGAGTAGCAATAGCAATCTGAATGAAATATGGTAGCGAGTAAACATGCAACGGAACAGTAAACAAACGGAGATTCGATGTTTGGAAACAAGGCCTAGGGATCCTACTTTCACTAGTGGACACTCTCAATATTGATCACATAATAAAACCACTCTACACTCTCTTGTTGGATGATGAACACCGCTATTTGTGTAGGGCTACAAGAGCACCTCAATGCCGGAGTTAACAAGCTCCACAACATTCGATATTCATATTTAAATAACCTTAGAGTGCATGATAGATCAACACAATTATACCGAGTACTAACATAGCATGCACACTGTCACCGACAAGCTATGAAAGGGGGAATAGATCACATTAATACCATCATAGTAATAGTTAACTTCATAATCTACAAGTGATCACAATCATAGCATATACCAAGTACTTCATGATACACACTGTCACAATTACATCATGGAGGAGGAATAGGCTACTTTAATAACATCACTAGAGTAGCACATAGATGATATTCAACTAGATCACTAAGAGAGAGAGAGAGATGAACCACATAGCTACAGCGGAGCCCTCAGCCCCAGGGGTGAATTACTCCCTCCTCATCATGGAGACAGCGATGGCGGTGAAGATGGCGGTGGAGATGGCGGTGGAGATGACTCCGGGGGCAATTCCCCGTCCCGGCAGGGTGCCGGAACAGAGACTTCTGTCCCCCGAATTGGAGTTTCGCGATGGCGGCGACTCTGGAAGGTTTTCTCGGGTTTCGTCAATCCAGGTAGGGTTTTCACGACGGAGGCCTTAAGTAGGCGGAAGGGCGGCATCAGAGGGGCCTGATACGTCTCCGACGTATCGATAATTTCTTATGTTCCATGCCACATTATTGATGTTATCTACATGTTTTATGCACACTTTATGTCATATTCGTGCATTTTCTGGAACTAACCTATTAACAAGATGCCGACGTGCCAGTTGCTATTTTCTGCTGTTTTTGGTTTCAGAAATCCTAGTAACGAAATATTCTCGGAATTGGACGAAATCAACGCCCAGGGTCCTATTTTGCCACGAAGCTTCCAGAAGACCGAAGGGGAGACGAAGTGGGGCCACGAGGGGGCCACACCATAGGGCGGCGCGGCCCAGGCCCTGGCCGCGCCGACCTAGGGTGTGGGGCCCTCGTGCCCCCTCCTGACTTGCCCTTCCGCCTACTTAAAGCCTCTGTCGCGAAACCCCCAGTACCGAGAGCCACGATACGGAAAACCTTACTGAGACGCCGCCGCCGCCGATCCCATCTCGGGGGATCCAGGAGATCGCCTCCGGCACCCTGCCGGAGAGGGGATTCATCTCCCGGAGGACTCTTCACCGCCATGGTCGCCTCCGGAGTGATGTGTGAGTAGTCTACCCCTGGACTATGGGTCCATAGCAGTAGCTAGATGGTTGTCTTCTCCCCATTGTGCTATCATTGTCGGATCTTGTGAGCTGCCTAACATGATCAAGATCATCTATCTGTAATTCTATATGTTGCATTTGTTGGCATCCGATGAATAGAGAATACTTGTTATGTTGATTATCAAAGTTATGTCTATGTGTTGTTTATGATCTTGCATGCTCTTCGTTACTAGTAGATGCTCTGGCCAAGTAGATGCTTGTAACTCCAAGAGGGAGTATTTATGCTCAATAGTGGGTTCATGCCTCCATTGATATCTGGGACAGTGACAGAAAGTTCTAAGGTTGTGGATGTGCTGTTGCCACTAGGGATAAAACATTAGTGCTATGTTCAAGGATGTAGTTACTAACATTACGCGCAATACTTAATGCAATTGTCTGTTGTTAGCAACTTAATACTGGAGGGGGTTCGGATGATAACCTGAAGGTGGACTTTTTAGGCATAGATGCAGTTGGATGGCGGTCTATGTACTTTGTCATAATGCCCAATTAAATCTCACTATACTCATCATAATATGTATGTGCATGGTCATGCCCTCTTTATTTGTCAATTGCCCAACTGTAATTTGTTCACCCAACATGCTGTTTATCTTATGGGAGAGGCACCTCTAGTGAACTGTGGACCCCGGTCCAATTTTCTATACTGAAATACAATCTACTGCAATACTTGTTCTACTGTTTTCTGCAAACAATCATCTTCCACACAATACGGTTAATCCTTTGTTACATCAAGCCGGTGAGATTGACAACCTCACTGTTTCGTTGGGGCAAAGTACTTTGGTTGTGTTGTGCAGGTTCCACGTTGGCGCCGGAATCTCTGGTGTTGCGCCGCACTACATCCCGCCGCCATCAACCTTCAACGTGCTTCTTGACTCCCTACTGGTTCGATTAAACCTTGGTTTCTTCGAGGAAACTTGCCGCTGTGCGCATCACACCTTCCTCTTGGGATTCCCAACGGACGTGTCAACCACACGCATCAAGCAAATTTCTGGCGCCGTTGCCGGGGAGATCAAGACACGCTGCAAGGGGAGTCTCCACTTCTCAATCTCTTTACTTTGTTTTTGTCTTGCTTAGTTTTATTTACTACTTTGTTTGCTGCACTAAATCAAAATACAAAAAAATTAGTTGCTAGTTTTACTTTATTTTCTATCTTGTTTGCTATATCAAAAACACAAAAAAAAATTAGTTACTTGCATTTACTTTATCTAGTTTGCTTTATTTACTACTGCTAAAATGAGTAATCCTGAAGTTGAAGTTCGTTCGTTTAAGCAACAAGGGGGAGAATGTTTAAAAGATGCTTGGTATAGAATTAGTGATGCTCATAGTAGGTGCACTAAGAAACACTCCACCACTATCCTGCTCAGGAATTTTTATGTAGGTATCTCTAGTTGGAATAGATATGTTCTTGATTGTCTCGCGGGAGGTAACTTCCTAGGCGCTCCCGCCTTAGAAGCTAGTTGCATTATTGAGAGTTTATTTGGAACACCACCTATTAATGAAACTAAAATTGAAATCTCTCTTGAGGATGTTATGAAAAAATTGGAAACCATAGAGAAAAAATTTCCGAGTGTAGAAACTAAATTGGAGATGTTATTTGATAAAACTGATGAACTTGATAAATCCTTAGGAGAAATTGATGAAAGAATTAGTGTCCTAGGAACTTGTGCTGCCTATGATGATCAAATCAATAGGATTGGTGAGCTTGAAAAAGCTATGGGGACCTCGGGTTCAACCTTTTCATCTATAAAGTTTAGAGAAAAAGCTTATGTGGGTAAGGAGCAAAAGTTTATGTATGTCTCTAAAGTGCCCAAACCAAAGAAATATTACTATAGGCCTAAAATTGACAAAGCCCTTAGTACCACTACAGATGGGGGAGCTTATGATATCAATGCCTCACCTCTTGATAATACTTGATACACACTTTCTGCGCCTAGCTGAAAGGCGTTAAAGAAAAGCGCTTATGGGAGACAACCCATGTTTTTACCTACAGTATTTTGTTTTTATTTTGTGTCTTGGAAGTTGTTTACTACTGTAGCAACATCTCCTTATCTTAGTTTAGTGTTTTGTTGTGCCAAGTAAAGTCGTTGATAGAAAAGTTCATACTAGATTTGGATTACTGCGCAGTTTCAGATTTCTTTGCTGTCACGAATTTCGACCTGCCTCCCTGTAGGTAGCTCAGAAAATTATGCCAATTTACGTGCGTGATCCTCAGATATGTACGCAACTTTCATTCAATTTGAGCATTTTCATTTGAGAAAGTCTGGTGCCCCGATAAAATTCGTCAATACAAACTGTTCTGTTTTGACAGATTCTGCCTTTTATTCCGCATTGCCTCTTTTGCTATGTTGGATGAATTTCTTTGATCCATTAATGTCCAGTAGCTTTATGCAATGTCCAGAAATGTTAAGAATGATTGTGTCACCTCTGAACATGTTAATTTTTATTGTCGCTAACCCTCTAATGAGTTGTTCTAAGTTTGGTGTGGAGGAAGTTTTCAAGGATCAAGAGAGGAGTATGATGCAACATGATCAAGGAGAGTGAAAGCTCTAAGCTTGGGGATGCCCCGGTGGTTCACCCCTGCATATTCTAAGAAGACTCAAGCGTCTAAGCTTGGGGATGCCCAAGGCATCCCCTTCTTCATCGACAACATTATCAGGTTCCTCCCCTGAAACTATATTTTTATTCCATCACATCTCATGTGCTTTGCTTGGAGCGTCGGTTTGTTTTTGTTTTTGTTTTTTGTTTTGTTTGAATAAAATGGATCCTAGCATTCACTTTATGGGAGAGAGACACGCTCCGCTGTAGCATATGGATAAGTATGTCCTTAGTTTCTACTCATAGTATTCATGGCGAAGTTTCTTCTTCGTTAAATTGTTATATGGTTGGAATTGGAAAATGATACATGTAGTAATTGCTATAAATGTCTTGGGTAATGTGATACTTGGCAATTGTTGTGCTCATGTTTAAGCTCTTGCATCATATGCTTTGCACCCATTAATGAAGAAATACATAGAGCATGCTAAAATTTGGTTTGCATATTTGGTTTCTCTAAGGTCTAGATAATTTCTAGTATTGAGTTTGAACAACAAGGAAGACGGTGTAGAGTCTTATAATGTTTACAATATGTCTTTTATGTGAGTTTTGCTGCACCGGTTCATCCTTGTGTTTGTTTCAAATAACCTTGCTAGCCTAAACCTTGTATCGAGAGGGAATACTTCTCATGCATCCAAAATACTTGAGCCAACCACTATGCCATTTGTGTCCACCATACCTACCTACTACATGGTATTTCTCCGCCATTCCAAAGTAAATTGCTTGAGTGCTACCTTTAAAATTCCATTCTTCACCTTTGCAATATATAGCTCATGGGACAAATAGCTTAAAAACTATTGTGGTATTGAATATGTACTTATGCACTTTATCTCTTATTAAGTTGCTTGTTGTGCGATAACCATGTTTCTGGGGACGCCATCAACTATTCTTTGTTGAATATCATGTGAGTTGCTATGCATGTCCGTCTTGTTTGAAGTAAGAGCGATCTATCACCTTATGGTTAAGCATGCATATTGTTAGAGAAGAACATTGGGCCGCTAACTAAAGCCATGATCCATGGTGGAAGTTTCAGTTTTGGACATATATCCTCAATCTCATATGAGAAAATTATTAATTGTTGTTACATGCTTATGCATAAAAGAGGAGTCCATTATCTGTTGTCTATGTTGTCCCGGTATGGATGTCTAAGTTGAGAATAATCAATAGCGAGAAATCCAATGCGAGCTTTCTCCTTAGACCTTTGTACAGGCGGCATAGAGGTACCCCTTTGTGACACTTGGTTAAAACATGTGCATTGTGATGGTCCGGTAGTCCAAGCTAATTAGGACAAGGTGCGGGCACTATTAGTACACTATGCATGAGGCTTGCAACTTGTAAGATATAATTTACATGATACATATGCTTTATTACTACCGTTGACAAAATTGTTTCATGTTTTCAAAATCAAAGCTCTAGCACAAATATAGCAATCGATGCTTTTCCTCTATGGAGGACCATTCTTTTACTTTCAATGTTGAGTCAGTTCATCTATTTCTCTCCACCTCAAGAAGCAAACACTTGTGTGAACTGTGCATTGATTCCTACATATTTGCTTATTGCACTTATTATATTACTCTATGTTGACAATATCCATGAGATATACATGTTACAAGTTGAAAGCAACCACTAAAACTTAATCTTCCTTTGTGTTGCTTCAACACCTTTACTTTGAATTATTGCTTTATGAGTTAACTCTTATGCAAGACTTATTGATGCTTGTCTTGAAGTGCTATTCATGAAAAGTCTTTGCTTTATGATTCACTTGTTTACTCATGTCATATACATTGTTTTGATCGCTGCATTCGCTACATATGCTTTACAAATAGTATGATCAAGGTTATGATGGCATGTCACTCCGTAAATTATCTCGTGTTATCGTTTTACCTGCTCGGGACGAGCAGAACTAAGCTTGGGGATGCTGATACGTCTCCGACGTATCGATAATTTCTTATGTTCCATGCCACATTATTGATGTTATCTACATGTTTTATGCACACTTTATGTCATATTCGTGCATTTTCTGGAACTAACCTATTAACAAGATGCCGAAGTGCCGATTCTTGTTTTCTGCTGTTTTTGGTTTCAGAAATCCTAGTAACGAAATATTCTTGGAATTGGACGAAATCAACGCCCAGGGTCCTATTTTGCCACGAAGCTTCCAGAAGACCGAAGAGGAGACGAAGTGGGGCCACGAGGGGGCCACACCATAGGGCGGCGCGGCCCAGGCCCTGGCCGCGCCGACCTAGGGTGTGGGGCCCTCGTGCCCCCTCCTGGCTTGCCCTTCCGCCTACTTAAAGCCTCCGTCGCGAAACCCCCAGTACCGAGAGCCACGATACGGAAAACCTTACTGAGACGCCGCCGGCGCCGATCTCATCTCGGGGGATCCAGGAGATCGCCTCCGGCACCCTGCCGGAGAGGGGATTCATCTCCCGGAGGACTCTTCACCGCCATGGTCGCCTCCGGAGTGATGTGTGAGTAGTCTACCCCTGGACTATGGGTCCATAGCAGTAGCTAGATGGTTGTCTTCTCCCCATTGTGCTATCATTGTCGGATCTTGTGAGCTGCCTAACATGATCAAGATCATCTATCTGTAATTCTATATGTTGCGTTTGTTGGCATCCGATGAATAGAGAATACTTGTTATGTTGATTATCAAAGTTATGTCTATGTGTTGTTTATGATCTTGCATGCTCTCCGTTACTAGTAGATGCTCTGGCCAAGTAGATGCTTGTAACTCCAAGAGGGAGTATTTATGCTCGATAGTGGGTTCATGCCTCCATTGATATCTGGGACAGTGACAGAAAGTTCTAAGGTTGTGGATGTGCTGTTGCCACTAGGGATAAAACATTAGTGCTATGTTCAAGGATGTAGTTACTAGTTACATTGATACGTCTCCGACGTATCGATAATTTCTTATGTTCCATGCCACATTATTGATGTTATCTACATGTTTTATGCACACTTTATGTCATATTCGTGCATTTTCTGGAACTAACCTATTAACAAGATGCCGAAGTGCCAGTTGCTGTTTTCTGCTGTTTTTGGTTTCAGAAATCCTAGTAAGGAAATATTCTCGGAATTGGATGAAATCAAAGCCCAGGGGCCTATTTTTCCACGGAGCTTCCAGAAGACCGAAGAACACACGAAGTGGGGCCACGAGGTGGCGACACCACGTGGCGGCGCGGCCCAGGGGGGGCCTGCGCCGCCCTATGGTGTGGCCCCCTCGTCTGGCCCCCGACTCTGCCCTTCCGCCTACAAATAGCCTCCGTGACGAAAACCCCAGGACCGAGAACCACGATACGGAAAACCTTCCAGAGACGCCGCCGCCGCCGATCCCATCTCGGGGGATCCAGGAGATCGCCTCCGGCACCCTGCCGGAGAGGGGAATCATCTCCCGGAGGACTCTACGCCGCCATGGTCGCCTCCGGTGTGATGTGTGAGTAGTCTACCCCTGGACTATGGGTCCATAGCAGTAGCTAGATGGTTGTCTTCTCCCCATTGTGCTATCATTGTCGGATCTTGTGAGCTGCCTAACATGATCAAGATCATCTATCTGTAATTCTATATGTTGCGTTTGTTGGGATCCGATGAATAGAGAATACTTGTTATGTTGATTATCAAAGTTATGCTTATGTGTTGTTTATGATCTTGCATGCTCTCCGTTACTAGTAGATGCTCTGGCCAAGTAGATGCTTGTAACTCCAAGAGGGAGTACTTATGCTCGATAGTGGGTTCATGCCTGCATTGACACCTGGGACGATGTGTGAAAGTTCTAAGGTTGTGTTGTCTTGTTGCCACTAGGGATAAAACATTGATGCTATGTCTAAGGATGTAGTTGTTGATTACATTACGCACCATACTTAATGCAATTGTCTGTTGCTTGCAACTTAATACCTGGAGGGGTTCGGATGATAACCTGAAGGTGGACTTTTTAGGCATAGATGCAGTTGGATGGCGGTCTATGTACTTTGTCGTAATGCCCAATTAAATCTCACTATACTCATCATGATATGTATGTGCATTGTCATGCTCTCTTTATTTGTCAATTGCCCAACTGTAATTTGTTCACCCAACATGCTGTTCGTCTTATGGGAGAGACACCTCTAGTGAACTGTGGACCCGGTCCAATTCTCTTTCTTGAAATACAATCTCTGCAATACTTGTTCTACTGTTTTCTGCAAACAATCATTTTCCACACAATACGGTTAACTCTTTGTTACAGCAAGCCGGTGAGATTGACAACCTCACTGTTTCGTTGGGGCAAAGTACTTTGGTTGTGTTGTGCAGGTTCCACGTTGGCGCCGGAATCCCTGGTGTTGCGCCGCACTACATCTCGCCGCCATCAACCTTCAACGTGCTTCTTGGCTCCTCCTGGTTCGATAAACCTTGGTTTCTTTCTGAGGGAAAACTTGCTGCTGTGCGCATCATACCTTCCTCTTGGGGTTGCCCAACGAACGTGTGAAATACACGCCATCAAGCTCTTTTTCCCGGCGCCGTTGCTCGGGAGATCAAGACACGCTGCAAGGGGAGTCTCCACTTCTCAATCTTTTTACTTTGTTTTTGTCTTGCTTAGTTTTATTTACTACTTTGTTTGCTGCACTAAATCAAAATACAAAAAAATTAGTTGCTAGTTTTACTTTATTTGTTATCTTGTTTGCTATATCGAAAACACAAAAAAATTAGTTACTTGCATTTACTTTATCTAGTTTGCTTTATTTACTGTTGCTAAAATGGCCAACGCTGAAAATACTAAGTTGTGTGACTTCACAACCACAAATAATAATGATTTCTTATGCACACCTATTGCTCCACCTGCTACTACAGCAGAATTCTTTGAAATTAAACCTGCTTTACTGAATCTTGTCATGAAAGATCAATTTTCTGGAATTAGTTCGATGATGCTGCTGCCCATCTTAATAATTTTGTTGAACTATGTGAAATGCAAAAATATAAAGATGTAGATGGTGATATTATTAAACTAAAATTGTTCCCTTTCTCATTAAGAGGAAGAGCTAAAGATTGGTTGCTATCTCTGCCTAAGAATAGTATTGATTCATGGACTAAATGCAAGGATGCTTTTATTGGTAGATATTATCCCCCTGCTAAAATTATATCTTTGAGGAGTAGCATAATGAATTTTAAACAATTAGATACTGAACATGTTGCTCAAGCTTGGGAAAGAATGAAATCTCTGGTTAAAAATTGCCCAACCCATGGACTGACTACTTGGATGATCATCCAAACCTTCTATGCAGGACTAAATTTTTCTTCACGGAATTTATTGGATTCAGCTGCTGGAGGTACCTTTATGTCCATCACTCTTGGTGAAGCAACAAAGCTTCTTGATAATATGATGATCAACTACTCTGAATGGCACACGGAGAGAGCTCCACAAGGTAAGAAGGTAAATTCTGTCGAAGAAACCTCTTCCTTGAGTGATAAGATTGATGCTATTATGTCTATGCTTGTGAATGATAGGACTAATATTGATCCTAATAATGTTCCATTAGCTTCATTGGTTGCACAAGAAGAACATGTTGATGTAAACTTCATTAAAAATAATAATTTCAACAACAATGCTTACCTGAACAATTCTAGTAACAACTATAGGCCATATCCTTATAATAATGGCAACGGCTATGGTTATTCTTATGGAAATTCTTACAACAATAATAGGAGTTCACCCCTGGACTTGAAGCCATGCTTAAAGAATTTATTAGTACACAAACTGCTTTTAACAAATCTGTTGAAGAAAAGCTTGGGAAAATTGATATACTTGCTTCTAAAGTTGATAGTCTTGTCTTTGATGTTGACCTTTTGAAATCAAAAGTTTTGCCTAATGAGAATCATCATAATAAAATTACTACTACATCAAATGCCATTCAAGTTAGAATTAATGAGAATATAAGATTAATGGCTGAACTGCGTGCTAGGTGGGATAGAGAAGAAAATGAAAAACTAGCTAAAGAGAAGAATATAGCTAAAGTTTGGACTATTACCACCACTAGTAATGCTAATGCTACACATGTTGCTGCACCTTCTACTCATACTAATAAAAGAATTGGTGTTAGCAATGTTTCCACTTCGAATGCAAAGCGCGAAAAATTGCAAAATCGCTAAAAGCTATTTGAAACCGCACGTGATAAAGCTGCTGAAATTTTTTCCAACATTGGGGATGATGATCCCATTGCTTTAGATTATAATGGTTTGAATTTTGATGATTGCCACATCTCTGAAGTTATAAAGTTCTTGCAAAAACTTGCTAAAAGTCCTAATGCTAGTGCTATAAATTTGGCTTTCACGCATCATATTACAAATGCTCTCATAAAAGCTAGAGAAGAGAAACTAGAGCGCGAAGCCTCTATTCCTAAAAAGCTAGAGGATGGTTGGGAGCCCATCATTAAGATGAAAGTTAAAGATTTTGATTGTAATGCTTTATGTGATCTTGGTGCAAGTATTTCTGTTATGCCTAAGAAAATTTATAATATGCTTGACTTGCCACCGCTGAAAAATTGTTATTTGGATGTTAATCTTGCTGATCATTCTACAAAGAAACCTTTGGGTAAAGTTGATAATGTTCGCATTACCGTTAACAATAACCTGGTTCCCGTTGATTTTGTTGTCTTGGATATTGAATGCAATGCATCTTGTCCCATTATATTGGGAAGACCTTTTCTTAACTGTTGGTGCTACCATTGATATGAAGGAAGGTAATATAAAATATCAATTTCCTCTCAAGAAAGGTATGGAACACTTCCCTAGAAAGAGAATGAAGGTACCTTTTGATTCTATTATGAGAACAAATTATGATGTTGACACTTCATCTCTTGATAATACTTGATGCACACTTTCTGCGCCTAGCTGAAAGGCGTTAAAGAAAAGCGCTTATGGGAGACAACCCATGTTTTTACCTACAGTACTTTGTTTTTATTTTGTGTCTTGGAAGTTGTTTACTACTGTAGCAACCTCTCCTTATCTTAGTTTTGTGTTTTGTTGTGCCAAGTTAAGCCGTTGATGGAAAAGTAAGTACTAGATTTGGATTACTGCACAGTTCCAGATTTCTTTGCTGTCACGAATCTGGGTCCACCTCCCTGTAGGTAACTCAGAAAATTAAGCCAATTTACGTGCATGATCCTCAGATATGTATGTAACTTTCATTCAATTTGAGCATTTTCATTTGAGCAAGTCTGGTGCCATTTTAAAATTCGTCAATACGAACTGTTCTGTTTTGACAGATTCTGCCTTTTATTTCGCATTGCCTCTTTCGCTATGTTGGATGAATTTCTTTGATCCACTAATGTCCAGTAGCATTATGCAATGTCCAGAAGTGTTAAGAATGATTGTGTCACCTCTGAATATGTCAATTTATAATGTGCACTAACCCTCTAATGAGTTGTTTCGAGTTTGGTGTGGAGGAAGTTTTCAAGGATCAAGAGAGGAGTATGATGCAACATGATCAAGGAGAGTGAAAGCTCTAAGCTTGGGGATGCACCCAGTGGTTCACCCCTGCATATATCAAGAAGACTCAAGCGTCTAAGCTTGGGGATGCCCAAGGCATCCCCTTCTTCATCGACAAATTATCAGGTTCCTCCCCTGAAACTATATTTTTATTCCATCACATCTTATGTGCTTTTTCTTGGAGCGTCGGTTTGTTTTTGTTTTTGTTTTGTTTGAATAAAATGGATCCTAGCATTCACTTTATGGGAGAGAGACACGCTCCGCTGTAGCATATGGACAAGTATGTCCTTGGTTTCTACTCATAGTATTCATGGCGAAGTTTCTCCTTCGTTAAATTGTTATATGGTTGGAATTGGAAAATGATACATGTAGTAATTGCTATAAATGTTTTGGGTAATGTGATACTTGGCAATTGTTGTGCTCATGTTTAAGCTCTTGCATCATATGCTTTGCACCCATTAATGAAGAAATACATAGAGCATGCTAAAATTTGGTTTGCATATTTGGTTTCTCTAAGGTCTAGATAATTTCTAGTATTGAGTTTGAACAACAAGGAAGATGGTGTAGAGTCTTATAATGTTTTCAATATGTCTTTTATGTGAGTTTTGCTGCACCGGTTCATCCTTGTGTTTGTTTCAAATAAGCCTTGCTAGCCTAAACCTTGTATCGAGAGGGAATACTTCTCATGCATCCAAAATACTTGAGCCAACCACTATGCCATTTGTGTCCACCATACCTACCTACTACATGGTATTTTCCAGCCATTCCAAAGTAAATTGCTTGAGTGCTACCTTTAAAATTCCATCATTCACCTTTGCAATATATAGCTCATGGGACAAATAGCTTAAAAACTATTGTGGTATTGAATATGTAATTATGCACTTTATCTCTTATTAAGTTGCTTGTTGTGCGATAACCATGTTTACTGGGGACGCCATCAACTCATTGTTGAATTTCATGTGAGTTGCTATGCATGTTCGTCTTGTCTGAAGTAAGGGCGATCTACTCTGAGTTGAATGGTTTGAGCATGCATATTGTGAGAGAAGAACATTGGGCCGCTAACCGAAGCCATGTTCCATGGTGGAAGTTTCAGTTTTGGACAAACATCCTCAAATCTCTAATGAGAAAATAATTAATTGTTGTTGAATGCTTAAAGCATTAAAAGAGGAGTCCATTATCTGTTGTCTATGTTGTCCCGGTATGGATGTCTAAGTTGAGAATAATCAAAAGCGAGAAATCCAAATGCGAACTTTCTCCTTAGACCTTTGTACAGGCGGCATAGAGGTACCCCTTTGTGATACTTGGTTAAAGCATATGTATTGCGGTGATAATCCAGGTAGTCCAAGCTAATTAGGACAAGGTGCGGGCACTATTAGTACACTATGCATGAGGCTTGCAACTTATAAGATATAATTTACATGATGCATATGCTTTATTACTACCGTTGACAAAATTGTTTCATGTTTTCAAAATCAAAGCTCTAGCACAAATATAGCAATCGATGCTTTTCCTCTATGAGGACCATTCTTTTACTTTCAATGTTGAGTCAGTTCACCTATTTCTCTCCACCTCAAGAAGCAAACACTTGTGTGAACTGTGCATTGATTCCTACATACTTGCTTATTGCACTTATTATATTACTCTATGTTGACAATATCCATGAGATATACATGTTACAAGTTGAAAGCAACCGCTGAAACTTAATCTTCGTTTGTGTTGCTTCAATGCCTTTACTTTGAATTATTGCTTTATGAGTTAACTTTTATGCAAGACTTATTGATGCTTGTCTTGAAGTGCTATTCATGAAAAGTCTTTGCTATATGATTCACTTGTTTACTCATGTCATACACATTGTTTTGATCGCTGCATTCACTACATATGCTTTACAAATAGTATGATCAAGATTATGATGGCATGTCACTCCGAAATTATACGTGTTATCGTTTTACCTGCTCGGGACGAGCAGAACTAAGCTTGGGGATGCTGATACGTCTCCGACGTATCGATAATTTCTTATGTTCCATGCCATATTATTGATGTTATCTACATGTTTTATGCACACTTTATGTCATATTCGTGCATTTTCTGGAACTAACCTATTAACAAGATGCCGAAGTGCCGATTCTTTGTTTTTGCTGTTTTTGGTTTCAGAAATCCTAGTAAGGAAATATTCTCGGAATTGGACGAAATCAAAGCCCAGGGGCCTATTTTTCCACGGAGCTTCCAGAAGACCGAAGAACACACGAAGTGGGGCCACGAGGTGGCGACACCACGTGGCGGCGCAGCCCGGGGGGCCCGCGCGCCCTATGGTGTGGCCCCCTGCTCCGCCCCGACTCTGCCCTTCCGCCTACAAATAGCCTCCGTGACGAAAACCCCGGGACCGAGAACCACGATACGGAAAACCTTCCCGAGACGCCGCCGCCGCCGATCCCATCTCGGGGATCCAGAGATCGCCTCCGGCACCCTGCCGGAGAGGGGAATCATCTCCCGGAGGACTCTACGCCGCCATGGTCGCCTCCGGTGTGATGTGTGAGTAGTCTACCCCTGGACTATGGGTCCATAGCAGTAGCTAGATGGTTGTCTTCTCCCCATTGTGCTATCATTGTCGGATCTTGTGAGCTGCCTAACATGATCAAGATCATCTATCTGTAATTCTATATGTTGCGTTTGTTGGGATCCGATGAATAGAGAATACTTGTTATGTTGATTATCAAAGTTATGCTTATGTGTTGTATATGATCTTGCATGCTCTCCGTTACTAGTAGATGCTCTGGCCAAGTAGATGCTTGTAACTCCAAGAGGGAGTACTTATGCTCGATAGTGGGTTCATGCCTGCATTGACACCGGGACAAGTGAGAAAGTTCTAAGGTTGTGTTGTCTTTGTTGCCACTAGGGATAAAACATTGATGCTATGTCTAAGGATGTAGTTGTTGATTACATTACGCACCATACTTAATGCAATTGTCTGTTGCTTGCAACTTAATCTGGAGGGTTCGGATGATAACCTGAAGGTGGACTTTTTAGGCATAGATGCAGTTGGATGGCGGTCTATGTACTTTGTCGTAATGCCCAATTAAATCTCACTATACTCATCATGATATGTATGTGCATTGTCATGCTCTCTTTATTTGTCAATTGCCCAACTGTAATTTGTTCACCCAACATGCTGTTCGTCTTATGGGAGAGACACCTCTAGTGAACTGTGGACCCCGGTCCAATTCTCTTTACTGAAATACAATCTACTGCAATACTTGTTCTACTGTTTTCTGCAAACAATCATTTTCCACACAATACGGTTAACTCTTTGTTACAGCAAGCCGGTGAGATTGACAACCTCACTGTTTCGTTGGGGCAAAGTACTTTGGTTGTGTTGTGCAGGTTCCACGTTGGCGCCGGAATCCCTGGTGTTGCGCCGCACTACATCTCGCCGCCATCAACCTTCAACGTGCTTCTTGGCTCCTCCTGGTTCGATAAACCTTGGTTTCTTTCTGAGGGAAAACTTGCTGCTGTGCGCATCATACCTTCCTCTTGGGGTTGCCCAACGAACGTGTGAAATACACGCCATCATACATTACGCGCAATACTTAATGCAATTGTCTGTTGTTAGCAACTTAATACTGGAGGGGGTTCGGATGATAACCTGAAGGTGGACTTTTTAGGCATAGATGCAGTTGGATGGCGGTCTATGTACTTTGTCGTAATGCCCAATTAAATCTCACTATACTCATCATAATATGTATGTGCATGGTCATGCCCTCTTTATTTGTCAATTGCCCAACTATAATTTGTTCACCCAACATGTTGTTTATCTTATGGGAGAGGCACCTCTAGTGAACTGTGGACCCCGGTCCAATTTTCTATACTGAAATACAATCTACTGCAATACTTGTTCTACTGTTTTCTGCAAACAATCATCTTCCACACAATACGGTTAATCCTTTGTTACAGCAAGCCGGTGAGATTGACAACCTCACTGTTTCGTTGGGGCAAAGTACTTTGGTTGTGTTGTGCAGGTTCCACGTTGGCGCCGGAATCTCTGGTGTTGCGCCGCACTACATCCCGCCGCCATCAACCTTCAACGTGCTTCTTGACTCCTACTGGTTCGATTAAACCTTGGTTTCTTACTGAGGGAAACTTGCCGCTGTGCGCATCACACCTTCCTCTTGGGGTTCCCAACGGACGTGTCAACCACACGCATCAGGGCCCTGGTGGGGCCACACCATAGGGTGGCGCACCCACCCCCTGGCCGCGCCGCCTTGTGGGGTGGGGCCCCCTGGCTCCCCTCTGGCCCTCCTTCGGTGCTCTGGAAGCTTCCGGGAAAAATAAGGTTCTGGGCGTTGATTTCGTCCAATTCCGAGAATATTTCCTTACTAGGATTTCTGAAACCAAAAACAGCAGAAAACAACAACTGGCACTTTGGCATCTCGTCAATAGGTTAGTTCCGGAAAATGCATAATAATGACATATAATGTGTATAAAACATGTGAGTATCATCATAAAAGTAGCATGGAACATAAGAAATTATAGATACGTTTGAGACGTATCAAGCATCCCCAAGCTTAGTTCCTACTCGTCCCGAGTAGGTAAACGATAACAAAGATAATTTCTTTAGTGACATGCTATCATAATCTTGATCAATACTATTGTAAGCACATGTAATGAATGCAGCGATTCGAAGCAATGGTAAATGTAATGAGTAAACAACTGAATCATATAGCAAAGACTTTTCATGGATAGTACTTTCAAGACAAGCATCAATAAGTCTTGCATAAGAGTTAACTCATAAAGCAATAGTTTCAAAGTAAAGGCATTGAAGCAACACAAAGGAAGATTAAGTTTCAGCAGTTGCTTTCAACTTATAACATGTATATCTCATGGATAGTTGTCAACATAAAGTAATATAATAAGTGCAATATGCAAGTATGTAGGAATCAATGCACAGTTAACACAAGTGTTTGCTTTTTGAGATAGAAGGAAATGGGTAAACTGACTCAACAATAAAAGTAGAAGAAAGGCCCTTCGCAGAGGGAAGCATGGATTGCTATATTTGTGCTAGAGCTTTTATTTTGAAAACAAGAAACAATTTTGTCAACGGTAGTAATAAAGCATATGTATCATGTAAATTATATCCTACAAGTTGCAAGCCTCATGCATGGTATACCAATAGTGCCCGCACCTTGTCCTAATTAGCTCGGATTACCTGGATTATCATCGCAATACATATGTTTTAACCAAGTGTCACAATGGGGTACCTCTATGCCGCCTGTACAAAGGTCTAAGGAGAAAGTTCGCATTGGATTTCTCGCTTTTGATTATTCTCAACTTAGACATCCATACCGGGACAACATAGAGAACAGATAATGGACTCCTCTTTAATGCATAAGCATTTAGCAACAAATAATGTTCTCATAAGAGATTGAGGATATTTGTCCAAAACTGAAACTTCCACCATGAATCATGGATTTAGTTAGCGGCCCAATGTTCTTCTCTAACAATATGCATACTCAAACCATTCAACTCATGGTAAATCGCCCTTACTTCAGACAAGACGAACATGCATAGCAACTCACATGATATTCAACAAAGAAATAGTTGATGGCGTCCCCAGGAACATGGTTATCGCACAACAAGCAACTTATAAGAAATAAGACACATAAGTACATATTCAATACCACAATAGTTTTTAAGCTATTTGTCCCATGAGCTATATATTGCAAAGATAAAGGATAGCAATTTTAAAGGTAGCACTCAAGCAATTTACTTTGGAATGGCGGAGAAATACCATGTAGTAGGTAGGTATGGTGGACACAAGTGGCATAGTGTTTGGCTCAAGGATTTTGGATGCATGAGAAGTATTCCCTCTCGATACAAGGTTTAGGCTAGCAAGGTTGTTTAAAGCAAACACAAGTATGAACCGGTATAACAAAACTCACATAAAAGACATATTGCAAGCATTATAAGACTCTACACCGTCTTCCTTGTTGTTCGACCCTTACTAGAAAATATCTAGACCTTAGAGAGACCAATTATGCAAACCAAATTTTAGCAAGCTCTATGTATTTCTTCACTAATAGGTGCAAAGTATATGATGCAAGAGCTTAATCATGAGCACAACAATTGCCAAGTATCAAATTATTCAAGACATTATACCAATTACCACATGTAGCATTTCCCGTTTCCAACCATATAACAATGAACGAAGCAGTTTCAACCTTCGCCATGAATATTAAAAGTAAAGCTAAGAACACATGTGTTCATATGAACCAGCGGAGCGTGTCTCTCTCGCACACAAGCATTTATTCAGAGAATCAAAATAACAAAACAAAAATAAAACACACAGACGCTCCAAGTAAAGTACATAAGATGTGACCGAATAAAAATATAGTTTCAAGAGAAGTGACCTGATAATTTGTCGATGAAGAAGGGGATGCCTTGGGCATCCCCAAGCTTAGACGCTTGAGTCTTCTTGAAATATGCAGGGATGAACCACGGGGGCATCCCCAAGCTTAGACTTTTCACTCTTCTTGATCATATTGTATCATCCTCCTCTCTTGACCCTTGAAAACTTCCTCCACACCAAACTCGAAACAAACTCATTAGAGGTTTAGTGCATAATCAAAAATTCACATGTTCAGAGGTGACACAATCATTCTTAACACTTCTGGACATTGCACAAAGCTACTGGAAGTTAATGGAATAAAGAAATCCATCCAACACAGCAAAAGAGGCAATGTGAAATAAAAGGCAGAATCTGTCAAAACAGAACAGTCCGTAAAGACGAATTTTTTAGAGGCACCAGACTTGCTCAAATGAAAATGCTCAAATTGAATGAAAGTTGCGTACATATCTGAGGATCACTCACGTAAATTGGCAGAATTTTCTGAGTTACCTACAGAGAATTCAACCCAAATTCGTGACAGCAAGAAATCTGTTTCCGTGCAGTAATCCAAATCTAGTATGAACCTTACTATCAAAGACTTTACTTGGCACAACAATGCAATAAAGTAAGATAAGGAGAGGTTGCTACAGTAGTAACAACTTCCAAGACACAAATATAAAACAAAATTACTGTAACAAAATAAACACATGGGTTATCTCCCAAGAAGTGCTTTCTTTATAGCCATTAAGATGGGCTCAGTAATTTCAATGATGCACTCCCAAGAAATAAGAGTTGAAGCAAAAGAGAGCATCAAGAAGCAAATTCAAAAAACATTTAAGTCTAACCCACTTCCTATGCAAAGGAATCTTGTACACAAATGAATTCATGAAGAACAAAGTGACAAGCATAGGAAGATAAAACAGGAGTAACTTCAAGATTCTCAACATAAAGAGGAGAAACTTAATATTATTAAGATGCATATAACCATATTTCCCTCTCTCATAATAACTTTCAGTAGCATCATTGATGAAATCCACAATATACCCATCACTTGAAACATTCTTATCATGATTCATATGCATAGAAGTATCATTAATTTTGGCATAAGAAGAGTTCTTCTCATTAATAGTAATTGGAGCAAGATTATTATCAAGAATTTGAACATGGTAAACAAGTTGCATACTAAGGGAATTGTTTTTGGCAATCCAATCATAACTATGACAAGTTTCATAAGGATAGTTATAACCTATATCATAGCATTCTTTATAATAATCATCAAAGGTCGGAGGCATAGTGTAATTATAAGAAATAGAATAGTTATCTTTCACCGTATGTTCATCTGTGACCATACCATCATTGTTACTAGAAGGAGATGTATCAATCATATAATGATCAGTAGCAAAAGGATTTTCAAACACCTCATCCCCAAGCTTAGAGCTTTCTATATCATTATGGGAGGAAGCATGGATAGTACTGATACTATGGCAATTATTATCATCATCATTTTCAGAATTAGTTTCCCAGAGATTTGCAATATCAAAAGTAGTGTGCTCCTTCAAACCATGATCACTAATGTAGGTAAAGGGCATAGGAAGATCATTGTATTCAAATTCATTATCATAATAATCATCAGGAGCAACATACTTACAGTTACCTATCGTTATCTCATACACGCGGGGATATGCCATTACCTCTTTCTCTTTATTCCCCTTCTTCTTCTTCTTCTTCTTCTTCTTCTTCTTCGTTCCCTTCTTCTTCTTCTTCTTCTTCTCTTCCTTCTCTTCTTCTTCTTCTTCAGGAGGAAGAGGCTCGAAGGGAGGCTTCTCCACATAACCTGATTTATTTCCAAAAACAATAGAAGAAACTTGGGAGGATTCCTCCTTCTCATTAATAAGTTCAAAACACACAACGGTCCTATCATATTTTGGCAAGGTGTCATCTTCTAAAATATTTTGTATGTAAGTATTTGTATGGCAATTATCAATGCAATAAGAAAAACACCCATGCAGGACATCATCAATATCAAGATCACTCATATGTAACAAAGAGATTTTTCTTGATAACTCTTCACACCAAAAAAATAAAGTAAGTTCATCATGCTGATTAGGAGTAATTTCATCATCACAATACAAATTTGCAGCACTCATGGGGTTCAAATTATCATTAGAGGAGCATTGAAAATTAAAATGACCCACTCTATGGCAAACTTCACAAATAAAAGGATAGAGGGCACAAACTTTTTTACCAAGATCATCTAGAGCCCTAGACCACTTCCTAGTTTTTTCATTGATATGATGGATACAATATTCATCTTCGATTTGATTAATTCCACAAGGTCTATGTATTCCACAAAAATTAGAATGCTTATAGGAAATAGCATTCTTAGGAGTTTGAGCATGTTTATGGCAATCATTAACAACAATTTCATCCTTCATGCAAGCATCTTTAAAAGGTTCATGATACTTATCAAAATTCTTCTTAGGCAATTCAAAATGAGAGGCAAAAGCTTTATAAAGATTTGCAGCAACTTGAGAGTCAAGACCATAAGTAGCACTCATATTTCGAAATTTACCAGTATCCATAAAAGTTTCAATGCATTCATAATCATAATTTATACCTGACTCTTTACCTTTGTTGTTCTCCCATCCTTCAGTGTTCTCCTCAATCCGATTAAGAAGATCCCACCTAGCTTCAACCTCCTTGCCTGTGAAAGATCCCTCCGAACAGGCATCTAGATAGTCCTTGTTATGTCCTGAAAGCCTTGCATAAAAATTATTAATAATAACATTACGGGGGAGCTCATGAATGGGACATTTGAGAATTAGTGACTTCAATCTCCCCCATGCTTGAGAAATACTCTCTCCATCACGAGGATAAAAGTTATAAATGTAATTCCTATCAATATGCACTTCATGAGGAGGATAAAATTTAGAATAAAAGAGAGATACAATTTCCTCCCAACCAAGAGAATGACTATTCTTCAGCAATTTATACCAATGCGCCGCTTTACCAGCCAGCGAAAAAGAGAATAGTTTCTTCCTCACTTCATCCATAGAGATACCTGCACACTTGAATAACCCGCATAATTCATGCAAAAACAGTAAATGATCTCCAGGGTGGACAATTCCATCCCCTTCATAACGGTTATCCATAACACGTTCAATAATTTTCATGGGTATCTTGAAAAGGAATACTTTCAGTAGGTGGATTTAAAATATCACAAGCATCATTAGAGTTATCGCATTTATCAGAGCAAAACATTTCTTCCAAAGCTGAGGAGCAAAAAAGATTATTTTTATATAAACTAGCTTCCCCAAGCTTAGACTTCTCCATAGCATTAGCAGTAATTGCGTTCATACTAATAACATTGCTACTAGCATGCAAATAAGGTTCCATAGGTTTTTTAATTTTCGCATCAAATAATTCATGTCTTAACTTAGGAAATAGAATAAGAAGCTCATTGTTGTCCATTATGCCTTACTAGTGTAAACAAGAAACAAAAAGATGCAATTGCAGGATCTAAAGGAAATAGCTTCGAGCACTTACAACAGCGCCGGAAAATAGCTTAGTAGCTGGGACCAGCGTGTGAGTGCCTTTTACCTTTCCTCCCCGGCAACGGCGCCAGAAAATAGCTTGATGTCTACGCTCGCTTCTATTCTTGTAGACAGTGTTGGGCCTCCAAGAGCAGAGGTTTGTAGAACAGCAGCAAGTTTTCCCTTAAGTGGATCACCCAAGGTTTATCGAACTCAGGGAGAAAGAGGTCAAGGATATCCCTCTCAAGCAACCCTGCGATCACAATGCAAGAAGTCTCTTGTGTCCCCAACACACCCAATACACTTGTCAGATGTATAGGTGCACTAGTTCGGCGAAGAGATAGTGAGATGCAAATGATATGGATGAATATGAGTAGCAATAGCAATCTGAATGAAATATGGCAGCGAGTAAACATGCAACTAACGAGTAAACAAACGGAGATTCGATGTTTGGAAACAAGGCCTAGGGATCCTACTTTCACTAGTGGACACTCTCAATATTGATCACATAATAAAACCACTCTACACTCTCTTGTTGGATGATGAACACCGCTATTTGTGTAGGGCTACAAGAGCACCTCAATGCCGGAGTTAACAAGCTCCACAACATTCGATATTCATATTTAAATAACCTTAGAGTGCATGATAGATCAACACAATTATACCGAGTAATAACATAGCATGCACACTGTTACCGACAAGCTATGAAAGGGGGAATAGATCACATTAATACCATCATAGTAATAGTTAACTTCATAATCTACAAGAGATCACAATCATAGCATATACCAAGTACTTCATGATGCACACACTGTCACAATTACATCATGGAGGAGGAATAGGCTACTTTAATAACATCACTAGAGTAGCACATAGATGATATTCAACTAGATCACAAAGAGAGAGAGATGAACCACATAGCTACAGCGGAGCCCTCAGCCCCAGGGGTGAATTACTCCCTCCTCATCATGGAGACAGCGATGGCGGTGAAGATGGCGGTGGAGATGGCGGTGGAGATGACTCCGGGGGCAATTCCCCGTCCCGGCAGGGTGCCGGAACAGAGACTTCTGTCCCCCGAATTGGAGTTTCGCGATGGCGGCGGCTCTGGAAGGTTTTCTCGGGTTTCGTCAATCCAGGTAGGGTTTTCACGACGGAGGCCTTAAGTAGGCGGAAGGGCGGCGTCAGAGGGGCCCTGGTGGGGCCACACCATAGGGTGGCGCGCCCACCCCCTGGCCGCGCCGCCTTGTGGGGTGGGGCCCTCTGGCTCCCCTCTGGCCCTCCTTCGGTGCTCTGGAAGCTTCCGGGAAAAATAAGGTTCTGGGCGTTGATTTCGTCCAATTCCGAGAATATTTCCTTACTAGGATTTCTGAAACCAAAAACAGCAGAAAACAGCAACTGGCACTTCGGCATCTCGTCAATAGGTTAGTTCCGGAAAATGCATAATAATGACATATAATGTGTATAAAACATGTGAATATCATCATAAAAGTAGCATGGAACATAAGAAATTATAGATATGTTTGAGACGTATCAACGCTGCATAAGCATCTCCATCTCCATGTAGTATTCATCGACAGTCTTCACACCTTGTCTCAGTAGAGTCAGCTTATCATATATATTCCACAAGTAATTTGTAGGCACAAAGCGAGAAGTCATCGCCTCCTTCATGGCACGCCATGTGCGTATAGGTTGCTCACCATCCTCAGCACAGTTACGAACAAACGCATCCCACCAACGCAAAGCATAGCCATCAAATTCGGAAGAAGCAAGCTTGATCTTCCTATCTTCAGTGTAGTGCGGATGTAGATTCCATAGCTTCTCAATCTTGAGCTCCCAAGTGAGACATTCTTCAACATCAGCACCGCCTTCAAACTTGGGTATGGAGAATTTTGGCTTACCCAATCCGTCTTCCTCATCATGTCCACGACCATTGCGGCCAAGTGGAGCCCGCTCTAGCGCTGACCGTAGACAACCAATGATACTCACACAAAGGCGATATAATGGGGCAATGCAACTATATGTGGGAAAGATTGCAATGCACACGAGAGATGCTAGCAAAGCTCAACGAAACAGGCACAAGATTGCTCAACTACAGGTGCAGTAAAGTAAACTTAGGCCTTCACTTGATTGAACTAGCACGACCCTTTTCTTTTTTGGATTTTTTTCTTTTGGATAACACACGCAGCTATGTAGCTCTTTTTGCTTCTTTTCATTTTTCTTTTTTTTTTTGATTTTCTGACACAACTCCTTGATAACACGGCCAACAGAAAAATGCAAAGCACCGATAACCTAACGAGCAGCCTGTCGAGCGGTAAAACTAGTCTCTTCTGGGGAAGTTCCTAATCACTTTATATCGAAAGGCTGTGTCTATGGTTGGGAACAAGCACACTGTACGCTATGTGGACTCGGAGTAACAAAAATGGACACTAGATGACAAAGTAACACAAGATAATAGAGTAAACTCAAACCCTAAAAGACTAGATGGAAAGAAAAGATACGCAAAAACAACTACGAAAAGCGACTAAAACTTGAGATTAGTGCAATCTAAGGCTATGGCAAACCCTAACCCTAACTTTTTATGGCTTTTTCTGGATAGGAAAACACTCACAACTCAACTATGGGGTGGATTGTGGATGGCTTACCGAGGAAAACTGGAAATCTGATACCAAGATGATAAGGGGTGGCCCGATCTTCTCAGTAAGCAACGGTGGTGATGATGATCACGGGGTGATGGCAGCGGAGAAACACGATGATGTAGTGGATGATAACTTGTATGACGCAACGAGATCTCTCGATTGGTCCCTGTCGCCAATGCAATAGCTCTCAACCCTGCAAGATATTCTCAACTCCACACACTTGCGCACGTAGCCGCCGACCACGAAGCGGTAAGTTGCAACCGTCTAATTCCCAATGGAACAGCAGATCACACAAGACTTTATCAGGATCTACACAATATCAAGCAATATGGTGTAGGGAATTCAATAGTTTTGCAGAGCAAACAACTAAGAACTAGGGTTTATCTTAAACGTGGTCTAAAGCAGTGATACGTCTCCGACGTATCGATAATTTCTTATGTTCCATGCCACATTATTGATGATATCTACATGTTTTATGCACACTTTATGTCATATTTATGCGTTTTCGGAACTAACCTATTGACGAGATGCCGAAAGGCCAGTTGCTGTTTTCTGCTGTTTTTGGTTTCAGAAATCCTAGTAAGGAAATGTTTTCGGAATCGGACGAAATCAACACCGGAGATCTTATAATTTCGGGAAGTTTCCAGAGCACCGGAGAAAAGTCAGAGGGGAGCCAGGGGGGCCCCACCCCACAGGGCGGCGCGGCCCAAGGGGGGGGGCGCGCCCCCCTATCATCTGGGCACCCCGTGGCCCCTCCGACTCCGCCTCTCCGCCTATATAATCGTCCCTGACCTAAAAACCTCGACCAGTTCGACGAAACCAGAGAAAACCATCCAGAGCCGCCGCCATCGCGAAACTCCAATTCGGGGGACAGAAGTCTCTGTTCCGGCACCCTGCCGGGACGGGGAATTGCCCCTGGAGTCATCTCCACCGCCGTCTCCACCGCCATCTTCACCGCCATCGCTGTCTCCATGACGAGGAGGGAGTAATTCACCCCCGGGGCTGAGGGCTCCGCTGTAGCTATGTGGTTCATCTCTCTCTTTATGTGATCTAGTTGAATATCATCTATGTGCTACTCTAGTGATGTTATTAAAGTACTTTATTCCTCCTGCGCGGTGTAATTGTGACAGTGTGTGCATCGTGTAGTACTTGGCGTGGGGTATGATTGTGATCTCTTGTAGATTATGAAGTTAACTATTGCTATGTTAGTATTGATATGATCTATGCCTCCTTCATAGTGTGATGGTGACAGTGTGCATGCTATGTTAGTTCTCGGTGTAATTGTGTTGATCTATCTTACACTCTAAGGTTATTTAAATATGAATATCGAATGTTGTGGAGCTTGTTAACTCCGGCATTGAGGTGCTCTTGTAGCCCTACACAGCTAGTGGTGTTCATCATCCAACAAGAGGGTGTAGAGTAGTCCTATTATGTGATCATTGTTGAGAGTGTGCACTAGTGAAAGCAGGATCCCTGGGCCTTGCTTCCAAGCATTGAATCTTCGTTTGTTTACTGTTTTGTTGCATGTTTACTCGCTGCCATATTTTATTCAGATTGGTATTACCACTCATACTCATCCATATTACTTGCATCTCACTATCTCTTCACCGAACTAGTGCACCTATACATCTGACAAGTGTATTTGGTGTGTTCAAGAGACTTCTTGCATTGTGATCGCAGGGTTGCTTGAGAGGGATATCTTTGACCTCTTCCTCCCTGAGTTCGATAAACCTTGGGTGATCCACTTAAGGGAAACTTGCTGCTGTTCTACAAACCTCTGCTCTTGGAGGCCCAACACTGTCTACAAGAATAGAAGCTCCCGTAGACATCAAGCAGCTAGGGGGGTTGATGTCTACGTTGCCCCTCCTTTCCTGTAGACAGTGTTGGGCCTCCAAGAGCAGAGGTTTGTAGAACAGCAGCAAGTTTTCCCTTAAGTGGATCACCCAAGGTTTATCGAACTCAGGGAGGAAGAGGTCAAAGATATCCCTCTCATGCAACCCTGCAACCACAAAGCAAGAAGTCTCTTGTGTCCCCAACACACCAAATAGGTGCACTAGTTCGGCGAAGAGATAGTGAAATACATGTGGTATGAATATATATGAGCAGTAGCAACGGTGCCGAGAAAATAGCTTCTTTGGCGTGTAGTTGATGGTGGTAGTATTGCAGCGATAGTAACACGGTGAAACAAGAAACAAGCAGTAGTAACGCAGCAGTATTTAGGAACAAGGCCTAGGGATTAGACTTTCACTAGTGGACACTCTCAACATTGATCACATAACAGAATAGATAAATGCATACTCTACACTTTTGTTGGATGATGAACACATTGCGTAGGATTACACGAACCCTCAATGCCGGAGTTAACAAGCTCCACAATTACTGTTCATATTTTAGTAACCTTGTAGTGTAAGATAGATCAACAGATTAAACCAAGTACTAACATAGCATGCACACTGTCACCTTCATGCATATGTAGGAGGAATAGATCACATCAATATTATCATAGCAATAGTTAACTTCGCAATCTACAAGAGATCATGATCATAGCATAAACCAAGTACTAACACGGTGCACACACTGTCACCTTTACACACGTGCAGGAGGAATAAAACTACTTTAATAACATTGCTAGAGTAGCACATAGATAAATTGTGATACAAACTCATATGAATCTCAATCATGTAAAGCAGCTCATGAGATTATTGTATTGAGGTACATGGAAGAGAGATGAACCACATAGCTACCGGTACAGCCCCGAGCCTCGATGGAGAACTACTCCCTCCTCATGGGAGCAGCAGCGGTGATGAAGATGGCGATGGAGATGGCAGCGGTGTCGATGGAGAAGCCTTCCGGGGGCACTTCCCCGCTCCGGCAGCGTGCCGGAACAGAGACTCTGTCCCCGGATCTTGGCCTCGCGATGGCGGCGGCTCGGAAGGTTTACTGTGGTTTTCGTCGAACGCATCGGGGTTTTCGATCCAGGGGCTTTATATAGGCGAAGAGGCGGCGCAGAGGGTCGAAGGGCGGCGACACCATAGGGCGGCGCGGCGGGGCCTGGGCCGCGCCAGCCTAGGGTGCAGGGCCAGTGCCCCCTCCGGTCCTTCCCGGGTGTTACGGATGCTTCCGGTGAAAATAGGAACTTGGGCGTTGATTTCGTCCGATTCCGAGAATATTTCGTTACTAGGATTTCTGAAACCAAAAACAGCGAAAACAGGAGCGCGCACTTCGGCATCTTGTTAATAGGTTAGTTCCAGAAAATGCACGAATATGACATAAAGTGTGCATAAAACATGTAGATAACATCAATAATGTGGCATGGAACATAAGAAATTATCGATACGTCGGAGACGTATCAGCATCCCCAAGCTTAGTTCTGCTCGTCCCGAGCAGGTAAAACGATAACACAGATAATTTCTGGAGTGACATGCCATCATAACCTTGATCATACTATTTGTAAAGCATATGTAGTGAATGCAGCGATCAAAACAATGTATATGACATGAGTAAACAAGTGAATCATATAGCAAAGACTTTTCATAAATAGTACTTCAAGACAAGCATCAATAAGTCTTGCATAAGAGTTAACTCATAAAGCAATAATTCAAAGTAAAGGTATTGAAGCAACACAAAAGAAGATTAAGTTTCAGCGGTTGCTTTCAACTTGTAACATGTATATCTCATGGATATTGTCAACATAGAGTAATATAACAAGTGCAATATGCAAATATGTAGGAATCAATGCACAGTTCACACAAGTGTTTGCTTCTTGAGATGGAGAAAAATAGGTGAACTGACTCAACATAAAAGTAAAAGAATGGCCCTTCGCAGAGGGAAGCAGGGATAAATCATGTGCTAGAGCTTTTCAAGTTTTAAAATCATATAGAGAGTATAAAAGTAAAGTTTTGAGAGGTGTTTGTTGTTGTCAACGAATGGTAATGGGTACTCTAACTACCTCGCCAACCAGACTTTCAAGAGCGGCTCCCATGAAGGACGTTATCTCTACCAGCAAGGTAGATCATCCCTCTTCTCTTTTGTTTACACATGTATTTTAGTTTTTATTTATTTATGGGTGACACTCCTCCCAACCTTTGCTTACACAAGCCATGGCTAACCGAATCCTCGGGTGCCTACCATCAATCTCATACCATGGAGGAGTGTCTATTTGCAAAATTAAGTTGCTTTGCTGATGAATCAGAGCAAAACATGTGAAGAGAATTATTAATGCAAGTTGTAATTAATTGGGGCTGGGAACCCCATTGCCAGCTCTTTTTGCAAAATTATTGGATAAGCGGATGTGCCACTAGTCCATTATGAAAGTCTGTCAAAAGTAAATGACAAGGTTGAAAGATAAACACCACATACTTCCTCATGAGCTATAAAACATTAACACAAATTGAGAAGCATTTTGAAGGTTTAAAGGTAGCACATGAAGTATTTACTTGGAATGGCAGAAAATACCATGTAGTAGGTAGGTATGGTGGACACAAATGGCATAGTGGTTGGCTCAAGGATTTTGGATGCATGAGAAGTATTCCCTCTCGATACAAGGTTTAGGCTAGCAAGGCTTATTTGAAACAAACACAAGGATGAACCGGTGCAGCAAAACTTACATAAAAGACATATTGAAAACATTATAAGACTCTACACCGTCTTCCTTGTTGTTCAAACTCAATACTAGAAATTATCTAGACCTTAGAGAGACCAATTATGCAAACCAAATTTTAGCATGCTCTATGTATTTCTTCATTAATAGGTGCAAAGTATATGATGCAAGAGCTTAAACATGAGCACAGCAATTGCCAAGTATCACATTACCCAAGACATTATAGCAATTACTACATGTATCATTTTCCAATTCCAACCATATAACAATTTAACGAAGAAGAAACTTCGCCATGAATACTATGAGTAGAAACTAAGGACATACTTGTCCATATGCTACAGCGGAGCGTGTCTCTCTCCCACACAAGCATGATGTAATCCAATTTATTCAAACACAAACAAAAACAAAAACAAACAGACGCTCCAAGTAAAGTACATAAGATGTGACTGAATAAAAATATAGTTTCAGGGGAGGAACCTGATAATGTTGTCGATGAAGAAGGGGATGCCTTGGGCATCCCCAAGCTTAGACGCTTGAGTCTTCTTGATATATGCAGGGGTGAACCACCGGGGCATCCCCAAGCTTAGAGCTTTCACTCTCCTTGATCATGGTATATCATCCTCCTCTCTTGACCCTTGAAAACTTCCTTCACACCAAACTCGAAACAAACTCATTAGAGGGTTAGTGCATAATCAAAAACTCACATGTTCAGAGGTGACACAATCATTCTTAACACTTCTGGACATTGCTCAAAGCTACTGGAAGATAATGGAACAAAGAAATCCACCCAACACAGCGAAAGAAGCAATGCGAAATAAAAGGCAGAATCTGTCAAAACAGAACAGTCCGTAAAGACGAATTTTAAAATGGCACCAGACTTGCTCAGATGAAAATGCTCAAATTGAATGAAAGTTGCATACATATCTGAGGATCACTCACGTAAATTGGCATAATTTTCTGAGTTACCTACAGAGAATTTTGCCCAGATTCGTGACAGCAAAGAAAACAGTTTCTGTGCAGTAATCCAAATCTAGTATTGACTTTACTATCAAAGACTTTACTTGGCACAACAAAACACAAAACTAAGATAAGGAGAGGTTGCTACAGTAGTAAACAACTTCCAAGACACAAATATAAAACAAAGTACTGTAGCAAAATAACACATGGGTTATCTCCCAAGAAGTTCTTTCTTTATAGCCATTAAGATGGGCTCAGCAGTTTTAATGATGCACTCGCAAGAAATAGTATTTGAAGCAAAAGAGAGCATCAAGAGGCAAATTCAAAACACATTTAAGTCTAACATGCTTCCTATGCAAAGGAATCTTGTAAATAAACAAGTTCATGAAGAGCAAAGTAACAAGCATAGGAAGATAAAACAAGTGTAGCTTCAAAAATTTCAGCACATAGAGAGGTGTTTTAGTAACATGAAAATTTCTACAACCATATTTTCCTCTCTCATAATAACTTTCAGTAGCATCATGAGCAAACTCAACAATATAACTATCACATAAAGCATTCTTATCATGAGTCTCATGCATAAAATTATCACTACTCCCAACATAAGCATAGTTATTCTTATTAATTGTAGTATGAGCAAATTCAACAAAGTAGCTATCATTATTATTCTCATCAAGTGTAGGAGGCATAGTATTATCATCATAAAAATTACTCTCCATAGTAGGTGGCACCAAAAGACCGCTATCATTATAATCATCATAAATAGGAGGCAAAGTATCATCAAAGAAAATTTTCTCCTCAATGCTTGGGGGACTAAAAATATCATGCTCATCAAAGCCAGCTTCCCCAAGCTTAGAATTTTCCATATCATTAGCAACAATGGTGTTCAAAGCGTTCATACTAATATCATTGCTACTAGCAAGCAAATAAGATTCCATGGGTTTTTTAATTTTCGCATTAAACCATTCATGTCTTGACTCAGGAAATAGAATAAAAAGCTCACAGATGTTGTCCATTATGCCTTACTAGTGTAAACAAGAAACAAAAAGTTACAATTGCAGGATCTAAAGGAAATAGCTTCG
The DNA here is from genome assembly GCF_019359855.2 of Lolium perenne. NCBI lineage: Eukaryota > Viridiplantae > Streptophyta > Magnoliopsida > Poales > Poaceae > Lolium > Lolium perenne. The sequence goes on along the minus strand of NC_067244.2, from coordinate 22,509,933 downwards.
AGTACTTACAACACCGGAAAATAGCTTAGTAGCTGAGATACGGAGTGTGAGTACCTTTTACCTTTCCTCCCCGGCAACGGCGCCAGAAAATAGCTTGATGTCTACGTTCCCCCTCCTTTCCTGTAGACAGTGTTAGGCCTCCAAGAGCAGAGGTTTGTAGAACAGCAGCAAGTTTTCCCTTAAGTGGATCACCCAAGGTTTATCGAACTCAGGGAGGAAGAGGTCAAAGATATCCCTCTCATGCAACCCTGCAACCACAAAGCAAGAAGTCTCTTGTGTCCCCAACACACCAAATAGGTGCACTAGTTCGGCGAAGAGATAGTGAAATACAGGTGGTATGAATATATATGAGCAGTAGCAACGGTGCCTGAAAATAGCTTGCTGGCGTGTAGTTGATGGTGGTAGTATTGCAGCAGTAGTAACACAGTGAAACAGTAAACAAGCAGTAGTAACGCAGCAGTATTTAGGAACAAGGCCTAGGGATTAGACTTTCACTAGTGGACACTCTCAACATTGATCACATAACAGAATAGATAAATGCATACTCTACACTTTTGTTGGATGATGAACACATTGCGTAGGATTACACGAACCCTCAATGCCGGAGTTAACAAGCTCCACAATTACTGTTCATATTTTAGTAACCTTGTAGGGTAAGATAGATCAACAGATTAAACCAAGTACTAACATAGCATGCACACTGTCACCTTCATGCATATGTAGGAGGAATAGATCACATCAATATTATCATAGCAATAGTTAACTTCGCAATCTACAAGAGATCATGATCATAGCATAAACCAAGTACTAACACGGTGCACACACTGTCACCTTTACACACGTGCAGGAGGAATAAAACTACTTTAATAACATTGCTAGAGTAGCACATAGATAAATTGTGATACAAACTCATATGAATCTCAATCATGTAAAGCAGCTCATGAGATTATTGTATTGAGGTACATGGAAGAGAGATGAACCACATAGCTACCGGTACAGCCCCGAGCCTCGATGGAGAACTACTCCCTCCTCATGGGAGCAGCAGCGGTGATGAAGATGGCGATGGAGACGGCAGCGGTGTCGATGGAGAAGCCTTCCGGGGGCACTTCCCCGCTCCGGCAGCGTGCCGGAACAGAGACTCCTGTCCCTCAGATCTTGGCCTCGCGATGGCGGCTCTGGAAGGTTTCTGTGGTTTTCGTCGAACGCATCAGGGTTTTCGATCCAGGGGCTTTATATAGGCGAAGAGGCGGCGCAGGAGGGTCGAAGGGGCGACGACACCATAGGGCGGCGCGGCCAGGGCCTGGGCCGCGCCGGCCTAGGGTCTGGGGGCCCAGTGCCCCCCCTCTGGTCCTTCCCGGGTGTTCTGGATGCTTCCGGTGAAAATAGGAACTTGGGCGTTGATTTCGTCCGATTCCGAGAATATTTCGTTACTAGGATTTCTGAAACCAAAAACAGCGAGAAACGAGAGCGGCACTTCGGCATCTTGTTAATAGGTTAGTTCCAGAAAATGCACGAATATGACATAAAGTGTGCATAAAACATGTAGATAACATCAATAATGTGGCATGGAACATAAGAAATTATCGATACGTCGGAGACGTATCAGGGGTGTCCTGGGCACTTATATAGGAGTTCAGGACGACCTCAGGTCGAAAAAGTACGAAAATAACCGACCCAGGACAGATATGGTTGAGACAGACTCGGAGTCGGCCGGTCGGGAGGCCGGTCGACCGGGTCTGGGACCGGCCGGTCCGGTTCAAACCGGGCCTGGCGCCGGGTGGTGACCGAGCGAAGCTCCTGGGCATACTGGATAGTGCCCGGATGGCACCAGCGCTGCGTCCGGTTGAAACCGGGCTGACCTGGCGCAGAATCCGGTCGGACCGGGTCTGTGACCGGATGAGCCGGCGCAAAATCCGGTCAGACCGGGCCTGGGACCGGCCTGAACTTCAGCTTCCCTTCTCGCGCATGCCTCCCGCTCCTCCCTCGCGCGTCCATGGGATGTCTTCATGTCCAGCTCCATGTCCAGCTTCACGTCCATCTTGACGTCCGTCTTCATGTCCAGGTGCTCCTCTACTCCTCGTGCGATGCTCGTCTCCTCTTGATACCTGATGATACATAAGTAATAGGACTTAGGCAGTATAAAGTTCTCATCAATCAAAGTATCGTTTAGAAACAAATTCACCTGTTGTTTAAGTAGCTTCGCACGAGCCCTTGTAATTAGTCCAATCCGAACTTCATTGGACTTGAGCTTCACAGCAGGTTCATCTTCATCTATCAATGACGGAGGTAGTGGTGTAGTAGGGATGTCCTCATCACATTGGGTTACAGATATATATTACTTTGAGTCAAAGGCCATGCATCGCCGCTGCCGTTAGCTGTTTGCCTCATGCGACTGCTAGCTTGGATGCTTGGGGTTGGGGCCTGAGCTCATCCCGCAGGATCCGTAGCCACTCCCCGGATCAAGTTCCTCCGGCGGTCCAGTTGCTACCTCTGTTCGCCCACTCACCGGCATCACGTCGGTAGCTGCCTTAAACTAGAGCCATGGATGCGTCTAGTATGAGCAGAGGAGCACTAGAGTAGAACAAGGAAGCGAGGACTGATAAACTGAATCGGAAATGGCTTGTTTAGTGCCTAGGTATAAATTTCCCCCATCTCTGGGGCCGGGCGGGCCATGGCATGGTTTTTCCCTCACTAAGATTCGCCAGTGCATGCAACCGCTCCCAACCATCAGCGATGGAGAAGGAGAATGCGATGGTCTTCACTGCCTAGAAGCTATCAGATCAGTCGATGGAGTGGGACAATCGGAGGCCCCCGTCACTTTAGCCACTGGAGTACATGCCCCAATCCACGTTGCCGAAGGAGTCTAGGCCCCCATCCCCTCGGCGATGAACAAGACGGCCACGGGAAGCGACTGCTGGATTGGGACCCATATGAGGAGGAGTCATATGTCGTGGCACCGAACCCCTATGACACAAACATTGTCGATGATTATTCGGAGGTAACTAGGGTTTGATATCTTCATTTTGTGTTAGATTCTGTCTGATGATGCTTGCATCTAGTGCCTAGGGTTAGGCCATGCTCACATCTGGTTCATAGGGTAATTGCTAGCGCGTATCTGTAATTTTGATCAATGGTTGATATTTTCAGATTTGGGGATTATGGATTTAAACTCACTCACTTAATTTATGCAATTAACTAAACTCACTCAATTAATTTATGCAAGTTAGAAATGCAAATAATTAAACTCACTCTATTATTTTTTTAAGATTTGGGGATTGTGGTCGTGCCTTTGATGATTTTTCGCCGATGATGAACTGTTGGGCACTCAAATGATTCATATGTTCAGGGTGTGATTTGTGAATCATTTGTGTGTACAAATTCGTTGTGCATGATCTTTGGTTCACTAACCCTATCCCTGAAAATAAATCCAGTGTTAAACTGAGGCTGCCTCATTTCTTTTTATCATGTTCATAATAGGATCATCTTTTGGTTGACTCGGTCCATCATGTTGCAATTCACTCGTACTTAAACGTTGCTATGTAACATGATGGCAATGAAGAGGTTGGCAGAGATGACAAGTGCTTCCACACGAAGGGGAAGTCGCTTGCCTCCATCCCGTCAACAGTCTCCAATGGATGGGAGGGGTGGGGAGCTGATGCGGAAAGTCCGAGTGACAGACCCATTTTTTGGTGGCCAATTTTCAGCTCCCCGAAAAATATTTGCAGGCCATGCTATTTTAAGGGATCTCCACGGGTTTTTTTTCGGCCCAAAAACGGAAACAAGGGGATGCAGAAAGTCCAGTGGTAGTCCCAGCTATATCTAGTTTTTGGTGGCCAATTGTCAGCTCCCCAGATAGTATTTCTAGGCTAGGCTATTTTCAGGAATCTAAACGGGTCCTTCTCCCGAAAACCGAAATGAAAAACTAGCCATTTTTTTGGGATTGACTGTTTTGCGTGGCCTGCTAGATATAGATAGATATTTCTGTTCACAAGTACACGTATCCGACAACTCATTTAGTGCCCTGAGTCAGGCGTGAGAACGGAGAGAAATTTAAGTTTTTTTATTAAATAATAACAAAACTAGGCTCCTTTGATTTATAGAATTTATATAGGAATTGTGTAGGATTTGGATCGACGAAATATTTTTCTTCACAAGTAATTTGATTCATAGAAACATATTCTATAGGAACTAATCATATACAGTACTTCCTCCGTTTCAGTTTACTAGTCCTAAGCGTATCCATAGGTCGTCAATTTGACCAATTTGACATAAGATATATATTTCAAAAATATATCATTAGAAACTTTAGGTTTATACTTTCTAATGGTATAATTTTTATGTTATATAATTTATATTATATAAAATAATGATCTAGGTACACGTTTTTTTCGAAATAATGATCTAGATACACGTGCATGCCTAGTAAACTGAGATAGAGGGAGTAGTAATCTTGTAGTGCAAATCACACTGAAAAGAATATTAGATCATATCTAATGAAAAATTTCTTTGCTAAAATCAAATATATTCCATCTTCTCTCATAGGATTTAAGTAGGCATGCTATTCCAATGCTATGTTTTAACTATTTTCATGTTTTTTCTATCCTATAAATCAAACGAGCCTTACGGGAAAGAAAATGATTTTTTTGTATGTGTGGACGCTGGACAAGTGGACATGCAATTGATCACGAGTTGGAAGGCTGTGCTCCGGTGTCCCCCCTGGCGAACGACGTTCAGGTGGTAAACGTGTGTTTGGTTCGTGACCAGAAAATATGGATGATCCCATCCCAAAAGCCGAATATTTCTGAGAAAGGCTGGATCATATGATCCGTGAATTTCATGATAATCTCACTAGCCGCCTGAGAATTCATGGCCGTCGACGCGACTCCGACACCAGCCACCGTCGTATGTGTGGCTCCCCAGCTCAGCGGCGGCCACCATGTCACGGCGAGCGGTGGGCTTGCTTTTCCACGTGGCTCCCCAGCTCGACATCGGCGGCCTCCAGGGCGCGGTAAGCGGCGGGCTTGATTTCAACGTGGCTCCCTAGCTCGGCGGTGGCGGCCTCCATGGCGTGGCGAGCAACAAGCTTGCTACGTCTGCGCCACATCCAGTCGACAGAAACGGCCTCGCTAAATATGTACGGGTAGTGACCTTGCTAGGCACGGGTAGGCGGCGGCCCGCTAGGTCCGGCCTCCACCACAAAAAGACCTGTTAATTACATATTAACCGGTGTGCTAATGGCATATTTATCTTGGTCTATTAATCATTAATTAAACATATTTTATCCCATCCCATCCTGTACATGTTTGCTCATAACCAAACACACATGTTAAGTCAACCCACGAAGGGGTATCAGCAGATCCTAGCCGTCTAAATAGAACACAGTTTAGAGGGGGAACACCGGAGCAATAGCCGAGTTGGAATTGTCTAAGGACGATGGAGCAAACGCGCGATGGTATCGTTCATCAGCAGTGCGAACAGTTGTATGCTGGACTAAACAGAGGAGTACACTGCTACGTGACTTGCCGTTTTTGGCAGAAATGGGGTTTCATGCAAGAGGTGGGAAGTCAATGTGAGGGTCAGTTTCGTGAACAGGGATACCATATCATAATTTGACGAAATTCGCGTGTCCAATTTAGTTCTAGTGCTGAACATGCAACTTTTTACGTGGCAAGACTTTTAGGGCTTGTTTACTTCTAGTATATTTATATGAATGTGAGGGAATTATTTTGTATCCCGAAAAATTCTCACTGGTCCGTTTATTTGTCCGGTTTTAAATGAAATAACCTGAGATATCCCCTTCCATCCCCTCTCATCCCTATATTTTTTACCTAAATTGAAAACTCTCTATCATACTAGTGTATTTTTTGGGAAAGTTATTTGAGGGGATTGGGTGAACACCAAATCCCCTTCCATCCCATACCTATTGGGAAGAATGTAGGGATACGTAGCATAGAAAACAAAAATTTTCCTACCGCGAGAACGCAATCCAAGCCAAGATGCAATCTAAAAGATGGGAGCAACGAGGGGATGAACGAGACTAACCCTTGAAGATTTCCAAAGCCTACAAGAGGAGGCTCTCGTTGCTGCGGTAGACGATCACTTGCCGCTTTCAAAAGCGCGTAGAAGATCTTGACGGTGCCATAATCGGGCAGCACCTCCGTACTCGGTCACACGTTCGGTGTTGATGACGACATCCTTCTCCCCGTTCCAGCGGGCAGCGGAAGTAGTAGATCCTCCTCGGAATCCCGGCAGCACGACGGCGTGGTGGCGGTGGTGGTGGAGAACTCCGGCATGGCTTCGCCTATGCGCTGCGGGAGTAGTATGTGGAGGAGGGGCGCTAGGGTTTGGGAGAGGGGGGCCTTGGGCACCGGCCACAAAGGGGGGCGGCCAAGGTTGGAGGCAAGAGTGGCCGGCCACCCTCCCCTTGTCCCTCTTTTTATAGGTGGAACCCCCAAGAGTTAGACTCCAAGTCTTCGAATAAGACCCCAACTCAAGAACTTGCCATAAGGTGGGAAACCTACCCAAGGGGGGAATCCCACTCAAGGTGGGACTCCCACCCCTTCCTTGGGGGGGGGGGGGGGTGGCCGGTGATACGTCTCAAACGTATCTATAATTTCTTATGTTCCATGCTACTTTTATGATGATACTCACATGTTTTATACATACTTTATGTCATATTTATGCATTTTCCGGCACTAACCTATTAACGAGATGCCGAAGAGCCGATTCTTTGTTTTTGCATTTTTGGTTTCAGAAATCCTAGTAAGGAAATATTCTCGGAATTGGACGAAATCAACGCCCAGGGGCCTATTTTCCACGAAACTTCCAGAAGACCGAGGGAGAAACGAAGTGGGGCCATGGGGCGCCGCCACACTAGGGCGGCGCGGCCTAGAGGGGGCCCGCACGGCCCTAGCGTGTGGGGCCCCCGTGACTCCTCCGACTCCGCCCTTCTGCCTAGTTAAAGCCTTCGTCGCGAAACCCCCAGTACCGAGAGCCACGATACGGAAAACCTTCCAGAGACGCCGCCGCCGCGAATCCCATCTCGGGGGATTCAGGAGATCGCCTCCGGCACCCTGCCGGAGAGGGGAATCATCTCCCGGAGGACTCTTCACCGCCATGGTCGCCTCCGGAGTGATGTGTGAGTAGTTCACCCCTGGACTATGGGTCCATAGCAGTAGCTAGATGGTTGTCTTCTCCTCTTGTGCTATCATTGTTAGATCTTGTGAGCTGCCTAACATGATCAAGATCATCTATTTGTAATGCTACATGTTGCGTTTGTTGGGATCCGATGAATATGGAATACTATGCTATGTTGATTATCAATCTATCATCTATGTGTTGTTTATGATCTTGCATGCTCTCCGTTATTAGTAGAGGCTCTGGCCAAGTCGTTACTTGTAACTCCAAGAGGGAGTATTTATGCTCGATAGTGGGTTCATGCCTCCATTAAACCTGGGACAGTGACAGAAAGTTCTAAGGTTGTGGATGTGCTGTTGCCACTAGGGATAAAACATCAATGCTATATCTAAGGATGTATTTGTTGATTACATTACGCACCATACTTAATGCAATTGTCTGTTGATTGCAACTTAATACTGGAGGGGGTTCAGATGATAACCTGAAGGTGGACTTTTTAGGCATAGATGCATGCTGGATAGCGGTCTATGTACTTTGTCGTAATGCCCAAATTGAATCTCACAATACTCATCATAACATGTATGTGCATGGTCATGCCCTCTTTATTTGTCAATTTCCCAACTGTAATTTGTTCACCCAACATGCTATTTATCTTATGGGAGAGACACCACTAGTGAACTGTGGACCCCGGTCCATTCTTTTACATCGAATACAATCAACTGCAATACTTGTTCTACTGTTTTCTGCAAACATCATCATCCACACTATATATCTAATCCTTTGTTACAGCAAGCCGGTGAGATTGACAACCTCACTGTCACGTTGGGGCAAAGTAATTTGGTTGTGTTGTGCAGGTTCCACGTTGGCGTCGGAATCCCTGGTGTTGCGCCGCACTACACTCCGTCACCAACAACCTTCAACGTGAATGTTGGCTCCTACTGGTTCGATAAACCTTGGTTTCTTACTGAGGGAAACTTGCTGCTGTACTCATCACACCTTCCTCTTGGGGTTCCCAACGGACGAGTGCTTTACCGTCACAAGGAAGCTACTTTCTGGCGACGTTGCAATTCCACGTCAACTACACGCCAGCAGCAAATTTCTGGCGCCGTTGCCGAGGAGATCAAGACACGCTGCAAGGGGAGTCTCCACCTCCAATCTCTTTACTTTGTTTTTGTCTTGCTTTGCTTTACTTTTATTCACTACTGTGTTTGCTGCACTAAAACAAAACACAAAAAAATTAGTTGCTAGTTTTACTTTATTTACTGTCTTGTTTGCAATCTCCATATAAAAACACAAAAAAATTAGTTATTAGCATTTACCTTATTTTTGTTACCATGACTAGTCCTGTAGTTGTTACTCTATCACCCGAGGAATCGATCTTCACTTTTAAACAAAGGGGTGAAGAGGGTTTTAAAGAAGCTTGGTCTAGAATTTTTGATTCTTATAATAAAACTGAACCTAAAATGACACTAAGTTTGCTTCTTAGTAATTTTTATTTTGGGCTTATTCTTCGCTATAGATATGCCTTAGATGCTGTAGTGGGAGGAGATTTTCTTCACTGTGATGGGGATCAAGCTTTTAATGCCGTAAAAAAATTGGTTGCATCATCTAGCTCCACTAATAATTATGATCCATCCCTTGTTAGTATTTATAATAGATTGAACACTCTTCAGACAAATGTATCTTGCTTAAAAGAAGGGTATGGTCGGATTCGTGAGCATTTTGATTATGTTCCAATAAACTCTGAACCATCAATGTGGGACCCCACTATTAAAGTTACTATTGATGGTAAATTTTTTGATGCTCGTTGTGATATTATGACTGAATTTTGCCTTATGCCTGAAAATATTTACGAATCTTTGACGCTTTGGGGACTTACTGAAGGTGGAGAAGGAATAACTCTCACTGATAACTCTGTTATAATTCCCAAGGGAATAGCTGAAGGAGTATTCACAAACCTTCTTGGAAAAACGGTATCCACTGATTATCTCTTATTGAATGTGTTGGTACAGGACAAATCACACTTGGAAGATCCCTGCTAAACCTCTTCGGAGTAACCATAGATGTGGAAAAAGGCACTCTAAGTTCCTCCATACCTGGATGCCATCATATATTCCCTAAACCAAAGAGTAAGAAGGGTAAGCACAGAACCTCTGGTAAGAATGCCAATGCTTCGTCTCTTGATAACACTTGATATACACTTTCTGCGCCTAGCTGAAAGGCGTTAAAGAAAAGCGCTTATGGGAGACAACCCATGATTTTACTACACTTTGTTTTATATTTGAGTCTTGGAAGTTGTTACTACTGTAGCAACCTCTCCTTATCTTAATTTTGTTGCATTGTTGTGCCAAGTAAAGTCTTTGATAGTAGAGTTGATACTAGATTTGGATTGCTGCGCAGTAACAGATTTCTTACTGTCACGAATTTGAGTCGCCCCGTCTGTAGGTAACTCAGAAAATTATGCCAATTTACGTGCGTGATCCTCAGATATGTACGCAACGTTCATTCAATTTGAGCATTTTCATCTGAGCAAGTTTAGTGCCCCAGAAAAATACGTCTTTACGTACTGTTCTGTTTTGACAGATTCTGCCTTTTATTTCGCATTGCCTGTTTTGCTATGTTTGATGGATTTTTCTATTCCATTAACTTTCAGTAGCTTTGTGCAATGTCCAGAAGTGTTAAGGATGATTGTGTCACATCTGAATATGTGAATTTTTGATTATGCACTAACCCTCTAATGAGTTGTTTTGAGTTTGGTGTGGAGGAAGTTTTCAAGGATCAGGAGAGGAGGATGATACAATATGATCAAGGAGAGTGAAAGCTCTAAGCTTGGGGATGCCCCCGGTGGTTCATCCCTGCATATTTCAAGAAGACTCAAGCGTCTAAGCTTGGGGATGCCCAAGGCATCCCCTTCTTCATCGACAATATTATCAGGTTCCTCTAGTGAAACTATATTTTTATTCCATCACATCTTATGTGCTTTACTTGGAGCGTCTGTATGTTTTGTTTTTGTTTTGTTTGAATAAAGTTGGATCCTAGCATTCATTGTGTGGGAGAGAGACACGCTCCGCTGTTGCATATGGACAAATTGTAGGATAACGTTGCATAGAAAACAAAAATTTTCCTACCGCGAACACTCAATCCAAGCCAAGATGCAATCTAGAAGACGGTAGCAACGAGGGGTTTATCGAGTCTCACCCTTGAAGAGATTCCAAAGCCTACAAGAGGAGGCTCTTGTTGCTGCGGTAGACGTTCACTTGCCGCTTGCAAAAGCGCGTAGAAGATCTTGATCACGATCCCTCCAGCGCCACGAACGGGCAGCACCTCCGTACTCGGTCACACGTTCGGTTGTTGATGAAAACGACGTCCACCTCCCGTTCCAGCGGGCAGCGAAAGTAGTAGCTCCTCTTGAATCCGACAGCACGACGGCGTGGTGTCGGTGGTGGTGGAGAACTCCGGCGGAGCTTCGCTAAAGCACGCGGGAGTTATGGAGGAGAGGGGGCGGCTAGGGTTTGGGAGGGGGTGGCCGGCCACTAAGGGGGGTGCGGCCAGGTGGTGGTCTTGAGGTGGCCGGCCCCCTCCCCTTGTCCCTCATTATATAGGTGGAAGCCCCAAGGGTTGGACTACAAGTCTCCGAATAAGACCCGAACCCAAAACCTTCCATATGATAGGGAAACCTACCCAAGCTAGGACTCCCACTAGAGGTGGGAGTTCCACCTTCCATGGAGGGGGTGGCCGGCCCCCCTTGGGGGAGTCCACTTGGGACTCTTCCCCCTTAGGGTTGGCCGGCCATGGGAGGTGGAGTCCCACCGGGACTCCGCCTTCCTTGGTGGTTTCTTCCGGACTTTTCTAGAACCTTCTAGAACCTTCCATAGAACCTTCCGCATCATTTTAAATCACATAAAATGACATCCTATATATGAATCTTATTCTCTGGACCATTCCGGAACTCCTCATGATGTCCGGGATCTCATCCGGGACTCCGAACAAATATTCGAACTCCATTCTATATTCAAGTTCTACCATTTCAACATCCAACTTTAAGTGTGTCACCCTACGGTTCGTGAACTATATATGCGGACATGGTTGAGTACTCACTCCGACCAATAACCAATAGCGGGATCTGGAGATCCATAATGGCTCCCACATATTCAACAATGACTTTAGTGATCGAATGAACCATTCACATACAATACCAATTCCCTTTGTCACGTGATATTTTACTTGTCCGAGGTTTGATCTTCGGTATCACTCTATACCTTGTTCAACCTCGTCTCCTGATAAGTACTCTTTACTCGTACCGTGGTATGTGGTCTCTTATGAACTTATTCATATGCTTGCAAGACATTAGACGACATTCCACCGAGAGGGCCCAGAGTATATCTATCCGTCATCGGGATGGACAAATCCCACTGTTGATCCATATGCCTCAACTTATACTTTCCGGATACTTAATCCCACCTTTATAACCACCCATTTACGCAGTGGCGTTTGGTGTAATCAAAGTACCTTTCCGGTATAAGTGATTTACATGATCTCATGGTCATAAGGATTAGGTAACTATGTATCGAAAGCTTATAGCAAATAACTTAATGATGAGATCTTATGCTACGCTTAATTGGGTGTGTCCATTACATCATTCATATAATGATATAACCTTGTTATTAATAACATCCAATGTTCATGATTATGAAACTAATCATCCATTAATCAACAAGCTAGTTTAAGAGGCATACTAGGGACTTCTTGTTGTCTACATATCACACATGTACTAATGTTTCGGTTAATACAATTATAGCATGATATATAAACATTTATCATAAACATAAAGATATAAATAATAACCACTTTATTATTGCCTCTAGGGCATATCTCCTTCAGTCTCCCACTTGCACTAGAGTCAATAATCTAGTTTACATCTGCAAAGATATAACACCTTGACCTTCCGGTGCTTTATCATGTTTTGCTTACGGGAGAGGTTTTAGTCAACGGATCTGACATGCTCAGAACCGTATGTATTTTGTAATTCATTTGTGTCTCAACGCATCACTCATTTCCAAATGAGTCGGCATTAAATATGTTTGGTCTTCTGGTGGAACCTTAATTCCGCGGTCTGAAATATGTCACTAATATTGTCATACACAATATAGCTTCAAAGTTCTGACACTATCGGAACTACACCAAGTTCTCAAAAAACCTTTTGACTTAACATCCTTTGTCATTGTCAAAACAATGACATACTCTGCCTTCTTTCGTAGAATCCGTCACAATATTTAGAACTCTTCTAAATCTAGCATAGACAACTTCTATCTCATTGTGCTACCTTTTAAACAACACTTAGCCTAATTGAGATTGAAATTTATTTTATATGCGACCAAACTAATATCGGTGCAACACATTACATCGATTTGTTTGTCATTACACCATATAAAATTATATATATATATATATCCTTGGATCTTCTAAAGTACCCAAGGATATTCCTACTGTTTGTCCAATAATCATCACATGAATTATTCTGGTATATGCTCCTAACTCTTTAGAGCACAGGACATCTGATTTTGTACATATTCTTCGTGATCTAAAATCACTCATGTGTTTTTACTCATCGAGTGTCAAATACACTCAAGTCTTTGTTAAACCTTCACATGAAAAGAACACCTTCTTAATATTTCTATGTACTTTGACTTAAACTTATTATGTATTCCAATCTATCTTTATAGATCTTGACACTAAATATGTTTCAGTCCATATCCTTTCATTGAAGTTAATTCTCAATGAAATATTTTAATCAAGTATATAATTACATTATTTATAACCAACTATATGTCATCTACATAAAGTATTATAAATATGTCTCAGCGCTCCCACTTAATTTCTTGCAAATGCAAGCCTCTTCATCGTCTCTGATGAAATCAAAAACTCTTTGAAGATTTCATCTGGTGAAGATTTAACTCCGCGATACTCACTTCATCAAATTGAAGTTTGTATACTTATCTAGTATTCCACGAACCAGCAAAACTCTTGGTTGTATCTTGTATACACCTTTAATACATACTTCTGATAAGTAATGTATTTTGCCATCCTACTAGCATATCTCATAAAAGAAATATGTAGTGGTTACTAGAATAATCCACATAGACTATAAGCATTGCCACGGAAGATCTAATCTTATCGTAGACAACTCTTCAAGGATATTCCATCCAAGTCCATCAATTTTATAGATCCATTTACTTTCAAAAAAGTATTCATCTATCTTGGATTTCATGGCGCATAGCCATTTTAATGGAGTCAGGGCCCATCATAACTTCCTTGTTTGTAGTTGTTTTATCATTGTTCAAAATCAATCCTTTGTCCACAAATCATTTATTTGATCACAAAGTAAACCATACCTACAAGGTTCAATATGTACTTCGATCTCCATGGCTAAAACACTTTGTAGTCATGGGAGCCATGATCGTCGTGGCCGCTTCCGGAACCAATTCCTGATGCTGCGCTACTCTGATCATTATGCTTAGGTTCATAAACCTTATCAAGTTCTATTGTTCTCCCACTCAAAAACTTCGCTAGAAAAAAATTTCTTGGAAATAAGCAAGTAACATTGACAAACACTTTTGTTTTTTACTTTATAGTGGAAAGAATTCCCAATCAATTCTTTGGGATAACCAACAAAGACATTCATCCGATTTTGGTTGAAAAACTCTTAGACCAAAATTTAAAGAAAGGACTATTAGGGTTTATACCCATGCCATAACTTGTATGGTGTCATTTCAACGGATCATGATGATGCTCTATTTAGTGTAAAAGCGGTAGTCTCTAAAGCATAATCCACAAAAATTATAATGGCATTAATATTTTATCTCATCATTGACCCAACAAGGTTTGGATACATCTCTTGGATACTTCATCATCACTATGATACTTCAAGAAATGTGAGTTGTAGAACAATTTCATAACTCTCTTAGATGTTCGCTAAAACTCGTAATTCAAATATTTCCACTATAATCCAATCATAGATATTTGATTTTTCTATTACGATGGTTTCCACTTCATGCTGAAATTTATTTGAATCCATTCAAATGTTTCAAACTTCTTCTTTATCGAATATATCCACATATATATACTCAATTCATTGTTTGAAGTTTTCATGAAGTAGAAGAATCTCCCGCACACAACTATGCCCAGTGAACCATATACATCATCATGTATGTTTCCACTAAGTTAGTTGCCCGTTCAAATCTTGGCCTATGAACGGTATTTCAGTCATTCCTTTTAGAAGAGATTTGCAAGCGCCAAATGATTCATAAATCAAATGACTCCAATAATCCATTTGCATGGAGTTTCTTCATGCGTTCCTTTCCAACATGACCTAAATGGCGGTTCCACAAATAAGTGGAATTCAAAACATTTGCCTTACGGCATTTTAGCGTCAGTGTTATGTATGTGTGTTTCACCATTAAAATTTATAATAACTTATCCATCATTCATGGAGTAATGTCATAATATGAACAACTCATTGTTTTCATTTGACCAGAGCAAAATAACAATTATTAAGTTCTTTATTATAAATTCTAAGGGCTAGATAGAATGCCAACGATGAACATGATAACACTTTATTTTTGTTCCAGACGTGCATTCCTATCATATTCCTTGTCAGTCACTTAGGCCATTGTATTCTTGTATTGCGTTGTTTTGTATGATACTTCATACCAACCAATATAGTACAAATACCCAAGAATTTCATTGTGTGACCAAACGAGGAATACATCCATAATATGTATATCATTTATATACACCCGAGTTAGACTTTCTAGTCTTTTCTTTCTTTCTGCCAAAATATCTTTTGTAGTTTCTCTTTTAGCTTTCCTCATTCTCAGAAAACACTTCAGTTTTAATAACTTCTAGGTTTGTTGGTCAAATACCAATAACCTTGAGGTTCTTACTTTGAAGTTGATCATCATATGACAAGTGTTTCAGATTTCACTATTAATAACTTTGTAATATGATGAACAATTTCACTCATAATTTTATCCATCATATCATGACGACTTTTCGAGACCATGTCTGTACATGCTAGGCTCGTAAAGTTTAACCTCAGTATTCGCATGTGCAAATCTGGCTTGCACACGTTGTAAGCACACGTAGAATCTATAACACCGATCATCACGTGATGCTTCGAAACAACGAGTCTTAGCAACGGTGCATACTAAGGACAATCACTTCATGGATATGCGAATATCGTTAGTGCCCCAATAGTTGGAGGATTGGGACGCCTTGCTTCTTCAACCTTCGTACATTCCCATAAAACTTATGAGTTTATGTAGTCTCACCAAATTATATTCTATCATCTTGCAATAAGGTCTTAGATATCACATATATCTAATACCTTGATTATTTCTGAAAACTAAATTTTCAGCTCCTTATTTTTCAAACAGATTTGAACTTCAAGTTTCACGGAGACAAGATAACTTTAGGTACTAATTGAAACCATAGTTCTTTGAATCAACAATGTGAGGTTTACTAAAAGTTTGCAATAGGACTTAATCATTTCTTGATTCTTTAACAATACGGTACCAGTCCGTAAAGTTTATTTTCAGATTTTAACAGTATTTCTATCTCAATTACAAGACTTAGCGCATGGTAGAAAACGGATGCCAATACTACAAAATTAATTCAAAATACTACTCAGACTATGTTTATGATAAATTGAGTTCATATTTTAATTCAACATAATTAAAAAACTAGGTGAACTCCCACTCAAAACAATATCCCTCGCATTGTCTTAGTGATCACATGAACCAAATCCACCGCACCTAAGTCCGATCATCACGAGACAAGGTGTGATTTCAATGGCGAACACTCAAAGTGTTCATCATATCAACCATATGATTCATGCTCTACCTTTCGGTATCACATGTTCCGAGACCATGTCTGTACATGCTAGGCTCGTCAAGGCCACCTTAGTATCCGCATGTGCAAAACTGTCTTGCACCCGTTGTAGTACTTGTTGATTCTATCACACCCGATCATCACGAGATGCTTCGAACCGACAAGTATTGGTAACAGTGCTACTAAGGATGAACACTTTATTATCTTGAGATTTTAGTGAGGGATCATCTTATAATGCTACCGTCGCGATCTAAGCAAAATAAGATGCAAAAAAGGATTAAAATCACATGCAGTTCATATGTGATATGATATGGCCCTTTTGTCTTTGCGCCTTTGATCTTCATCTCCAAAGCACGGACATGATCTCCATCATCTTCGGGCATGATCTCTATCATCGTCGGCGTAGCGTCAAGGTCAATGGCGCCGTCTTCATGATTGTCCTCCATGTAGCAACTATTACAACTACTTTGAAATACTACTCAACATGAAATTTAAAGACAACCATAAGGCTCCTTCCTTGGTGGTTTCTTCCGGACTTTTCTAGAACCTTCTAGAACCTTCCATAGAATCTTCCGCATCATTTTAAATCACATAAAATGACATCCTATATATGAATCTTATTCTCCGGACCATTCCGGAACTCCTCGTGATGTCCGGGATCTCATCCGGGACTCCGAACAAATATTCGAACTCCATTCTATATTCAAGTTCTACCATTTCAACATCCAACTTTAAGTGTGTCACCCTACGGTTCGTGAACTATGCGGACATGGTTGAGTACTCACTCCGACCAATAACCAATAGCGGGATCTGGAGATCCATAATGGCTCCCACATATTCAACGATGACTTTAGTGATCGAATGAACCATTCACATACAATACCAATTCCCTTTGTCACGCGATATTTTACTTGTCCGAGGTTTGATCTTCGGTATCACTCTATACCTTGTTCAACCTCGTCTCCTGACAAGTACTCTTTACTCGTACCGTGGTATGTGGTCTCTTATGAAATTATTCATATGCTTGCAAGACATTAGACGACATTCCACCGAGAGGGCCCAGAGTATATCTATCCGTCATCGGGATGGACAAATCCCACTGTTGATCCATATGCCTCAACTTATACTTTCCGGATACTTAATCCCACCTTTATAACCACCCATTTACGCAGTGGCGTTTGGTGTAGTCAAAGTACCTTTCCGGTATAAGTGATTTACATGATCTCATGGTCATAAGGATTAGGTAACTATGTATCGAAAGCTTATAGCAAATAACTTAATGACGAGATCTTATGCTACGCTTAATTGGGTGTGTCCATTACATCATTCATATAATGATATAACCTTGTTATTAATAACATCCAATGTTCATGATTATGAAACTAATCATCCATTAATCAACAAGCTAGTTTAAGAGGCATACTAGGGACTTCTTGTTGTCTACATATCACACATGTACTAATGTTTCGGTTAATACAATTATAGCATGATATATAAACATTTATCATAAACATAAAGATATAAATAATAACCACTTTATTATTGCCTCTAGGGCATATCTCCTTCACAAATATGTCCTTAGGCTTTACTCATAATATTCATGGCGAAGGTTGAACTGCTTCGTTAAAGTGTTATATGGTTGGAAACGGGAAATGCTACATGTGGTAATTGGTATAATATCTTGAATAATGTGATACTTGGTAATTGTTGTGCTCATATTTAAGCTCTTGCATCATATACCTTGCACCTATTAATGAAGAAATACATAGAGCTTGCTAAAATTTGGTTTGCATAATTGGTCTCTCTAAGGTCTAGATATTTTCTAGTAAGGGTCGAACAACAAGGAAGACGGTGTAGAGTCTTATAATGCTTACAATATGTCTTTTATGTGAGTTTTGCGGTACCGGTTCATACTTGTGTTTGCTTTAAACAACCTTGCTAGCCTAAACCTTGTATTGAGAGGGAATACTTCTCATGCATCCAAAATCCTTGAGCCAAACAGTATGCCACTTCTGTCCACCATACCTACCTACTACATGGTATTTCTCCGCCATTCCAAAGTAAATTGCTTGAGTGCTACCTTTAAAATTTCTATTCTTTATCTTTGCAATATATAGCTCATGGGACAAATATCCTAAAAACTATTGTGGTATTGAATATGTACTTATGCATCTTGTCTCTTATAAGTTGCTTGTTGAGCGATAACCATGTTCCTGGGGACGCCATCAACTATTTCTTTGTTGAATATCAGGTGAGTTGCTATGCATGTTCGTCTTGTCTGAAGTAAGGGCGATTTATCATGATCAAATGGTTTGAGTATGCATATTGTTAGAGAAGAACATTGGGCCGCTAACTAATGCTATGATCCATGGTGGAAGTTTCAGTTTTGGACAACAAACCTCAATCTCTTATGAGAATTTTATCTGTTGTCTAATGCTTATGCATTAAAGAGGAGTCCATTATCTGTTGTCTATGTTGTCTCGGTATGGATGTCTAAGTTGAGAATAATCAAAAGCGAGAAATCCAATGCGAGCTTTCTCCTTAGACCTTTGTACAGGCGGCATAGAGGTACCCCTTTGTGACACTTGGTTGAAACATATGCTATGCTATGATAATCCATGTAAATCCAAGCTAATTAGGACAAGGTGCGGGCACTATTGGTATACTATGCATGAGGCTTGCAACTTGTAGGATATAATTTACATAATACATATGCTTTATTACTACCGTTGACAAAATTGTTTCTTGTTTTCAAAATAAAAGCTCTAGCAAAAATATAGCAATCAATGCTTCCCTCTGCGAAGGGCCATTCTTCTACTTTTATGTTGAGTCAGTTTACCAATTTCCTTCTATCTTAGAAGCAAACACTTGTGTTAACTGTGCATTGATTTCTACATACTTGCATATTGCACTTATTATATTACTTTATGTTGACAACTATCCATGAGATATACATGTTACAAGTTGAAAGCAACCGCCGAAACTTAATCTTCCTTTGTGTTGCTTCAATACCTTTACTTTGAATTTATTGCTTTATGAGTTAACTCTTATGCAAGACGTATTGATGCTTGTCTTGAAAGTACTATTCATGACAAGTCTTTGCTATATGATTCAATTATTTACTCATTGCATTTATATTGCTTCGAATCGCTGCATTCATTACATGTGCTTACAATAGTATTGATCAAGATTATGATGGCATGTCACTTCAGAAATTATCTTTGTTATCGTTTACCTACTCGGGACGAGTAGGAACTAAGCTTGGGGATGCTTGATACGTCTCAAACGTATCTATAATTTCTTATGTTCCATGCTACTTTTATGATGATACTCACATGTTTTATACATACTTTATGTCTTATTTATGCATTTTCCGGCACTAACCTATTAACGAGATGCCGAAGAGCCAGTTGCTATTTTCTGCTATTTTTGGTTTCAGAAATCCTAGTAAGGAAATATTATCGGAATTGGACGAAATCAACACCCAAGGGCCTATTTTTCCACGAAGCTTCCAGAAGACCGAGGGAGAAACGAAGTGGGGCCACGGGGCGCCGTGTAACATCCCAAAAATTCAAAACAAAACAAATGAATTTCCCTAGTTCCAAATTTTGGAACCAACAAAAACTTTTATTAAATTTAGTATGATACATAGTGATCTTGATTAATTCTTGTGCTATTGCCATGTTTGCTTGGAATAGTAGTTTGAAATAATCTTAAACCCTAACCTCACCCCTCTCTTCACCATCCTAGTTAAAATAAAATAAAAGGAAATTAAATAAGAAAAAGGCATATGTGCCTATGGCTATTTTTATAAATCTTTACCCTAAGCTTTTCTACCTTGTTTAGAGATTTGGAAAACCATCATACACCCTACCTAGTGCTTAGCAAACCAAATCCAAGTTCAGTCCAAAGAAAATAACAAGAAACTAAAAATGCCATAGAGGCATATGAGAGTAAAATAGCAAATTTGTGAATTTAAGAATCTTGACCCTAAGACATGTTGTGAATGGTTGGATCACTCCTATATACCATTTCAACACTCAACAACACCAATTGGGTCAAGCCAAGTCAAATTAAAACTCAAGTGCAACATATGCATAGCGGCATATGTGACACATAGCCATAATACCAAATTCTTGCCCTATGACTCTAAACCTTGACCAAATGATGGGAAACCATCTCTCAACCTAATATAACACTAAATTGACCCTAACCCATGTCGAAGTAAAACAAGATCAACAATTTACAAGAATAATGAAATTTGACACATCACCTCTTATGCATTATGGCCATTTTTGCAAATCTTTGAACAAGACCATTTGAAATGGTTTCAATGGTCTTAAAATGTTTCTAAACTAATAGGAATCACATTAGAGTCAAGAAATATCAAATCAATTGGAGAGAAATCAAATGGTGAGGAATTCCATTTTCACTCACATACACATAAGGCCAATTTTGCAAATCTTCACCCAAGGCCACCATTGCTTGATCTATGGCTTGGGGAATACTTATATATGATAAACAAACACAAATGCATCAAAGAAACCAGAATCAAATCCAAGAAATTCTCAAAACCAACATACATGTGATAATGGTCGATTTTGGGTTTTATAAAATGTTCACTACTTTACCCCCTGGTTTTGATTTTTCTTCAAACCAAACTTGGTCAACCATTGCCATGTCATCCAAGACCTTGTCAAAGTAAACAACTTTCATGTTGACCACCATACCTAACTTTGACCAGGTTGACGAGTATAGATTTGACAAGTGGAGACTTTGAAACTATGAGAAGATCATACCAAATTTGAAACTTTGCAAATCAACTCCAAAGTGAATACCACCACCACCAATCTTTCACATTAATTATATAATTGAGCTCCACCAAAAAGATTTCCAAAATTCCAACTTTTTCTTCATGCGGCCATTTCATCGAACACATGGCAGGCATTGTTCCAGATTTGTGTTACATGCTTATACCCACTGGATTTTTGCCTAAACCTTGCATGATCATATGTGATCATCACTCCTGTACCTCCTCTGCATCAAACAAAGCCCTTTCGCACTGATTAAAGTGATGCCATGATCAAATATCATCCATGCCAAGTACCATGCCGGCCACTCTTCCTCACTTTCTCTCTGGTGCTCCCCTACCCATCTCACCTTGCCAACTAGCTTCTCTGCACTCCACCGAGTATGCTAGTACCCTCCCTAAGCAAAGAGACACCAGCACTTGGCCAAAGTTTGCACGCCCAGACCACGCCCAGAACGTGCCAGGCACGCGGTGAGCGCGCCCAGACAGCGTCCTGGACACGCCATGCGACCCGTCGCCCTCCTCCCCCCCTGCACGCCCACCTCTGCATCGCGCGTCGCCATCATCTTCTCTACCTCCTAGACATCCTCACTAGCCCGCAGAGGAACTGTCGCCGTCGCCATGATCCGAAATTTGGCCGCCAGTACCGTCCTCGTCGCAGAAGCCATTCGAGCAATCCCGTCATCCCCTGGACGCGCCAGCTACTCCTCGAGCCTCACCTAGACGTCGCCTACACGATGCGCTCCATAGCTTGCCCCTTCGCTCCCTGGAACGACCTCGTCCTCGTCGACCCTTCACAGCACCCGCCGGCCTCCTCACCCTCCTATAAATAGAGCTCCCCCGCCCCTTCTTCCTTCACACAATCTGCTCCCCTCCTCCTCCTTGACCTCCTCGAACACCTCCCTCGTCCCAATTCCACTGGAGCTGCTCCAATTTGAAGCCGACGGTCGCCGGAGCCCGCAGATCGCCGTCACCAATTCACGCCACCCCGAGCCTCGCAACTGCTACCAGTCGACGTCTCGTCATCGACAACGTCGCCTAGCCTCCGCGCCAGCCCCGCGGGAACCTCCGTCACGCCGCCGACCCCCTACCTCGCCGGCGCAGCAAGCTCCTCTCCCCGTCGAGGACGACGATCCACAGCCGTGCGATCGTCCTCTAATCCGACGGCCAACTTCGCAAGATACCACTTCGGTGAGTTTAAGCCACTGACGCGTGGGACCTCATGTCAGCAGGCCCGCGCCGTTACTGGGCCAGTTTCGCTGTTTAAAACATTTTGGCCCATCTGTTTCCCGCGCAGCCCAACCATTTAAACTTAGTATTAATCCATGTCAGCATTTATTCAATTCTAGTCAGTGCTATAAATTGAATAGTTCAAAATCTATAAATCCAATTTGAGTGATTCAAAATGTTCCAGAAAGCTTATGAATTTATCTAGCCAACCCCACTGGATTTAACCTCATAGCTTGTGTAGAATTTAAATAGCAAAAATAAAAAGTCAGATACTTTTCAGTATTCAAATAAATCTAGAAAATCAACCAATTTGAATTTTGAAGTAAATCCAATTGCAATAATTCACATTTAACAAACCCTAATTTACTATGTAAAAATATGATATAGGTTATGTACATGATCATGGGCTAGGAGCAAAATATTGGCTATGTAGTCAATACTAGTCCATTTAAACTATATCCAAATTTTAGGAATTTAAATCTATGAGGTGTAACACCTTATTTAAATCATTTCTCAAGAGATATGAAGTAATGTGTTGACCTTTATTTACTTAGGCTCATACTTGCTCACTTGTAGAATTTAAATCAGAATAGTTTTTAATTTGCAATAGTTATTTAAATCACATGAGATGATGAATCTCATTTAAATCATTTTTCTCAAATGATAAGTGTGAAGTGTTGACCTTGGTCAACATGTGATCATCCCTGGTTATTTGAGAAGATTAAATATTAAGAAGATTCAATGAGAGGAAATTATTTCTCCAAACCAAGGAGAAACCCAAATTCCAATTTTCAATGAGAGGAAATTATTCTCCTAATATTAAATAAAGAAACCCTAGCATAATTTGTGAATAAATGTAAGTAGTGATGCTAGATCAATTGTGTGAGCCAATAAGGCTAATTAAGATTACTTAAGTGTTGTTTGGTGATTGTATCCTCGTATTCGTTATAGACGCTAGTACCGGAGACTATCAAGAGGAAGAGGTCTTCTACCAAGAGGAAGAGCAAGAAAACTTTGATCACATCACCAATCAAGGCAAGCTATTACCAATGCAAGCTATTACCAATGCAAGCTAGACTAATGCAAGCTATTTTGTTTGCAAGCTATTATCAATGCAAGATAGATTTGTGCCAAGCTCTACAAGAGCAAGGCACTATTACTTTTTACTTAGGATCCTATCCCAAGTTTTTACTTTACAAGCTTTATTGGTTTTTATTTATCAAAGTTACGTTTTGATTTATGATTCACTTGGTTTAGTTATGGAGTAGTACAAGAGCATTCACACTTAGCCTAGAAGCAAGGCAAACTACTTAGCACCCCTCATGACTAGTTGCTAGTGCTCAATATTAAAAGTGACTACTCTAGTTGGGAACTTGTGAATTGAATTAACTTTGAAAACCTTGGGATGATGAGTCATTCTATTGAAAGATTTTGAAGGTGAATATGACTTGTGAATGACTTGGTGAATTTTACCAAAACTGATGGTTGGGTTCGGATGCGATACCATTCCAATTTTACAAGTACCCCCACAATACCTGAATCTGGGTAAGGCTTAGCTGGAAATTTATGTGTCTTAGTATGGGTTCCCTCTAAAACAAGCGTCATCGGGGTTATGCCGGAGGCTGCCTCTACAACAAAAGGAATGATGTGAAATGACGTGAAATGAGGTGAATGTCCGGCCCAAGCCCTGTGCAGTTCCCAGGCTGACTGTCTGTCTTCACTGGGAGGCCAAGCTCATGGGGAGAGGTGCCTATACTAGAATATGTAAATGAAAGGTTAGGATTGGTAGTTCGCGTACTGCGTACGATAAATCAGGGCCAGCTACCCCTGACGAACTATTGCAATTGTTGTGGCACACGTGTACAACCTCTGCAGAGTTTAACCTATTCGAATAGCCGCGTCCGCGGTTATGGACAGTTGGAAAGGCCATACTGTTCCGTCATCAGAACTTTTCTAAAAATATGAATGGTGACTTGTGATTTGAATTGAAAGGTGACCTTGACTTTGAATCACCACTAGGTTGTGGGAATGACACTAATGTTCCCACTTGAGTTAGTTAATTGAAGAGGCTTTGATTATCAAAAGTGCTTATGAAATAAAACTGGCTTTATGCAAATGAAACTAGAGCTTAGAACCCCCTTACTCTAGTTGATAGTATTTACTTTAGTATTAGTTTGCGAGTACTTTAAAGTACTCATGGCTGTGTCCCTGGCTATTCAAATGGCCAGACTATGAAGAGGAGTACCAGAACCCGGAAGAAGGACAGCAGGACGTCTACGACAACTAGGATCACTCCTGACGTCAACAGTTGCCTGTGGAATAGATGGACTACTACTACGCTACTTTCGCTTCCGCTATGTGTTATGTAATGGATCAATAGAACTTATATTATTGTAATAAGACTAGATCATGTGATCCTTTATTTTTGTAAGACGATTATGTGTTGTAATGAATGATGTGTTGTGATATCAATCTATTATGTCTCGCAAAAACAATATTCCTGGGATTGCGAGGAATGGCATAATAGGCATCTGGACTTAAAAATCCGGGTGTTGACACGCCGCCACACTAGGGCGGCGCGGCCTAGAGGGGGCCCGCGCGGCCCTAGCGTGTGGGGCCCTCGTGACTCCTCCGACTCCGCCCTTCCGCCTATTTAAAGCCTTCGTCGCGAAACCCCCAGTACCGAGAGCCACGATACGGAAAACCTTCCAGAGACGCCGCCGCCGCCAATCCCATCTCGGGGGATTCAGGAGATCGCCTCCGGCACCCTGCCGGAGAGAGGAATCATCTCCCGGAGGACTCTTCACCGCCATGGTCGCCTCCGGAGTGATGTGTGAGTAGTTCACCCCTGGACTATGGGTCCATAGCAGTAGCTAGATGGTTGTCTTATCCTCTTGTGCTATCATTGTTAGATCTTGTGAGCTGCCTAACATGAGCAAGATCATCTATTTGTAATGCTACATGTTGCGTTTGTTGGGATCCGATGAATATGGAATACTATGCTATGTTGATTATCAATCTATCATCTATGTGTTGTTTATGATCTTGCATGCTCTCCGTTATTAGTAGAGGCTCTGGCCAAGTCGTTACTTGTAACTCCAAGAGGGAGTATTTATGCTCGATAGTGGGTTCATGCCTCCATTAAACCTGGGACAGAGACAGAAAGTTCTAAGGTTGTGGATGTGCTGTTGCCACTAGGGATAAAACATCAATGCTATATCTAAGGATATATTTTTTGATTACATTACGCACCATACTTAATGCAATTGTCTGTTGATTGCAACTTAATACTGGAGGGGGTTCGGATGATAACCTGAAGGTGGACTTTTTAGGCATAGATGCATGCTGGATAGCGGTCTATGTACTTTGTCGTAATGCCCAAATTGAATCTCACAATACTCATCATAACATGTATGTGCATGGTCATGCCCTCTTTATTTGTCAATTGCCCAACTGTAATTTGTTCACCCAACATGCTATTTATCTTATGAGAGAGACACCACTAGTGAACTGTGGACCCCGGTCCATTCTTTTACATCGAATACAATCAACTACAATACTTGTTCTACTGTTTTCTGCAAACATCATCATCCACACTATACATCTAATCCTTTGTTACAGCAAGCCGGTGAGATTGACAACCTCACTGTCACGTTGGGGCACAGTAATTTGGTTGTGTTGTGCAGGTTCCACGTTGGCGCCGGAATCCCTGGTGTTGCGCCGCACTACACTCCGTCACCAACAACCTTCAACGTGCTTCTTGGCTCCTACTGGTTCGATAAACCTTGGTTTCTTACTGAGGGAAACTTGCTGCTGTACTCATCACACCTTCCTCTTGGGGTTCCCAACGGACGAGTGCTTTACCGTCACAAGGAAGCTACTTTCTGGCGACGTTGCAATTCCACGTCAACTACACGCCAGCAGCAGCCGGCCACCATGGGGTGGAATCCACCTGGGACTCCTCCTCCTTAGGCTGGCCGGCCAAGCCATGTGGAGTCCCTTCGGGACTCCACTTTCCATGGTGATTTCTTCCGGACTTTTCTAGAACCTTCTAGAACCTTCCATAAATGCACCGGATCATTTCCAAACTTGGAAAGTGACTTCCTATACATTAATCTTATTCTCCGGACCATTCCGGAACTCCTCGTGATGTCCTGGATCCCATCCGAGACTCCGAACAAAACTTCGAACTCCATTCCATATTCCATATCTACTTAAACGACATCAAACCTTAAGTGTGTCACCCTACGGTTCGCGAACTATGTAGACATGGTTGAGACCTCTCTCTGACCAATAACCAATAGCGGGATCTGGAGATCCATATTGTCGGCATGCATGTAAGAAAGCTTTTCTTAGAAAGAGTTGTGCTGATGAGGCTACCTCATAAAACTTTTTTGTAGAAACACAGTACAAACACATACGATCACATATACGTGCATATACTCACATCTATAAACGCGCACACGCACACCCTACCCCTATGAGCACCTCCGGAAGACTGAGGCGGCGGATCGAATCTTGAAATTGACGAAGTCACCACATACGCCTTGCTGTCGACGGGAACGTCGCATCCCACCGAAAGAATATTCCGCCTTTATGTGACACACAAATGTCAAACTGAGATTTGAACTCTGGTGAGCTGGGGGTACAACCACCCTCCTAACCACCCAACCTCAGGTTGGTTCTCCCTACCCCATAAGACTCGAGTAACGTTTTTTCACCTACATTTTCTCTATTGCGCCGTGTGTTCCAATCACAGGTGTATTTACTACATCATGTGTTTCTATTTTACGTCATATGTTTCTATTGGTTCATTGTAGTGTAACATGTGTCTGTATTGCATACTAGCTCCGAATTAATGCGTATAATTTTTCTAAAGTCAAACGATGTAAACTTTGATCAAGTTTTTATAAAAAATCATGTATCAACTCTATCTTGCCATTAGATACATCATGACATGCATTGTCATACTATATCTGTATACTATCATAGTTCTTGATAGATTTTTCTCTAAGCTTAATCAAAGTTTACGTCTTTTTTTTAGTTTAGAAAAAACAATACATAACTTATTTCACGGAATAGAGATAGTATTTCTATTGCATCACCGTCTTACGAGATGTCATTGGCAAATGCATCACCATTTTATTGCATCAAGTGTTACTATTGCACCGTTTGTTCCGGTGCGGGAGCACGGGAATCTCACGAGTGTGCAGAAGCACTTATTATTAAAAAATATTTATCCTTTGAAATAATTTGAAAATAGTGATATTATATTTCATGAAACGGGCGCTCATTCAAGTGTCCAAGTAGTACTCTCTCCATTTTTATTTATTTCCCGGTCTAAGTTTAGTTAAAATCAAATTTCTTAAAAGTTTACCAATAATATAGGAACAAATATCAACAACCAAAATACCTAAATCATATAGTGTGAAAATATATACTTTATGGAGATTCTGATACAATAAATTTTATATTGTAAATGTTGATTTTCTATTTCTAAATATCCAATCAAATTTAATAAATTTGACTTTGACTAAACCCCAAAGTTAAATAAAAACGGAGGGAGTAGCTTCATTTTGACCGAGAAATTTCCAATCCTCACTATTACATAACATTGTGCATACAATATTGGAAGAGCGAAGTTTTGAGCATTGACATAGTTAGTAAAATATCTTGGAAAATCAACTTATATCTTGGAGTATAACATTAATAAAAACTTACCCACAAAAAACATTAATAAAAACATAATGAAATTTTCACATATATTATATATTCAAATTCAGTTTTCCCAGACAAAAATTGCTGCACAAGCAATAAAAATTATTAAAAAGTTATTGTTCGAATTTCAAAATGATTGGCCCATACACATAAAAAAATATTAATGTTCCAAGTTTAAATGTATGACCAAATTACTATTATGCAGGAAAAAGAATTATGTTTTAATTAATGTTGTTTTGCAAAACTATTGGAGGATTAATTGGGCAAAGGTATCTTTTGTGATGAATTGTCAGCAAAGGAAAGGAGGTAAAGATGCAAGATTCTAGCTCTCTAGGGTTGTCCCATCACCACGTACACCTCTTAACTGGAGCCTACACAGAACAGTGCAGCCACGATGTGTGTGTCGCCATATATATGCCCAATTATTGAGGGCAGTGGTCGTAATCATATCACAAACATTACCATTTTTGGAGCTTTGACCCCACCACGTATGCACCGAACAGAATCATGACTTCTATGGAAACTTCAAGATCGAAACTTAAAAGGCATGGTACACCATTGTACGACAGTGCTACCACCTAGTTTTTTTTAGAGAGATATGCTAGTACTATTTTTTTTTTGGCTAAACTGAAATGTACACTCTAGAGCACTCCGGTCTCTCGTGGAAAAACCAATTTTGAATGTTAAACACATGAAAATTAATGTTAAGTATTTGTTGTGCTTGTAAATTTTTACTATGCACATTCAAAGTAGTACTAAAGTTAAGTATTATGCTACGGACTATCATTCATGAGGACCTAATTCTATTAGAAAAATAAGTATGCTAATTTGCTTACCCTTGACTTGAATTGGTCTGCCATGTTTGTACGACATATGAGGCCATATCGTACGAGCAAGAAATAAATTGGCGCATCAAATGCCCACTTGCGGCCGATGGGGGCCAGCATCATTTCCACTAGTGGTACCTTCATCGTCACCTTCCATTCTAGCCAGGTACCTTAACTCGCTCGATCTTACTTAATCTGGAGGATTCTGCAAAAGGTAAGCAACACATCATCGGGTACATGATGATTACAATGAACGTAACCATCCAGCCGGGTAAAAGATATGTCCTCGTCGTTCTTATCGTGGTTTTAGTTCAATAACAGTAACGTACGTAAGAAATAGGAAGATATTATATGTGCAGACCACTGAACCCAATAGAAGTACCAATTACAGTGGTGGAAGAACATGTATGCTTGCTTATTTCTTGTTGTCTCTCATTCTGTTTAGAGTGTTTTGTCTTCTCTCTATGTATAACCTCATGTAGAGTTCATGGTGGCTCAAAAGTCATACATGTACTTGATCAAGTTATCAATCAATTTTCCTTTCATTCTATCTCTCACCCATCCATCTACATCTACATCTGGACCATGGCCATTTCTGTGCATCTTCTTTCCATTACAAGATATGTATCTCCTGCGCATTTTCCTCTTCAGTGCTTGGACACCATGTCACCTCAAGGGATCACAGGAGTGACATGTATGTGCTCCGCACCAGCCAATCACGAACAGACAGGTCACCTCACGGCACAACGCCATGGAGAGCGATTGGCGGATGGGGACCACACGTAACCTAGTAGTGTGGTTTATCAACTTCTCCTCAAAATTATAGTTTATATCCTTTGGTAATTAATCCCGACGGCCACTTGTTTAGATTATGTTTGTTGCAGCTATTCAAGATTGTATTGGATACAAGAGAAGAAAAAAGAAATACCTAAGACACCACATGCCTGAATTCCGAGATATTTTCTGTGTGGCTCTTGAGACCTCCGAGAGACGGGACCGGAGGATAAGATTTGTATCATGGTGGAGGCAGTGGGGCCCATTGGATGAAAATCGCATATGGTTGGTGTCTAAGACAGGTGGGCCTAACGGTGGATGTGTAAATTGTACAAGCCTTCTTATTGATCCCTTCTCCAATATGTTGTAGGTATGAACTTTCTTTCGAGTAACAATTACAAGAAGTGAAGTCTTCTTTGTGTACTCCGTATTTGCAAGTGGATTTTCTAGCAAGGGTACCCTCGTTTTTTATTTATATGACTCACATAATACGGTCACGTAAGCCTAAACTCCACATAACGACATTCGAGCTACCCACACAGTAGGAAACCACAAGGGCTATCGAGAAAATATCCGCTAAAGCTACTTGTCTCACAATAACTTTATAGTTTCCTACTAGATACTCTATGTTTTGCATCACATAAACCAAGTGGCTGGTACACACACTCAGCTATTGTGCTAGGGGGTCGTAGCAAGGAAATCCTCTCAACCTCATACTCGTCTGAACATTGGTTTCAATAACGTACTATAGTAATGTAATGTAATGTCGCGAGAGTAGTTGCTTCTAATTTTTTTGCCTTGTTTAAAAAATAACGTACTATAGTGCAACTATATTGGTTTGGTCATGGTGCAACCGAAGGAAATCATATACAACTTCTCGCTACAGGAACCAAAAGCGGAACAAAATGGTCTATATTGGGTAAAACGCTTTTTCCCACATGTTTCTTTCTCTATTAGGGATGGATCCGAGATAAGGTTTTGAGAGGATAAATGGTTGGAATCAATTACTGTTCGAGAACAATATCTAGCTTTATATAACATTGTACGTCATAAAGAATATACCTTGCTTAAGGTGATGGAAACATCACCTCCTTCTATGACGTTTAGGCGAGATCTTATTGGACTGTGATTGGCCTCCTAGAATGAACTGCTATGAAGATAAGCTTCAATTCATTTGGTGCAAGGGTCCGATGAATTCCGTTGTGGATTTTCCAAGAGTGGGATATCCTCGGTAGGATCCTATATGAAGCTTTAATATGACTCATTCAACCTGTTTTAAATAATAGAACTATTTAGAAGATGAAGATACCTCCCAAAACTAAGGTGTTTGCTTGATATCTTTGTCATGATGTTATCCTTACTAAGGATAATCTTGCAAAACGCAACTGACATGGAGGTACGAAACGTGTTTTTTGTCATGAAGAGAAGACAATAAAATATCTTTTCTTCGAGTGTCGGTTCGTGAGATCTATATGGTCAATCATTCAGATGGGCTCTACCTTATATCCGCCATGCAGTGTTGCAAATATTTTTGGCAATTGGCTAAATGGGTGAATACTAGGTCTAAGGTTCTTATCAGAGCAGGAGCGATAGCCGTAGTATGGTCGGTCTGGCTATATAGAAATGATAAAGTTTTTAATGACAAAAGTTCTTCTCTTATGCAGATCATCTACCGATGTATAACTATGCTCCGTTTATGGTCATCGCTGCAGTGTTTGGAGGACCGTGACCTCTTTAAGGAGGTGTCTACACAGGTGGAGAATACGGCTAAGGAGTTTATTACCTAACATGGGTGGCTACATAATCGTAGGATTGTAGCACTTATGGTGGAACTAGCTTCTCAAATGATGTGTTTTAAGAATTCCTGTTTTTCTCTTTTTTTGAAATATTGTCCTATATTGGACGGCTGTGTGCATCTTAGTTATAAAGCGCTCTTTATCGAAAAATGTGAAACATTGCTTAATCGGCGGTGGCTGTTGAAGGCCAAGGCTAATGTTTACACAGTTCCCTCACAACTCGAGAATATAGGTTGTCACTAGACCTCTCTGATGACTATAAGACGGAAAGAAGACTGCCCATTTTTTGACCATACACCATCAACAATGCCACACCAATTCTAACCCCCGCGCTGAATTTAGGGAGATTTGGGAAGCTAATTCTGACCTTCATCACTTCTTGTATATATGTGACCAAAGATTGTGGTTTACGCGGATACTCTCATAGTACTAGATGTGTGGCAGGCGCCCAAGTTAGCAACCTAGATGCAACTCGTGCAGCACGCATCGAAACATCAAGATGCATGCATACCTGTATCTGTTGCATGATCGATCCGACCACATATGTGCCATTAGTGAGCTACTGGTAGTGTGGTCTGCGCCGGTACCAGAAGGATAAGGGGCCTAATTCACAGGAACAATAATAATGCTTACAGAGCTTGCTGGTGATTGGTGAGGCATTCAAATCCTGCAAATTCGGTCCTGGCGTCCAGTTTGGTTCGATCTGAAGGATCTACCTCTTGCAGTGCCATAAGTTCACATGCATCTATTGCCCACCTGGGCGCTTCAGCTACCAAATTTGATCTCCTGCCACAAATGAGAAAATCCCCAATTTGATATATGAAATTGTCCTAGATGTGTATTTTAGTCATGAACTTGCAAATCGTGAATCCTGGATCACGAAGTTGCCCCGCACAAGTTTTTTGATCAATTTATTTTCAAATTGCCCCCTAAAATTTGTTTTTTCTAATTTTTTAGTCATTAGTTTGAATTTTTTAGGAGGCAATTCAAAAATATAGTTGGGCACATCAGCAAACAAACATTGACTGTGACGGAATGACCAAAACTCTCAAGCGGGGCAACTCCTTAACCCACAATTCACGATTTGCAAGTTCGTAACCAAACCGCACAGTCAGGACAACTTTATAGAACAAATCGGAGATTTTCTAGCCAGAAAATATGCATCCATGCCTTTAATTTGGCAGAGAGGATGGAGAGATGCACAACCAACCAAATGTGTCTAGGTTTTCTTCAGCTTTCAAGGGGCGTCGCATTCTAACCTTAATTAGCTGCAGGACCATAGCCTGGGCACAGCACGTCAGTACCAGTACCACCCCGCTGGCCTTGCCGTCCACGTTTTCCATTCCGCGGCGTGTAGGCCCGGTGAATTCATAAAACTGATCTTGATATTCTACGTAGCACATAACCTTGGCCTCGCATTAACGTTAATGGCGAGGTCCGAAAGAGGAAAGGCTCCTGATGGATACATCTGGGTTGTACTTTGCTACTGACAGTGTCGCCGTCGACTGCCTGATACCGACGCACAAACGACCAAGGGTAGAGATTAAATCCAGCTTTTGACAATAACAGGTAAATGGATGAATACGGACATACGTAGATGAATATGTAAATAGTAAATAGATAGCTTCACAAGTTGAATCAAGCTCGATCTATATTTTCATATCTTCTACTCATGCAAACGGCCAGAGATGTGACCATATTGTTGCTTATCCCCTTGGCCACTACAGGTAGAGAACAGTAGCTTCTGGATCCACTACTGTATATAGTACTGTAGCGCCTCTTTTGTTGGTTACAGTAGACTTTACCGCAAGAAAATGAAATAAAGAGATCTGATAAACTAATTGAGGAGCATGTACGACATGCGTGCGGCATGCATGATCACACATTGACTTTTTTTTATTCATTCATTGTCATGCTACCTAGGTATTGAATTTTGGAAGGAGATGGATATCTAAAAACAACTGGAAAAGGAATGGATCAAAAGCGATGAGCATGCTGCTGTCCACCAGTGAGCACAACCTGTAGAGATAACAAAAGAAAATGGGATGCTCTTTCTATATGCATAATTTTCTGTGGCTGTTCATAACTTGTGGACGTGT
The DNA here is from genome assembly GCF_019359855.2 of Lolium perenne. Taxonomy (NCBI): domain Eukaryota; kingdom Viridiplantae; phylum Streptophyta; class Magnoliopsida; order Poales; family Poaceae; genus Lolium; species Lolium perenne. The sequence continues at coordinate 22,476,653 of NC_067244.2, read as the reverse complement.
GCTTTGAGACAGATGTACTGTAGTATCGGCTTCGTTGACTTTTTCAAAGCTATAGCTAGCGAAATGGAGAAAACTAAACCGGTACTCTGTGAGCCCTTGTGAAAGTTTTCAAACTCACACTTTCGATCTCCAAAAGGTCTTCCCAAAATTATATAGTTACATATATGCATCGGGATTGTGCGGCAGAAATCTCGATTGAAAATACACTATATTGGAAAATACAAAAGACAAAGTTTTAACAAAAATAGGCATATATAACTCCAATATACTGTAAAAAAATTATATTGCCCAAAACATAACAATTTTTCTACACAAACTTTGCACGGATATAATACCATGTATATTTTTTCGATAAATGATGCTTTATTATTTAAAAGTTTAAGTATTACACCTGGCCTCTGCATACCTAAGATGTACAGAGCCGCTCAAGTCTAAGGTGTGAAATAAAAAAGTACATCATGATACAAATATCATCTCGAAACTGCAAGGCACCTATGGTGGTGAAAGAACAATCCAAAGATCACGCCATGTATATGTATTCCCGAAATTTGTTTTGGATTTTTTTGAAATTCAAATGTACATTTTTTCAAAAGAAAGGGGCACACTAGTGTCTAGGTGATGCAAAATCGTGTCCGTGAAATGGATCGATCAACGAAGGAGTATATATCGAGCAGTAGTATGTACAACAATCATCCCATGTAAGCAGTATATATTGAGTGCAATCATGTCATGTCAAAGTCAAACGAGATGTGCATGAAATTTTTGGGGGGTGGGTGGTAGCCAGTAAGACCTGCCTAGTCCACCGGGTTCGGAAATCATGATTGTACAAAATAAGGTTCAAGGTAAAGAGTGTACATATTACTAGGTACTTGTTCTTCAAAAAACTCAAAGGCTATGGATCGGGAGAAATAGTGGTTGTACTTGGAAATTGCGGCTTCCTAGTCGTTTCCTTGTTGATTCTTTGTTGAACACAATGTCCGAAGTTTGGACTTCTTCAGGGTGAAAAACCTGGATCTAATTAGACCGGATGACGATGGTGTTTGTTCAACGTTACCTTTTTGGAGGATCTGTTTTGGAGAATCTTGTTCGGAGTCTAGGTGTCATCACCACTAGTGGTGCTCTTGCTGCTGTGAGTGTCTGATGCTTCGACGAGGTCTTTGTTTTCTTTGTCTTTGTCTTCTTCTTCTTCTGTCTTTGCTTTTGCGTATTCTCAATATCTAGACTTGCTCTAGAGATTATATTGTTGCTGAGACTAAATATAATCGGTATCATCTTAAATTAATATAATCGATATCATCATAAATTGATATGTTCTTTAAAAAGAAAAATAGCACATGTTCAAGTGCGTGTTTGTGTGGCTGGCAGCAACAAGAGGCTAGGATAGACATGAATCTCTTTCGCCATCGGAGTTAAAGAGAGAGAAACGCAGACAAGAACACCAAACCTGGTCCCTCCAGAAAAAAGATATGTGAAGGGGAAGAAGATCACCATGGGGCAGGGATCCATCCAATGGGAGTGGCAGAGACCAATCTATAGCTATCACTGCACTGCTGTGGCGCTAGTGCTTTGCATGGTGCTAGACGGAAGTAGTAGCAGGCGGGTTTGAGGAAAGTCGATCTTTTGGTTTCGCCCGATGCGGTAAACCTTAAACCTACCAATTCTTCATCCCCCGACCTCGTATGCTGTGTTTGGGAAAGATTGGCCACCGGCTGCTGCCGGTCGACGTGGGCGTGTGTATTATTGGGGTTTGGGCCAATCGGAGGACGCCGCCGCAAAAAGTGGGCCCACCGTAGTAGCTGTCTTCGAATTCGTTCATGGACGGACCGATCTCCGTCTTGGTTACCTATAGTATTCTCTATCCTCGAATAGGATGTCTATAATATTTGGATGAGATCAAAAACAAAAAAAACGTTTGACCAATTATATAAAAAAGTATCCGTATTTATAATTTCAAATTAATATTTTTAAAACATCGCGAATATATTTTTATATTATGTGCATTTAAAATTTTACACGTTGTAACATAAAAAAATCTACTTGGTGCCATCTAGTCGTCGCTGGTGAGGTTGCCGATCTAGGTGAGGTTGCCCCCCGCGCCAGCGCAAACTTGCGAAGCTCGACGACGAGAACATCCCACTAGGTGAGCTGGTCGAGCTTGCTCTGGGCAATGGCGAGCTGGATGGCCTCGTGCTCGTTGAGATCCGCCGATTGGTACTCCGGATCCCGCAACACGCCGTCGTTGTCGAAGTGCTCATCATCGTGGTCGTCGGCCTCCTCATCATTGTCCTCATCATCGTCAGCCTCCTCGTTGCCATCTGCGTCACCGGGATAATCGTCGTCGTCCGTGAGGCCACTCCTGAGTTCATGCTTGAAGAATCTGACGTCCCCGAGGTATCCCGCTCGGTGGCGCGGGTCGAACTCGCACACCCGAACGTGATCCAGTTTGTACGAGTTGATGTCGAACACCAGATTGTCGTGTAGATCTGACGATAGGATGAACTGTCGGCGGTGGACCTCGTCGCACCGCTCTCGTCCCACACGAGAGAGGCAGGGACCGACATGCAGCGGGAGTTAAGGTACTAGCCTCCGCCTGGTAGGCTGGAATCCGACCATGACACATGATAGTTCGCCTCCCATAGCTGGTGCACCAACTTCACCGGGACGTAGTGGCGCTGCTGCGGCTTCTTGCCGCCACACAAGGAGCAAGCCTCGCCGTCGTGCATCGTCTTGCGGAAGGACCAACTTTTGACCATGTCATAGGTGGGAAGAAGGTGGGTGGAAAGGACTAGGACGATGGCTATGGCGTGGGCGAGGAAATGGCCACCAGTGCCCCTTAAAAATCCTGGCTTGCTATCTCGCCTTCAATGCCTTGTGCTGAAGCCGCAACGCCACCGCTAGCGAAGACGCGCAAAAGGCGAGGCATACCATTAACGCGACGAACAAAGCTACGGAGGGCAATCCACCATTACTAGCGCAAAAGGACGAAACACATGCAGTCGCTGGCGGGCGGGCACAAGTGGGAATGTCGCGTGCTCGTGCACTGAACAAGCCGCGTTCTCGCAGACGCATTAGCAACATAAATTTAGGCCAAATCAATGTCATTAGATACATTATGCCATAGTTTTCATATTGTATATATATAGTATCGTGTAGTTCTCAACAGATTTTTCATAAGCTTGGTCAGACTCTACATCGTTTACTTCAGAAAAAAACTTATACCTCTAATTTTACGGTATAGAAGTAGTAGACCACACACAAATAAAACAATCACAAACTTTCCCAAGCTAGGTTAAGGTTAGCATACTAATAACAGTTAGTCTTTAGGTGCTTCATCTTGACAACTATTTAATAGAGTCAAGAAATTTTTTTTGGGGGGGGGGGGGGGGGGGGGGGGTTTGGTGGTGGTGAGGTCATGTCCTCGCCGGGCTCAGGTGCGATGGATTGCTTGGGGGTGGCGGATAGGGTTTTGGGACAAATACTTGTCGACTCGCCCGATACCGACGCCGTGCCGCTCGTGGGTGGCATCATTTCTTCTTGGAGGATGTTGTGGCTACCCTTCGTTCACTTCCCTCTGTGTATGGGGAAAACCCTAGGACCATCTGGCTCGAGCAGCAGCTGTCGCTTTCCTTCTTGAATATGTTGCTTGGTACGTGACAATCCAATGCTTGGATCGTGGTGGTTCTTCTCCGGAGGGCTCAATGGTTGTGGGTCACCTTCATTTAGTCGATCCACCTTATTTTCCATTTTATTTCTTCTTTTCTTGTTTGGGCGTGTGTTTGCTGCCTCAGCATTGTGTTTCGTTCCAAGACTCGTGGTTGTATCTTGTGATTGCTATATTAATATAGCAAGACAAAAACCTATTTCTCGAATAAAGACATTTTTCAAGAGATTGTGTAACATCTTAGTACTACCAGAAAAGACATCCTTACTTTACTGTCGATTTGCACAAGCACTTGCCCAAAATAGTGCATAAAGCTAACTTGGCTAGTTAAAACAGGATATCTAGCTTAAATTCTGGCCAATATTTTGTGCAGCGCACATCAAAGGCACCACCACTTGCTCAGGTAGTCAGGTCAAATGGTGTTGCAACTTGCAGGGTAGTTGCTTTTAGGATAAGGTACATGGAAAGCACACATGTAATAGCTGGGAGATGCAACTGATGCATCATGGAGGTGTCCTTGAGTAGCTACTTGCAAGCGAACACCTACTCTTGTGGAAGGGAGAACTTACGTATGAATGCATGGTTCTAGCTTCTGTATATTTAGAGCAGTTCGACGCCCTGGGCGAAAATCCGGATTTAACAAACGCCGGATTGGATGTAAAAGGGCGTGGGGGGCAATATTTTCCCAGCCCCACCCCCGGCTCTCGCCCATTAGCGGCGGTAGATTCAAAATATTGTCTTCCCGCTACACAAAAGAATCGTCAATGTCCGGCTATCGGATCCGGCGATCGGATCAGCCTCTTTGTCGACGTCCAGGTCGACGTACGCCTCCTCATCTTCTCCGTCGACGTATTGGGTACCGTCGTTCTCATCAGCATGGTGATCGCCCTGGTCGAGGTTGGAGTTGAAGCCGCCCCGCGACGCGACGACTTCCGCCGCCCTCTCCTCCTCTTGTGTGAAGCTCGGGCTCTCCGCGGTGGCCATGGAGCCCGACGTGATCATCTCGTGCATCACAGGCTCATTTGGCGGCGGCATCCCGGGGTTGGAGAAGGGAAGCGGCCCACGCCTCAGGGCAGGCGAGATACCCTCGTACATCGCACCACCGTATGCCGTCGGAAACGGTGACGTGGGCATTACCCTTCGGGTAACTGATATTGACCTATCATGTACGGCCCAACTGGAGTAAATGTATCGGATACATTTGCATCCGATACATTTGCATTTACTTGAAGAATTGAAGCCCCGATGCAAATGTATCAGATACATTTGCATCCGATACATTTGCATCGGGGCTTCAATCATCCGATACATTTGCATCCGATACATTTGCATCGGGGGTCCTCTGACGGCGTAGGTGTCATGGAAGATGGCCGTGGCCGGCGACGCCGGCGAGAAGGAAGGAGATCCGACCATACCTTGGGTAGGCATGCCCCCGGGAATTGGGCGATGTGCGGGCGGCCGAAGTTGATGGAGATCAGCCTCGCCTGTTCCCCCGCCGCCGCTGCCGCCACCCTCTTCGCGTTGCACTTCTTCTCCCTCTCCGCCCGGGCGCGAGTTTCGTGTTGCCGCCGTTCCTGATCCGCCGCCCACGCCGCGTTAGACATGCCCGACGGCCTCTGTTTAGGCGCCCGCGGCATGGTGGTGGAAGGGAAGAGGAGGAGCTGCAACTGTGGGGGAAGAATGACGGTAGCTCCGAATTTCGGCGGGGAAAATGCTTCTATGCGGCGCAATTTGGAGGAAAAACGAAATTAATGGAGGGAACTACCGGTTGTGTCGCCGCCAACGCGGGCCCGCTCGACATTTCGCGCGTTTTTGTTTCGTCCGGAGTCCACGGCCGGGCCTCGGAAACCCGGGGATGGCCTGGGCTCTCCGAACGAATGAAAGGCCTAATCCGGACGAAAACGAGAACCCGGGGGCGCGGCTGAGCCGTTTTCGTCCATCCGGATGAAAAAAAGTCGTCCTGGAGACCTCGTCGGGGAGACGGCTGGAGATGCTCTTAGTAACAACCCAATCTAATCAAGGGTCACATTTCGCTCTCAAATGTATGTTTTTGTAGCAAAGATAGGTAGGTAGACTCCCATCTCATGCCTCCGTCCAAACCTTAGAGAGTACAACTATACCAGCCAATGCGAAACGGCCAAAGAACTAGACAATCCATGTTTGATTCCTAGGTTAGCAATACTTTGCCTGTATTATTTTGTACTGCTTCGATATGTTTAGCTAAATTACATTAGCTGACTCATTACTGAACAGATTAACCAACCCGACTATTAGGCCTACTATTTAATCAGATAGATAAGACAACGCACATTTGAGGAATCCGGCCGCTTCCTAGGGAGCTAGCCGTGTTGTCTCTAGACAGAATCCAGTACGTCTTAATGCATGCTAGTTTCCGCTGAGGATTATTAGGTTCCGATGTGCTAGTAACGTCTATATATTGTCCTCCAATGACAAGAACCATCTAAGAGCATTTTTAACCAATCCTCTAAAATTTAGAGGATAAAACGGCGGACAAAAATAGATGACAAAAAAATTAGTCGTCTAATGGGTGGCCAGCAGAACCGCCCCCAACAACGAGAACACGATTTGGATAAGTTTCACATGATTTCATACGATTTTGATCAGATTTCATTTGATTTCAACATAGTTCATAGGATTTAACTAAAACATAAACAACATTTAACCTAAACATATGACAAACTTAGGTGATGTAGCGCTGGTGGAGGAAACCGGGCGGCAAGGCTACTTGGCCGGGGCCTGAGGCTCTCCATCGGTAGCCATGGAGGATTTGGTGGAGCGGTGGCGGCCTCCGCCCCCGGTAACGGTTCGGCGGTGGTACGCATGATCCGTGTCACTGTCCTCTTCCTTGGTGATCCGGCATGAGGAATTGGTGGCATGGGGGCTGCTGATCTTGCTTTGTTTTTGGTGGCGGTCCTCGGGTTTCTCGCATGCGAGGATGAAGATATTCCGAAGGTCAGTTTGCTATGATCTGGCTGGAGAGATGAGTTCCGGAAAGCTCCGCTGGCGAATGGAACAGTGCATCTTTTGCCTGCAGTTTGCTGGATCGGGTGATATTCGGTCACGCATACCCATGTTTTATTCCGACCGTTTGGTTCCGGAGGGAGCGGCGCGAAGCTCTATTCTGTGTTGACATCGGATGACTTTTTGGTCAATGGTGAAGTCGGAAGAAGGAATATCATGAAGGCCGGATTGGTGGACTAGCTAAAGGAGGTTCGAGTCTCCGTGATGCCGAGGGATCTGCTTGGCATTCCGGGCTCTGCAGCAGTGGTATGCATGTGGGGGCGGCAGCACAGGAGAAGTTCAGAGTCTTACCTCTCAGGGTGAAAACCCAAGGTCTGGCCTTAACTGGCTGTGCCTGGCAATGTTCTTGTTGGAGACATTGTTTTGAGAGTGGGGACTATCTTCATGGTGAAAACCTAAAACCTTTGGTTGAGCGACGACGGCGCTGGTGCACTGTTCCCTTCTTGGAGCCGTCGCTTTTGGACTGCAATTCAGGTGTTGTCACGGTGGTGGTTGTATTGCTGTTGCTAGGTCTAAAATGCTGTAGAGGGACTTTTATTTCTTAGTTTTCTTTACTCTTTTTTGACTGTGTGCATCCGTACTGCCATTTGGGTGGGCGTTGTTGCAGAGGCTGAGTGTAATTGGTATCTTTTGATATTAATATATTCCCTTTATCTAAAAAAATGACAAACTTAAACCAAAACACAAACACAAACTAAAACAATTTCCGCGGCGCAGCGGAGGTTTCCGCCATAGTTGTGCCTCTTCGAGGCCGTCTAGTCCTCGTCGCCGCCTCCTCTCCAGCACCTCCCATACATGGTGTACACCGCCGCCTCCGCTGCCACATGTTCGGGGGTTTGGCGCTAGATGTTTGCCATGTACTCCTCGCCGGCGCGCTTGGCCTCGAGGCGATGACATGCCTCACGGTCCTACATCGCAAGCTGGACAACAGTGTGGCGACGCGAACAGCTCCGGCACGGGCTCCTCGGAGCCGAGCGGCAAGTTGATCTCACCACAGTCGCTGCCATGGAGGCAGACGCTCTGGACGGCGTGCCTCCATACCGCTTGTGCCACCGACTGGAACGTGCCGAGCCAGATGCGCTGGCCGGGGTGTTCAGGTCGGTGATCATGGCCACCCACATGACCAACTCGCACTGCCGCATGTCGTGGTAACGGCTATGCCTTGGCGGTGGAAAGTCGGCGGGGGGCGGCAGATCGGCGACGCGGCCCGCCCTGGCTACGGCTGGTGCTGCGGATGGGTGGCGGGTAGTGGCGACGGAAATATCCGGCCATCTCTAGCGTGGATGCAGTGTTGGTGGTGGATTTGGCGGCGACGGAGCTCATGCAGTGGACGGTGCCCGATGGGAAACAACATTGTCCTCGGTTCGGCCGCAACTCAAATATAGGAGGGATGAGGGTGGGCGCGGGGGGGGGGGGGGGATCACCTCTCTCGCATATATAGTCCTGCAAACCGTTGTAGGGTTTGGGGTCGAGGTGCCTATGGCCATTAGCTGCCTATTTTTCCTCCTCTAGAGCCTTTTTGTACTTCTGTGAGAGATGCTCTAAGAGTAGTCTAAGTAATTGCTCGAATTTCAAATGACCAAGTGCGATGTTGCCTACTCTGCCGTTGATTCTTCCACTGCACTAGTGATACGTCTCCAACGTATCGATAATTTCTTATGTTCCATGCCACATTATTGATGTTATCTACATGTTTTATGCACACTTTATGTCATATTCGTGCATTTTCTGGAACTAACCTATTAACAAGATGCCGAAGTGCCAGTTGCTATTTTCTGCTGTTTTTGGTTTCAGAAATCCTAGTAACGAAATATTCTCGGAATTGGACGAAATCAAAGCCCAGGGGCCTATTTTCTCACGAAGCTTCCAGAAGTCCGAAGGAGGGACGAAGAGGGGCCACGGAGGGGCCACACCATAGGGCGGCGCGGCCCCCCCCTTGGCCGCGCGGCCCTGTGGTGTGGGGCCCCCGTGCTGCCTCTTGACCTACCCTTCCGCCTACAAATAGCCCCCGTGACGAAACCCCCAGTACCGAGAGCCACGATACGGAAAACCTTACTGAGACGCCGCCGCCGCCGATCCCATCTCGGGGGATCCAGGAGATCACCTCCGGCGCCCTGCCGGAGAGGGGATTCATCTCCCGGAGGACTCTACACCGCCATGGTCGCCTCCGGAGTGATGTGTGAGTAGTCTACCCCTGGACTATGGGTCCATAGCAGTAGCTAGATGGTTGTCTTCTCCCCATTGTGCTATCATTGTCGGATCTTGTGAGCTGCCTAACATGATCAAGATCGTCTATCTGTAATTCTATATGTTGCGTTTGTTGGGATCCGATGAATAGAGAATACTTGTTATGTTGATTATCAAAGTTATATCTATGTGTTGTTTATGATCTTGCATGCTCTCCGTTATTAGTAGATGCTTTGGCCAAGTTGATGCTAGTAACTCCAAGAGGGAGTATTTATGCTCGATAGTGGGTTCATGCCTCCGTGAATCTGGAGGAGTGACAAGAACCACTAAGGTTATGGATGTGCTGTTGCCACTAGGGATAAAACATTAGTGCTATGTTCAAGGATGTAGTCACTAGTTACATTACGCGCAATACTTAATGCAATTGTCTGTTGTTAGCAACTTAATACTGGAGGGGGTTCGGATGATAACTTTGAAGGTGGACTTTTTAGGCATAGATGCAGTTGGATGGCGGTCTATGTACTTTGTCGTAATGCCCAATTAAATCTCACTATACTCATCATGATATGTATGTGCATGGTCATGCTCTCTTTATTTGTCAATTGCCCAACTGTAATTTGTTCACCCAACATGCTGTTCGTCTTATGGGAGAGACACCTCTAGTGAACTGTGGACCCCGGTCCAATTCTCTTTCTTGAAATACAATCTACTGCAATACTTGTTCTACTGTTTTCTGCAAACAATCATCTTCCACACAATACGGTTAATCCTTTGTTACAGCAAGCCGGTGAGATTGACAACCTCACTGTTTCGTTGGGGCAAAGTACTTTGGTTGTGTTGTGCAGGTTCCACGTTGGCGCCGGAATCTCTGGTGTTGCGCCGCACTACATCCCGCCGCCATCAACCTTCAACGTGCTTCTTGGCTCCTCCTGGTTCGATAAACCTTGGTTTCTTTCTGAGGGAAAACTTGCTGCTGTGCGCATCATACCTTCCTCTTGGGGTTCCCAACGAACGTGTGAAATACACGCCATCAAGCATATTTTCTGGCGCCGTTGCCGGGGAGATCAAGACACGCTGCAAGGGGAGTCTCCACTTCTCAATCTCTTTACTTTGTTTTTGTCTTGCTTAGTTTTATTTACTACTTTGTTTGCTGCACTAAATCAAAATACAAACAAAATTAGTTGCTAGTTTTACTTTATTTGCCATCTTGTTTACTATATCAAAAACACAAAAAAATTAGTTTACTTGCATTTACTTTATCTAGTTTGCTTTATTTACTACTGCTAAAATGAGTAATCCTGAAGTTGAAGTTCGTTCGTTCAAGCAACAAGGGGGAGAATGTTTAAGAGATGCTTGGTATAGAATTATTAATGCCCATAATAGGTGCACTAAGAAACACTCCACCACTATTTTACTCAGGAATTTTTATGTTGGTATCTCTAGCTGGAATAGGCATGTTCTTGATTGTCTCGTAGGAGGTAACTTCTTAAGTACCCCTGCATTAGAAGCTAGCTGCATTATTGAGAGTCTATTTGGAATACCCCCTGTTGATAAAGTTAAAACTGAAATCTCTCTTGAAGATGTTATGAAAAAATTGGAAACCATAGAGAAAAATTTTCCAAGTATTGAAGCTAAATTGGAAATGTTACTTGATAAAACTGATCAACTTGATAAATCCTTAGTAGGAATTGATGAAAGAATTAGTGCCCTAGGAACTTGTGTTGCCCATGATGATCAAATTAATAGGATTGATGAACTTGAAAAAGCTATGGAAACCTTGGGTTCAACATTTTCTTCTCTTAAATACAAGGAGAAAGCTTATGTGGGTAAGGAGCAAAAGTTTATGTATGTCTCTAAAGTGCCTAGACCAAAAAAGTATTATTATAGGCCTAAAATTGACAAAGACCTTAGTACCACCATGGATGGGGGAGCTCATGATAACAATGCATCACCCTTCGATAATACTTGATACACACTTTCTGCGCCTAGCTGAAAGGCGTTAAAGAAAAGCGCTTATGGGAGACAACCCATGTTTTTACCTACAGTACTTTGTTTTTATTTTGTGTCTTGGAAGTTGTTTACTACTGTAGCAACCTCTCCTTATCTTAGTTTTGTGTTTTGTTGTGCCAAGTTAAGCCGTTGATAGAAAAGTAAGTACTAGATTTGGATTACTGCGCAGTTCCAGATTTCTTTGCTGTCACGAATCTGGGCAAAATCCCTCTGTAGGTAACTCAGAAAATTATGCCAATTTACGTGAGTGATCCTCAGATATGTACGCAACTTTCATTCAATTTGAGCATTTCCATTTGAGCAAGTCTGGTTCCATTTTAAAATTCGTCAATACGAACTGTTCTGTTTTGACAGATTCTGCCTTTTATTTCGCATTGCCTCTTTCGCTATGTTGGATGAATTTCTTTGATCCACTAATGTCCAGTAGCATTATGCAATGTCCAGAAGTGTTAAGAATGATTGTGTCACCTCTGAATATGTTAATTTTTATTGTGCACTAACCCTCTAATAAGTTGTTTCGAGTTTGGTGTGGAGGAAGTTTTCAAGGGTCAAGAGAGGAGGATGATATACTATGATCAAGAAGAGTGAAGAGTCTAAGCTTGGGGATGCCCCGGTGGTTCATCCCTGCATATTTCAAGAAGACTCAAGCATCTAAGCTTGGGGATGCCCAAGGCATCCCCTTCTTCATCGACAACATTATCAGGTTCCTCCCCTGAAACTATATTTTTATTCCATCACATCTTATGTGCTTTTTCTTGGATCGTCGGTTTGTTTTTGTTTTTGTTTTGTTTGAATAAAATGGATCCTAGCATTCACTTTATGGGAGAGAGACACGCTCCGCTGTAGCATATGGACAAGTATGTCCTTGGTTTCTACTCATAGTATTCATGGCGAAGTTTCTCCTTCGTTAAATTGTTATATGGTTGGAATTGGAAAATGATACATGTAGTAATTGCTACAAATGTCTTGGGTAATGTGATACTTGGCAATTGTTGTGCTCATGTTTAAGCTCTTGCATCATATGCTTTGCACCCATTAATGAAGAAATACGTAGAGCATGCTAAAATTTGGTTTGCATATTTGGTTTCTCTAAGGTCTAGATAATTTCTAGTATTGAGTTTGAACAACAAGGAAGACGGTGTAGAGTCTTATAATATTTTCAATATGTCTTTTATGTGAGTTTTGCTGCACCGGTTCATCCTTGTGTTTGTTTCAAATAAGCCTTGCTAGCCTAAACCTTGTATCGAGAGGGAATACTTCTCATGCATCCAAAATACTTGAGCCAACCACTATGCCATTTGTGTCCACCATACCTACCTATACTACATGGTATTTTCCGCCATTCCAAAGTAAATTGCTTGAGTGCTACCTTTAAAATTCCATTCTTCACCTTTGCAATATATAGCTCATGGGACAAATAGCTTAAAAACTATTGTGGTATTGAATATGTAATTATGCACTTTATCTCTTATTAAGTTGCTTGTTGTGCGATAACCATGTTTACTGGGGACGCCATCAACTATTCATTGTTGAATATCATGTGAGTTGCTATGCATGTCCGTCTTGTTTGAAGTAAGAGAGATCTACCACCATATGGTTAAGCATGCATATGTTAGAGAAGAACATTGGGCCGCTAACTAAAGCCATGATCCATGGTGGAAGTTTCAGTTTTGGACAACAATCCTCAAATCTCAAATGAGAAAATTATTAATTGTTGGTACATGCTTATGCATAAAAGAGGAGTCCATTATCTGTTGTCTATGTTGTCCCGGTATGGATGTCTAAGTTGAAGAATAATCAATAGCGAGAAATCCAATGCGAGCTTTCTCCTTAGACCTTTGTACAGGCGACATAGAGGTACCCCTTTGTGACACTTGGTAAAAACAATGCATTGTGATGACCCGGTAGTCCAAGCTAATTAGGACAAGGTGCGGGCACTATTAGTATACTATGCATGAGACTTGCAACTTATAAGATATAATTTACATGATGCATATGCTTTATTACTACCGTTGACAAAATTGTTTCATGTTTTCAAAATCAAAGCTCTAGCACAAATATAGCAATCGATGCTTTTCCTCTATGGAGGACCATTCTTTTACTTTCAATGTTGAGTCAGTTCACCTATTTCTCTCCACCTCAAGAAGCAAACACTTGTGTGAACTGTGCATTGATTCCTACATACTTGCTTATTGCACTTATTATATTACTCTATGTTGACAATATCCATGAGATATACATGTTACAAGTTGAAAGCAACCGCTGAAACTTAATCTTCTTTTGTGTTGCTTCAATGCTTTTACTTTGAATTATTGCTTTTATGAGTTAACTCTTATGCAAGACTTATTGATGCTTGTCTTGAAGTGCTATTCATGAAAAGTCTTTGCTATATGATTCACCTGTTTACTCATGTCATATACATTGTTTTGATCGCTGCATTCACTACATATGCTTTACAAATAGTATGATCAAGATTATGATGGCATGTCACTCCAGAAATTATTTGTGTTATCGTTTTACCTGCTCGGGACGAGCAGAACTAAGCTTGGGGATGCTGATACGTCTCCAACGTATCGATAATTTCTTATGTTCCATGCCACATTATTGATGTTATCTACATGTTTTATGCACACTTTATGTCATATTCGTGCATTTTCTGGAACTAACCTATTAACAAGATACCGAAGTGCCAGTTGCTGTTTTCTGCTGTTTTTGGTTTCAGAAATCCTAGTAACGAAATATTCTCGGAATTGGACGAAATCAAAGCCCAGGGGCCTATTTTCTCACGAAGCTTCCAGAAGTCCGAAGGAGGGACGAAGAGGGGCCACGGAGGGGCCACACCATAGGGCGGCGCGGCCCCCCTTGGCCGCGCGGTCTGTGGTGTGGGGCCCCGTGCCGCCTCTTGACCTACCCTTCCGCCTACAAATAGCCCCGTGACGAAACCCCCCAGACCGAGAGCCACGATACGGAAAACCTTGCCCGAGACGCCGCCGCCGCCGATCCCATCTCGGGATCCAGAGATCACCTCCTGCGCCCGCCGGAGAGGGGATTCATCTCCCGGAGGACTCTACACCGCCATGGTCGCCTCCGGAGTGATGTGTGAGTAGTCTACCCCTGGACTATGGGTCCATAGCAGTAGCTAGATGGTTGTCTTCTCCCCATTGTGCTATCATTGTCGGATCTTGTGAGCTGCCTAACATGATCAAGATCGTCTATCTGTAATTCTATATGTTGCGTTTGTTGGGATCCGATGAATAGAGAATACTTGTTATGTTGATTATCAAAGTTATATCTATGTGTTGTTTATGATCTTGCATGCTCTCCGTTATTAGTAGATGCTTTGGCCAAGTTGATGCTAGTAACTCCAAGAGGGAGTATTTATGCTCGATAGTGGGTTCATGCCTCCGTGAATCTGGAGGAGTGACAAGAACCACTAAGGTTATGGATGTGCTGTTGCCACTAGGGATAAAACATTAGTGCTATGTTCAAGGATGTAGTCACTAGTTACATTACGCGCAATACTTAATGCAATTGTCTGTTGTTAGCAACTTAATACTGGAGGGGGTTCGGATGATAACCTGAAGGTGGACTTTTTAGGCATAGATGCAGTTGGATGGCGGTCTATGTACTTTGTCGTAATGCCCAATTAAATCTCACTATACTCATCATGATATGTATGTGCATGGTCATGCTCTCTTTATTTGTCAATTGCCCAACTGTAATTTGTTCACCCAACATGCTGTTCGTCTTATGGGAGAGACACCTCTAGTGAACTGTGGATCCCGGTCCAATTCTCTTTACTGAAATACAATCTCTTGCAATCGTTGTTCTCTTGTTTTCTGCAAACAATCATCTTCCACACAATACGGTTAATCCTTTGTTACAGCAAGCCGGTGAGATTGACAACCTCACTGTTTCGTTGGGGCAAAGTACTTTGGTTGTGTTGTGCAGGTTCCACGTTGGCGCCGGAATCTCTGGTGTTGCGCCGCACTACATCCCGCCGCCATCAACCTTCAACGTGCTTCTTGGCTCCTCCTGGTTCGATAAACCTTGGTTTCTTTCTGAGGGAAAACTTGCTGCTGTGCGCATCATACCTTCCTCTTGGGGTTCCCAACGAACGTGTGAAATACACGCCATGAACTAGCCACCCACATTTCATGCATGATGCTCCCATCGCGGTGTTTGCTTTCTTGTTCCCATTGGGCGCCTGGCCGGCCGAGGCAGCCGAGGAGGGTTGTGGCTCGTCCATATGAATGGCGGTTTTACCGGTGTTGAGGGTCAGTCGGGTCTTCTCCCATTTGGAGAAGGTACCAATTTTCATGAAGCAATGCACCAGGGTCAACTCCTTCTCTTGGTTTGAACTCCTGAAAATCTTAAAGGCATCCTTCAACTAACAAGCAAACAAAGAAATGTCAAGACATCAGAAGGAAATTGAGAAACATCAAGACATGAGAATGTTTGAGCATTTTACTCGATCCTCCATTGTCTTGCCACTCTCTTTTTTCCCTCGAATCGTATTAGGTACATTAGAGAAGATGAAGATTGAACTACTTTAGTTAAACACACATAAACGTGCATGTAACGAAACAACGGCCTTTTGTTCCTCAACATCGCCAAAATAAAATTATTAGCAACCAATCAAAGTGCATAAACATGCCTAAGTCAAGTTTTTGCTCATACACCTTCCAGCTGGCCAAGTATACCCACACGAGGAACCAAACACGCCTCTAGTATCCCTGGGTGCTTCAGCTACCAGATTTGATCTATTATCAGAAATTATCGATGCATTAATTTGGATGCGAGAGATATCCAACCAACCAAAATGTGTTTATGGTTCCTTTAGATTTTTTAAACATAAGGCTCGATAACCCTTGTTTAAATTAACAAGACCCTCAACCGGTTAGGATGGCACAAGGTCCTTCGTACAACACAACACCACACCACACCACAACGGCCGGACGATACAAGGGAACACTCTGAGAAGCTTACAACACAAGCACTATGACTTACGGAAGCGAAGAACGTAGCTCATCAGCACCAAGGACACCAACCAGCGGGTCACGAAGAGGCACTGCTGGGAGCAGAAAGGTCTTGAAGGAGGAGACCCCAGGAATAAGAGCACCAAAACCACCTTCCTGCTCTCATGCCGAAGAGGCCCCCTACCCTCTCGCCATGTCTCGGTGGCATCGAACTATCAGACATGAGAGAAGCTCACCCAATAGCTAGAGAGGTGTTGGGCTCGAGAACCAAAGTCGTCCTGGAGCACGAACACCATGACAAGAAGAGCACACCTCACCAGCCATGTACCGCAGTCCTTGAACAACCTAGAGCAACAGAAAATCCACCTGAAACAACAAAATATCAAGGGAAGTGGCAAACGAGGCCCAAAGCTCCAACCTCGGTCTCCCCCTCCTGAACCCCGAATCTCCCCACGCGACGCCTCAAAGGGGGTGACACAGGAGCGTGTCGACGCCACCCAAACAACGAATTTTGGAGTTTCGTCCGGTAGATGGGTCGGGAGTCAAAACAGGGGTCACCGTGGTGCCTCCAAGGAGGAACCCGACACCCGAGGGCATCAACGTCGCTGGGCTGGACCAGCCAGCCTATGGTCCCCTGTCTCAGAACAGCCCACTAGCACCACATGCCCCGGATCCGGTGGTGGCACCACCTTCTGCCGGAGCAGACGGGGGAGAGAGATGGAGAGTAACTACCTCAGATCTTGGCATGGAAGGACGTCCACGTCGCCGTCGACTCCTGCCGCCACCTCACCTCTGGCGAGGTCAATGGAGACCACCAGAGACGCTCGCCATGACGCCCGCCGTAGGGCACCATCGCCAGAGGTTGCCGCCTCGGATCCCGAGCCCTCCACTAGGGAAGCCGTCAGGCAAGAGCGCCCGCGAAAGGGGAAGCCTATCGAGCCACCACCTCGGTAATGGTGAACCCCGCGCGGAGATCCTCCATCTAGCAACCACGGGAGGAGCTGAGAGCTCAGATCCTCGCCGCCCCCTTCACCGGCATTGCGAGCTTAGCCCGGCGGCATCACTGGGGGAGACAAGGTTGCGGCGGCGTGAGTTAGGGTTTCGCCTCCCCGGTTTCTGAGAGAAGGCGTTGCGAGGAGCCAAGGGGCGTCGCCCTCACACCAGCTGCAAACCTTAATTAGCTACGAGCCTACGAGCGGCAAGTCCATAGCTGGGCCAGACAGTCCCGGCGCAGCACCACCGCGCTGGCCTTGCCGCCAATTCTATCAAGTTTTCATTTTCATGGCGTGTGTTGGCCGATGGTCCGCCACCAGTAGATACCGCCTGCTGAAATGGATTGTCATATATACCATATAACCTTGCAATAACGTAGCATTAACGTCAATAGCCAGGTCCAAGAGAAGAAAGGACTCGCGATGGATACCTTTGCGTTGTACTTTGCTCCTGGCAGCGTCGCGGTCAGACTGCGTGATATCAACGCGCAAACGACCAACCAAAAAAACTAAACGCAGTTTGATGCACATACATCTTTTATATACTAAAAGCAAAATACAGATGTTTAAAATAAAGACATTACGTTAATCTACATAAGCTAAATTATTTAAACCCTTAATCCTATTGTGGGACCAAATTATAAGGGCTAAGATTTACTAGACAATATGTTACATACCTACACATGTTTGATGTAGACGGACACGTCTAATGCCGAGTCCTCGCATTGAATAGTCCGGCTGCACCACGTTTCCAGCACAACTTTTCTCAATATACCGACCTCACGCATGGAACAGTTTAGGTGCAACCACTTTTGAAACACAAACCTCTCTCCATATACCGATCTACAC
This sequence comes from Lolium perenne, assembly GCF_019359855.2. Lineage (NCBI taxonomy): Eukaryota > Viridiplantae > Streptophyta > Magnoliopsida > Poales > Poaceae > Lolium > Lolium perenne. The sequence continues at coordinate 22,458,933 of NC_067244.2, read as the reverse complement.
TACAGGAATGGAGCTCGCTGCCGACGGCCAGCTGCCCTCGGCGTAGCCGCGCCTGGCCCTCGGCGTAGGCTACACTGGCTTCTAGGTCCCTCGGCGTAGCCAACCTCGCCGTCGGCGTACGTCTGGCCCTCGGCGTACGCGACCTACGCCGACGGGCAGCTGGGCCCCTCGGCGTCGCTGCCCTCGGCGTCTCCTGGCGGCGCGACGTCGCCGTTAACGGCGCATCGGCAAGACGCCGACGGCCTGCCCTCGGCGTACATTAGCGATCCGGCGATGAACGGGGCGACCTGGCGCGACCTGGCGACGCCACCTGCGCCGTCTACGCCGACGGCTAGCCCTCGGCGTTTGCATGGGCCATGCAGTGCCACGCGGCACGCTGCACGCGGCTGCCAGGCGGAAGGCTATGCCGACGGCATTGCCCTCGGCATTGCCCTCGGCATAGACCTGATCATATGGTCGCAGCAAGGGCCCCCCGGTGGGCATATGCCTCCATTTGAGCTTGGTTAGGTCATAGGTACATGTGGAAACAAGGATCATCCCATATGATCCCAAGTTTCTCTCCGGTTCACCTCTGAGGGAGTTCCCCCCTATACATGCAGAATCTGCCTAAGTGTAGAACCCCCTATCCGAGAAGCTGGACACACCCGGAGGGGGTAGCATTGGATATAGAACCATCTCAAATCACTTTTGTGCATGCCATGTGGACACACACAAGTTTTGGGGCCATTCCCTAGATCCGATGCTCGATTTCTGACGAAACCCTTGTTCTGTTGACCGCGCCATCTACCCCTTTGACTGCATCCCATCGGGGGTCCCCCGGTGGGCGTATGCCTCCATTTGAGTTTGGTTAGGTCATAGGTACATGTGGAAATAAGGATCATCCCATATGACCCCAAGGTTCTCTCCGGCTCACCTCCGAGGGAGCTCCCCTGAGACTGCATCCCTTTCGTGCTACTTCTCTCCTGCCCTTTTTTTCCCGCCCACCCTTTCCCGCTCCTTCTCTCCCGCCTTTTTTTTCCCGCTCATTCTCTCCCGCCAAGTTTTACCGCCCACCCTTTCCCGCCCATTCTCTCCCGCCAAGTTTTCCCGCCGTTTCAGCCCCTCGTCGGCCTATATATAGCCATGTCTTCTCCACTAACAGCACCAGCAACATTTCTCCCCTCATCACTTCTCTCATCCAACAGCACCACAAAATCCTCTGAGCTGAGCTACCGCTCAGATGGCTCCTCGTCGCCGTATCAACACGGGCTCCATCGGCGTTCGCCTGCGGCCTACGGGGCATTTCGCGGCTGAAATCACCGCCGGTGGAACGCGTGTGTGGCTCGGCACCTTCTACACGAAGGAGGCTGCTGCCGTGCATACGACGTTGCGGCTTGGAGGTTTGGACGGCCGCGCCACGAAATGAACTTCCCGGAGGTCAGGTCTCTGACGGAAGCTCAGAGTCTCTCTACTGAGCCGCTACTTCGCTCACAGGGTGAAGCGCGGCGGTACAGGTCTGGCCAGCAGCGGATTGATACCACCGAGGCGGACGAGCAGTTCATGGCACAGTGGCGCAGAGACCATCCCGGAGATGTCGAGGCAATGCGCGCATTCTGGAAGGACAAGCAGACGTATAGGAGAGAGAGGAGGGTGGGAAAGCGGCAGAGGAAGGCCGCGGTTGAAGTAGAGTACGCCAAAGGAGAGGCGTCGACATGGGGGGAGAATGATGAACGGTGGTCGTGGAACCTCACAACCACCGCTTCAGAGGACACCCCCAGCGAGGATGAAGATTTCGACTTCTCTGATTAATATGTGTGTGTCGAGTCCGTGTGTCTAGCGGGTCATGCATCGACCCAGTGTTAAGTGCTTTGTTCGTGTGTGGGTGTAGTTCTTTAAATGTTTTGGTTTGTGTGTGGGTCTAGTTCTTTAAGTGTTTTGGTTCCTGTGTGGGTGTAGTTTCTTTAAGTGTTTTGGTTCCTGTGTGTGGGTGTAGTTCTTTAAGTGTTTCGGTTCGTGTGTGGGTCTAGTTTTTAAGCGCTTTGGTATGTATGTGGGTCTAGTTATTTAAGTGTTTTGTATCGTGTGTGGGTCTTAAGTTCTTAAATGTATCACTTTTCTCTCCAGTTCACCTCCGAGGGAGTTCCCCCCTATACATTCAGAATCTGCCTAAGTGTAGGAACCCCCTGTCCGAGAAGCCGGACACACCTTGGGGGGTAGTGTCGTTGCCTAATCGACGGTACCTCGGAGGAGGGATCCTCACGAGGGGGAGAAGAAGTAGGGGCCATAGGGCGGAGAGCACTCGGGACGGTGGTACGCGATTTACCCAGCTTCGGAACACCTGCACGATGACAGGGCCTACTGCTGCTTGTCTGGAATTATCTGGGCGCTTTCGCGATGGTACAATGAGTTGTTGTCTTGCCTCTAGGGCTCCCGGGATCCGGCTTATAAAGACGCACGGATCTAGGGTTTACATGGAGAGTCCTACCCGGATACAGGTTTCCTAACTACGGTACAATGTCTTGCCGTGTACGCCAAGGATCCGTCCTTCCATCTATGTCGTACCGGATCCGGGTCCCTTAATGGGCCTCCGTGGATCCGGGTTCCTCCTCAATGTTGGTTGGATCCGGCTCCCTGCTCCTGGGCTGGACATCTTCCGTCAGGATCAACAGCAACTGGGCCGCCCGATGGGCCACATGCCTCACCACCATCTGTGGGCCACCCGGGCTTGCCGGATCTAGGCACTGTCGATGGTACACCCATGAAGTATACCCACAACAGTAGCCCCCAGAGTTCTCCGAGTTTCACCTGCTGTTTCCGCCTTGCTGGTCCACATGATCTCCGGCAAATGTTGGTAACGCGGAGGAACTTGAAGAACTCCAACTTCACATTTTCTTCTTTTTCCAACTTATAGCCGGAAAATGCTCCCATCCTGCGGGACTTCATCCATCGACGTTCCAAAGAACATTTCTGGGTTACTCCCTGCTCGTGAATGAGAACCAATTTATCTTTACACAATTACCCAGAATCTTAAGATACTCAAACGGTTCCGCCAATTCTGGCGCCATTTTCGCGCGATTTGTGCGGTAACTTATCTCTAGCCATTTTTACCGCTTAGGGTTTAGGACACGTGTCACGCATCCAACGGCGCGATGCTTGCGTTCCGACCACAGGATGCGGAGCACGAATCTCGTCCCGCCGGCCTATAAATATCCGCCGTCGATGCCTTAACCCCCATTCACCCCCCTTCTCACCTCTCTGCCAAGCGCCGCCGCGAGCTCCCTCTCCGCCGTGCCGGAATCTCACCGGAACATCGCCGGAGTTGCTTCGCCGCCGCGTCGAGTTCATCCTGTTCTTAACATCAGCGAGCCACCGCGCGGAAACCTCGTCGCCGGCGACTCCGACCGCCGCACACGCTATTACGGTGAGTCCTTGAACTTCGCTCTCGCGCCGTAGTTGGTAGGGATGAATTTGGGGAAGATGACGTTGGATCCGACTAAAGAACATTTCCGCCATCGGTATTTTGTTTTCATATGTCTTCAACGACTCCGCCTTCAGCCTCTGAACCGATCATGGCCACCCCGATTTCCTCCGCCCCTCCACCTTTCGTTCCAGTTAAGCTGGGTCCTTCGAAGGATTCCGGCAAGGATCAGGCGGAGCACAAGGCGGAAGAGGCCGCCGCCAAAAAATCAAAAGCTCGCCAACGGGACGCTGAAGCCAAGGGAAAATGGTGGCCTTGCACCACCACCAAGATGGAGCTGACGAACCTCGAGACGGAGGGCTTCCTGCAACCCGGAAGCTGGAGGTCGGTTCCTAATGAACTAGCCCTAGCTCCGGAGGACAACGAGATGGTGCTGACGAAGGCACTGGTGGAGCGGGGTTTTTCGTTTCCGCCTTCGGACTTCTTCCTGGAGATCCTGAAGATCTACGGGCTCCAACCCCACAACATCTCTGCAAACAGCGTGCTTGCGATCAGCAATCACGTCACCCTGTGCGAGGGCCATCTCCGGGTAACTCCCGAGCTTTCTCTGTTTCAATACTACTTTACCGTCAAGAAGGAGAGGATCCGGAACTCCACCGAGCTCGCAACATGCGGATCCATCACCTTCATGATCCGCCCGGGCCGCGTCTACCCCCACACTGACCGCCACGAATCCGCGCGGTACTGGTCCGGAGGCTTCTTCTATTTGAAGGACGTTTCCGACCCGGCGAGCACAAGGAGACTGCCGTCGTTCCAGAACTGCCCCGCCACCGAGCTTCCGTCATGGACGCACTGCCCCCATCTCTCCGAGTCGCCCCAGCTCACTCGCCCTGTCAGGCGGATCTGCAAGCTCACGGAGGAGGGGCTGTTAGGGAAGGATTTAACCCTTTCCTGGTTCACCAAGCGGATCCAGCCGCTTCAACACAGGGACCGGCTGATGTTCCAGTACTCAGGGCGCGACGACCCAATGAGCGCCACAAAAGACAATCTTTCCGCCGACGCCATCGACAAAAGGATCCGGCTCCTCATCAAGGTTCCGCGTGAACTTCATGTTCACGTGTGTAACAAGGACATTCACACGAATGGTTCCGGAACCGTGGTACGTCGTCTCGACTTTTTAGTCCATTGCTTTCCTTCGCACGAAGTGTTCAACACTGCATTAGCTCGAGGCGCTCGAAGAAAGTGAACTTGGAACTCTTCTCCGGGTTCCTTCCACCGGCAACACGGATCCGAAGGCTGCATCTGAAGCGGAGGTTCACGAAGCTCCGCGCCCTCCTAAGAGGAAAAGGCCAGCTCCTTCCAGCCCCGCCACTAAACGTGCCCGCGAAGTGCCTAGCACTGCGGCAACTCGGAAGGCGGAGGCGGAAAAGAAACGCCTTAAGCTGATTAACACCAGCAACAAGGGGCAGCCCGCCATCCAGAACTTCTTCAAGCCCTCCGGGTAAGTTTCCGTTTCCGAGATCCAAGTTCTAGTTTCACGAGCAATTCCTTAGTTGTTTATGCTTTTTTCTTTTTACTGAAGCTCCGGAAGCCAGCCCCCCAAGGCTCCAAAGGCCCTGAAGAAGAAGGTCAGGCCGTCTCCGGCTTCAGTTCCTGTTACTCCAGAAGTGGAGATCCCACCCAAGGCTTCATCTGCTTCGAAGCCGGATCCCAAGGACATCATCGACCTTGAAGATCTTCCGGAAGATCCCGCAGACCTCGACGATTCCGCCAAGGGTGCCTCCTCGTCTGCCCCTCCTCAAGATCAACCAAGCGCCGCTTTCGCGGATCCCACCGAGGAAGAATATGAGGAGAAGGTAAAGCTTGTTCAAGCCTCCAACGCAATCCGGGTGGACCCTCAACCAACTAAGTCATTGCAAAAGCTTACCCTCGCACAACGTCACGCGGAAGTTTCCGCCATGCTGAACAAAGTTTGGGGGAAGCCAGACGAGGAGATGCGAGAACTCGCGGAGCTGGAGGATGATCTGAAGGTGTTTTTTGCCAAGCACAAGGAAGTGCGGCAGGTAATACTAGCCCCCAAGCATTGGGCGAGACATTTCCGTGTAACATGTGTTAGCCGATGCTTTCTTCAAGATGTACCTTAGGCGGAATTTTAAAATTTTAAACCAAGACTTTGAATTCCTCGCCAGCCCCCAAGATTTTACATATCCGACTAACTCCTCTCTGCTTCCCAGACCACGCGGAAATTGCACGAAGATCTACGCGTTCACGTGCTGGAGCAGATAACGGAGATCGAAGGGCTGCGTCAGAACGCGGAAAACAGCCAAAAGGCTATCCAGCTTCTTGAGACCCGCCTCCGTGGTACGTCTTCCAAGCTTTGCGTTCGTATATTGATATCTGTTCATGATGTTTGATATGTGCAACTTTCCGCCTTCAGAAGAAACTGCCAAGCACTCCTCGTTTGATGAGCTATCCGCCAAGGTCAAGGTGCTTGAGGCGGAGAATGAATCCCTCAAAACTTTTCTCCAAGAATCCTCTAATAAGGAGACTGAGGCGAGGAAGGAGCTCTCCAAGAAGCATGCCCGCGACCTGGCGGAGCTGAACGAAAAATTGGAGAAAAGCCAGGGCCGCGTGCTTTCCGCGATAGCCAAGAACAGAGTTCTAGAAGCGGAGGCGGAAGCCATCGACAAACTTATCTTCCGTAAGCGTTCTTCCGTGTCATTGCTCCGACTACCTCATATGCTCTCTCTCTAACGAAACTGGACCTTCTTCCACAGCGAGCCTTGGCTTCGAGTGGTCAAAAGAGTCGAACCAGAAGAGGACGGAGGCATACGATGAAGCGCGGATTTCCATTGACGCGTTATTTGAAGCCTGTCGCGAAATCGCCAAGACTCTGTCTCTGAAGAAGGCCAAAACTACAATCATGGATACGATGACCAAGCTTATGGAACAAGTGCCGGACTTCATCAAGGACTGGCAAAAATCTTCCGCACGCGGAGTCGCCTCTCTGGTCTTAGCCACCTGCAAGGCTCACTTCCCCTCGCTCAACTTTGCGAATGTTGCACGCGGAGCCCCGGAGGGTTCCGACATGGGCGCCATCCTTGCGGAAACCCAAGGCTATGAGCAGTTGTTTGTCAGGCGAGTGAATCACTCGTTCTGGTATAACAAATACGATCTGCCCAAGGGATTTTCCGATGCAGAGGAGGAGGAGGAGGGTAAGCCAGAGTATTATGGCGAAGGCTCCGGGTCAAGCGCCGAGCACTCCGGAGAAGGCTCTGGTGAAGACTCCGAAACCGGATCCGGTGACAACGACGGCGACGACTCCGCCTACCAGGAATCTGAAGAAGAGGACTCCGAGTAGAGTTCCTGTTTAGACAATGAAACAAGTTGCATCATTTTGGCCCCAGAGTGGGTTTGTAATAAGACTTTAAATTCTTAAGTAGCTAGGAAACGAAACGACTATGCATGGGGCGGAAACACTTATCCTGCTATCCGTTAATATTATGCGCATGTTTCGTTTGATGTTGGAAAGCAAGTGCTGATTTTATTGTTTTCCGGCTAGCCCGCTTGACCTTCCGCGAGCCGGAGGACCTTAGCCGGAAACACTCGCCAGCGGTGACGAAGCCCAATGGCAATCCGTCCATAACCGCGGAAACAAGCCCCCAGGCATAGGTGCCGGAAATCGCTACTAGGAATCCACGAGTTCGCAACAGATAACAACTTGATCAGAAAACTTAAGCTTACGTCCTGAAGGACGATTTTTGAAAATCACAACTTTTATACACGCCTAGGCGGAAATATCCAGCTCTGCGGTTTTAGTCGGAAAACACACATGATCTAAAAATGAATAAGTAAAGGAGGTAAAAGACTCAAAGAGTGAACCATAAGCTTTATTTCATTGATCATGTATAACTATTACAGAGTTTGTAACTCAGGAAAAATACGCTAAGTGTGGAAAGGACGTAGCTGTGCGATGTTCCAGGGGCGATCTGTCTCGTCGTAGATGTCATCCGGATCCTCACGCTTGCGTTTCCGGTGCCAATTAGCAGGTCTGTCCTTCAGCTCTCGGAAATCAACAAGGTAGTACGATCCGTTGCGAAGCACTTTGCTAACGACGAAGGGTCCTTCCCATGGAGACTGCAGCTTATGGTCTTTCACCTGCCGAAGGCGGAGGACCAAGTCTCCGGCCATAAACGAGCGATGCCGGACTCGACGACTATGGTAACATCGGAGCTTTTGCTGGTATATGGTGGAACGTTGGTCAGCCAAATTCCGAGCTTCTTCGATCAGGTCCACAGATAGCTGTCTGGCCTCGTTAGCAGTTTCTTCATCATAGGCGGAAACTCGCGGCGAATCGTGGATGATGTCGGAGGGAAGCACGGCTTCGGATCCATATACCAGGAAAAATGGGGTAAACCCTGTTGACCTGTTAGGGGTAGTTCGCAAACTCCACAAGACAGCTTCCAACTCGTCAGCCCAAGCTCCAGCTACTCGTCGCAGCGGTTCTTCAAGGCGTGGCTTAATTCCTGATAATATTAGACCGTTAGCCCTTTCAACTTGACCATTAGATTGTGGGTGAGCCACAGATGCAAGGTCCAGTCGCATTCCTACTATCTCACAATAATCCTTCAATTCTCCCTGTGCGAAGTTTGTGCCGTTATCTGTGATTATGCTATGTGGGATGCTGAATCTCATCACGAGGCTGCATACAAATTTTAGTGCCATAGCACCGTCGGCTTTTCTCACTGGCTTTGCCTCGATCCATTTGCTGAACTTGTCAACAGCGACCAAGAGGTATTCAAAACCGCCAGGAGATGATCTTTTTAACTTACCAACCATATCGAGCCCCCAGACCGCAAACGGCCAGGTGATAGGTATGGTCTTCAGCTCTTGGGCTGGAGCGTTTGGTTGAGTAGCGTAGTACTGACAACCTCGGCAGGTCTTGACTATCTTGTCAGCATCTTCTTTAGCTGTGAGCCAATAGAATCCTAGCCGAAAGGCTTTGGCAACGAGTGATCTGGGGGCGGCATGATGCCCACAGTCCCCTGCGTGGATCTCTCTGAGGATCTCAATGCCGTCTTGATTTGAGACGCATTTAAGAAACACCCCTGTTGCGCTGCGTTTATAGAGCTGTCCATCAACAATTGTGTAGGATCTTGCTCGTCTGATGATCTGTCGTGCGAGGACCTCGTCCTCTGGCAACTTTTGATCGATGAGGTAGTCCAGGAAAGGCTGTGTCCAAGCCGGAGTGATAACCATCACCTCTCTAGCCGGAGAAACTGCCACCTCTGGATTTTCCGGGTTAGCGCCCTTCACCGAGGGTATCCGTAAGTGCTCCAGGAAAATGCCGGGCGGAATTGGTTTTCTGCCGGATCCGAGTTTGGATAGCATGTCTGCCGCTGCGTTATCGTCTCTCCGGATGTATTTGACTTCGTATCCTAGAAAGCACTTGGCGATCTCGTCAACTTCGTCTCTGTAAGCCGCCATGACGGAATTTCTGGCGTTCCAGGTTCCGGCTACCTGCCATGCCACCAAGTCGGAATCTCCGCAGCAAATGATGTGCTTGATCCCTATCTCCTTAGCGATGCGCAGTCCGTGTAGTAGAGCCTCGTACTCCGCCATATTGTTTGTAGCTTGGAAGTGGATCTGCAAAACGTATTGCAATTCTTCTCCGGTAGGGGATTTCAAGGTGACTCCGGCTCCTGAGCCTTGATGCTGCTTGGATCCATCGAAGTGCATAACCCATGTCTCTGGTTCCGGCTCCAAGCTTATGTCCGGAGCTTCTGTCCAATCTGCGACAAAATCTGCCAAGACCTGGGATTTGACCGCGGTCCTAGCTTTGTAGTTGATGTCGAAGGCGGATAATTCAATGCCCCATTTTGCTGTGCGTCCTATTGCGTCAGCGTTGTTGAGAATTGTTGACAGCAGAGCCTTGCTCACGACTGTTACTGGATGCTCCTGGAAGTAGTGTCGCAGCTTCCTACTGCCTAGGAATACTCCGTAGGCTAACTTCTGAAAGTGCGGGTAGCGTTGTTTGGACTCCGTAAGGACTTCGCTAATATAGTAGACTGGCCTTTGGACTCCATATTCGTGACCTTCTTCCTGTCGTTCCATGTAACATCCCAAGTTTCAATAAAAGGAACAACAGAGATAATTCAAGAATCCAAAATTCAGAGCCAACAAAAACTTTTTCTCATCATATAGGACTATGCATATTAGCTCACCTTATTAATTTATTTGAGTGTGCTTTTGCCATGATGCTTGTTTTTGTGTTACCCTCATTCTAAAACCCTAGCAATGATCACTTGATCACCCATAGCCAAATAAAAATAAAATAGAAAAGAAATTCTAAAAATCAACTTCACACCCACATATGGCCTATGCCATTTTTAGAAATCTTTGATCTAGACCAAATTGGTTTGCACCATTAGTTGTAAATGGATACTAAAACCATTTTAACACTTTAGGAATCAATCAAACTCAATTCAAAACAAATTTGAATCAAAATGGAGCTCACATATGATTATGGCCATATGTGCCAATTTTAACCTGATGCCCACTTTGAGCCCCTGGATTTTTACTTTTCACCTCTACACTTTGTCAACTCCTTGCACCTCATCCAAGACAACATCAAGCACTTCAACTTTGCCCGAAGCCACCACCCCAAATTCATTACCAATTTCAAATGAGAAGCAAGCAAAGTTGGAACAAACTCACATATGCAAGATCATATGCAAAATGTGATTTTGCATCTCAATTCTATTTTGATCACCACCACCACCAAAATGCTCCATTTAATATATGATTACAACCCACCAAAAAGATTTTCAAAATTAAAAAATTATTTTTCTTTCGGGCATTTGATCGAACAGCTTGCAGGCAGGGGTATAATTGTTGCCCATACTGAAAATTGGAGAGGACCAAGTCCAACCTAAGCCACCACAACAACCCCTGGACCCTCCTCTCACTTCACAACATCAGTTCCACCACTTGCACTGGCCATTGTTTGATTTAATCAACCAAACCATGCCATGCCGTGGCATGGCATGCCACCATCATGCCACCATGGCCTCTGGCCACCTCTGGCCCGAACCCTCATGTCCACTGGCTTCCTCTCACCTCCCTGGACACGCTCATACCATCCCTTGACCGAGACCGAGCTCGCACGCGTCAGCACACGAGTGCCCAGACATGCCCAGGCGTGCACACGCACGCGCCAGTGCACGCATGGCGTTCACCCTGGACGCGCCAGAGCGCGCTGACGCCCACGTCCTTGCGCCACCTCGACCCCTCCTCTCAGCACCAGTCGACGCACGACGGCTCACTGGACCGCCTGGACACGCCCACTAGCCCGCGGGAACGCCGCAGACGACGACGACCGCGTCCACGCCTGTCCGCCATGACCTGCGCGCTCCCGTCAAGCTCACCACCGCTGCAGAGCCCCTGCCGCGCCACGATCACGCGCGTCAGCTTCGCCAGGACACCAGCCACCGTACGCGCCCACGCCTTGCCCCTTCGCAGCCCTGGACCGACGACGACGCCGGTGACCCTAGCCGAGCGCCACAGCCACCTCCCGCTCCTATAAAAGGAGGACCTCTCCCACTGATCTGAGCACACCATCCTTCTCCACTCATCCTCACAGCACTCCTCGCCACCTCAATTTCACCAATTAGTCGCCGGAGGCCTCCAATCGCAAGCTCGCAGACGCCGCCAGTACACGGAGAAAGCCGGAGCAGGAGGCCACCCCAGGCGACGCAACTGCTTCCAGGCGCTTCCTCATCCACTCCAACGTTGCTGCGCACATCGCCGACGACCGCCGGAGCTCCGACGAGCTCGCCGACCCCCTACCGCCATTGCAGTGAGTTCCCTTCTCGCCGTCGACGACGACGCTCCCCAACCGTCCGATCCTCGCCTAATCCTACGGCGCAAGCCTGCGCGTACCGCTTCAGTCGTTATGACCCGCTGACGCGTGGGACCCGCCGTCAGACGGCCTGCTCGCGCTGGACGCGAAGTGGGCCGGCCCAAATCCCTTTTCTCTCTGCAGCCCAGCTAGTTTCCCGCGCGAGCCCACCTGTTCAAATTCAAATTTCCAGAATAGATGAAATATGCAATCTGATGCCAAGTTTAAAATTCAATAGGGACAAATCTACTCGGCCAAATTTTACAAACTTTATATTTTTGGAAACCTTAGGAAATTATCTACACAATGCCACTGGATAGAACCCTAGATCTAGTGTAGAATTAAAGTGACAAAATAAACAAGGCATGGACTTTTCTGCCTTATAATAATTATTAAAAATCAACCATAAATGCTTTTCAGTTAATTCCACCTCCAATCATTCACTTTTCACTTATACTAATTGTTTCTACAAAAATATGCCATGCCTACTTTGAATGATCATGGCTTAGTTGATTTAAATGACTTTATGGCTATTCCTAGTCAAAGATATTGTCCAAAACTATTAAGAAATCTTATGAGAGAGTTTCTCTCATTTAAATCTTGTCACCACCAATTCCAAATGAAGTAGAGACTCTGGTCAATTAGGTCTCATAGGAATTGTTGGTGATATTAAATCTTTGCTATGCTAAAACTAAATAGTATGAGGTGCTCACCTCATTTAAATCATTTTCTCAAAATGATAAGTGTGAAGAGGTTGACTTGGGTCAACCTAGGTCACATATTATGCATAAGAGAAATTAAATCTTAATAAGATAATGAGAGGAAATTATTTTCTCTGAATAATTCAAAGTAACATTTAAGATTAGTATGAGAGGAAATTATTTTTCTTAAATAATAAGAAAAACACATCCACCAACTTAATAGTAATATGTGATGCTAGTTTAAGTGTGTGAATCATGTTTGTGCCTAGATTAGTACATTAGTTTGGTGTGATGATTGTGTACTCCGTATTCGTATTTTAGACGCTAGTACCGAGGAGTACCAGGAGGAGGAGGAGGTCTACTTCCAAGGAGAAGAAGACCACTTTGACCAATTTCCCAACCAAGGCAAGATAATACTCTTGCAAAGTGCAAAGCTCACCATGAGCAAGGCATTACCCCATTTACTTTATGCTTATGATCCTATTTCCCAGTTTTACTTTACAAGCTTTATTTACCTTTGTTTTATCAAAATACTTTTCAATGCATGATTTACTTGATTAGTATTGGATTAGTACAAGAGTATCAAGGTTAGCCTAGAAGCAAAGCAAAGTACTTAGCACCCCTCATACCTAGATGCTAGTGCTAAATTAAAAATGACTACTCTAGATGGGAACATGTGTTTATGAAATGATGATGGTGAAAACCTTGGAATGATGAGTCATTTCCATTGAAAGATTTTGAAGGTGAATATGACATGAAATTGACTTGGTGATTTTGGCTAAAAACTGATGATTGAGTTGGATGCGATACCATTCCAATTTTTGAGTACCCCCACAATACCTGATTATGGGTAGGGTTTAGCTGGAAATTTATGTGTCTTAGTATGGGTTCCCTCTGAACACACATCATAGGGGTTATGCTTGCGGCTGCCTCCGTTGTTGAAGAATGATGTGAATTGAGGTGAATTGTACGGCCAAGCCCTGTGCATTTCCCGGGTTAACAGTTGGTTTTCACCGGGAGGCCAAGCTCATGGGGAGAGGTGCCTATACTAGGGTGTGTAAGTGAAAGGTTAACGGTTGATGATTCGCGTACTGAGTTACGATTATTCGGGGTTTTATCCCTGACGGATGTAATCAAATGTTGTGGCACAAGTGTGCAACCTCTGCAGAGTGTAGAACTATTCGAATAGCCGCGTCCGCGGATATGGACAATTGGAAAGGCCATACTATTTTCCGTCATCAGAATCTACATCTTTTTTTGAACTGAAACGGTGACTTTGAACTTGAATCACAACTGAGTTGTGGGAATGACACTAATGTTCCCACTTGAGTTAGTTAGCACATGAGGAGTTGTTTACTAAAATGTTTATCAAAAAAAATTGGCTTTATGCAAATAAACTTAGAGCTTAGAACACTCTCAATAGTAATGTTAGTACTTACATTAGTATTAGATTGCGAGTACATAAAGTACTCACGGCTTTGTCCCTGGCTATTCAAATGGCCAGAATATGAAGCCGAGCAGCAGTACGAGGATGACGATCAGCAGGACGTCTACCACAACTAGGAGCTTCTAACGTCAAGCGTTGGCCTGTGGACTAGAGAGTCCTTGTATCTTACGCTTCCACTATGAACTTGTGTTTGTTCGTTGATCATTAGATCAACTATTCGTGTAATATGGATCATGTGATTCCAAGTTGTAAGACTTTATGGTTTGTAATGAATGATGACTGTGATACTTAACTATTATGCCTCGCAACAACAATTTCCTGGGATTGCGATGTATGACATAATAGGCATCCGGACTTAAAAATCCGGGTGTTGACTAGTTGGTATCAGAGCCATTGTTTGACCTTAGGAGACCCTAGTTAGAAATGGACGTTCTGAAAATTTAGTTTCAAAAAGGAATGAAGTATTTCTGAAAATTTAAGTCTTTGTCTTCTCCTTGAGTTCTTTGGAAAACAAGAAGTCATGCTCTTCCTTAGAAATATAACTAAAATTTTGCCACACTTGTTCACTTCTCTAACTTAATCATTCACTTCACTTTCAGATGGAGCCCGTGAACACGAAGTTTTACCAGCTTGGGAATGGGGGAAGCTTGATCTTTGAGAACGACCTCAACGCCCTGTCCGACCACCTTGGTCGCCCGCACCCAGAGTTCCATGGATCCCAGATCACGGACCAGCCAGGAGGCGAGCTGCAGTGGATCATCACCGCTGACTTGAGGGGCAAGATGGAGCCTCCCACTTCTGAGAGGATCCTCTTCTCCTTCATGGAAAGCAACTGGCTGGACGGACTTGCTCGCGCCCTTCAGGAGGGACTCGCACGCCTGTGCGGGATGAGCGGGGAGGCACTTAGGGACCCTCGCTTTTCCCACCTCGCGAGGCGTAACTCTGCTGGAGAGCCCATGGACATGCCATCTCACCCGGAGCTGAAGCACCATGTGGAGCATCTCGATTTCATGTTGTACCACACTCAGCAGGATCTCGACCACTCCCGTGAGTACGCCAACCAGACTCACGCCCGCATCATCGAGCAAGGCGACGCCATCAAGATGCTCGCCAACGACCGCAGGACTCTCCGCCAGCAGAGGGCGAAGAAGGATGCCACTATCACCCGCCTCCGCGCGAAGATAGCAGCACTCGAGGCCACTGTCAAGGCCCAGGAGGAGCAGATGAAGAAGATGGAGGAAGATGGAGAAGATATTCAGGGAGGAAGCGACTACCTGAGTGACGACAACGACTTCGAGGACGATGAGAACACCGAGGGGGAAGACTACGAGTTCCTGGACGACGAAGATGATGACCACACCCCCATCGATGTTGATGAGGATGAGGAGTAGTTCACTTATGCACTATCGTAGGTGTGAGTTGTATCCCACCCCATGTATCGTAGCTTGGAGAAGAAGGGTTCTTAAAACCCTTAGTGTGTTAGCTTGTAATGTGTGTTGTTTGCTATGAATGAATATATGTTTGTGTCATCATGAAAAGACTTCAAGTTTTAAGCTTTTGAACTTCAACACAAAACAAGCCATAGAAAATTTCCCTCTTATCTCATGATCAATCTCAATGCTCAGATGGCCCCTCCAACTCGCAACGCGAATCAAGACGCTATGATGCAGATGTTGCAAGTTATGCTAGAAGATAGAGAAGCAGAAAGAGCTGAAAGGCAAGCCAACCTTGCAGCACTTCAACAGCTTGCCAACAACAATCAAGGCCACCATGATCATCCAGGATCCAAGCTCAAGAACTTCCAGAATACCAACCCGCCAGTTTTCAGCAAGACTGAGGAACCACTTGATGCAGATGATTGGCTCCAAACTATGGAGAACAATCTAGAAGTAGCTGGAGTTGAAGAGAATGAGAAAGTGTTGTTTGCCACGCACTACTTAGCAGGACCAGCAAGAGCTTGGTGGACAAGCACCCGTGCCATGAACGCGGGACAGTTTATGACTTGGACTGATTTCAGGCTCAAGTTCAGCAAGTACCATGTGCCCCCGGGTCTGATAAAGAAGATGAGAGATGAATTCCGTGAACTGAAGCAAGGCCGGATGTCCGTGGTGGAATACCGCGACAAGTTTCTTACACTGTCAAGGTACGCCCCGGATGAGACTGATACTACTGAGAAGAGGAAGGAAAGGTTTCTGAACGGACTGCATGATGAGATGCAGACTGTGTTGATCAACATCCCCTTTGCCGACCTCGAAGCCCTTGTGGACTCCGCCATCCAAATGGAAGGCAAACTGCACCAAGCCAGCGAGAACCGCAAGCGCCGCATGATGAACCAGAGTGGATCAAGCCACCCCCAGAAGTATCGCCCTAGCTCAAGCGGAGGTTTCACTCCGAGAAACAACAAGCCACCGATGCAGAACTCGCGCCCCGGTTATCAGAACCGGAGTGGAGGAAACCCGAGGCCAGGAGGCCACTACAGCAACTACAACAACAACAACTACAACCGCGCTCCGCCGAGAGCCCCCAACCACAACAACAGCAACAACAGCAACAACAACACCAACACCGCACCAAGGACCGGGAGCAATGCAATCCCCGTCGCGAACAAGCAGGACAAGACCACCATCACTTGCTATGAGTGTGGTGTAATGGGGCATTACTCCAATGAGTGTCCCAAGAGGCTCGCCAAGCTCGCAGGCAACCCCGCACCACCAGCTCAGCAACAACGCCGTGTCTCCACCGGCAAGAAGTTCGCCCCCAACAACCCGAACAACCGCGGAGGTCGCCTCTACCACATGAATGCTGAGGAAGCCCAGGAAGCACCTGACGTGGTGCTGGGTATGTTCTCTGTTAACTCAATACCAGCAAGAGTGTTGTTTGATTCTGGAGCATCGCATTCGTTCGTTACAGAAGATTTTGTGTGCACTAGTAAGATTCAACCAATCAGCTTGAAACATGTCATGGTAGTTCAAATACCTGGATCAACAACTAAAGCTAGAAAATTTTGCAAGGATGTACCCATCAGAATCCATGAAATAGACTTTTATGCAAACTTGATTGTTCTGGGAACCAAAGGATTGGAAGTAGTCCTGGGTATGGATTGGATGGCGAAACATCATGGATTGATAGACTGCGCCAAGAAGGCCATCACCATGACTAGTAGCACCGGAATAATAATAGAACACTTGTCTGAAAAACTACCCAGAAATTTCACCTGCAACCAAAGTGTAGCTAAGCCAACTCTGGATCAAATCAGGGTCGTTTGTCGATACCCTGATGTGTTTCCGGATGATCTACCCGGTATGCCCCCGGATCGGGATATCGAGTTTATCATCGAGTTAATCCCTGGAACAGGACCTATAGCCCAGAGAGCCTATAGCATGAACCCCGCAGAGTTAGTGGAACTGAAGAAGCAACTGGATGATATGCTGTACAAAGGTCTGATTCGACCAAGTGCGTCACCTTGGAGATCGCTAGTTTTGTTTGTGGATAAAAAGGACGGTGCCACTCGTTTGGTTACGGATTATCGTAAGCTTAACGATGTCACCATCAAGAACAAATATCCCTTGCCGAAGATAGAAGATCTGTTTGACCAGCTAACCGGTGCCCAAGTATTCTCAAAGATTGATCTGAGGACAGGTTACCATCAACTGAAGATCCGAGCAACATATATTCCCAAGACTGCCTTTACCACCAGATATGGACTGTATGAGTACAATGTCATGTCCTTTGGACTGACCAATGCCCCCGCTTACTTCATGAATCTCATGAATAAGATCTTTATGGAATTCCTGGATAAGTTTGTCGTTGTCTTCATTGACGACATCCTTATCTACTCCAAATCAGAAGAAGAACATGAGCAGCATTTGGAGGTGGTTCTAGAAACCCTTAGGCAGCATCAGTTGTACGCCAAGTTTAGCAAATGTGAGTTTTGGTTGAAGGAAGTAGGATTCCTGGGACACATCTTGTCTGCAGGAGGAATTGCTGTAGATCCCGCAAAAATCAAAACCGTTGAGGAATGGAAAGCCCCAACCACCCAGACTGAAGTCCGAGCATTTTTGGGATTAGCGGGATATTACCGCCGATTCGTCGAAGGATTTTCAAGCATCGCAAGACCAATGACTCAACTGCTGAAGAAGGACCGGAAATTTGACTGGAATGACAAATGTGAAGAAAGCTTTCAGCTACTCAAGCTCAGATTAACCACAGCCCCAATTTTGATCATGCCCGATGTCACCAAGCCATTTGATGTCTATTGTGATGCATCCAAGACTGGTCTTGGATGTGTGTTGATGCAAGAAGGCAAAGTGATATCTTACCTATCAAGGCAACTGAAGCAACATGAACAGAACTATCCAACTCATGACTTGGAGTTAGCAGCCGTAGTGTTAGCCCTGAAGGTTTGGCGTTATTACCTCATGGGTAATCGATGCGAGATATTTTCAGATCACAAGAGCCTGAAGTACATTTTCACCCAGAAGGAGCTGAACATGAGACAGCGCAGATGGATTGAGTTAATCAAAGATTACGACATGGAAATTCACTACCACCCCGGCAAGGCCAATGTGGTAGCGGATGCCTTGAGCAGACTGCCGTGTCAGTTGAACTCCATGATCGCAATAGAGCA
The DNA here is from genome assembly GCF_019359855.2 of Lolium perenne. Taxonomy (NCBI): domain Eukaryota; kingdom Viridiplantae; phylum Streptophyta; class Magnoliopsida; order Poales; family Poaceae; genus Lolium; species Lolium perenne. The sequence continues at coordinate 22,440,861 of NC_067244.2, read as the reverse complement.
ACCAAGCCTGTACCAAGAGTTTGAACAATTCAGACTAGAGCTAGTGAGCGAAGGATTCTTAGCCAGCATTGAACTCCAACCCACCTTGATGAGCCAGATAAAAGAAGCCCAGAAGGGAAATGCCAGCATTGACGGAATAAAGAGTCAGATAGCTGCAGGAAAGGCACCAGGATTTACCATAGATGAAGAAGGAGTTCTTTGGTACAACGGACGCCTTAGTGTACCGTCAGATTCAGAGTTGAAGCAAGTCATTCTGAAGGAAGCTCATGATACACTGTATTCCATTCATCCCGGAGGAACCAAGATGTACCAAGACCTGAAGGAACAATTCTGGTGGCACGGAATGAAGCGAGAGATAGGAAGCTACATCGCCAAGTGTGATATCTGTCAACGAGTCAAGGCAGAACATCAACGCCCTGCAGGACTGTTGCAACCCTTACAGATTCCTGAGTGGAAATAGGATTCTGTCGGTATGGACTTTATCACAGGATTGCCTAAATCTAGCAGAGGAAACGACTCCATTTGGGTAGTCATCGATAGGTTGACCAAGGTTGCACATTTCATCCCTGTCAAGACCACATACCAAGGCCCAAAGCTAGCTGAGTTATACATCTCCAGAATAGTCAGCCTGCACGGAACCCCCAAGTCAATTGTGTCAGATAGAGGATCACAATTCACCTCAAGATTCTGGCAGAAAGTGCATGAAGGACTAGGAACCCGTCTGAATTTCAGCACAGCTTATCACCCGCAGACTGACGGACAGACCGAGAGAGTCAACCAGATACTGGAAGATATGTTGAGAGCCTGTGTGCTAGAGTACGGATCCAAATGGGAAGACTGCCTCCCATATGCAGAATTCTCCTACAACAATAGCTATCAGGCCAGCTTACAGATGGCCCCCTTTGAAGCCCTGTACGGAAGGAAATGCCGTACCCCTCTGAACTGGTCGGAAGTCGGAGATAGTCAAGTCTTTGGCCCCGATGTTCTCCGCGAAGCCGAAGAGAAGGTGCACAAGATCCACGAGTACCTCAAGACCGCCCAGTCAAGACAGAAGAGCTACGCCGACAAGAGACGCCGAGAGATGACCTTCGAGATCGGAGATTTTGTGTATCTCAAAGTCTCACCCCTCAAGGGAATGCAGAGATTCCAACTCAAAGGAAAGCTCGCCCCCAGATATGTCGGACCCTTCAAAGTTCTAAGTCGCCGAGGAGAAGTTTCATATCAGCTTGAACTACCGGAAGAGATGTCCGCAGTGCACAATGTGTTTCACATCTCACTGCTTCGGAAGTGCCTAGAAGTGCCGGAAAAGACCGAAGTATTCAAGAACATCGACCACAGAGCCATTGATATCAACAAAGATCTAACCTATCGCGAAGTGCCGATTCGCATCCTTGAAGAAGCATTCAGGACCACCCGCACCAGAAGTATCAAGTTCCTGAAGATACAATGGAGTAATCACACCGAAGAAGAAGCAACCTGGGAACGCGAGGAGGACATGAAGAAGGAATACCCAGATCTCTTTACTACCTAAATTTCTCTAGATCTCGGGACGAGATCTTTTGTAAGGGGGAAGGGTTTGTAACATCCCAAGTTTCAATAAAAGGAACAAGAGAGATAATTCAAGAATCCAAAATTCAGAGCCAACAAAAACTTTTTCTCATCATATAGGACTATGCATATTAGCTCACCTTATTAATTTATTTGAGTGTGCTTTTGCCATGATGCTTGTTTTTGTGTTACCCTCATTCTAAAACCCTAGCAATGATCACTTGATCACCCATAGCCAAATAAAAATAAAATAGAAAAGAAATTCTAAAAATCAACTTCACACCCACATATGGCCTATGCCATTTTTAGAAATCTTTGATCTACACCAAATTGGTTTGCACCATTAGTTGTAAATGGATACTAAAACCATTTTAACACTTTAGGAATCAATCAAACTCAATTCAAAACAAATTTGAATCAAAATGGAGCTCACATATGATTATGGCCATATGTGCCAATTTTAACCTGATGCCCACTTTGAGCCCCTGGATTTTTACTTTTCACCTCTACACTTTGTCAACTCCTTGCACCTCATCCAAGACAACATCAAGCACTTCAACTTTGCCCAAAGCCACCACCCCAAATTCATTACCAATTTCAAATGAGAAGCAAGCAAAGTTGGAACAAACTCACATATGCAAGATCATATGCAAAATGTGATTTTGCATCTCAATTCTATTTTGATCACCACCACCACCAAAATGCTCCATTTAATATATGATTACAACCCACCAAAAAGATTTTCAAAATTCAAAAATTATTTTTCTTTCGGGCATTTGATCGAACAGCTTGCAGGCAGGGGTATAATTGTTGCCCATACTGAAAATTGGAGAGGACCAAGTCCAACCTAAGCCACCACAGCAACCCCTGGACCCTCCCCTCACTTCACAACATCAGTTCCACCACTTGCACTGGCCATTGTTTGATTTAATCCACCAAACCATGCCATGCCGTGGCATGGCATGCCACCATCATGCCACCATGGCCTCTGGCCACCTCTGGCCCGAACCCTCATGTCCACTGGCTTCCTCTCACCTCCCTGGACACGCTCATACCATCCCTTGACCGAGACCGAGCTCGCACGCGTCAGCACACGAGTGCCCAGACACGCCCAGGCGTGCACACGCACGCGCCAGTGCACGCATGGCGTTCACCCTGGACGCGCCAGAGCGCGCTGACGCCCACGTCCTTGCGCCACCTCGACCCCTCCTCTCAGCACCAGTCGACGCACGACGGCTCACTGGACCGCCTGGACACGCCCACTAGCCCGCGGGAACGCCGCAGACGACGACCGCGTCCACGCCTGTCCGCCATGACCTGCGCGCTCCCGTCAAGCTCACCACCGCTGCAGAGCCCCTGCCGCGCCACGATCACGCGCGTCAGCTTCGCCAGGACACCAGCCACCGTACGCGCCCACGCCTTGCCCCTTCGCAGCCCTGGACCGACGACGACGCCGGTGACCCTAGCCGAGCGCCACAGCCACCTCCCGCTCCTATAAAAGGAGGACCTCTCCCACTGATCTGAGCACACCATCCTTCTCCACTCATCCTCACAGCACTCCTCGCCACCTCAATTTCACCAATTAGTCGCCGGAGGCCTCCAATCGCAAGCTCGCCGCCGCCGCCAGTACACGGAGCAAGCCGGAGCAGGAGGCCACCCCAGGCGACGCAACTGCTTCCAGGCGCTTCCTCATCCACTCCAACGTTGCTGCGCACATCGCCGACGACCGCCGGAGCTCCGACGAGCTCGCCAACCCCCTACCGCCGTCGCAGTGAGTTCCCTTCTCGCCGTCGACGACGACGCTCCCCAACCGTCCGATCCTCGCCTAATCCTACGGCGCAAGCCTGCGCGTACCGCTTCAGTCGTTATGACCCGCTGACGCGTGGGACCCGCCATCAGACGGCCTGCTCGCGCTGGACGCGAAGTGGGCTGGCCCAAATCCCTTTTCTCTCTGCAGCCCAGCTAGTTTCCCGCGCGAGCCCACCTGTTCAAATTCAATTTTCCAGAATATATGAAATATGCAATCTGATGCCAAGTTTAAAATTCAATAGGGACAAATCTACTCGGCCAAATTTTACAAACTTTATATTTTTGGAAACCTTAGGAAATTATCTACACAATGCCACTGGATAGAACCCTAGATCTAGTGTAGAATTAAAGTGACAAAATAAACAAGGCAGGGACTTTTCTGCCTTATAATAATTATTAAAAATCAACCATAAATGCTTTTCAGTTAATTCCACCTCCAATCATTCACTTTTCACTTATACTAATTGTTTCTACAAAAATATGCCATGCCTACTTTGAATGATCATGGCTTAGTTGATTTAAATGACTTTATGGCTATTCCTAGTCAAAGATATTGTCCAAAACTATTAAGAAATCTTATGAGAGAGTTTCTCTCATTTAAATCTTGTCACCACCAATTCCAAATGAAGTAGAGACTCTGGTCAATTAGGTCTCATAGGAATTGTTGGTGATATTAAATCTTTGCTATGCTAAAACTAAATAGTATGAGGTGCTCACCTCATTTAAATCATTTTCTCAAAATGGTAAGTGTGAAGAGGTTGACTTGGGTCAACCTAGGTCACATATTATGCATAAGAGAAATTAAATCTTAATAAGATAATGAGAGGAAATTATTTTCTCTGAATAATTCAAAGTAACATTTAAGATTAGTATGAGAGGAAATTATTTTTCTTAAATAATAAGAAAAACACATCCACCAACTTAATAGTAATATGTGATGCTAGTTTAAGTGTGTGAATCATGTTTGTGCCTAGATTAGTACATTAGTTTGGTGTGATGACTGTGTACTCCGTATTCGTATTTTAGACGCTAGTACCGAGGAGTACCAGGAGGAGGAGGTCTACTTCCAAGGAGAAGAAGACCACTTTGACCAATTTCCCAACCAAGGCAAGATAATACTCTTGCAAAGTGCAAAGCTCACCATGAGCAAGGCATTACCCCATTTACTTTATGCTTATGATCCTATTTCCCAGTTTTACTTTACAAGCTTTATTTACCTTTGTTTTATCAAAATACTTTTCAATGCATGATTTACTTGATTAGTATTGGATTAGTACAAGAGTATCAAGGTTAGCCTAGAAGCAAAGCAAAGTACTTAGCACCCCTCATACCTAGATGCTAGTGCTAAATTAAAAATGACTACTCTAGATGGGAACATGTGTTTATGAAATGATGATGGTGAAAACCTTGGAATGATGAGTCATTTCCATTGAAAGATTTTGAAGGTGAATATGACATGAAATTGACTTGGTGATTTTGGCTAAAAACTGATGATTGAGTTGGATGCGATACCATTCCAATTTTTGAGTACCCCCACAATACCTGATTATGGGTAGGGCTTAGCTGGAAATTTATGTGTCTTAGTATGGGTTCCCTCTGAACACACATCATAGGGGTTATGCTTGCGGCTGCCTCCGTTGTTGAAGAATGATGTGAATTGAGGTGAATTGTACGGCCAAGCCCTGTGTAGTTCCCGGGTTAACAGTTGGTTTTCACCGGGAGGCCAAGCTCATGGGGAGAGGTGCCTATACTAGGGTGTGTAAGTGAAAGGTTAACGGTTGATGATCCGCGTACTGAGTTACGATTATTCGGGGTTTTATCCCTGACGGATGTAATCAAATGTTGTGGCACAAGTGTGCAACCTCTGCAGAGTGTAGAACTATTCGAATAGCCGCGTCCGCGGATATGGACAATTGGAAAGGCCATAGTATTTTCCGTCATCAGAATCTACATCTTTTTTTGAACTGAAACGGTGACTTTGAACTTGAATCACAACTGAGTTGTGGGAATGACACTAATGTTCCCACTTGAGTTAGTTAGCACATGAGGAGTTGTTTACTAAAATGTTTATAAAAAAAATTGGCTTTATGCAAATAAACTTAGAGCTTAGAACACTCTCAATAGTAATGTTAGTACTTACATTAGTATTAGATTGCGAGTACATAAAGTACTCACGGCTTTGTCCCTAGCTATTCAAATGGCCAGAATATGAAGGCGAGCAGCAGTACGAGGATGACGATCAGCAGGACGTCTACCACAACTAGGAGCTTCTAACGTCAAGCGTTGGCCTGTGGACTAGAGAGTCCTTGTATCTTACGCTTCCGCTATGAACTTGTGTTTGTTCGTTGATCATTAGATCAACTATTCGTGTAATATGGATCATGTGATTCCAAGTTGTAAGACTTTATGGTTTGTAATGAATGATGACTGTGATACTTAACTATTATGCCTCGCAACAACAATTTCCTGGGATTGCGATGTATGACATAATAGGCATCCGGACTTAAAAATCCGGGTGTTGACATTCCACCACGATGACGAGGCTGATGACCCTGTTGGTAGCTGCCAGGTAAAGGAGCATAGGCTCTGACTCTCCTGGAGCTGCTAGGATAGGTGGGGAGGTGAGTATGTCCTTCAACCCTTGAAGAGCTGCATCTGCTGCCTCGTCCCAGACAAACTTGTCTGTTTTCTTTAATAGCTTGTACAGGGGAAGTGCCTTCTCGCCAAGACGGCTAACAAACCTGCTGATTGCTGCGACACAACCAGTGAGCCGTTGCACATCTTTGAGACAAGTTGGCCTTTTTATGCACAAAATTGCCTTGATTTTTTCCGGGTTTACTTCAATGCCCCTGTTAGAGACAATGAAGCCAAGGAGTTTTCCAGCTGGTACGCCAAAGACGCACTTTAGCGGATTCAACATCATCTTGTACCGACGGAGATTCTCAAAGGTTTCTGTGAGATCGCTGATCAAGTCGGATCCTTTCCGGGTCATGACCACGATATCGTCGACGTAGGCGTGTACGTTCCGGCCAATCTGGTCCTTCAAGCACCGCTGCATCGTACGTTGGTAGGTGGCACCTGCGTTTTTCAAGCCAAAGGGCATAGTAACATAGCAGTAAGTGCCAAACGGGGTGATGAATGAGGTCGCCTCTTGGTCAGACTCCTTCATCCGGATCTGGTGATACCCGGAATACGCATCAAGAAAACATAAAAGCTCCGCCCCTGCCGTCGAATCAATGACTTGGTCAATACGCGGCAGGGGAAACGGATCTTTCGGGCAATGTTTGTTCACGCTAGAGTAATCGATGCACATTCTTAGTATTTCAGAATTCTTTTTGGGTACAAGGACAGGATTTGCGACCCAATCAGTGTGGATTACTTCTCTTACAAAACCTACCTCTAGTAACTTTGCTAATTCCATTCCTATGGCGCGGCGCTTCTTATCTCCAAAGCGTCGCATAGCTTGCTTCACCGGTTTAGCCCCCGGGTTTATGTTGAGGTAGTGCTCGGCGAGTTCCCTTGGTACTCCGGACATGTCAGAAGGTTGCCATGCGAAGATATCCATGTTAGCGCGGACAAACTCGACGAGCGCGTCTTCCTATTTGGGGTCCATGTTGGCTCCGACTGAGACCTGCTTGGTAGCGTCATCTTCCTTGAAGTTGACTTTCTTGGTCTCTATCGCGGCCTTGAAGGAGTTTTTCTGTTCGGAGATCTGCTTCTTGGTGGTCTGCATTTCTGTCGGATCCACCGCTGCTCTGTAGCTTTTCAGCTCTTCTCCGGATATCACAGACTCTGCGAAGGTGGCTTCGCCCAACTCGCACTCATGAGCCTTTTTGTAGTCTCCGGATACGGTAATCATACCCTTAGGACCCGGAATCTTGAGCTTGTTGTACATGTAGCACGCTCTCGCGTGGATGATACGTCCAAAACGTATCTACTTTCCCGAACACTTTTGCTATTGTTTTGCCTCTAATTTGTGTATTTTGGATGCAACTAACACGGACTAACGCTGTTTTCAGCAGAACTGTTCTGGTGTCTCGTTTTTGTGCAGAAATCCAACTTTCGGGAAAATCCTCGGAATTTATGCAGAGGGCCCTATTTTCCCAGGAAACTCACGGAGCCAGAAGGACAATTGAGGTGGAGGCCCGAGGGCCCCACACCATAGGGTGGCGCGGCCTAGGGGGGGGGGGGCGCGCGACCCTGTGGTGTGGCCCCCTCGGCCGGCCTCCGACGCCCTCCTTCGGACTACTTATTCGCCTCGACCTAAAAACGCCTGGAGAGAAGTCGAAGTCGCCAGAAACCCTCCAGAACGCCGCCACATCGCGAAACTCCGTCGCAGGAGCCAGAAGTCTCCGTTCTGGCACTCCGCCGGGACGGGGAATTGGAGGAGATCATCACCGCCATCACCGCCAACGCCTCTACATCAACCAGCCATGTTTCCCCCATCCATGTGTGAGTAATTCCCCCGCTGTAGGCTGAAGGGGATGGTAGGGATTGGATGAGATTGGTCATGTAATAGCATAAGATTGTTAGGGCATAGTGCCTAGTGTCCGTAATTGGTACTTTGATGATATTGTTGCAACTTGTTATGCTTAATGCTTGTCACTAGGGCCCGAGTGCCATGATCTCAGATCTGAACATGTTATTGTTTCATCATGATATTCATTGTTTATGGTCTTACCTATAAGTTGTATACACATGTCGCTGTCCGGAACCAATGGCCCCGAAGTGACAAGAATTGGGACAACCGGAGGGGATGGTAGCGATGTGAGGATCACATGTGTTCACGGAGTGTTAATGCTTTGCTCCGGTACTCTATTAAAAGGAGTACCTTAATATCCAGTAGTTTCCCTTGAGGCCCGGCTGCCACCGGCTGGTAGGACAAAAGATGTTGTGCAAGTTTCTCATTGCGAGCACGCACGACTATATATGGAACACATGCCTATTGATTGCTTTGTACTTGGACACCGTTTTATTATTATCTGCAAATGCCCTGCTATGATTGTTACATGAGTTTCTCTCATCCATGCAACGCCCGTCATCCGTCCCCGTGCCTACAGTATTTTAATCCTGCTGTTTACTATAATCACTACTGTTGTCTTTGTTACTCTGCTGCTGTTATTTCACTACTGCTACTGCTATAAAACTGTTACTACTGATAAACTCTTGCGAGCAAGTTCTGTTTCCAGTGTGCAGCTGAATTGACAACTCCGTTGTTAAGGCTTCCAAGTGTTCTTTGTCTCCCCTTGTGTCGAATCAATAAATTGGGTTTTACTTCCCTCGAAGACATTGCGATCCCCTATACTTGTGGGTCATCAAGACTATTTTCTGGCGCCGTTGCCGGGGAGCATAGCTTTATTTGGAAGTTCACTTGGATTAATATTGTTCGCTGCAAATTCTCCATCATGGGTAAACCTCGCGATACTAAGATCGCCATATTACCATCCACTACAAGAAAAGGTACAATTCTGAATACCTCTGCTGCTCTTGATTCACCATCTGTGATTGATAAACTTGTTTCACCGCCGCATGCTTCACATGCGGGTACTTCTGCTGAATCTGAAAACTCTCATAATATTGATAATGTTTCTGCTGTGCTTGATGATAGTGGTTCATTGGGATCCTTTCTAGATGCTACAATTGCTAGGTCTAGACAAATTGAAAATACTGAAACTCCTAATGCTACTACACCTGTTAGTTCACCTGAACTTGATTATTTTAGTGATGATCCTGATGAAGATTATGTGGAGCTTAATGATGATTTTATTGAAAAATGCAAAGCTACTACTGATGCAAGAAAAATTAAAAAGTTGCTTGCAGAACATGCTGTTAGATATAAACTGTCTCCTGATCCTAAATTTGCCACATCTCCTATAAACATTAGGGATAAAGATTATGATTTTTCTCTTGATCTATCTCATATAGCTATCGTTGAGAAAACCCCCTTTTGTGGTACTGAAAAAGAAAGTGCTGTTGAACACATGACTGAGTTATCTACTCTAAGTAGCTTGTTTTCTGATGATGTCAAGATGCGTACTTACTTTGTTGCTAAAATCTTTCCATTCTCATTAAAGGATGACGCTAAAACTTGGTATAATAATTTGCCACCTAATTCTATTAAAAGTCCAAAAGAATTGCTTGATGTTTTCTTCCGCAAATATTTTCCTGCTAGTGCTCAACATATTGCTTTGCAGAGAATTTATAATTTTGACCAGGGAGATGAAGAGAAATTGCCTGAGGCTTGGGCGAGATTTTGCTCTCTTATTAGAGCTCAGCCTGACCATGATTTGGAAAAGCATGATTTACTTGATATATTTTATAGTGGACTACCATTGAGTCTAGGGCATACCTGGATAGTTGTGCTGGTTGTGTTTTCAGGAAAAGAACTCCAGACGACGCTGAAGAATTATTGGCTAAAATAAGCCGGAATCATGATGATTGGACTACGCCTGAACCAACTCCAACGCCAATATTGAAGAAGAGGGGTATGATTAAATTAAATGATGAAGATATGAGGGAAGCCAAGAAGTCTCTCAAGGAGAAAGGTATTAAATCTGAAGATGTGAAGAACCTTCCTCCCATAGAAGATATATGTGAGATAATTCCCCCTTCATCCACGATTGAGGTAAACTCCCTTCAGCGCTTTACTAGGGAAGATATTCCGTATTCGAAACCTCCTGCACAATGCTTAGATGAGTTTGATAATTATATTGTTAAGCAAGAAAATTTTAATATGAGAGTAGAGAATCATTTAATGGAAAATTCTCGAGCTATTATTGAATTGCATGGTATTGTAGAGAGAACCTCCAATGATGTTAAGATGCTTGTTAAACATTTTCATATGATTCAAACGCAAATTGATCAACTCACTAAAGTGCAAAATGACTTGTTAGGGAATAATTCTAAAGAGAAACATACTTATGAAGTAACAACTAGAGGTGGTGTCTCTACCCAGGATCCTCTATATCCTGAAGGGCACCCCAAAAGAATTGAACAAGATTCTCAATGCATTGAACCTAGTGCTCATTCTAAGAAGAAAAAGAAGAAGAAGCATAAAAATGTTGTAGAATCCTCTGAACTTGTTAATGATCCTAATAGTATCTCTATTTCTGATGCTGAAACTGAAAGTGGTAATGAACATGATAAAGATAATGATAAGAATGATACTCCTGATAAAGAAGAGGTAGAAGAAGAACCTGAAAAGCATGCTAAAAATAAAAAGTATACTAAAGAAGACTTTATTGCTGAGAAACATGGTAATGAAAGAGAACCTTGGGTGCAAAAGCAAATGCCTTTTCCTGCTAAGAAACTAAAATCAAAGGAAGAAGAACACTATAATAAATTTTGCGATTGGATGAAACCTTTATTCTTGCAAATCCCTTTGACCGATGCTATTAAATTGCCTCCTTATTCAAAGTATATGAAAGATATTGTTACTAACAAAAGGAAAATCCCCAATGAGGAAATTTCCACTATGCTTGCTAATTACTCTTTCAATGGCAAAATACCAAAGAAGTTGGGCGACCCAGGTATACCTACTATTCCTTGTTCTATCAAGAATAATTATGTTAAAACTGCTCTATGTGACTTGGGAGCCGGTGTTAGTGTTATGCCTTTTTCTCTTTATAAGAGACTTTACTTAGATAAGTTGATACCTACTGATATATCTTTACAAATGGCTGATAAATCTACTGCTATTCCTGTTGGTATATGTGAGAATGTTCCTGTTCAAGTTACTACTAACTGCTTGATATTAACTGATTTTGTTGTGTTGGAAATGCCTGAAGATGATAATATGTCTATTATTCTTGGGAGACCTTTTCTTAACACCGCAGGGGCTGTTATTGATTGCAATAAAGGAAAGGTTACTTTTAATGTTGATGATAAGGAGCATACCGTCTATTTCCCCAAGAAGATTGATAAAGTATGTGGAGTCAATACTATTACTAATGTGAGAAGTATTAATGTGGGAACTATTGATTGTCCTATATATGAGCCTAAAGAAGAATATCAAACTCTTGTGATTGGATCCATATCAATACAATTCAAGGTAACATGATTGATTTGAGGTTTATTTCTTCTTATGCTATGTAAAATTTATTTGGTGGCAAGACTTGATCAACCTTGTTAACAAATACCTTTTATATGCATAGAGGAGGTAAACAACATCTCTTTCTTCCTTCACTTGCTCTAGTTGCTGTAGCACTTTTAATTTGCAAAGTTCCTTAGCTAATTGAAGATTTCAAAAAATTTCATGGCCAGTAATAATAAACTAAATACCCAGAAATGTGCATTTTTCAAAGTTTTCAAAAATTCACAAAAATTATACCGTTGGTCCTATTTTTCGACGAGGCACCTGGGAGCACCAGAGGATGACCTGTGGGGCACCAGAGGGCGCCAGACCACAGGCCGGCGCGGCCAAGGAGGTGGCCGCGCCACCATGTGGTGTGGGCCCCCCTTTGCCCCACTTTGTCATCTCTTTCTCCCAGCACCTTCTCTCTCCCGAAAAAACTCGTACCAAGTTCCTCTCTCTCGCGTTTTTGCTCCAGAGCTCCAGATTTCTTGATCTCTTTGCTCAGCTCAGATTTCTGTCTGAAATTTGGCACATTTGCTCTTCGGTATGTGACTCCTCCACCCATCCAAGTAGAATTTTGTTTGGTTGAGTATATCTTGAATATTTTGCTGCTGTAGGTAACATGTTTAGTGAGCTTGCATGCTTGTTCTAAGATATATAAACTTGTTTTGATGCATGATTAGTACTCTAGCAAGTTCCTATGGTAGTTTCCCTCAATTATATGTCACCAAATCAAATTTTATATCATTTGTTAAAAATTTCAGAGAAGCTATGAAGAAGTTCAACTTTGGAGAGTTGTTCAAGAAAGGGACAACCAGCACCGGGAGGCCTTCTAGGGCCGCCACCCGGATTAGGCGATCATACAATGAAGACATCCTCGCGCCTAGCTTCGCGCCTGAAGAGGACAACGGGCCTCCTAATGCTTCTACTTTTCCATGCTATGATTTTCTAAGGAATGCAGGGATATTGGAGGATTTCTTAACCCTCGTCAACAGGGCAGGGTTAACCACCTATATGGAAGATGAAAGGGAGCAATACTATATGCTCACCAAGATCTTCGTCGAGAGTTTCCAGTTCAACAACAAGCAATATGAGCCGACGGTTGCATTCAGGATCTATGGTAATACTGTTACTATGCAATTGAAGGATTTTTGTCGTGCATTGGATATTGCCCCTGTAGGTACAGCAAGTAGGATTGATGACAACCCCCGGGACTTGTTGGAGCTCTACCGAGGGATCACCGATGATGATTGTCGCACCATTCAGCGGGGCAAGATAAGGAACATTCAACTCCCTGCTATTAAGTATTTTGCATACTATATTGCTACTAGCATTCTTGGTAGGGAGAACACTAGCAACATTTCTAGTTACCATCTTGCTTTCTTGAATATTGCACTTACTGGTCAGACATCCTATCACCCTGGTGCTCTTATTGCTCGCCGCCTGACTACCAGGGGGCCTATTTTTGGAGGAACTATCGCACTGCGCGTTTTAACATATCTAAATCTTCCTATTGATCCTAATGATGTGCCATTGGCCCCTAGGAGACTTGACATTACTGCTATGAAGAGTCATCATTTTGTTACCACTGACTCTACTTTAGATAATATGGTGTATAGAATGTTGTTTTCTGACGGGGATGAGAAAGAAATTCCTCTTCCCCAACTAGGTTTGTTAAGTATTGACAGGCAATCATGGTCGTGCACTAAGGAGGAAGTGGATGAGCATTTGAAGATAAAAGACTTCCACCAGCAACATGACTCCGAGGACGCTGGGGCCTCCTACGACCACACCGTCACATATCCGGGTGCTTCTTCTAGCACACACCCGGAATACGATCCATCTTCGTCATATTACGGAGACACTACCTCATGGGATCGATGGGATTGAACTCCACTTAGGCCAAAAGCCTAAGCTTGGGGGGAGGTATACCGACATCACTCATTCTTTGCATATTATGGTCGCTGGATACTTGTACATACTTGTTTAGTTTGTTTGAGTGGTTTTCTAATGAGAGGAAAATGATATTTGGGGAAGTGCTGTCTGAAAACAGATTCTGGACTGTTACTAGAAAAATTCGTGCGCACAGCCAGAGCGTTATTTTGAGCTGCCAATTTTTTTTCAGGTTCCCCAGGTTGTTATCTAACTTTCATTAGTTGAACACTTTTCGATCTGAGCAACTTAAGATATTTGTAAAAATCGATTTCTGTACTGCTGTCAGGTTTTGGCAGATTTCTGTCATCTCGCTTTTCTGCGTTTCTTTTAGTTTGCTATTTCTTGTTTTTGCTTTGTTTCTTCCCTAAAACACAAAAAGACCAAAAATATTTCTGTTGTTTCTCTTCACCATTTGTTTGCTTTGGTTTCTTGCATTTGTTTCACTTTATTTGCTATTGCTAGTTTGCTATAAGCAAACCCAAAAAGATTTTGCTTTGTTTGTTTGTTTCCCCTTGTTCTTGTTTCTAATTCGAAAACACCAAAAATATTTGCTGTTCTTCTTTGGGTTGTAAAGTTCTTTATGAGTTCAATGGTCTTCGGTGGCTGGAGCGTGGTTTTCATTTCATATTATCCAAGCTGCACAAGTGAAAAGGCAATAATGACGATCTACGACACTCTGATTGTGGTGAGAGGCTGGTATGAACTCTATTTGTTTTCATTTTTGTACATATACTCATCCATGTGAGCAGGCTTAGTTGGTTCATGTGAGGTGTATGTTATTTGAGAAAGTCTAGTAGTTCATGATCTCTCATGTTTAGCACCAATCTACTAATATGAGTAGCATGTCATGGATGTTTGCTTGCATTGTTTTATTCATAAGTAAGTATGGCATTGTGGTATCCTCCTCTGAATAATTCATTTATATCGACTTGGCACATGCTCACGCATGCATATGACTGAACAAAAAGTCAATTAAGCCTCGATGATCTATAATGCTTCAGAGTTCTTGTATCACTTTTATGCCTCCGTTAATTTATTTTGCCGCAAGCATGATTATGACAGTTACTGCTCTCTTGATTTGTCGCTCCCTAGTCTATTGCTAGCCTTCACTTGTACTGAGCAGGAACGCTGCTCGTGCTTCCAAACACCTGAAAACCAAGTTGTTCCAAAAGTGTCCACCATAAATACCTATGCATGGCATTTCAAACCATTCCAAGTAAATTCTCATGCGCTACCTTTAAAACCTTCAAAATGCTTCTCAATTTGTGTTTATGTTTCATAGCTCATGAGGAAGTATGTGGTGTTTAGCTTTCAACCTTGTCATTTACTTTTGACGGACTTTCATATGGACTAGTAGCACATCCGCTTATCCAATAATTTTGCAAAAAGAGCTGGCAATGGGATTCCCAGTCCCGAATTAATTAACTTAATAGACACTCCTCCATGGTTTGTGATTGTTGGACGGCACCCGAAGGATTCGGTTAGCCATGGCTTGTGTAAGCAAAGGTTGGGGGGAGTGTCATCATCATAATAAAAATAAAATAAAAAGGCACTCCTTCATGGTATGAGATTGTTGGCAGGCACCCGAGGATTCGGTTAGCCATGGTTTGTGTAAGAAAGGTTGGAAGGAGTGCCACATAAATATGCAATAATTCATGGGAGCCGCTCTTGAAAGTCCGGTTGGCGAGGTAGTTAGTGTACCCATTACCATTCGTTGACAACAACAAACACCTCTCAAAATAATTTTACTCCTGATTTATAAAAATGAAAAGCTCTAGCGCATGTTTATCCCTGCTTCCCTCTGCGAAGGGTCAATCTTTTACTTTTATGTTGTGTCTCCATTATTTCTTTGAGCACTATCTTGAGAGCACAACTGTCATTCTTAGTATAATATGCTTGTCTCAAAATATGATTGATTGTGGCATAACCTTGATGCATTTATCTTTTGACAATCACTACTTCTAGTCTTTCTATGAACTCCAGAGGTGCCCGGGCATTTATGTTTTGCCAATCAAATACAGGCAAGCAAGATACCACTTTATCATACTGTTGACTGCCAAAACCCACCGGCGGGCAGCGACTGTCAACACGGTAGAGCCGGGAAGAGCCTAGAGCTGCGGCTGGCTGAGACCCCTCCGAGCGACGGCCCGCAATGCTCTTCTGGTCACACGTCCGATGCGAAGTGCAAGGGCGTGCCACCTGACCTATACCTGGTTAGGAAGGTGATGGGGATGCCTCGCTTAGTTTCCTGCAGGGCATACACGTAAACATTAAATCCGAGCCTCGATCGGCTCTCAGGTTATCCTGTGAATCGGCTCAAAGAGCCGATCCACCCATGGTTCGTACGGGGTGCACGAACATATGGTGATCCTGCTTGATCAAGATAAAGCTAATTAGATCTACGACGATTTAGGGTTTTCACCGCATAATCGGATCATCCTACTCCAGGTTGGGCCTCGCGGCCACGCACGGTGATCGTAAGCCGATCCTAAACAAGGCCTAAAAACCAACATGAAGTTGATCCTCGGAACATCCTGTTTAGGACTTGCGAACGCCACCCTACGTGCCGCTGGATCCTCCACCCCTTTGTAAGGCCTAACTATTGCAGATATTAAACTAATCCTTGCAGAACAAGGAGCAATCGTAACGGATCAGATCTACTGAATAAAGATCAAGCGGGGTGCTGCCCCCACACCTGAGATAGGCGTGAGGGCGGCTAGACATGCAAGGGTTGCACTACGTAAGCATGTTATACGAAGAACTATGCTAACCCTAACACATCTATGATAACTACGTTGCTCGCCATCAAAGACGCTTCAGTACGAGCAACGCATGAACAACGTGGGGCTTGTGCTGCCTAGATCGCAAGATGCGATCTAGGCAGCATGTCGCTTACCTGATAGAAACCCTCGAGACGAAGGAGTTGGCGATGCGCCGAGATTGGTTTGTTTTGGGTTGAACGTGAGTTGTTGTTTATTCCATAAACCCTAGATACATATTTATAGTCCAGGGGACTTTCTAATTCGGACGTGCACCTAACCGTGCACGAGTAAAACTCTAACTTTTAATCTAAGATGCGATCTACTATATTACAGATACATGGGCAATTTAGCCCAACTTCGAGTATAAGGCCGATTCTTGTTCTTCCTTCCATATATATCTTCAAGTTTATCTCAATCATGGCCCACCTCTTGACTCGGTCAAATTCTGGTGATAACACATGCCCCCCTGGTTTTGGAATTGATAATTCCAAAATCACTCTGTTTTCCTTCGTCGGGTCATGTCGTGGCAGAACCGTTGCAGTATCCTTTATCATGATGCCCTGCCTTCTCAACTTCTCCGCGTGACCTGGCAGTTTTTTTTTTCCTTTTTTTTTAGGCACCACTTCCTCGGAAACTGCTGTGGCATTAAATTTCCACCATATCACCTTTTATTTAACTGCTATGAACAGTTCTCCTCTGCATCTCCTTCGCATTAGCACCCCAAAAGCCCTCCTGCGCCACCATGTCTTCTTCTTCTTCCTCTTCCTCCCCATCGGATCTTTCCTATGTGTCCTCCCCCATCCGAGAATCGACGCCGGAATGGGGTACGCAGGCGGCGTACGACATTCTCGCCCCAACGGCGTGGGACCAGGAGGACCACGACTTCTCTATCTGGTCCGAGGATGACAAATCCCTGACCGATGGGGAGAGTGACCCCCTCTTCCCTGTTGACGGGGAACCGGAGGAGGAGAGCGATGACGATCGCCTCTCCTGGCTGACTTCACCACCTCCGAGGAGGAGGAGGAGGAGGAGAACAGCTCCTCCGACGAGCCCCCGGCCAAGCGATTTTGCCCCTGGCCGGGGAACCTTAGTGACTTCGACAGCGACGACGATGCTGACGAGGAGGATGAAGACAACGAAGGCCCCGCCGGCGGCCACTGGAGCAGCGACGACGAGCCGGTAGGGAGCAGCGCCGACAGCGGTGATGACGGCAACGATGAGGGCAGCAATGGCCCGTAGATGGGATCCTTAGACTAGGACCAGCCGTAGTAGATAGGGCACTGTATCCCCTAGCAACTCCTTTTGAGAGCAATTTTAGCTCTTCATGTAAGAATCTGGCTATCAATGAAGAATTCTCCTTAATTTGCCGATTCCTTGTATGTTAATTTAGCCGATTCTTCCTCATCTGGCTTTGCCGACTGCTATCCTGATCAACGCTCCATGAGCCGATGGCAACGCATTGGTCTCTTATGATAAATTTCGAGATAGATCAATTCAGACTCCAGATTCCCGTCGAACAGGACCAAATCGTAGTCGCTTAAACCTTAGACCTAGGAAATCCAAACCCTCCAAGCTTAATGTTAGCTTTAATCGACAAGACTCCAGAGTCAATGCCTTCAGGAGAACTTTAGGACCATTGCTGAAAATCTTGTCCGCCTACAACTTCCCTTGCGATCCTCTGTTCTTTGCAGCAACAAACTGGTCCAAAGCCTGTCAATTATGACGGCTTCCTCTCCGAATTAGTGGTTTTATTCTGCAAGATTTCGCCACCCTTTAACCAACTGTGATACAGAGTCAGCCGATTCCAACGAGATTGGCTCCTCAGAACGAAAGCCCTTTAGGTCGAGCTGCCCCCCGAGCCTCAGTCAAGGCGAAAACAGTAATGAACCAACCAGATGCGTCACCATTGGCTTCCACGTTAATACTGCAGACCCAGCCGATTTTAACGAAATCGGCTTCTCATAGTAGGGATGTTTCAGGGCAAGCTCCCCTCCGAGCTTCTTCAGCTTTTATCAATGTAGCAGAAAAACTTCTACCCAAAGAGCTGATGCACTAAACAGGGCTCAGAAAGATCGACAACCCCCTTGAACTAAGAAGCCCCAAATGTAGTGGCTTTCCAACCCCTCCTAGTTCTATTCTCGTGACCTGCGGCATCAGATCGGCTCATCGTCTCTAGCAGACTAATGTAACTCCTGGTGAGAATGTTGGAAAACGTCTTAGCATCCTCCGCAGCCGATCGCCTCGTCATGGTTTGGGGACTCAAATCTTCTCTTCAAGGACTTCCAACCCTTTCTGCGAGCCCCTAAGTTGCAATGCAGCAATCAACCGACTCTAACCCAATCGGCTTTTAAAAGCAGCGAACCTTCAGGGTGAGCTGCCCCCCCGAGCTTCTTTGGCTCAATGCAGGAGCTTCTGATGAGAATGTTGATGAAATCGCCGCCCTGGTCAAGCCCGAAGAGGGTTCCACAGCCAATTGGTTGGTCATCGGCTGTTCTCATGATCCTAGCCTGATCTGCATGTTCACGCTGCTCTTGTTGTTGTCCAAGGCAGTGGTCCTCCATCTTGCAAATAACTACTAGTGGCTCTGGACGCCACCACTGATGTCCCGTTGTGCTTCCATTTGCAACAGTTGTCTTCCTTGAGTCGATGGCCATGCATCAGCTTTTTCGTATTCTTCAGTCGATGCCTGCGCATCGGCCGTGCTAAAAATTTTCAAATTTTTACGGCCGATTTGCTTATGTATCGGCCCCCACTTTATCTTGAATTGCTTCACACTCTGTATCCTCGTGTTCTATCCTTCTATTTTTTATCCATCTAGGTGCCCCCCGAGCCGATTCTGTCAAGAGAATTGATGGTATCGGCTCTTCAGGTAGTCCCCGTTGGGTCAAACGTTGAGCCCAGGCAGAATGGATGGTGAGGATAATTTTGGCCGATTGCTGGAATCGGCCTCCACGTTGCTTGTTCGATGAAGGTCTTGTAATGTTCCTCCACAAATTTTGGGGCCGATCACAAGGATCGGTCTCGCCACATTTGTCCATCGATGTTGCTCTTGCTACACGGTCAGTCCGGTGGATAAAACCAGCCTCACCCCGTTCTTTGTCACATCGATGCGTTCGCAGTCATCCAAATTGATGCCTGAGAGTGGCTCTTGGCCTGATGTCTCCCAAACGTCCATACCGGCTGTTGAAATCTCGGCTGAATCATCTGCGTGGACGACTTCCACTTCATCTCCATCCCACTGTATTAGGCATTGGTGCATCGTGGATGGAATGCAACAGTTGGCGTGGATCCAATCTCTTCCTAGCAGCACAGCATAGGTGCTCTTGCTGTCAACAATAAAGAACGTCGTAGGGATAGTCTTCCTCCCTACGGTCAGATCCACATTCAGAACACCTTGTGCGTCAGACGCTTAGCCGTTGAAATCGCTCAGTGTTACATTGGTTTTGATCAAATCCGAGCTGGAGCGTCCCAACCGACGTAGCATGGCGTATGGCATAATGTTAACTGCCGCTCCGGTGTCCACCAACATCTTGTTGACAGGCTGCCCATTGATGTAACCTCGCACGTACAGGGCCTTCAGATGCCTGTAACTCCTTTCTCGTGGCTTCTCGAAGATGACCGGCCGTGGGCCGCAGTCCAATTGTGCCACAGGTGCTTCATATAACCTTGGAGCGCTAAATTCCGCTGGAAGGATGAAGACCATGTTCGTCCCACCGGGCGTGCCAGAATGTGTTGACTGCCAAAACCCACCGGCGGGCAGCGACTGTCAACACGGTAGAGCCGGGAAGAGCCTAGAGCTGCGGCTGGCTGAGACCCCTCCGAGCGACGGCCCGCAATGCTCTTCTGGTCACACGTCCGATGCGAAGTGCAAGGGCGTGCCACCTGACCTATACCTGGTCAGGAAGGTGATGGGGATGCCTCGCTTAGTTTCCTGCAGGGCATACACGTAAACATTAAATCCGAGCCTCGATCGGCTCTCAGGTTATCCTGTGAATCGGCTCAAAGAGCCGATCCACCCATGGTTCGTACGGGGTGCACGAACATATGGTGATCCTGCTTGATCAAGATAAAGCTAATTGGATCTACGACGATTTAGGGTTTTCACCGCATAATCGGATCATCCTACTCCAGGTTGGGCCTCGCGGCCACGCACGGTGATCGTAAGCCGATCCTAAACAAGGCCTAAAAACCAACATGAAGTTGATCCTCGGAACATCCTGTTTAGGACTTGCGAACGCCACCCTACGTGCCGCTGGATCCTCCACCCCTTTGTAAGGCCTAACTATTGCAGATATTAAACTAATCCTTGCAGAACAAGGAGCAATCGTAACGGATCAGATCTACTGAATAAAGATCAAGCGGGGTGCTGCCCCCACACCTGAGATAGGCGTGAGGGCGGCTAGACATGCAAGGGTTGCACTACGTAAGCATGTTATACGAAGAACTATGCTAACCCTAACACATCTATGATAACTACGTTGCTCGCCATCAAAGACGCTTCAGTACGAGCAACGCATGAACAACGTGGGGCTTGTGCTGCCTAGATCGCAAGATGCGATCTAGGCAGCATGTCGCTTACCTGATAGAAACCCTCGAGACGAAGGAGTTGGCGATGCGCCGAGATTGGTTTGTTTTGGGTTGAACGTGAGTTGTTGTTTATTCCATAAACCCTAGATACATATTTATAGTCCAGGGGACTTTCTAATTCGGACGTGCACCTAACCGTGCACGAGTAAAACTCTAACTTTTAATCTAAGATGCGATCTACTATATTACAGATACATGGGCAATTTAGCCCAACTTCGAGTATAAGGCCGATTCTTGTTCTTCCTTCCATATATATCTTCAAGTTTATCTCAATCATGGCCCACCTCTTGACTCGGTCAAATTCTGGTGATAACACATACTCTCTTATGAACATTGCAATCCTGCTTACATACATGATTCATGATGCTTATTATTAATTGTTGGTACCTCTCCATGTTTGGCGTAGCTGTTGGATGATCCTATTTGCATGTATTTCATTATGAACTGCTTAAGTATTAGCCATAGCATGAGAATATATACATCATATGAGCAAATGTGTTCGTGAAAGTTCTTTTATCGCTCAGTTGTTAACTGAATTGCTTGAGGACAAGCAATAAGCTAAGCTTGGGGGGAGTTGATACGTCCAAAACGTATCTACTTTCCCGAACACTTTTGCTATTGTTTTGCCTCTAATTTGTGTATTTTGGATGCAACTAACACGGACTAACGCTGTTTTCAGCAGAACTGTTCTGGTGTCTCGTTTTTGTGCAGAAATCCAACTTTCGGGAAAATCCTCGGAATTTATGCAGAAGGCCCTATTTTCCCAGGAAACTCACGGAGCCAGAAGGACAATTGAGGTGGAGGCCCGAGGGCCCCACACCATAGGGCGGCGCGGCCTAGGGGGGGCCCGCGCGGCCCTGTGGTGTGGCCCCCTCGGCCGGCCTCCGACGCCCTCCTTCGGACTACTTATTCGCCTCGACCTAAAAACGCCTGGAGAGAAGTCGAAGTCGCCAGAAACCCTCCAGAACGCCGCCACATCGCGAAACTCCGTCGCAGGAGCCAGAAGTCTCCGTTCTGGCACTCCGCCGGGACGGGGAATTGGAGGAGATCATCACCGCCATCACCGCCAACGCCTCTACATCAACCAGCCATGTTTCCCCCATCCATGTGTGAGTAATTCCCCCGCTGTAGGCTGAAGGGGATGGTAGGGATTGGATGAGATTGGTCATGTAATAGCATAAGATTGTTAGGGCATAGTGCCTAGTGTCCGTAATTGGTACTTTGATGATATTGTTGCAACTTGTTATGCTTAATGCTTGTCACTAGGGCCCGAGTGCCATGATCTCAGATCTGAACATGTTATTGTTTCATCATGATATTCATTGTTTATGGTCTTACCTATAAGTTGTATACACATGTCGCTGTCCGGAACCAATGGCCCCGAAGTGACAAGAATTGGGACAACCGGAGGGGAAGGTAGCGATGTGAGGATCACATGTGTTCACGGAGTGTTAATGCTTTGCTCCGGTACTCTATTAAAAGGAGTACCTTAATATCCAGTAGTTTCCCTTGAGGCCCGGCTGCCACCGGCTGGTAGGACAAAAGATGTTGTGCAAGTTTCTCATTGCGAGCACGCACGACTATATATGGAACACATGCCTATTCATTGCTTTGTACTTGGACACCGTTTTATTATTATCTGCAAATGCCCTGCTATGATTGTTACATGAGTTTCTCTCATCCATGCAACGCCCGTCATCCGTCCCCGTGCCTACAGTATTTTAATCCTGCTGTTTACTATAATCACTACTGTTGTCTTTGTTACTCTGCTGCTGTTATTTCACTACTGCCATCGTTTATAAAACTGTTACCTTGATAAACTCTTGCGAGCAAGTCTGTTTCAGTGCAGCTGAATTGACAACTCCGCTGTTAAGGCTTCCAAGTGTTCTTTGTCTCCCCTTGTGTCGAATCAATAAATTGGGTTTTACTTCCCTCGAAGACTGTTGCGATCCCCTATACTTGTGGGTCATCAGTGGAACTTGTGGTAGGTGGGCCTGCCGAAGATGACGTGGTAGGAGCTCTTGAAGGGCACAACTTCAAACGTGATTCTTTCTTCGCGGAAATTATGAACATCGCTGAAGGCCACGGGAAGTGTGATGCTGCCGAGGGAATTCGCCTTCTTACCCGGAACCACGCCATGAAACTCAGTGTTGCTGTGTTTGAGCTGTTCCTTGGTGAGGTTCATCCGCTCTAGAGTCTCCAGGTACATGATGTTCAAGCTGGCTCCACCATCCATGAGGCACTTGGAGAAGTCATACCCGTCTATGCGGGGACTTACAACCAAGGCGTAGCATTCTTTTGGCACAACGGCAGGGTGATCCTCCCTGTCAAATGTGCACGGGACTTCCGACCACCTGACATATCGCGCACAGCCCGGAATCGTGGCGTTCGGGATCCGGTAGCTGACTTGGTAGCGCGGACTGTTGGGGTTCCGAGGAAAGTGTGGTAAGCCCCCACGCTCTTTTTCTCGAATGGGTTGGATTTACCTGCGGGCCCTGCCTTGGGGTCCGGCGAGTTATCATCCTCATCCATCGCCTCGGAACTGTCTTCCTCTTTGTCCTTGTTCTTGCCCTTGCCTCCTTTGCCGCGTGGGCGGTGCTTCCGGGCTCGCTTGTAACCTGCTTCCGGGTCAGATTTTAGATCGTTGACCCACTTGCAGTTGCGATTGGTGTGAGTGGACTTTCCTGTAGCCGGATCCAGGTGGGCCAGGCAGGGCATGTCTCTGTACTCTTCATAGGTTTGGGGAGCGCGGGTTCCGGCTGCGGTGACTTCGTCACGCTGCTGGCCCCTGCCGGCTCCGCCTCCGCGGCCGCGTCCTCTTCCGCCTCCTTGACCTCCGCGTTGGAACGCCATGGCGACCATCTCGGATCCGCCGCTCTTCTGGTCATCAGGGGGATTTTTTCGCTTGCCGCCACTACTGTTACCGTTGTCACGGTTCTTTTTCTGCTGGTGCAGGGGGATTGATGTGGCTGCTAGATCTCCACCAGCGTCGTCATCGGTGGCAGTATGATCACTGGCAATGGATATCATATCATCCAGGGCCAGTTTGTTTGCGTTAGCTAAGCATGTGAGCTTGTGCCGCAGCAATCCTCCTCGCTGCAATCCTCCTATAAAGGCGTGCATAGCCGTGGTGTGATCGACGTTCTCACACTCGTTCCTGCATGCCAGCCATCGGGTGAGGAAGTTTCTTGATGTTTCTCCCTTCTTCTGGATACATGCCTGTAAGTCGCTTATCGTGGCTGGTCTTTTGTAGGTGCCCCTGAAGTGCTTTTCGAAGGCGTTCTTCAGGTCGAACCAGCAAAAGATGGAGTTCCTTTCGAGGTCGCTGAGCCAGATCCGGGCTGGACCTACAAGGTACAACTGAAGCATGCGGCATGCGATATTAGGGGTTCCTCCGGCGAAGGTTACAACATTGTAGTAATCCCCAACCCAGGTGTCCGGCCTTTCGGTGCCATCATATGTCTTCAAGTTTCCGGGTAGCTTGAGGTTCATCCTTGGCATTGGTTCCTCTCGGATCATCCTGCCGAAGCACTTTGGGCCAATGTAGTCAGATCTGTACTCATTGAGGCGTTCTCGGGCGTCGCGTGGGCCGCCGCCTGGGGTTTTTGAGCGGGAGCGGGATCTTCGGCCACCGCCTCCGCCTCCGCCGCTGGGTGGCGGTGAAGGGGACGTGCGAGGGGGCCTGTAAGATTTTTTGCTTCCGCCGTCTGAATCCCGGCGGTCTTCCCGAGGCTCGCTCCGGCTTCGGTGGCTACCTTCACCTTGGTGATAGTTTCCTCCGTCGTTCCGGCTCCTGCGAGGCTCTGGCTCACGTTCCGCGATCCGGCTCCTCCTGGGCTCCTGCTCGCGATCATTGTTCCGGCTCCTTCTGGGCTCGGGCTCATGATCGTTGTTCTGGTTCCGACGTGGTTCCAGCGTGCGCACCCTGGTCCTTGGCGGCGGCATATTGTCGCGGATGTTAATTCCACCAGCCCCATGGGGCCTAGTGTTTCCGGCTGGACTGCGGCGGCGAGGTGGCGGGGGACGCGGGTACCCGTTAGGCGGAGGTGACGGATCCCGGTACTTGTTCCTACCAGTGTACATTGCATCCTTTCCCTTCTTTGGGTCTGACGGAGGCGTCTTTGACGGCACGGGGATTGGGTTCGGGTGCTCCCTTGCTTTTCTTCTGCGCTCCGTGGATCCGGTGCACGATTCATCATCAGGGTGGCGATTGATACGGGCGTCCTTCTGCGCGGTGGATACACAGTGATCCAGATTGGATTCCAACCTGCGCGAAGTATCGGCCTTACTCTGCTGCTGCATTGCAGAAGCAACGAGCTTGCGGGTGTAATCGATATCAATTTCTTCGTCCTTTTTGTTCAGGATTTCCGCCGCTTTCTGCATGTTATCCTTTGGAGTTGCGAGCGGCTGCTGTTCGACAGGGGTTGCGAAGTTGATCCTCCGGGGAGGGATTGCTTCTCTGATGATTCTATCAGCTTCCGCCTGCGCGTAGGTCATTTTCACCTCCCACTCTTTTCGCATGCTCTTGACTTGCTCGAGTGTTGCGGTGATTTCGCGATCCTGTCTTTCGAAACGGTCCATGAGATGCGCAGCTTCTTCCCTCTCATCCAATATAGCAGCTGCGGTATTGGCGAACTTCTTGGCTGTGGCCAGCATCTCCTTTCTGGTGGCCTCTAAAGCCTCCGGATCTGCGGCGTCGCCAGGCGTTATTGGCTTGTTGAGGACGTCTGACTTTGCGACCAAATCCATGCGTGCTTGTGCAACTATTTCTTCCTTGGACAGGACATCCTCGTACGGTAGTCCCTGATCTAGCGGAGATCCTACATTGGACGGTCCCGGATCTGAGGCGGTGTTTTCATCTTCGGGTTCCTGCTGATCCAGCTGTGCCACGGTTGCGAGAACCTGCATGGGCTGGGCGGAATTAACGTCGGGCTGTTCGCCGTATCCGTATTCTTTTACCTTCCGATCGAACTCTTCGGTGTCCATGGAATCCCCAGACATTGGGCTTAGGTTGCCGAGGATTGATTCCTCAGTATCTCCGGCACCCTCCGGACCCGGAGCGTCGCTTTCTCCGATAGCCTCCTGCTGATCCGGAGCGACAGCGTTTTCCGGCGCCTCATCCTGCACGGGGCCAGCTCCGATCTCTTGAGGGGCGGCTCCGGCGGTATGGGCTATGAAGTGCACGAAGTGACACCTTTGCTTCTCTAACACCTGGGAGACCCAGGCGGATCTGCGTTGGTCTTCCACCGTTATTTCCTGCTCAGGGGCGGATTGGGTGGGTTTTGATTTTTTCAGATCTAAGGCGGAATCCTTCTTAGGAAGTTCCGGCGACTCAGATCGGATCTTCGCGACTGCGTCCTGCTCAGCGGCGGTCGCGTCAGCGTTACTTACCAGTGGGTTTCCGTCGGAATCGACGGTTTCTCCGATGAAGATGTGTATGCCGCCAACTGGGACGATGGAGAGCTTGACGGGGTCGGTTTTAGCCGGAATCCAGCACTCATCCGGAGGGACGATCGGCAGATTTCCGGCGTAAAGGACACGCCCCACAGCGATTGTGTCGTCGAAACTTCCCATGGCGGAACCCTCCCGGTTCCGGCCTCCAGACGCCGCAGGCCCCACGGTGGGCGCCAACTGTCGTTGCCTAATCGACGGTACCTCGGAGGAGGGATCCTCACGAGGGGGAGAAGAAGTAGGGGCCATAGGGCGGAGAGCACTCGGGACGGTGGTACGCGATTTACCCAGCTTCGGAACACCTGCACGATGACAGGGCCTACTGCTGCTTGTCTAGAATTATCTGGGCGCTTTCGCGATGGTACAATGAGTTGTTGTCTTGCCTCTAGGGCTCCCGGGATCCGGCTTATAAAGACGCACGGATCTAGGGTTTACATGGAGAGTCCTACCCGGATACAGGTTTCCTAACTACGGTACAATGTCTTGACGTGTACGCCAAGGATCCGTCCTTCCATCTATGTCGTACCGGATCCGGGTCCCTTAATGGGCCTCCGTGGATCCGGGTTCCTCCTCAATGTTGGTTGGATCCGGCTCCCTGCTCCTGGGCTGGACATCTTCCGTCAGGATCAACAGCAACTGGGCCGCCCGATGGGCCACATGCCTCACCACCATCTGTGGGCCACACGGGCTTGCCGGATCTAGGCACTGTCGATGGTACACCCATGAAGTATACCCACAACATGTAGCCTTGGATATAAAACCATCTCAAATCACTTTTGTGCATGCCATGTGGACACACACAAGTTTTCCAGCGATTCCGACGCTCCGGTGGTCTGTATCTTGGAAAACCCTAGGGCGGGGATCCCGCAGATCTACCCCTATAGCTTTCTCCGTGCGAGGGTTTACCAGTGGAATTTTTTATTTGTTTTGCTTTGTTTAGGACATATGTACATGGAAACCATAGGTTGGGCATACTTTACCATAAAATAGGCTCCGTTTGAGCCGTGGCGGGAGTTTCCACATACAGATCCTGGATTTTACCAAGTGCTAGCCCATGTATGCGGAAATCGTCAACGCCGGGTACAGGCAAGGTTAGCCAAACCCTAGGGCGGGGACCCCGCAGATCTACCCCTAGGGTTAGGGTTAGGGATAGGATCTGGGTGAGGTTTAGGGTTACCAAAATGTTCGCAAAATAGAAAGTTGGCCCGCAGAAGCGGGAAACCCTAGGGCGGGAATGGCCTCGGTTAGGGTTAGGGTTGGAGTTAGGGTTAGCAATGGAATTGTTCCTAAATGTTTAAGGACATATGTACATCGATATCAGAAGTTGGGGTGGCTCCGGTTGACCCGTCTGCGAAGAGCGTTACCCGTGGGACCTACATATATGCCATCTACGAATTCTTAAAAAATAGAACCTTTTTTACATAATTCATACTAGTAAATAAATAATAGAAACATAATATAAAGTAATATGAGAGAGAGAAAAAAGAAAAAAAAAAAACTATATGCCGAGGGTGGCCGTCGGCATAGGGGGCCATGCCCTATGCCGAGGGTAGCCCTCGGCGTCTTACCTGACGCCGTGAGAGGGCAGTGACGGCGCGGATGGAGCAGGCCCTATACTGGTGTCTACGTCGAGGGCCAGGTAGACGCCGACGGCTGCCCTCGGCGTAGCAACCTCTACGCCGACGGCAAGTATACGCCGACGGTCGTCTTCCGGCGCTGCCTAGGCGAGGCCGTACGCCGACGGCCCCAATAAAATGCCCTCGGCGTAGGATTTGGCCGTCGGCGTATCCGGCCATTCCTGTAGTGCTAGCTATATATCTCAACATAAAAGAAAAATCTAGCTAGCGATCTGGCCAAATCTGTGCTACGTACCCTACTTCAGCTGCTATATGACCGTCGCGGTTAACATTATCCAGCCGCTCACGGCACCGAGATTAAGCAGCCGATGAAGGCACCCAGCGGGACAATCACAAACAGCTTTAACCAGGGGCAAGCAGTGCATGCATGGCTGATCGCTGCATGGGAAAAACATGAATCGTGGGAATCAAAACAAGATGGGCTACATCAGTTGCGTAGATGTATAGGTAGAACTGCAATGGGAATCCAGGGGATAGACAACATTGAAGTTGGTCAGGTTGTCAAACTTAATTCATGCAATCAAGACTTTAATTTGAGCGTATCCCAGCAGGTTACATGCACTATAATAGTCTCCAAAAAACTCAGGACTAAATAAAAGTTATTACAAGCTTCATTAAGGAGAGTGGATAAATGGAGATCGAGCTACATATAGTAGCTCTTTATTTTTAAAAATTTGGAAATTATAGTTTTAATTTTTTAAAAATTCTAATTTTTTTTTCAAGATGTAACGAATGTTGGAATCTACAAACATGAAAAATCTCAATGTGAAATTCTTAGTACTTTAGGCTACACAAAAATAATAAATGTGTGGATCTGAGAATAGTGAATAGTGCACATTTTAAAACTATAAAACACGTCAGATTTTGTCATTTTTGTGTTGTCTACAATACAAATAATTTCTCATTAAGATTTTGCACGTTTATAGATTTCATCATTATCTACATCTGAGATTTTTTTCAGATTTTTTTGAAACTTAAAACTATAATTTCAAAATTTTAAAAATAAAGAGCTACATGTAGTCCGGCTTCCGTTTGCAGTTTTCGCTTCATTAAGTCATTTTGAAGAAACATATTGCATTCGTACTCTTACTTTGAGGCCCCTTGATGTCTTCAATGACAAAAGTAAAAAAAAATAATCCAGAAATGTTCAGTAGCTACATGAGTCGTACTCTCTTCGTTCTAAAATATTAAATTAAATTGTCCAGGTTTGCATGTATCTAAAGGTATTTTAGTCTATAGATACATGTGAATCTAAACAAATTCAAGTCAATTAATATAAAACATATGTAACAGACAACAAATCGTCAAAACCTTGAATATACAAGACTTTGGAGAGCCTCATGAGTCTCTCAACTCAATGAGTGGAAACCTAAAATTCACTCAAAGTGTTGAAAATATTTTTCTAACTTTACTATTAAAAATGGCATCAAATTAATAAAAAATGGTAAGACTACTTAGTTTCTAATGGAGTGAAGACTTTCACCTATTTTAGGTAACAAAAAATTTAATGAGACAAAGAAAAGTTATCTATAAAGTAAACCTAAATTTTTTACGGCTTAGTCGGCCTATGTGTTAAACATGATAAAATATTTTATTATAGTTCATTGACATATTAATACAATATCATAAGTCTATTTCGTAGGATAATCCTTATTAGAGCTGAGACTACAACATGTAGTTTTCCATAACTGCACAAGTAATACCCACAATGGAAAATTTGCACTTTAATTTGTTATGTTGATCGACTTTCACATAATCGTAAGACTTCAAAATTTATAAAACCATTGGTTTATTCTTAAACACTTTCACAATAAAAGTTGATGCCCTCGCATTTGCGAGGGCCACCATGCTAGTTTGTAGATAAATAAGTAAAAACGCAGTATATAGATTGATCAACCTGATAATTTTACAAGACGAATGAAAGCTAGCTTTTATACGGTACTACCTCTGTTTGAATGAAAACGAGGCACAAGTGTTGAAGGATAGAGAGGGAGAGAGATATGCGGAATATGTTGGATATTGTATTGCGTCTCATGGGCGAGTATATGTAGGGTACAAGACTTGGAGGCTAAGAAGCTCTCCAAGAGATAAGGCAGGAGATGAATGACAAATCCTATACAAATCCCGTGACATCTAATACTACCTAATATATCTCTAACACCCCCCTGCAGTCGTAGCGGTAGCGACGTGAACAAGAGTAGCGTCGCGGACGGTCAGACTGGAGAAGAAGCTGGTGAGGCGCAGGCGAGGTGGTAGCCCTTTGTGCCGATGTCGAGGTAGCCGAGAGCGTGGGTGCTGCAACCTTGGTCGAGCGAGCCGCGCGAGGGATTGCCGTGGTCGATGTCGTGGGCGGGTGCCGGTGTCGATGTAGCCGCAAGCGCGTAGTGCGCGAGGAGAGTGACGGAGACGCGTCGAGGCAGTCGTGGAGATTGTCGATGCCGAAGTCGATGCAGTCCGAGCCGTCGAGGACGACGTGCGGCCCTAGTTTTGCCAGAACCAGGCGCACGTCGGGGACGAAGGCATACTTCGGTTTTGCCAGAACCGAGTACACATAGAAGAAGTCGGTGACGCGGTCGAGGCAGTCGTAGAGGCGATGCCGAAGAAGACGTTGTCGAAGCCGATGAAGACGAGACGTCCGGCGCGAGTTTGCCAGACTCGGGAACGTCTCGGGGACGAAGGCACTTCCGGTGTTCCCAGTACCGGGCATGCGAGGGTAGGGAACATTACAAAGTGTAATATCCCAGGTAATGGGGTTACAAAAATAGAGGAAATAGATGTGTGCATTGCATTCATGCATAGAAAATCTGGGGAATTTTCGCGCTTTAAAGTAAAACAGTCACAGTAACTGAAGTTTCACTTGACCTTGGTGGAATTGAAGTAGCTCATCAAGTCAAGCGCTATGAACCTCAAAGTGACTTTGCTAAATCTTTGTTTTGGGTAGAGATAATTTGATCTAAGGGATTAGATCAAATGGAACTAATAATCAACACAACAACACTTTACTCAATGATCAACTACTTAATCTTATAACAGATCATAATATGGTAATCATTGCCATGACACAAGAACATCTGCTCAATTACAAACCAAGTAACAATAAAATGGAGAAACCATTCCTGACTTATCCTTTCCATGTCTTAAACTAATTCATGATCCTACCATGAAACCTCATGGTATTCCTTCCACTTCAACATTGGAATGAATAACAAGGGGATCCACTCAAGAAGTATATATTCTTCTCTATTCCAAATAGCTTTACATCAAACCTAAAGAGGTGAGAGTCCTATTTTATTTAGGGAAGCAATGACAAACCTTGAGGCAAACCTTGGATATAAATATCCATATGATCACAACATCATCTTCAAGAGGAACCCTAGAGTATTACTCAAGTCATTACCAAGTGAGAGAGACCATTTATACTAATTCAAGCTTTACCTGTTTAAGAATAAAGGACAACCATTAAACTAAAGTATTAGGAGTACACCATAAAATCTAGGATAACTATTCCTATATATAAGAGAGCTCAAGCTAAGGTGATACACTCAAGAAAGTTAAGCCAAAAATTGAATGTGAGGGAGAGAACTATCCATATACCAGATGATAATATCAACATTGTTCAAGTAGAACCCTAACAGAATATCTCAGGCATTCTCCTGGGATATAATCTATTGAGACAACCATAGCCATGTCCACCCAAGAAACTATAAGAGAGATATTATACCCTAGTTGATCAAGACAATACTTGATCTTAGAAGTGAGAAACCTAACTCAGGAGAGATATACTTTAGGAAGCCAAACTTTGATCATGATAAATTGACTAATGACCATAAACCCTAAGAACTTGAGCTAAAGATATTAAGGACTAGTTGATCATGCTTAAAACATGATCATGCTCTTGAGGTATGTGAGGATAAGATAAATCCTAATTGGATTTGTAGATGCTATTCCCCACATGAAATCATAGGGAGGTAACTAGTAAGCAACCCTAGGCTTATATCCCAACCTTTACTTGTGAGTCACTTGGTGATCATAAGTAGAATCCTACCATATCTATATTTCATAAATTATAGAACATAAGAAAACCTTAGAGTAAAACTCCATACTTAATATGGTGAGGAACCATCCATCCATATGACCAAAGTTAACTATAAAAAGAAACTAAAAACCAAAGTAGTTACTTAAATGATAAGTTGACGTTAATAATAGAATCCAATTGGTAGAAGATAAAACTAATACTCAATATCTTAGTAACTAAAGAGCACATGAAATATTAAGCAATTAACCACTTTATCATGCATAGGGGAGATTAAACCCTAGCACATGCAATCTGGTGTCATCTCATCTCTACAACCCAGAATTAAATCTCAACCCTAGTTTGTGTATCACTTGGGTGATCACAAATAAAACCTAAACCACAATTAAGATTCAAACCATGTGTCATTAGGTAAATAGCATTGGAACCCTAGATTTGCACATCAAATAAATCTTATGCTTCAATTCTTGAACATAAGCAAAATCTTGTGCTACATTTTATAATTGAAACCATATGTATGGAGATCAACCACTTAACCATTATGACCAAGACCAAACCTTGATAAGAGTAATATCTACTCTATATTATTAAAGGTGTTATTAAATATAAACCTAGTACTACCTTTGGGGAGATGGTTATAATAAAAACTACAAGAACTTAACAAGCAAGTGCTCACATAAAATCATATGCATAGAGTTAAATCCTCAGATATGAGATCAAACCCTACTAATAACTTATAACACACTCAAAGTAGAAATGCCCCACTCTGCTAATATCAAATAGATATAATTCACAAGAAAACCAAAATAAGAGTATCAATTCATGTCTATTTAACATTTTGAATAAGAATATCAAGTGTGTAATAGAATCTCATATAAAATGCTTGTTCAAGTAGGATCATAACATCATAGTCATGATATTAAATCTTGATAAAATTAACAATTTAGAAACCTGCAAAAATAACAGAATGCAGATCTGAAATTCAAATAGAAAATTAAAAAAAACAGAATTGTAAACAGAAAAGAAAAGAGAAAATAGAAAAGGGGCTTACCTGGACTCACCTGGTTGTGGAAACCCACCAGCAGCAGTTAGGCCCAGCCCAAACCACAGCCCAACCTGGCCCAAAAATACCCCTTCGTCTAAAATTTGAGAGGAGAGGGTCGTCCTCATCCTCTCCAGCACGCATGCCGGCCAGCGCGACGCCGTGGTCGCCTTTCCCTCTCGCTGGCGAGCTCTCCTTGATCGTCGTCGTGACGAGGCTCACCCTGCCCTATAAAAGCTCCAAGGCGATCACCGACCCGCGTTCCTTCCCCCTCTACTCGATTTTCTTTTCTTACCGAAACCCTGGCCGCTCAGACGCCGACCATCGCCGTCGAGGTAGGCTTCCCCAGACCCCTCCGTGACCATCATTAGCACCGCCATGGTCGACAAGCTCTCCGTGCAAGAGGAATCGATCCCGGAGGCCCTCAGTCGCCGGAGGGAGCTCGTTCCCTTTCGCCGGTCACCGCCAGCAAACCGTCGATTGCCGTCGATTAGGACCACCTCCGGCCACACCATCAAGCTCTACAGACTCCCGGTGAGCTCCCGCATCTCGCAGTACCCCTGGCCTGCTCAATCGTGCCCCGTAGCGCCGCCTCGTCGTCGTTCACTGTCTGCCGCCGCTCGGACTTGCCGCCGGCAAGGCTCCGGCGACCATTTGGTCACGGCAACGCCACCTTCTGGCTTAGCTCCGTGCCGCGCGTCTATCCCGCCGTTTAGATTGGACGCGGGAGCCCTGAGTCGCCGTCGTCGGCAGCAGCTGGCCATCGGCCAGGAGCTCCCCTGGCCACGTCCCTATTTTGACCCATTCAACGCCATCATGGTAGATGACTTGGCAGCAGCCCCACCAGTCATAGACTGTGGGTATATGCTGGCCGGGTACGTTTAGCAATTCTTTTGTTTTAATTTCAAAATTCATAAATTGCTGCAACTTCAAATAAATGTAGGAAATTCATAAAATCTCAGAAAAATACAAATGAGATATCAAAATTCTTAAAAAAGAAAAATCTATCCAATAAAAATATAAAATGGAATTTATATTTTTAATAAAAATTCAATTAATTAATACTTTTTATTTAAGCCTTATTTATTAAATCTAAATTCAATTAAACTTCAATAATTAGAAAAACTTCTAAATTTAATAAAAACCAGTAAGTAAATCAGAAAAATATTAAAATAAATTTTCCTTTACTTTTAACTTATTAAATCCTTAATAAGAGGATTCAAACCCTAAAGTAATAATTACCTTAATTATTCATTCATTAAAACTAATAATATGAAAAATTTAATATTACTTTTATTTCAAAGCTATTAATAACTTCAATCTTATAATGAAGTTATTAACCTAAATACTATATGGTAGATTAGGAAACCCTAATTCCATTATACATCAAATAGTAGTTCATAATTTCATGTGGGATCCTAAAACCCTAATGACATATAGAACCTAGTTCCATTAATACATGTGAACCCTAAATTGTCCTAAACCTAAAACCCTAGGTTAGAACATGTGATCATGGTACCTCCTTCCAAATCATAGAACCATAGTAGCAACTAAATACTTGTCTAGGCCACATAAAATGTAGAAGACCTATCACTAATAAGATGGATATCCCATGTGTTCATCTTATCAAACCTAGCTGATCAAATAGGACCAACCCTAATTCCTGTTTAGCATCACACCAATGTGATGAACCTCATGAACGACTATACCAAATCTTGAGCATTATCTAACCATATTCCACTAAACCCTACTAATGATGGATACTAATCAACCATCCTATTTAAGAAGCCAATTATTCCTTGCTTAATAGAACCAACAGTAAAACCTAGACCACCTCAACCCTAATTGCAATACTTCTTAATATTTAAGAAGTATGTTCTTCAAAGGTTATTCCTTTGAAGTAAATAAAGCATTATCATCAAACTTGCCTAATAGGACCTACAGATAATAGCCATCTATCACCAGCAAGGTAGCATCAACCTTGATAGCACCCATGTGTAATTAATTGCTTAGGATGCCTTGGCATAACTCCACCTACTATTGATGAATCCAACTCTATTGTGATCCATCTAATACTTACTCTAGAAACTAGATGAAACCATAGTCAACCATAGAACCCCACCAATCTAATTATCATACTTGTTCTTTATTCAAGAACATGTTCTTCAAAAGTTATTCTTTTGAAATATATAATAAGTAATCATTAACCATGCATTATAGGACTTAAAATTGACAACTGCTATTTACTTATTATACAGCTACTATTCCTGGATGTGTATGATTGTTACTATTCATCTTACCACCTGCTTATAATTCTAAAAACAACACAACCCTGAATAAGAACCTTGCTTGTGAATCACTCTAAAAGTGCAACACACCCTGAACCAATCATTACAACTCACTGATCCTAAATCATCGGGGTTAGGTCACGCTTAGAACGATTGCATCTCATTCTTATGCATTATTGCATCCTTGCCAATCTTTTAAACATCGTCCTTACCGGACGATGATGCTATTTCAGAATTTGGAGTTATTGCGTATCGAAGACCTTGACTGCATAATCTTGCAGTCAAGAAAGGCAAGTTCATCACTTGCTCATGTCATTTGAGTATCTTTATCAAATTACTTGCAAAGTACGATGATTATCACTATTGCATAAAAACCAAAACCACTATTTTCATAACTATGAATATGACTATGTGGTGGGCAATGGAACCATGGATTATGTTGATATGGTGGAGGTTCCATTGCAAGGGTTTATATCCATCTAGGATTAAACAACAAATGTCGTCCAGTGATTCTTGTGCCGTAATACCCGTGTTAACCATAAGATCCGGAGTGGGACAGAATAGTCAAAAGTGTTTCCACCTCTCGTCCATCAACGGATGCGCTTTACCGTAGTACACTTGTAATCCAAGGGGGCAAGCTGGTGAGGCTGGGGAGTCCTAAGTCCCCACGGCATTGTCCGTAGTACACTTGTCGCCCGAAGGAGCAAGATGGTGAGGCTGGGGAGTCCTAAGTCCCCACGGTATTGCGGTCTATGATGGGTTGCAGCTACCGGCGAAGGAGTTTGGTTCGATCCCGCATCGTCGTCGTGGTCGGGGTCCACCCTGAAATCTATGGGAATAATGGGACCGGCGAGGACCTGTGGTCGGGGCATGCAACAAAGGGTGGGTGTTCGAGGTAGCTGACGAACATGATTGGCTAGACCTTATACCGGCCTCACACCATAGGAAGTGTGGACGGGGAAATTGCCGGTTGGCACCAAGGTTAAGATCTCTTATGGGTAAAGCAACACACCTCTCACAGAGTGTAAAGAACCGTGACCTGTCACTCCCTGTTCCAGGATATGGAACTGCGAACGCGGCCGGAAAGGAGCTCCATGAAGTTCTAGTAAACCGGTGAAGGCTGACGGACATAGTTCTTCTGAATAAAAGCAACCTTTTGAAGAAATGGTTATGAAAACATGCATTGGTATTAGACTTTCTGGTCTAATGCTGTAGCTAGTGCATTAAACACCTCTTTCCTATAATGAACTTGTTGAGTACGCTCATACTCATCCCACTCTTAAATCCCCTTCTTAGATATGGAGGCATCGAAGGAGGATCTACAGTGAAACTCAAAGGCCGAGGAGTCAACAACTACATCAAGAAACAGGACCCTGTCAGAGGAGTCAGACACCACATCCAACAAGGAGAAAACCTAGTTTAGCCATAGAAGGGAACTAGTTTCCTAAACCTAGCTCGTATTTAGCTAGAATCTATTCATAGCCCCTATAGCTAGTCAAATACTCTACAAATAGAGTTCGTGATAGGATTAGTCTACGAGTCATTCTTCTGGAGTTTATTGCAGATTTACCTCATTGTAAAGTAGGAGGCTATGCTGATCTTATGTAACAGAGTCTGTATGTAATTCTATAGACATGCCTTGGACCCGCATATGTTTCTATTGTACCACTCTGAGCGATATAATACTAGTGGAACGGTGTTTCATTGGTGTTATATTAGACTTGCATACTACACCATGCAGTGGTATGCCGGGTCACTGATACGTCTCAAACGTATCTATAATTTCTTATGTTCCATGCTACTTTTATGATGATACTCACATGTTTTATACACATTATATGTCATTATTATGCATTTTCCGGCACTAACCTATTAACGAGATGCCGAAGAGCCGATTCTTTGTTTTTGCTTTTGGTTTCAGAAATCCTAGTAAGGAAATATTCTCGGAATTGGACGAAATCAACGCCCAGGGTCCTGTTTTGCCACGAAGCTTCCAGATGACCGAAGAGTCAACGAAGTGGGGCCACGAGGTGGCCAGGAGGGTAGGCGGCGCGGCCCCACCCTTGGCCGCGCCGACCTGTCTCCTGGGCCCCTCGCGACGCCCCTGACCTGCCCTTCCGCCTACTTAAAGCCTTCGTCGCGAAACCCCCAGTACCGAGAGCCACGATACGGAAAACCTTCCAGAGACGCCGCCGCCGCCAATCCCATCTCGGGGGATTCAGGAGATCGCCTCCGGCACCCTGCCGGAGAGGGGAATCATCTCCCGGAGGACTCTACACCGCCATGGTCGCCTCCGGATTGATGAGTGAGTAGTTCACCCCTGGACTATGGGTCCATAGCAGTAGCTAGATGGTTGTCTTCTCCTCATGTGCTTCATTGTCGGATCTTGTGAGCTGCCTAACATGATCAAGATCATCTATCTGTAATGCTATATGTTGTGTTTGTTGGGATCCGATGGATAGAGAATACTATGTTATGTTGATTATCAATCTATTACCTATGTGTTGTTTATGATCTTGCATGCTCTCCGTTATTAGTAGAGGCTCTGGCCAAGTTTTTACTCTTAACTCCAAGAGGGAGTATTTATGCTCGATAGTGGGTTCATGCCTCCATTAAATGGGACGGATGTGACGAAAGTTCTAAGGTTGTGGATGTGCTGTTGCCACTAGGGATAAAACATTGATGCTATGTCCGAGGATGTAGTTATTGATTACATTACGCACCATACTTAATGCAATTGTCTGTTATTTGCAACTTAATACTGGAAGGGGTTCGGATGATAACCTGAAGGTGGACTTTTTAGGCATAGATGCATGCTGGATAGCGGTCTATGTACTTTGTCGTAATGCCCAATTGAATCTCACAATACTCATCATGTCATGTATGTGCATTGTCATGCCCTCTCTATATGTCAATTGCCCAACTGTAATTTGTTCACCCAACATGCTATTTATCTTATGGGAGAGACACCTCTAGTGAACTGTGGACCCCGGTCCATTCTTTTACATCGAATACAATCTGCCAATACTTGTTTTACTGTTTTCTGCAAACAATCATCATCCACACTATACATCTAATCCTTTGTTACAGCAAGCCGGTGAGATTGACAACCTCACTGTTTCGTTGGGGCAAAGTACTTTGGTTGTGTTGTGCAGGTTCCACGTTGGCGCCGGAATCCCTGGTGTTGCGCCGCACTACATCTCGCCGCCATCAACCTTCAACGTGCTTCTTGGCTCCTACTGGTTCGATAAACCTTGGTTTCTTACTGAGGGAAAACTTGCTGCTGTACACATCATACCTTCCTCTTGGGGCTCCCAACAGACGAGTGCTTTACCGTCACAAGGAAACTACTACACGCTAGCAGTCACCATAGCTGGTATCAGAGCAAATGCTTTGACCTAGGATTAAAACCCTTTAAATGAGACCTATAGGATTGGTAGTGTCTATAGGAAGTTATCCTAGGTAAACCAAATACTTCTTATGACTTGAGATGGATATTCACTTGAGAATAATCCTGACACACTTGAGTCAACATTTCTTACCTAACTTACCAAGATAAAGTAAAGTTAGGCAGCTAATCCCAAACATGCAAGTACACAATTAAGTTCCTAAACAATAGATGGGTAGATCACAGTTGGTATACAATACATGGTAGTCCAAAGAGAGGATACAACCATAAGGAAGATATCCTATTGGAAGATGTGTACCAACATATGTTATGATTAAGTAAGAATTATTCAGACATGTAATAGGAGTAATATCAAGATGAAGATAGTATATAAGAAAGATATCCTACTAGAAGGTGTATACCAAGACAAGTAATGGGTAGGTAAAATCTATCCAAACTTGTGAAACATTTGATAGTAAGTGATAAATGTAAGTCATATAAGGTAGTATAAACCATGATGAGTCAATCATGGGAGGTAAGAAAGAGAGATTGGAATAAAATATGTCTACATACATGGTAGGGATAGTAATCATATAAGATTCACCTGAGAATCATTATGTGATGGAATAGAACATCATAAACAGTTAGGAGGAGAATAATAAGAATCCAGTGTTCAATAATAGTGTAAGAATTGTGTTCCCAACACTATGGGAAGTGTGCCAAGCACATCTTGACCATAGGTTTATGATAGAAACACTTGTAAGTATAGGAGCTATATCCTAATAAATAAGTGTTTAGAGTAGACATGATAGAACTTAGAGATACCATGTGAGGTAGTCCTCAACAAAATGGAAGTTAAGTAGTACTTCCAGAGAAAATTAGGTTAACTTTAACTATCCTAGACCATTTTGTTTCAAGTTTATCTCATTGCAAATGTGCAATTAAGGTAAAGGTTGAGACAAATAGTAGAATCCCATATATTCGTGCTATGTATCACGATATAAACCTATCTTATGTGGTGTATATACTACACATCAGAGCCTGATGTTTAGAGATGTCTTACTCAACTATTATAATTCAGGCTTATGATGATGTGTATTATATGGACAAAGCTGAATCTTCTTGGATCTTATTGGATTTTCATTGTTTGACTAGATCCATACATGAAGTTTGACTTTGATATGCAAATGCATGTTGCAATATCAAGTCCTTACTTGATGCTATAGATCTAGAGGGTAATAGTATTCGTGTGAGGAAGCGACAAATTTTGAAAGATTCCGAAAACAAGATGAAGGTTCATCAGAGAAAGGAATCAAAGTTGTGGGAAGTAACCACAATACTCTGAAGATAGTACCAATCAAAACTCATGCTTTGCTTCAATAG
Source organism: Lolium perenne (assembly GCF_019359855.2). Taxonomy (NCBI): domain Eukaryota; kingdom Viridiplantae; phylum Streptophyta; class Magnoliopsida; order Poales; family Poaceae; genus Lolium; species Lolium perenne. The sequence continues at coordinate 22,400,924 of NC_067244.2, read as the reverse complement.
AGGAGTACTTTAGTACGAAAGAAGCATGAAGGTGAGAAATATAATGATTATGGTGAAGCTGAAGCAGATCCATAGTTAATATAGAAGAGGGAATGCATGGGAAATCACTTAGGATACTGCTTGCGCTCAGTTGACGTGGGCGTAGTAGCTTCCTTGTGACGGTAAAGCACTCGTCTGTTGGGAACCCCAAGAGGAAGGTATGATGTGTACAGCAGCAAGTTTTCCCACAGTAAGAAACCAAGGTTTATCGAACCAGTAGGAGCCAAGAAGCACGTTGAAGGTTGATGGCGGCGAGATGTAGTGCGGCGCAACACCAGGGATTCCGGCGCCAACGTGGAACCTGCACAACACAACCAAAGTACTTTGTCCCAACGAAACAGTGAGGTTGTCAATCTCACCGGCTTGCTGTAACAAAGGATTAGATGTATAGTGTGGATGATGATTGTTTGCAGAAAACAGTAAAACAAGTATTGCAGCAGATTGTATTCGATTAAAAGAATGGACCGGGGTCCACAGTTCACTAGAGGTGTCTCTCCCATAAGATAAATAGCATGTTGGGTGAACAAATTACAGTTGGGCAATTGACAAATAGAGAGGGCATGACAATGCACATACATGACATGATGAGTATTGTGAGATTTAATTGGGCATTACGACAAAGTACATAGACCGCTATCCAGCATGCATCTATGCCTAAAAAGTCCACCTTCAGGTTATCATCCGAACCCCTTCCAGTATTAAGTTGCAAACAACAGACAATTGCATTAAGTATGGTGCGTAATGTAATCAACAAATACATCCTTAGATATAGAATTGATGTTTTATCCCTAGTGGCAACAGCACATCCACAACCTTAGAGGTTGCTGTCACTCCCCTAGATTCAATGGAGGCATGAACCCACTATCGAGCATAAATACTCCCTCTTGGAGTTACTAGCAAAAACTTGGCCAGAGCCTCTACTAACAACGGAGAGCATGCAAGATCATAAACAACACATAGGTAATAGATTGATAATCAACATAACATAGTATTCTCTATTCATCGGATCCCAACAAACACAACATATAGCATTACAGATAGATGATCTTGATCATGTTAGGCAGCTCACAAGATCCGACAATGAAGCACATAAGGAGAAGACAACCATCTAGCTACTGCTATGGACCCATAGTCCAGGGGTGAACTACTCACTCATCACTCCGGAGGCGACCATGGCGGTGAAGAGTCCCCCGGGAGATGATTCCCCTCTCCGGCAGGGTGCCGGAGGCGATCTCCTGAATCCCCCGAGATGGGATTGGCGGCGCGGCGTCTCCGGGAAGGTTTTCCGTATCGTGGCTCTCGGTACTGGGGGTTTCGCGACCAAGACTTTAAGTAGGCGGAAGGGCAGAGTCGGAGGAGTCACGGGGGCCCCACACGCCAGGGCCGCGCGGGCCCCCTGTAGGCCGCGCCGCCCTAGTGTTGCGGCGCCCCGTGGCCCCACTTCGTCTCCCCCTAGGTCTTCTGGAAGCTTCGTGTGAAAATAGGCCCCTGGGCGTTGATTTCGTCCAATTCCGAGAATATTTCCTTACTAGGATTTCCGAAACCAAAAACAGCAGAAAACAACAACTGGCTCTTCGGCATCTCGTTAATAGGTTAGTGCCGGAAAATGCATAAATATGACATATAATGTGTATAAAACATGTGAGTATCATCATAAAAGTAGCATGGAACATAAGAAATTATAGATACATTTGAGACATATCAGATACTATATTCATAGTGTCAGCTAGTGGTTTTCTTACAAAATAAACCCTGTATGAAGAAAGATGATATATGAAACCATAGCAGATATAAGAAGACCATAGTTGATATTAGAAGACCACAATTGGTATAGGATCAATACTGCAAGATAAAGTAGAAGATGTCTCGTCCCGTTGATCAGAACCTATAATAGAATCTATTTTCAGATAACAAATAGCCATAATTGGTATCAAGTAGTCCATCATTGGATTAACTGTACCAAGAAGTTGTGAACAAATAAAATTTTGTTAGCCAAATAACAATGACCTATAATCATTTAGTCGAAGGATTCACATGGGATGTCCACAATTGAGTGGATATACCACAAACATTCTTCATGAGACCTTAGAAGAAGTACAAACCAAAGCTACACCTAAACCAATATTCTAACCATAAGTTCTATAGTTGGAAGAAAAAGGAGTTGAAGACCATAAGAAAACTCTAAGGGGTAGAGTAAAGATTGAGTTGGGTATACAATAACTCAATACTTTAAGCTTGATAGAAGCAGAATGTTTGAACTGAGAGGAAGTTCGATCTTATTTTCATAAGATTGTTGAACATTACTTTCAGATGGATGTCAGACCAGAAGCCGAGGTTTATACCTCGAGGAAGTAAGAAGTGGACTATAACTTGAGAAAGTGAGAAGTATTTACTCGGAAGTACGAAAGCTCAAGTAAGTCAAGCATAAAGAAGTTGGACGAAGAAAATACCGTAGACAAAATACAGCCCAAGAAGGCCAAAGACCAAAGGAGATTGACCATACCAAAACTAAATATTAATTGAAAGATTCCTTTCATGGAACCTAAATAACCAAAAATAGTTATAGGTATCAACTATAAACCATGATTGGATGGACTAAATGAGTCTAATCCATTCTTAGAGGAATAAACCATCATGATCATTTCCATGTTAAGTACCTTACTTAGTACCATTATTGCAGTTTTGGTAGTAAGGGAAAACAAAGACCTATTTACCAATTAGGAGTATGTTATCAAACTAGTCTTCAGTTAAGACCAGCAGCATCAGAAGAAGTCCCAATCATTGAATCTTCAATGAGAAAGGAAACAAGATAATGATATTGGAAGAAATCAATGAATCAAAGTAAGAACCATGGTTCAGAGACAAACCCTAATGGATTCCAGGAAGAATCTGGACAAGGGATATATTCAATTATATCCAGTGAGATCACTACGGAGTTCGAGAAAAGTTTAAGTCTGCATAAGTCAGAACCACACTACAAAACGTGAGAGAGTTCAAACTTCGAGGACGAAGTTTAGTTTAAGGGGTAGAGACTGTAATATACCAGGTAATGGGGTTACAAAAATAGAGGAAATAGATGTGTGCATTGCATTCATGCATAGAAAATCTGGGGAATTTTCGCGCTTTAAAGTAAAACAGTCACAGTAACTGAAGTTTCACTTGACCTTGGTGGAATTGAAGTAGCTCATCAAGTCAAGCGCTATGAACCTCAAAGTGACTTTGCTAAAACTTTGTTTTGGGTAGAGATAATTTGATCTAAGGGATTAGATCAAATGGAACTAATAATCAACACAACAACACTTTACTCAATGATCAACTACTTGATCTTATAACAGATCATAATATGGTAATCATTGCCATAACACAAGAACATCTGCTCAATTACAAACCAAGTAACAATAAAATGGAGAAACCATTCCTGACTTATTCTTTCCATGTCTTAAACTAATCCATGATCCTACCATGAAACCTCATGGTATTCCTTCCACTTCACCATTGGAATGAATAACAAGGGGATCCACTCAAGAAGTATATATTCTTCTCTATTCCAAATAGCTTTACATCAAACCTAAAGAGGTGAGAGTCCTATTTTATTTAGGGAAGCAATGACAAACCTTGAGGCAAACCTTGGATATAAATATCCATATGATCACAACATCATCTTCAAGAGGAACCCTAGAGTATTACTCAAGTCATTACCAAGTGAGAGAGACCATTTATACTAATTCAAGCTTTACCTGTTTAAGAATAAAGGACAACCATTAAACTAAAGTATTAGGAGTACACCATAAAATCTAGGATAACTATTCCTATATATAAGAGAGCTCAAGCTAAGGTGATACACTCAAGAAAGTTAAGCCAACAATTGAATGTGAGGGAGAGAACTGTCCATATACCAGATGATAATATCAACATTGTTCAAGTAGAACCCTAACAGAATATCTCAGGCATTCTCCTGGGATATAATCTATTGAGACAACCATAGCCATGTCCACCCAAGAAACTATAAGAGAGATATTATACCCTAGTTGATCAAGACAATACTTGATCTTAGAAGTGAGAAACCTAACTCAGGAGAGATATACTTTAGGAAGCCAAACTTTGATCATGATAAATTGAGTAATGACCATAAACCCTAAGAACTTGAGGTAAAGATATTAAGGACTAGTTGATCATGCTTAAACCATGATCATGCTCTTGAGGTATGTGAGGATAAGATAAATCCTAATTGGATTTGTAGATGCTATTCCCCACATGAAATCATAGGGAGGTAACTAGTAAGCAACCCTAGGCTTATATCCCAACCTTTACTTGTGAGTCACTTGGTGATCATAAGTAGAATCCTACCATATCTATATTTCATAAATTATAGAACATAAGAAAACCTTAGAGTAAAACTCCATACTTAATATGGTGAGAAACCATCCATCCATATGACCAAAGTTAACTATAAAAAGAAACTAAAAACCAAAGTAGTTACTTAAATGATAAGTTGAGGTTAATAATAGAATCCAATTGGTAGAAGATAAAACTAATACTCAATATCTTAGTAACTAAAGGAGCACATGAAATATTAAGCAATTAACCACTTTATCATGCATAGGGGAGATTAAACCCTAGCACATGCAATCTGGTGTCATCTCATCTCTACAACCCAGAATTAAATCTCAACCCTAGTTTGTGTATCATTTGGGTGATCACAAATAAAACCTAAACCACAATTAAGATTCAAACCATGTGTCATTAGGTAAATAGCATTGGAACCCTAGATTTGCACATCAAATAAATCTTATGCTTCAATTCTTGAACATAAGCAAAATCTTGTGCTACATTTTATAATTGAAACCATATGTATGGAGATCAACCACTTAACCATTATGACCAAGACCAAACCTTGATAAGAGTAATATCTACTCTATATTATTAAATGTGTTATTAAATATAAACCTAGTACTACCTTTGGGGAGATGGTTATAATAAAAACTACAAGAACTTAACAAGCAAGTGCTCACATAAAATCATATGCATAGAGTTAAATCCTCAGATATGAGATCAAACCCTACTAATAACTTATAACACACTCAAAGTAGAAATGCCCCACTCTGCTAATATCAAATAGATATAATTCACAAGAAAACCAAAATAAGAGTATCAATTCATGTCTATTTAACATTTTGAATAAGAATATCAAGTGTGTAATAGAATCTCATATAAAATGCTTGTTCAAGTAGGATCATAACATCATAGTCATGATATTAAATCTTGATAAAATTAACAATTTAGAAACCTGCAAAAATAACAGAATGCAGATCTGAAATTCAAATAGAAAATAAAAAAAAACAGAATTGTAAACAGAAAAGAAAAGAGAAAATAGAAAAGGGGCTTACCTGGACTCACCTGGTTGTGGAAACCCACCAGCAGCAGTTAGGCCCAGCCCAAACCACAGCCCAACCTGGCCCAAAAATACCCCTTCGTCTAAAATTTGAGAGGAGAGGGTCGTCCTCATCCTCTCCAGCACGCATGCCGGCCAGCCATCATGGCAGATGACCTGGCAGCAGCCCCACCAGTCATAGACTGTGGGTATATATGCTGGCCGGGTACGTTTAGCAATTCTTTTGTTTTAATTTCAAAATTCATAAATTGCTGCAACTTCAAATAAATGTAGGAAATTCATAAAATCTCAGAAAAATACAAATGAGATATCAAAATTCTTAAAAAAGAAAAATCTATCCAATAAAAATATAAAATGGAATTTATATTTTTAATAAAAATTCAATTAATTAATACTTGTTATTTAAGCCTTATTTATTAAATCTAAATTCAATTAAACTTCAATAATTAGAAAAACTTCTAAATTTAATAAAAACCAGTAAGTAAATCAGAAAAATATTAAAATAAATTTTCCTTTACTTTTAACTTATTAAATCCTTAATAAGAGGATTTAAACCCTAAATTAATAATTACCTTAATTATTCATTCATTAAAACTAATAATATGAAAAATTCAATATTACTTTTATTTCAAAGCTATTAATAACTTCAATCTTATAATGAAGTTATTAACCTAAATACTATATGGTAGATTAGGAAACCCTAATTCCATTATACATTAAATAGTAGTTCATAATTTCATGTGGGATCCTAAAACCCTAATGACATATAGAACCTAGTTCCATTAATACATGTGAACCCTAAATTGTCCTAAACCTAAAACCCTAGGTTAGAACATGTGATCATGGTACCTCCTTCCAAATCATAGAACCATAGTAGCAACTAAATACTTGTCTAGGCCACATAAAATGTAGAAGACCTATCACTAATAAGATGGATATCCCATGTGTTCATCTTATCAAACCTAGCTGATCAAATAGGACCAACCCTAATTCCTGTTTAGCATCACACCAATGTGATGAACCTCATGAACGACTATACCAAATCTTGAGCATTACCTAACCATATTTCACTAAACCCTACTAATGATGGATACTAATCAACCATCCTATTTAAGAAGCCAATTATTCCTTACTTAATAGAACCAACAGTAAAACCTAGACCACCTCAACCCTAATTGCAATACTGCTTAATATTTAAGAAGTATGTTCTTCAAAGGTTATTCCTTTGAAGTAAATAAAGCATTATCATCAAACTTGCCTAATAGGACCTACAGATAATAGCCATCTATCACCAGCAAGGTAGCATCAACCTTGATAGCACCCATGTGTAATTAATTGCTTAGGATGCCTTGGCATAACTCCACCTACTATTGATGAATCCAACTCTGTTGTGATCCATCTAATACTTACTCCAGAAACTAGATGAAACCATAGTCAACCATAGGACCCCACCAATCTAATTATCATACTTGTTCTTTATTCAAGAACATGTTCTTCAAAAGTTATTCTTTTGAAATATATAATAAGTAATCATTAACCATGCATTATAGGACTTAAAATTGACAACTGCTCTTTACTTATTATACAGCTACTATTCCTGGATGTGTATGATTGTTACTATTCATCTTACCACCTGCTTATAATTCTAAAAACAACACAACCCTGAATAAGAACCTTGCTTGTGAATCACTCTAAAAGTGCAACACACCCTGAACCAATCACTACAACTCACTGATCCTAAATCATCGGGGTTAGGTCACGCTTAGAACGATTGCATCTCATTCTTATGCATTATTGCATCCTTGCCAATCTTTTAAACATCGTCCTTACCGGACGATGACGCTATTTCAGAATTTGGAGTTATTGCGTATCGAAGACCTTGACTGCATAATCTTGCAGTCAAGAAAGGCAAGTTCATCACTTGCTCATGTCATTTGAGTATCTTTATCAAATTACTTGCAAAGTACGATGATTATCACTATTGCATAAAAACCAAAACCACTATTTTCATAACTATGAATATGACTATGTGGTGGGCAATGGAACCATGGATTGTGTTGATATGGTGGAGGTTCCATTGCAAGGGTTTATATCCATCTAGGATTAAACAACAAATGTCGTCCAGTGATTCTTGTGCCGTAATACCCGTGTTAACCATAAGATCCGGAGTGGGACGGAATAGTCAAAAGTGTTTCCACCTCTCGTTCATCAACGGATGCGCTTTACCGTAGTACACTTGTAATCCAAGGGGGCAAGCTGGTGAGGCTGGGGAGTCCTAAGTCCCCACGGCATTGTCCGTAGTACACTTTTCGCCCGAAGGAGCAAGATGGTGAGGCTGGGGAGTGCTTGCGCATAGTTGACGTGGGCATAGTAGCTTCCTTGTGACGGTAAAGCACTCGTCTGTTGGGAACCCCAAGAGGAAGGTATGATGTGTACAGCAGCAAGTTTTCCCTCAGTAAGAAACCAAGGTTTATCGAACCAGTAGGAGCCAAGAAGCACGTTGAAGGTTGATGGCGGCGAGATGTAGTGCGGCGCAACACCAGGAATTCCGGCGCCAATGTGGAACCTGCACAACACAACCAAAGTACTTTGTCCCAACGAAACAGTGAGGTTGTCAATCTCACCGGCTTGCTGTAACAAAGGATTAAATGTATAGTGTGGATGATGATTGTTTGCAGAAAACAGTAAAACAAGTATTGCAGTAGATTGTATTCGATTAAAAGAATGGACCGGGGTCCACAGTTCACTAGAGGTGTCTCTCCCATAAGATAAATAGCATGTTGGGTGAACAAATTACAGTTGGGCAATTGACAAATAGAGAGGGCATGACAATGCACATACATGACATGATGAGTATTGTGAGATTTAATTGGGCATTACGACAAAGTACATAGACCGCTATCCAAAGATGCATCTATGCCTAAAAAGTCCACCTTCAAAGTTATCATCCGAACCCCTTCCAAAGTATTAAGTTGCAAACAACGAGACAATTGCATTAAGTATGGTGCGTAATGTAATCAACAAATACATCCTTAGATATAGAATTGATGTTTTATCCCTAGTGGCAACAAAGACATCCACAACCTTAGAGGTTGCTGTCACTCCCCCAGATTCAATGGAGGCATGAACCCACTATCGAGCATAAATACTCCCTCTTGGAGTTACTAGCAAAAACTTGGCCAGAGCCTCTACTAACAACGGAGAGCATGCAAGATCATAAACAACACATAGGTAATAGATTGATAATCAACATAACATAGTATTCTCTATTCATCGGATCCCAACAAACACAACATATAACATTACAGATAGATGATCTTGATCATGTTAGGCAGCTCACAAGATCCGACAATGAAGCACATAAGGAGAAGACGACCATCTAGCTACTGCTATGGACCCATAGTCCAGGGGTGAACTACTCACTCATCACTCCGGAGGCGACCATGGCGGTGAAGAGTCCTCCGGGAGATGATTCCCCTCTCCGGCAGGGTGCCGGAGGTGATCTCCTGAATCCCACGAGATGGGATTGGCGGCGGCGGCGTCTCTGGAAGGTTTTCCGTATCGTGGCTCTCGGTACTGGGGCTATTATCGACGAAGGCTTAAGTAGGAGGAAGGGTAGGTCAAGGGGCGTCACGAGGGGCCCAGACGCCAGGGCCGCGGCAGGGTCCAGGCCGCGCCGCCCTGTTGTCTGGCCACCTCGTGGCCCCACTTCGTTTCTCCCTCGGTCTTCTGGAAGCTTCGTGGAAAAATAGGACCCTGGGCGTTGATTTCGTCCAATTCCGAGAATATTTCCTTACTAGGATTTCTAAAACCAAAAACAGCAGAAAACATCAACTGGCTCTTCGGCATCTCGTTAATAGGTTAGTGCCGGAAAATGCATAAATATGACATAAAGTATGCATAAAACATGTAGGTATCATCAATAATGTGGCATGGAACATAAGAAATTATCGATACGTCGGAGACGTATCAGGGAGTCCTAAGTCCCCACGGTATTGCGGTCTATGATGGGTTGCAGCTACCGGCGAAGGAGTTTGGTTCGATCCCAGACTGTCGTCGTGGTCGGGGTCCACCCTGAAATCTATGGGAATAATGGGACCGGCGAGGACCCAGGGTCGGGGCATGCAACAAAGGGTGGGTGTTCGAGGTAGCGGAGGAACATGATTGGCTAGACCTTATACCGGGCCTCACACCATAGGAAGTGTGGACGGGGAAATTGCCCGGTTGGCACCAAGGTTAAGATCTCTTATGGGTAAAGCAACACACCTCTGCAGAGTGTAAAGAACCGTGATCTGTCACTCCCTGTTCCGGGATATGGAACTGCGAACGCGGCCGGAAAGGAGCTCCAGGAAGTTCTAGTAAACCGGTGAAGGCTGACGGACATAGTTCTTCTGAATAAAAGCAACCTTTTGAAGAAATGGTTATGAAAACCTGCATTGGTATTAGACTTTCTGGTCTAATGCTGTAGCTAGTGCATTAAACACCTCTTTCCTATAATGAACTTGTTGAGTACGCTCGTACTCATCCCACTCTTAAATCCCCTGCTTAGATATGGAGGCATCGAAGGAGGATCTACAGTGAAACTCAAAGGCCGAGGAGTCAACAACTACATCAAGAAACAGGACCCTGTCAGAGGAGTCAGACACCACATCCAACAAGGAGAAAACCTAGTTTAGCCATAGGAGGGAACTAGTTTCCTAAACCTAGCTCCTATTTAGTTAGAATCTATTCATAGCCCCTATAGCTAGTCAAATACTCTACAAATAGAGTTCGTGATAGGATTAGTCTACGAGTCGTTCTTTTGGAGTTTATTAGAGATTTACCTCATTGTAAAGTAGGAGGCTATGCTGATCTTATGTAACAGAGTCTGTATGTAATTCTATAGACATGTCTTGGACCCGCATATGTTTCTGTTGTACCACTCTGAGCGATATAATACTAGTGGAACGGTGTTTAATTGGTGTTATATCAGACTTGCATACTACACCATGCAGTGGTATGCCGGGTCACCACACAAAGTGCGCGCCATGTCGGAGTAGACTAGTAGAGGAGGTCTCGACGACGGGTGTCGGAGAAGAGGAGCAGGTGGTGTAGTCGGGGAAGAGTTGAGTCTCGACGACGGGTGTCGGAGTAGAGTAGCAGGTGACGTAGTCGGGGAAGAGGCGAGGACGCTGGCGGCGAAGTTGTAGTGTACGAAGACGTAGAAGGCGGCTAACCCAGAGGTGACCAGGGGTGGTCATGCTGGACGCCTAGACGGGCGTTGCGGTGGTCGGCGAGCTCAGCGCGACCTGAAGTGGTTGGCTAGCCCAGCGGCGACCTGGGGTGGGGGCGCGGCGGCGGGACACGAAGTAGGCGAGGAAGACCCAGCGGCGTGACGAAGACCATGCGCGGATGGAGGCGACCCGCGCCGAAGGGGCGGCGCTGTGGTGGCCTCGGACATCGACGCGCGGGGGACGGCGAAGGCGACCACGTGCGGCGACGCCACGACCTGAGGGGCCGGCGTAGCTGCAGGGCGTGAGTCGGTGCAGCGGCGGGACACCACCAGCGACGTACGTGCCTCAGAAGGCGCGTCGTTGGCTAGCAGCATGGACCAAAGGCGGCGGCGCTGCGACCCGAAGGGGCGACGCAGCGGCAACCCGATGCTCAATCGGTGGTATGCGCGTGCTCGGGGACGTGCTTGGCGGAGACGTGCGCGCGGTCGGTTGATCAGACCGACGGCGGCGCTACGCGCGCCATGGCGCGGACGACGCACATATCGGAGTTGATTGCGGCGTTGTTGGTGTACTTCCGGGCGATGACGACGAAGACGGACCGGCGATGGAGACCGCGCGGGCGAGACAGCCTGCTGCGTCGCACGTAGGCGTCCCGTGTGTGATGCGTGCGGCCGTGCCGCGCGGTTGATGAAGATGGCCGGTGCAGTCGATGCCGAGGTTGGAGTAGAGGCGCGTGATGACGACGGCGGTGGGCGACTCAATCCGATCTATGATCGGCAAACGAAAAAAGAAAACGCCGGTCGAGCGACCGGCGGCGCAAAAAGAAAACCAATCTACGGATTGGAAAAAGAAAGGACTCAAGGGCAGCAGATCAATGGATCGGCGAACGAGCCCTCATACGGGTTGCGCGGCCCCCGGAGTAGATCATGGAGATCGACCTCCCCGAGGGCGGCGCGGCGCGGAAGCTTGGACGACGGCTAGGTTAGGATCGGCGCCGCTCTGATACCATGTTGAAGGATAGAGAGGGAGAGAGATATGCGGAATATGTTGGATATTGTATTGCGCCTCATGGGCGAGTATATATAGGGTACAAGACTTAGAGGCTAAGAAGCTCTCCTAGAGATAAGGCAGGAGATGAATGACAAATCCTATACAAATCCCGTGACATCTAATACTACCTAATATATCTCTAACAACAAGGATTTTAAGATAAATTTTGACCAAAAATTGAGCAACACAATTTTTATTACAGTGTACGTAATTAGTATTTTCAAATGGATATTGAAAACACTTAGAAAAAATGCTAATTTTATAGCAACAATTTTTATAATTAAAAAATACACGAGAAACAAAGACGTCGTATTCATCTAAATAGAGAGAATACTGTATTATTTACTCACGTGACAGGCCGGAGATGTGACCATCTTGTTGCTCCGCAGGCAGACAACACTAGTTTCTGGATCTACCACTGTAGCCTCCTTAGTTCTTTAGCCTTTGCAACAAGCTAGAACAACGAAAAACAGAGATATTGTATAGCAATTAAGGAGCATGGATTGATAACACATTGACTATACTTACTTTATTCATTTGTCAAAGTTATTTATTTCTGGAAGGAGATGGATATCTATAAAAACAACTACTATAAAAAGGATTGGATCAAAAGAGGTGATCATGCTGCTGTCCATCAACAAGCACCCTGTAGCGATAACAAAAGAAAATGTAATGCTCTTTCTTATATGCATATTTTCTGTGGCTGTCAATAATCTGTGGACGTGTGCTTTTTGACAAATGTACAGTGTCGATTTCGTGGATATTTTTTTTACTCAAGGTTGTAGCTTGCCAATTGGATCGATCAATGGGGCAGTATATATCGAGCAGAGTATGCACAACAGTCATCTCATGTCAGCAGTATATACCGAGTACAATGATTCCATGTAAAAGTGAGAAGATAGGTGCACGCATGCATTATATATCGATCTCAGGGGAGCCAATAGGACCTGCCACATTAGTAGAAAAAATGGGCATCCATCTAAGCCTTCAGTACCGGTTCCCTTACGAACCGGTACTAAAGGGGGTATTAGTACCGGTTCCTCTCCCTAGGAGGGCGAGAAACATCTATACTGGTTCGTTTAGGGCCTTTTATACCGGTTCGTGTTACGAACCGGTATGAAAGGGTTTGAGCCCAGTTTCCAGGCGGATGTGGGGCCAGGGCTGGACCTTTAGTACCGGTTCATCTAAGAAACCGGTACTAAAGGGTCCCTGCCTATTTCTTCAGAGCGCACCCGACCCTTTTTCATTTCCCTTCTCCTTCTCTCTATCTCACACATTTCTAAATATTTTGCACCCCTCACACTCCAACAAATCTTCATTTTTCTCCACTATTTTAACAAGATTAACGACATCCATCTATCCAAGGGTTAGCAATATCATCATTTCTTCCGGCGTTCCTAATTTAGCTCATTTCTTTGCTAGTTTAACTCGTATTATTTTTCTAGTGCTAGCAAGGTGTTCGATGAAATGCCTAACTTAGGGATTTTATTTTTTATATGCAATTTGAGCTCTAATTAAAGTATGTTTTGTAGGTTTTAGTATCATCCCCGTCCTCACCGCCATCGATCGCCAGCGTCGTCCCCTAGCCGGCACCGTACCACCTCGGCGAGCCTCTTCTTTTTTATAAAAAAAAACTTATTTTTATGTGATGAACTTGAATATTAATTAAGTTGGTCACTCATATATCCATGATGTTGTGGAATTAATGATTTTTGATATACATATATAATGCAGATGAGTCGACAATGGATCACTACAAGAAAAGTTCAAATAGACAACGTCCCAAAATCGTCCGCTAAGGGCCATTTTTCGTCGCCTATGGGCCTAACCCGACGATATGGGTTCTGTGGTCCAAACTGCGTCAGGCAAAGTCCTACCCCGTTTTTGTCGGTCCGTCGCGTTCGGACGCCCTTCCGCCACTGAAAATCGGACCGTTGCAGATGTGTTTTCGGGAGCCCGTTGACTGCTGACGTCATGCAAACTGACACGTGGCAGACGCCGTTAACTGGCAATTAACGGCGTTAACCGGCAGAAACCCCGTGGTAGATGGTAGGCCCACACGAGGCCTGCCACGCCTTAAGCGGGCCAGCCCATTTAGTTTGCGGGCCGGGCCATCTGACTTAGTTTGACCGGTCAACTATACACCTGGGCTGGTCCATTAGTTACGTGGGCCGGGCCTAACCTCTAAGGTTGACAGGTCAAAATTTATATGGGCCGGCCCACTAAGCCCGCGGGCTGGGCCGAATGCACTTGTTTGACCGGTCAACAGGCAAACGGGCCGGCCCACTAGACATGTGGGACCCACTTTCCTGTTATAGGGCCGGCCCATTTAACATGTGGGGACCACCACGAAGCAATTGGGCCGACCCAAGAAGGTATTGGGCCGGCCTATTTAGCATGTGAGTCCCACTTTTCTGCTATCGGGCCAGGCCATTTAGTAAGTGGGGTCCACCATAGATCAAGTGGGCTGGCCCAACAAGCTAGTGGGCTGGTCCAAAAACACAGGTGGGTCCCACTTTCCTGTTATTGGGCCGGCCCATTAAACAAGTTGGGTCCACCATATAGCAAGTGGGCTGGCCCAACAAAATACTGGGCCGGCCCAATAAGCAGGTGGGGCCCACTTTCATGTAACCGGGCCGGCCCAGTTATAAAGTGGGGTCCATCATAAAACACGTCGGTTGGCCCAACCGGTTGGCGGGCCGGCCCAATAACAAAAGTGGGTCCCACTATCCTGTTAACGGGCCGGCCCAAGTAGCCTGTGGGACCCATGGTGTTGGCCCAATAAGTATGTGGGTCCCACTTTCCTGTTACCGAGCTGGCCCAGCTAGTGAGTGGGGTCCACTTAAAGTAATTGGGCTGGCCCAATAAGTAAGTGGGCCGGCCCAGAATGAAAATGGGTCCCACACTACTGTATGTGGGCCAGCCCACTAAGTTGTAGGGCCCTGGTTGTTTGACTAGTCAACTTGCATTCTGGGCCACCCATGTTAGGCTTATGAGAAGGACCATTAAATTTCATAAGTCTAAAATCTGATATCAATGATACAAACAATTACATACACAAATAAAATAACTAGGAAAATTTCAAGGCAATTAATGTGCCCAAATAAAAAAATTACATATAATCATGGAGGACTTCTATTAGCATCATCAATAACACGTTGACATTTGGCAATCGCCTTGATTGAATCTTGTGTACTCTTTGTCAACATATCAGCTATAGATCTTAAAGCAGCAATACCATGTCTTTCATACAGCACATCCTTGAGATATTTATTGTTTGATGAAATGAATGGTCTAGGTTGACGGCTATGAGAGGTTGCATCAGAAGAAAGATCAGAATTTTTTGTGGGCCTCTCTTCTGATGAAGATTGCTTCATCACAACTGCATTCTGATAATAATGCAAAAAGAGTTAAAGGATGAACTATGCAAACATGTATTAAGCATTGTCGATATGAGATAGTCACAAGTACTAAGCACATACTTACATTATATCGTTGCATAGGCTCACCCCGGAACCTTTTTTGCCCTATATCTTCTACTAATGACTTCTTCATTACAACAGCATTCTAGTAATATTGCAAACATAGTTACAACAGTGAACTATTCAAACATTTATTATGCAATGTAGATATAAGATAATAACAAGTTGCATAAATAAGACAATGTATGTAACTTGTACTGAGCACAGACTTACATCATAATGTTGCACAGGGTCGCTACAGATCCTTTTTTGGCGACTATCTTCTAATGATGACTGCTTCATTACAATTGCATTCTGGTAATATCGCAAACATAGTTACAACAATTAACTATTCAAACATGTATTATGCAATGTAGAGATCAGATAATAGCATGTAGCAGAAATAAGCACAAGATAAGATATGATACATGTACTAAGCACATACTGGCTGGCTGCAGGTCCTTCTCTTGCGTGCACTAGTCGTGGTAGACATGCCTGTCATTTTAAGTTCAGCCATCAGGTGAAATGCTAATCCTCCTGCTCCATTGTCCTAAATCTGTGTTTAGATATCACATTTAAGACCAAGTCAGCTGGTTTCAAATAACAAAAAACTTGAGCTGCCAAATGAATAAGCCAATATTTACCAGATACCAGATTAAAACCAACTAGATGTTGCTTTGCATGAGATCTTTCAGATATTCAGATTTAGAGTAGGGTAATGCCAAGGTTTTCCACATAAAGTAAACTGGCATTAAGAATGACCAAATGTCGGGTTCAAATCACCTTAGCAGTTGCTCCAAGACAAGCATATCAAATAGGCAGAAACATAGTAAAGAATGAATGGCATTGCTATGGCAGGGTTCCAAGTATTAATCTCTTGCATAAGGAACAATGCATATAGGTTATAGATAATAACGGAAGTAAACTGCCAAAATTACCAACCAAGAACTCAGATTCCAACCTTCCCTAGCGTCACCGCTGTTAATGTTGGATGTTCTAATAAGAGGTTCGCATGATCAATCCCTAGGAAAAATAACATTGACAAGTTAGTCTACGATAATACAAAGACCAGACATGCACGCAATAATAACTATACATGCCTAAGTCAAGTTTTTGCTCATACACCTTCCAACTGACCAAGTATACCCACACGAGGAACCAAACACGCCTCTAGTATCCCTGGGTGCTTCAGCTACCAGATTTGATCTATTATCAGAAATTATCGATGCATTAATTTGGATGCGAGAGAGATATCCAACCAAACAAAATGTGTTTATGGTTCCTTTAGATTTTTTAAACATAAGGCTCGATAGCCCTTGTTTAAATTAACAAGACCCTCAGCCGGCTAGGATGGCACAAGGTCCTTCGTACAACACAACACCACACCACACCACAACGGCCGAACGATACAAGGGAACACTCTGAGAAGTTTACAACACAAGGACTATGACTTATGAAAGCGAAGAACGTAGCTCATCAGCACCAAGGACACCAACCAGCGGGTCACGAAGAGGCACTGCTGGGAGCAGAAAGGTCTTGAAGGAGGAGAGCCCAGGAATAAGAGCACCAAAACCACCTTCCTGCTCTCATGCCGAAGAGGCCCCCTACCCTCTCGCCATGTCTCGGTGGCATCGAACTATCAGACATGAGAGAAGCTCACCCAAGAGCTAGAGAGGTGTTGGGCTCGAGAACCAAAGTCGTCCTGGAGCACGAACACCATGACAAGAAGAGCACACCTCACCAGCCATGTACCGCGGTCCTTGAACAACCTAGAGAAACAGAAAATCCACCTGAAACAACAAAATATCAAGGGAAGTGGCCAACGAGGCCCAAAGCTCCAACCTCTGTCTCCCCCTCCTGAACCCCGAATCTCCCCACGCGACGCCTCAAAGGGGGTGACACAGGAGCGTGTCGACGCCACCCAAACAACGAATTTTGGAGTTTCGTTCGGTAGATTGGTCGGGAGTCAAAACAGGGGTCACCGTGGTGCCTCCGAGGAGGAACCCGACACCCGAGGGCATCAACGTCGCTGGGCTGGACCAGCCAGCCTATGGTCCCCTGTCTCAGAACAGCCCACTAGCACCACATGCCCCGGATCCGGTGGTGGCACCACCTTCTGCCGGAGCAGACGGGGGAGAGAGATGGAGAGTAACTACCTCAGATCTTGGCATGGAAGGACGTCCACGTCGCCGTCGACTCCTGCCGTCACCTCACCTCTGGCGAGTTCAATGGAGACCACCAGAGGCGCCCGCCATGACGCCCGCCGTAGGGCACCATCGCCAGAGGTTGCCGCCTCGGATCCCGAGCCCTCCACTAGGGAAGCCGTCAGGCAAGAGCGCCCGCGAAGGGGAAGCCTATCGAGCCACCACCTCGGTAATGGTGAACCCCGCGCGGAGATCCTCCATCTAGCAACCACGGGAGGAGCTGAGAGCTCAGATCCTCGCCGCCCCCTTCACCGGCATTGCGAGCTTAGCCCGGCGGCATCACTGGGGGAGACAAGGTTGCGGCGGCGTGAGTTAGGGTTTCGCCTCCCCGGTTTCTGAGAGAAGGCGTTGCGAGGAGCCAAGGGGCGTCGCCCTCACACCAGCTGCAAACCTTAATTAGCTACGAGCCTACGAGCGGCAAGTCCATAGCTGGGCCAGACAGTCCCGGCGCAGCACCACCGCGCTGGCCTTGCCGCCAATTCTATCAAGTTTTCATTTTCATGGCGTGTGTTGGCCGATGGTCCGCCACCAGTAGATACCGCCTGCTGAAATGGATTGTCATATATACCATATAACCTTGCAATAACGTAGCATTAACGTCAATAGCCAGGTCCAAGAGAAGAAAGGACTCGCGATGGATACCTTTGCGTTGTACTTTGCTCCTGGCAGCGTCGCGGTCAGACTGCGTGATATCGACGCGCAAACGACCAACCAAAAAAACTAAACGCAGTTTGATGCACATATATTTGTAGATAAATAAGTAAAAACGCAGTATATAGATTGATCAACCTGATAATTTTACAAGACGAATGAAAGCTAGCTTTTATACGGTACTACCTCTGTTTGAATGAAAACGAGGCACAAGGATTTTAAGGTAAATTTTGACCAAAAATTGGGCAACACAATTTTTACTACAGTGAACGTAATTAGTATTTTCAAATGGATATTGAAAACACTTAGAAAAAATGCTAATTTTATAGCAACAATTTTTATAATTAAAAAATACACGAGAAACAAGGACGTCGTATTCATCTAAATAGAGAGAATACTGTATTATTTACTCACGTGACAGGCCGGAGATGTGACCATCTTGTTGCTCCGCAGGCAGACAACACTAGTTTCTGGATCTACCACTGTAGCCTCCTTAGTTCTTTAGCCTTTGCAACAAGCTAGAACAACGAAAAACAGAGATATTGTAAAGCAATTAAGGAGCATGCATGCGTGCCGCATGCATGATCACACATTGACTATACTTATTTTATTCATTTGTCAAAGTTATTTATTTCTGGAAGGAGATGGATATCTATAAAAACAAGGAAGCAAATTTGGTGCACATGAGCACCAGTGCTCTCAGTTTTTAAAATATTTAAAAACTGAATTTCTGCATTTCAAAAAATCATCACATTTATTCCATGAATACATACACATAGTCTGAATAATCATGCAAAGTTTTGGTAGAAATTGCATTGTATTTTGAGCTACAGGAAAATAATAAATTTGTGGCTACGTATAGAGGTATATGTTTGTCGGAAATTTGTCTTTTTTGTATAGCTTAAAATATAACATATTTTTCTTCAAAATTTCTACCGTATCTTCAGAATGTTTATATGTATGTGGGTATTTAATTTCATATTTTTTCAAATCCAAAAAATTTGATTTTTAAAAATCAGGAGCACTGGTGCTCATGTGCAAAATACACTTTTCGTAAAAACAACTACTATAAAAAGGAATGGATCAAAAGAGGTGATCATGCTGCTGTCCATCAACAAGCACCCTGTAGCGATAACAAAAGAAAATGTAATGCTCTTTCTTATATGAATATTTTCTGTGGCTGTCAATAATCTGTGGACGTGTGCTTTTTGACAAATGTACAGTGTCGATTTCGTGGATTTTTTTTTTACTCAAGGTTGTACCTTGCCAATTGGATCGATCAATGGGGCAGTATATATCGAGCAGCAGTATGCACAACAGTCATCTCATGTCAGCAGTATATACCGAGTACAATCATTCCATGCACTAGTGGAAAACAGGCCTTTTGATCCGGGTGGTAAGGGCCTTTTGTCGCGGGCGGCCATCCGCGACAAGCAAGGCGCGATAAAAGGGAGGCCTTTTGTCGCGGGTCGCTTACGACCCGCGACACCGTGGCAGCCGCGGGGCGCGCAGGGCACAGGCCCTTTTGTCGCGGGCGGTATTACCACCCGCGACAAAAGGCCCTCTACGTGGCGCGCGCACAACGCTGCTGCTTTAGGGTTTGAGGGGTGCAGCACCCCTCCCCCCGCCACCGACCGCCTGTTATTTCATTTTTTTCGTTCGAAAATAAAAGTTGCATATATTTGTACGCTACTAGAAGTTGTACACGTTCATTCATTATATATATATATATAGATCGATTAAACAAATATTGGAAGCAAAAGTCGATTCCCCTTACACATATTCGTAGATTCCCTACATATATACATGGAGCTCACGATCGACAAGCGGTACTAACGACCGTCTATTTGGAGGTAGAGCATCTATTTGGACTAAACAAGCCTTTGTTGTTTATTACTTCTTTAACCAAAAGTCCCGCCAGTTCCTCCGCGATTCCTAGTGCGTGTTCCTTTGGTTGGAGTCTGTCCCGCATGTAGTCGACCTATATACGAAAATGAGATGAGTATGACTATATCAGTCTTGATAACGAAATATTGATGATAATAAATAAAGTTGTGAATGTTATTGCTTACGTTGAATTTATTGTTGTTACGCTTCTCGTTGGTTAACATGCGAATGGACTCGCAAACGTAGTATCCACATAGATTCGTCCCTTGTGGCTGCGGGGCACGGTACAGAGTAAATGTTAGCTTCTTTGCAAAGGTAATCTCCTTATGAAGATTCTTCAAAGCTTGCCAAGCCCTGCTGTGCAAAAGAATGATTGAATGAGTGGATAATTAATTGATATCTCACGAAAGATAAAGCGCGGCGATGAAGGAAATTACACTTGGAGCAACTTCTGCAAGTCCTGGAACCCGTCCACGCCTCTACTCAGTGGGTCTTTTACTTCAACTATTCCCTTATCAGGTTGAATGTCTAGTAGAATCCAGTGGAAGCTGCACATGTTATGCATATACGTCAGGAATTACACTTAACATCGAGTAAGAAAAATTGAATGTGCATAAAAGATCATTAAGACTCTCACTCGTAGTTGTAAGGAAACAATATTGAATCACAGAAATATTGCTCCCCCAAAAACCTTAGTAGGTTTCCCCCCGTTTCTTCGCGTTTATGCTTCACCGTTTCAACATGTATTTTATCTGGGTCAACAAACCCAACATTGATAATATTATTACTTTTGCATTCACTGATCTTCAGTCTGCATAAGAGAACCCATAAGATATAATGAGTATATATATGCAATGAAAATGAACATGAACTGAATGAAAACGAACATGAACTGAACGAACAACTTACAAGCAATAGCAACTCATGAGAGATTTGTCGAGGGCTTCTAGATTGAATAACTGCCAGAGTTCATTCATCTCAATATGGATCTCCTCCTTTCGGTAGTAATATTCCCATGGTATACTCGCCTCGATGTACATTATGTTCTCCTTGCATGCATCAAGGTACCACTGATGCAAATTCCGCATATGTGTTGGCAGTTTATGCAGCTGCTCTCTGCTGACCAAGTCGGCCCCGTAGACAAATTTAGGAGCTATATCAGCAGTGGGTATTGCAGCATCTGCTGCAGACAGCAATTCCTCCACGGTAACTGAACAAGCAGCCGCTAGCCTTGCAGCTTCTTCCATATCGATACCACCATGATGTTCCTGGTACAGCTTGGGAACATTAAGCACTTTGAGTGCTGGGATCGATTGTTTGGGCTGAGCACCGAGGAGGGGAACTTCCTTTCTCTTTTTGCCTTTTGTCGTTTGCTTGGCCTTGAGGGGTGCACTTGTTGAACTTGACGTTTTCTCAGCTGCACTTCTAGCTGATGATTTGCTCGTGCCAGCAATGTCCTTCTCCTTAGCCTTTTCATCCTTCTTTTGGTCAATTACCTTCGCAAGAGTGCGTGTATAGTGATACGTCTCCGACGTATCGATAATTTCTTATGATCCATGCCACATTATTGATGTTATCTACATGTTTTATGCACACTTTATGTCATATTCGTGCATTTTCTGGAACTAACCTATTAACAAGATGCCGAAGTGCCGATTCTTTGTCTTGCTGTTTTGGTTTCAGAAATCCTAGTAACGAAATATTCTCGGAATTGGACGAAATCAACGCCCAGGGGCCTATTTTTCCACGAAGCTTCCAGAAGTCCAAAGACGAAACGAAGTGGGGCCACAGGGAGCCCAAACCCTAGGGCGGCGTGGGCCCCCCCTTGGCCGCGCCGCCCTGTCATCTGGGGCCCCTGTGCCCCCTCTCGACTTGCCCTTCCGCCTACAAATAGCCTCCGTGACGAAACCCCCAGTACCGAGAGCCACGATACGGAAAACCTTACTGAGACGCCGCCACCGCCGATCCCATCTCGGGGGATCCAGGAGATCGCCTCCGGCACCCTGCCGGAGAGGGGAATCATCTCCCGGAGGACTCTACACCGCCATGGTCGCCTCCGGAGTGATGTGTGAGTAGTCTACCCCTGGACTATGGGTCCATAGCTGTAGCTAGATGGTTGTCTTCTCCCCATTGTGCTACCATTGTCGGATCTTGTGAGCTGCCTAACATGATCAAGATCATCTATCTGTAATTCTATATGTTGCGTTTGTTGGGATCCGATGAATAGAGAATACTTGTTATGTTGATTATCAAAGTTATATCTACGTGTTGTTTATGATCTTGCATGCTTTCCGTTACTAGTAGATGCTCTGGCCAAGTAGATGCTTGTAACTCCAAGAGGGAGTACTTATGCTCGATAGTGGGTTCATGCTCGCATTGACACACAGGACGGTAAAGGATGAAAGTTCTAAGGTTGTGTTGTGCTGTTGCCACTAGGGATAAAACATTGATGCTATGTCTAAGGATGTAGTTGTTGATTACATTACGCACCATACTTAATGCAATTGTCTGTTGCTTTGCAACTTAATACTGGAGGGGGTTCGGATGATAACCTGAAGGTGGACTTTTTAGGCATAGATGCAGTTGGATGGCGGTCTATGTACTTTGTCGTAATCACCAATTAAATCTCACTATACTCATCATGATATGTATGTGCATGGTCATGCCCTCTTTATTTGTCAATTGCCCAACTGTAATTTGTTCACCCAACATGCTGTTTATTTTATGGGAGAGACACCTCTAGTGAACTGTGGACCCCGGTCCAATTCTCTATCCTGAAATACAATCTCTTTGCAATACTTGTTCTACCAGTTTTCTTCTGCAAACAATCATCTTCCACACAATACGGTTAACTCTTTGTTACAGCAAGCCGGTGAGATTGACAACCTCACTTTTTTGTTGGGGCAAAGTACTTTGGTTGTGTTGTGCAGGTTCCACGTTGGCGCCGGAATCTCTGGTGTTGCGCCGCACTACATCCCGCTGCCATCAACCTTCAACGTGCTTCTTGACTCCTACTGGTCCGATTAAACCTTGGTTTCTTACTGAGGGAAACTTGCCGCTGTGCGCATCACACCTTCCTCTTGGGGTTCCCAACGGACGTGCCAACCACACGCATCAAGCAAATTTCTGGCGCCGTTGCCGGGGAGATCAAGACACGCTGCAAGGGGAGTCTCCACTTCTCAATCTCTTTACTTAGTTTTTGTCTTGCTTAGTTTTATTTACTACTTTGTTTGCTGCACTAAATCAAAATACAAAAAAATTAGTTGCTAGTTTTACTTTATTTGCTATCTTGTTTGCTATATCAAAAACACAAAAAAATTAGTTTACTTGCATTTACTTTATCTAGTTTGCTTTATTTTCTGTTGCTAAAATGGCCAACGCTGAAAATACTAAGTTGTGTGACTTCACAACCACAAATAATAATGATTTCTTATGCACACCTATTGCTCCACCTGCTACTACAGCAGAATTCTTTGAAATTAAACCTGCTTTACTGAATCTTGTTATGCGAGAGCAATTTTCTGGTGTTAGTTCTGATGATGCTGCTGCCCATCTTAATAATTTTGTTGAACTATGTGAAATGCAAAAATATAAAGATGTAGATGGTGATATTATTAAACTAAAATTGTTCCCTTTCTCATTAAGAGGAAGAGCTAAAGATTGGTTGCTATCTCTGCCTAAGAATAGTATTGATTCATGGACTAAATGCAAGGATGCTTTTATTGGTAGATATTATCCCCCTGCTAAAATTATATCTTTGAGGAGTAGCATAATGAATTTTAAACAATTAGATACTGAACATGTTGCTCAAGCTTAGGAAAGAATGAAATCTCTGGTTAAAAATTGCCCAACCCATGGACTGACTACTTGGATGATCATCCAAACCTTTTATGCAGGACTAAATTTTTCTTCACGGAATTTATTGGATTCAGCTGTTGGAGGTACCTTTATGTCCATCACTCTTGGTGAAGCAACAAAGCTTCTCGATAATATGATGATCAACTACTCTGAATGGCATACGGAAAGAGCTCCCCAAGGTAAGAAGGTAAATTGCTCACAGAAACCTCTTCCTTGAGTGATAAGATTGATGCTATTATGTCTATGCTTGTGAATGGTAGGCCTAATATTAATTCTAATAATGTTCCGTTAGCGTCATTAGTTGCTCAAAAAGAATATGTTGATGTGAATTTCATTAAAAATAACAATCACAATGATTCTAGGCCATACCCTGTTAATGGTAATTCTTATGGTAGATATGCTTCATCTAATGAAGAAAAGATGCTAGAAATTGAAAGATCCACTAAGAGCTTTATGCAATCACAATATGAGCAAAATAAATTGTTTACTAAAACTATGAATGAGCAATCTACCTTGTTGAAGAATATAGGGAATCAACTTGAAAATTTGAATAGGGAGATCTCGGGGTTGCAAACTAAACTTGCTAATGCTGAAACCCGAATCTCATATATGTCTGCATCACAATCTTCTTTAATTAATAAAATGGCTGCTAAACCTGAGGATTTAGATGATAAAATTGTTACTACAGCAAATGCCATTCAAGTTAGAATTAATGAGAATATAAGATTAATGGCTGAACTGCGTGCTAGGTGGGATAGAGAAGAAAATGAAAAACTAGCTAAAGAGAAGAATGTAGCTAAAGTTTGGACTATTACCACCACTTGTAATGCTAATGCTACACATGTTGCTAAACCTCCTACTAATACTAATAAAAGAATTGGTGTTAGCAATGTTTCCACTTCTAATGCAAAGCGCGAAAAACTGCTAAATCGCTAAAACTATGAAATCGCTTTCGTGATAAAGCTGCTGAAATTTTTTCCAACATTGGGGATGATGATCCCATTGCTTTAGATTATAATGGTTTGAATTTTGATGATTGCCACATCTCTGAAGTTATAAAGTTCTTGCAAAAACTTGCTAAAAGTCCTAATGCTAGTGCTATAAATTTGGCTTTCACGCATCATATTACAAATGCTCTCATAAAAGCTAGAGAAGAGAAACTAGAGCGTGAAGCCTCTATTCCTAAAAAGGTAGAGGATGGTTGGGAGCCCATCATTAAGATGAAGGTTAAAGATTTTGATTGTAATGCTTTATGTGATCTTGGTGCAAGTATTTCTGTTATGCCTAAGAAAATTTATGATATGCTTGACTTGCCACCGCTGAAAAATTGTTATTTGGATGTTAATCTTGCTGATCATTCTACAAAGAAACCTTTGGGTAAAGTTGATAATGTTCGCATTACCGTTAACAATAACCTTGTTCCCGTTGATTTTGTTGTCTTGGATATTGAATGCAATGCATCTTGTCCCATTATATTGGGAAGACCTTTTCTTCGAACTGTTGGTGCTATTATTGATATGAAGGAAGGTAATATAAAATATCAATTTCCTCTCAAGAAAGGTATGGAACACTTCCCTAGAAAGAGAATGAAGTTACCTTTTGATTCTATTATGAGAACAAATTATGATGTTGACGCTTCATCTCTCGATAATACTTGATACACACTTTCTGCGCCTAGCTGAAAGGCGTTAAAGAAAAGCGCTTATCGGAGACAACCCATGTTTTTTTCCTACAGTACTTTGTTTTTATTTTGTGTCTTGGAATTTGTTTACTACTGTAGCAACCTCTCCTTATCTTAGTTTTGTGTTTTGTTGTGCCAAGTTAAGCCGTTGATAGAAAAGTAAGTACTAGATTTGGATTACTGCGCAGTTCCAGATTTCTTTGCTGTCACGAATCTGGGCAAAATCCCTCTGTAGGTAACTCAGAAAATTATACCAATTTACGTGAGTGATCCTCAGATATGTACGCAACTTTCATTCAATTTGAGAATTTTCATTTGAGCAAGTCTGGTGCCATTTTAAAATTCGTCAATACGAACTGTTCTGTTTTGACAGATTCTGCCTTTTATTTTGCATTGCCTCTTTTGCTATGTTGGATGAATTTCTTTGATCCACTAATATCCATTAGCATTATGCAATGTCCAGAAGTGTTAAGAATCATTGTGTCACCTCTGAATATGTCAATTTATATTGTGCACTAACCCTCTAATGAGTTGTTTCGAGTTTGGTGTGGAGGAAGTTTTCAAGGATCAAGAGAGGAGTATGATGCAACATGATCAAGGAGAGTGAAAGCTCTAAGCTTGGGGATGCCCCGGTGGTTCACCCCAGCATATATCAAGAAGACTCAAGCGTCTAAGCTTGGGGATGCCCAAGGCATCCCCTTCTTCATCAACAACATTATCAGGTTCCTCCCCTGAAACTATATTTTTATTCCATCACATCTTATGTGCTTTTTCTTGGAGCGTCGGTTTGTTTTTGTTTTTGTTTTGTTTGAATAAAATGGATCCTAGCATTCACATTGTATGGAAGAGAGACACGCTCCGCTGTAGCATATGGACAAGTATGTCCTTGGTTTCTACTCATAGTATTCATGGCGAAGTTTCTCCTTCGTTAAATTGTTATATGATTGGAATTTGAAAATGATACATGTAGTAATTGCTATAAATGTCTTGGGTAATGTGATACTTGGCAATTGTTGTGCTCATGATTAAGCTCTTGCATCATATGCTTTGCACCCATTAATGAAGAAATACATAGAGCATGCTTAAATTTGGTTTGCATATTTGGTTTCTCTAAGGTCTAGATAATTTCTAGTATTGAGTTTGAACAACAAGGAAGACGGTGTAGAGTCTTATAATGTTTTCAATATGTCTTTTATGTGAGTTTTGCTGCACCGGTTCATCCTTGTGTTTGTTTCAAATAAACCTTGCTAGCCTAAACCTTGTATCGAGAGGGAATACTTCTCATGCATCCAAAATACTTGAGCCAAACACTATGCCATTTGTGTCCACCATACCTACCTACTACATGGTATTTTCCGCCATTCCAAAGTATATTGCTTGAGTGCTACCTTTAAAATTCCATCATTCACCTTTGCAATATATAGCTCATGGGACAAATAGCTTAAAAACTATTGTGGTATTGAATATGTAATTATGCACTTTATCTCTTATTAAGTTGCTTGTTGTGCGATAACCATGTTTACTGGGGACGCCATCAACTATTCATTGTTGAATTTCATGTGAGTTGCTATGCATGTTCGTCTTGTCTGAAGTAAGAGCGATCTACCACCTTATGGTTGGAGCATGCATATGTTAGAGAAGAACATTGGGCCGCTAACTAAAGCCATGATCCATGGTGGAAGTTTCAGTTTTGGACATATATCCTCAATCT
The DNA here is from genome assembly GCF_019359855.2 of Lolium perenne. Taxonomy (NCBI): domain Eukaryota; kingdom Viridiplantae; phylum Streptophyta; class Magnoliopsida; order Poales; family Poaceae; genus Lolium; species Lolium perenne. Next base: position 22,373,777 of record NC_067244.2, on the reverse strand, counting down.
CAAATGAGAAAATTATTAATTGTTGTTACATGCTTATGCATAAAAGAGGAGTCCATTATCTGTTGTCTATGTTGTCCCGGTATGGATGTCTAAGTTGAAGAATAATCAATAGCGAGAAATCCAATGCGAGCTTTCTCCTTAGACCTTTGTACAGGCGGCATAGAGGTACCCCTTTGTGACACTTGGTAAAAACAGTGCATTGTGATGATCCGGTAGTCCAAGCTAATTAGGACAAGGTGCATGCGGGCACTATTAGTACACTATGCATGAGGCTTGCAACTTATAAGATATAATTTACATGATGCATATGCTTTATTACTACCTTTGACAAAATTGTTTCATGTTTTCAAAATCAAAGCTCTAGCACAAATATAGCAATCGATGCTTTTCCTCTATGAGGACCATTCTTTTACTTTTCAATGTTGAGTCAGTTCACCTATTTCTCTCCACCTCAAGAAGCAAACACTTGTGTGAACTATGCATTGATTCCTACATACTTGCTTATTGCACTTATTATATTACTCTATGTTGACAATATCCATGAGATATACATGTTACAAGTTGAAAGCAACCGCTGAAACTTAATCTTCTTTTGTGTTGCTTCAATGCTTTTACTTTGAATTATTGCTTTATGAGTTAACTCTTATGCAAGACTTATTGATGCTTGTCTTGAAGTGCTATTCATGAAAAGTCTTTGCTTTATGATTCACTTGTTTACTCATGTCATATACATTGTTTTGATCGCTGCATTCACTACATATGCTTTACAAATAGTATGATCAAGATTATGATGGCATGTCACTCCGTAAATTATACGTGTTATCGTTTTACCGCTTCGGGACGAGCAGAACTAAGCTTGGGGATGCTGATACGTCTCCGACGTATCGATAATTTCTTATGATCCATGCCACATTATTGATGTTATCTACATGTTTTATGCACACTTTATGTCATATTCGTGCATTTTACGGAACTAACCTATTAACAAGATGCTGAAGTGTCGATTCTTTGTTTCTGCTGTTTTTGGTTTCAGAAATCCTAGTAACGAAATATTCTCGGAATTGGACGAAATCAACGCCCAGGGGCCTATTTTTCCACGAAGCTTCCAGAAGTCCGAAGACGAAACGAAGTGGGGCCACAGGGAGCCCAAACCCTAGGGCGGCGCGGGCCCCCCCTTGGCCGCGCCGCCCTGTCATCTGGGGCCCCTGTGCCCCCTCTCGACTTGCCCTTCCGCCTACAAATAGCCTCCGTGACGAAACCCCCAGTACCGAGAGCCACGATACGGAAAACCTTACTGAGACGCCGCCACCGCCGATCCCATCTCGGGGGATCCAGGAGATCGCCTCCGGCACCCTGCCGGAGAGGGGAATCATCTCCCGGAGGACTCTACACCGCCATGGTCGCCTCCGGAGTGATGTGTGAGTAGTCTACCCCTGGACTATGGGTCCATAGCTGTAGCTAGATGGTTGTCTTCTCCCCATTGTGCTACCATTGTCGGATCTTGTGAGCTGCCTAACATGATCAAGATCATCTATCTGTAATTCTATATGTTGCGTTTGTTGGGATCCGATGAATAGAGAATACTTGTTATGTTGATTATCAAAGTTATATCTACGTGTTGTTTATGATCTTGCATGCTTTCCGTTACTAGTAGATGCTCTGGCCAAGTAGATGCTTGTAACTCCAAGAGGGAGTACTTATGCTCGATAGTGGGTTCATGCCTGCATTGACACAGGACAAAGTGAGAAAGTTCTAAGGTTGTGTTGTGCTGTTGCCACTAGGGATAAAACATTGATGCTATGTCTAAGGATGTAGTTGTTGATTAAATTACGCACCATACTTAATGCAATTGTCTGTTGCTTTGCAACTTAATACTGGAGGGGGTTCGGATGATAACCTGAAGGTGGACTTTTTAGGCATAGATGCAGTTGGATGGCGGTCTATGTACTTTGTCGTAATGCCCAATTAAATCTCACTATACTCATCATGATATGTATGTGCATGGTCATGCCCTCTTTATTTGTCAATTGCCCAACTGTAATTTGTTCACCCAACATGCTGTTTATTTTATGGGAGAGACACCTCTAGTGAACTGTGGACCCCGGTCCAATTCTCTATACTGAAATACAATCTACTGCAATACTTGTTCTACTGTTTTCTGCAAACAATCATCTTCCACACAATACGGTTAACTCTTTGTTACAGCAAGCCGGTGAGATTGACAACCTCACTTTTTCGTTGGGGCAAAGTACTTTGGTTGTGTTGTGCAGGTTCCACGTTGGCGCCGGAATCTCTGGTGTTGCGCCGCACTACATCCCGCTGCCATCAACCTTCAACGTGCTTCTTGACTCCTACTGGTCCGATTAAACCTTGGTTTCTTACTGAGGGAAACTTGCCGCTGTGCGCATCACACCTTCCTCTTGGGGTTCCCAACGGACGTGCCAACCACACGCATCATATAGTCATCCTTCTTCTCGTGTAACTCATACTGCGATGGTGTGTTCAGAAAACTAGTAGCATATTCTATTTGCTTCTCTGTGTATGGCTCTGGCGCTGGAGGTTTTGGCTTATGGAAATGATCATAGTTGTGTTTCGCAACAGCGGCCGCATTTTCCTCGACAGTAAGATCCCAAGGACGGGGGGGAGGAACCTTTGGTACTTTTGGGAGGGGCGACATCTTGCGGACATGACTCTTGAAATGCTTCCGGCTGGGTGCATTCCGAGTCTTAGTGGGCGGAGGCGGCGGCGCTGGAGATGGAGATGGACTACCGATGTCGTGGTCGACGTCGTACCCACGGGGTGATGGTGGCGACATGTGATCAGTAGGAGGAGGTGATGGTGGCCTGCGATCACCTGGAGGAGGTGATGGTGACTCTTTGGGGACGACTGGTACTAGGTGCTACCCAGCCTGGCAGCCTGATGTTCTTCTTTTCCCAGAGAATGATTTCTCCCAGCACCTCTCTGAGTGTAAGCCCCCCATCACCTCCAGGGATATCGAGCTCCAATGTCTCCCACGACGGGACAACTGAATCCACCCCGACACGAGCATAGCCAGCTGGAATCGGATTGCCATGCCATGTTGCCGGCTCACCTTCAGGTCCAAATGCCGGTAAGACATAGCCGACCGCCACCTTAACGAAACCTTCACGAACACCTCATGGAGATCACAAGGTGTTTGCTCCTTGATTCCATCCAAGGGGTCGCCAGGACCGGCATCTATCATCATCCGTGTAGGAGGGGCCTCCGAGTAGGCCACGCTGCTGTCTCGTCGCTGAGATATGTCAGCGGTATTATCTGGCGGGCGCTGTCCTTTTAGTTCATTTATCTCCCGCTGCTGCTGCTGAAGCTCCTGCTGCTGCTGGTCAAGTCGGCGTTGGAACTCGGCCATCCGGTCATTCTGCACCTCCAGCTGGCGTTGTTTAGCTCTCGCTCGGCTTCTATAAGTCTCCGCGTCGGCCGGAAACCCAAGCGACCACGGAACACTAGGGCCGAAGCCTCTTGTTCGTCCTCCCTTCTCAGGATTACCGAGGACAAGCGTCAGCAAGTCTTTCTCTCTATCGGGAGCAAACTTTAGTTTTCCCGCCTTTATATCTGTCGTCACTTCAATCCATTTTTGCCTGGGTACCCTAACCACAGTGTCACTTTCAACAATGTTCCCTGTCTTCATGTCATACTCACAGCCATGCGCGAGGAACCAATTTCGAGCCCTAGTGTCCCATCCTTCTCGCGTGGGTTCTGGAGTGATCCCGTTCAGCTCCATCTCAGCCTCTTGTGCATCCCACTTAGGCATGGCTCTTCCGTAGCCCCCTCGCCCCGTATGATGGTGATACTTCTTCTCGCTTGCATTCTTCTTGTTTTTCGTTGACAGGTTCACAGCCTCCTCTGATTCTTTGTACCTCACAAATTCTTCCCAGTTATGCTCCTGCTTCGCTAGGTAGTTCTCGAATAATGGAGGCTTCTTGTCTTTCTTATAATTTTTCCATAACCGGTTCTTATACGCCCGGAAAAGTTCCCCCATCTTCTTAAGAGCCCATTTCTTCACTAGCGCTCGCTGCTTAGCATTCTCAGACTCCGATCCCAAATCTGGCAAAGTGAAATGTGCCATGAGGTCTCTGAAAAGTGTGTCTTTGTACCTATCGCCAACCTGATTTTCGGACACATTCTTGGTCTTGTTCCATTCTCTGACAGTGATCGGGATACGATCTCTAACCACAACTCCGCACTGATTTTTGAACTTCACTCCGACATTCTCGGGTACCACCGGTTGGCCTTCCGGTGATATAGCTTCAATTGTGAAGTGGTCTTTTTTGGTCAACTTCTTTGCCGGGCCTCGTTTCTCTATCTTATCTTCGGAGGCCTAAGAGAATACATATAGAATTGCATTAATGCCTCTATACTAATGCCTCAATACATATGTACATATAGAATTCCATTAATACCTCGTCACCGGAGCCGTCGTCGGCTTCTCCGTCACCGGAGCCGTCGGCTTCTCCGTCACCGGAGCCGTCGGCTTCTCCATGACCGGAGCCGTCGGCTTCTCCATAACCGGAGCCGCGGGCTTCTCCATCACCGGAGTCGCGGTCTTCTCGGTCGGCTTCTGTACCATCGTGGATTATTTTCGCGAACATGTCTTCCTGTTCGAAGTCCCGTTGGAATGGATCCATTGTTTCTGCAAAAGAATTAAATCGATAAGTACATGTTCTAACCCTAACCCTAATCAAACACAAACCAAACCCTAACCCTAATCAAACACATCATCCATTGTTCGAAGTCCCGTTGGAATGGATCCATTTGGGCAGCCTGGCGGCGCAAATTCGTCTAAGTGTTGGCCTCCAGGAGTCGCGGGTGGCGGCTCCGCCCGCGACGGCCCCTCTTATATCTACCCCCCTTTTGTCGCGGGTGGGGGCTTGACCATAAAGCAAATACATATACTAAAAAACCGTAAATACATATACTAAACATTTTTCTAAACTAAACATTTTTCAACCTAAAACTAATCAATTAACTAACTAAACCTAAACTAACTAAACCTAGTTAAACTAACTAACTAAACCTAAACTAACTAACTAATTCATACTAATTAACTTAATACATATACCAAATACATATACTAATTCATATAACTAAAACAATTACAACCATACTAATTCATACTAAAACAATTACAAAAATTAAAAAACTAAAACAATTACAGAAATTAAAAAACTAAAACAATTACTGAAATTTAAAAACTAAAACAATTACAGAAATTAAAAAACTAAAACAATTACTGAAATTAAAAAACAAAAAAAAACTTCTTGCGCAGCGGGCGAGGCGGCGGCGCTACCTTCTTGCGCAGCGGGCGAGGCGGCTGCCCAAGCGCCGGCGCTGCGGCGGCGGCCGAGGCGAGAAGACACGCGCGGCGGCGGCGGCCGAGGCGCGGCGCGCGAGAGGCGGCAGAGCGCGGCGCGGCCCGACAGCAGACGAGCACGGCGGCGGCCCGAGAGGAAGAGGCGGGGCGGCGCAGAGGGCGGCGGCCGGAGGCGAGGAAGACGGCGGCGCGGCGAATTTTGGCAGCTTTGGCGGCGCAAAATTCGTCTAGGGTTGGCCTCCAGAGTCGCGGGTGGCGGCTCCGCCCGCCGCGACGGCCCCTCTTATACCCACCCCCTTTTGTCGCGGGTGGGGCTTGACCCGCGACAAAAGACCCCCTTTGTCGCGGGTCGTGCTCCCACCCGCGACAAAGGGGTCTTTTGTCGCGGGTCAAGCCCCCACCCGCGACAAAGGCCTTTGGGCTGATCCGCGGCACAGCCCATCCAACGGCTCTGGCCGTTTGAATCCAACGGCCTAGAGCCGTTGGATAGGCTGTGCCACGGATCAGCCCATCTAGAGGCCTCTTCACCCTTTATTTTTTGTATTTTAAATTAATAAAACTATTATTTCAATAACTTTTGAATGGTAACTCAAATACAAATGTTTTATATATGAATATTGATCAGAAAAAGGTAATGAACATGAATATGACATCCATATACGTATTTGCATCTCGCGTTATATGAAACGTTGATAGTCGGGTATGTTTCACCCCTGTGCACCGCCGCCGTGCCACACGTGTCGCGTCCCCGTGCCATGTGTCGCGTCCCGTCGACGCCGTCGTGCGACGTGTGGCCACCGCTTCCACGTGCCTCACCCGCCGACGCCGTCGTGCGACGTGTGGCCACCGCTTCCACGTGCCTCACCCGTCGACGCCGGCGTGCGACGTGTGTAGCCGTGGCTTACACGTGCCATGCCCCGCGTGCGCTATATATAGCGACGAGTGCGGGTGCAACCACACGTCGCCACCGCCTCCTCCGCTCATTCATCTCCGGGATGCCTCCACGTCGTCGAGGGGCGTCCGGTTTCCGTGGCGTTCGAGTGCGTCCGAGCGGTAGGTTCTACGCCGAGATACGCGCCGGTGGCTTCCGCCTCACCCTCGGCACGTACAACACGCCGGAGCTGGCGGCGCGCGCTTACGACGCGGCGGCGTGGCGTTTTCGGCGGCCACGGCGCGACATGAACTTCCCGGATGTTGAATCGCTAGAGGAGGCAGAGTTCCTCGCGTGACCGCCGTGCCTCGTCGACGACGAGGACCGTCGACGGCACCGCCAGGTGCAGCGCAGGATCGCCATCGCCGAGCACGACGAGCAGTTGATGCGCCAGTGGAGGGCGCAGTTCCCCAACGACGTCGAGAACACCGACGCGTTCTTCGCTATCCTTAGGGCACAACGCAGGTCCAACAGGCGCCACCGTCGGGACGTCGCCAACTTCGAGCTCGAGAACCCGAATACAACTTGGACCGAAGACGACCCTCGGTGGGATGACATTTGGATGGAGACAACCTCCGACGACGACTGAGACTAGACTAGTAATTTATCTATTTTATTGTAATTTCAATAAAGTCGTTGTCGGTTCTATTAGTTTAAATTTAGTTTATAAAGTCGTTGACGGTTGTTTGTTCAATAAAGTGGTTGACACGAAATTTATTACGAATGAACTGAAATTAAAGTACAGCTCAACCGAAAATTAAGATACATGGCCAGATTCGAATGTTGGAGCCATTCAATCATAGTCGTGCCTAGCCCTATAATACTCGCCATCGTAGTCATCATAGTCGCCGACGTCATCGTCGCTAGCATCGGGGTCGCGGTTGTCCAACCTCGGCGGGTGAGCACGCGTGGGCTGGGATTGAGGGTAGCGCAGGCGGGGGCCACGATAGGCCAGGACGCTCTGGAGAGTCCGGCCGCGCCACCACATCCGACGGCCGGCCTCGTTGAAGTTTGAAGGAGGCGGGCCGTCCTCCTCGTACTGCACAGCAACCGCCCTCTCACGCCGATTGATGAAGAAGCTGTCCCAAGTCGGGCTGTAGTCGGGATGCCACTGGGGATTCCTCCGCTGCTCAGGCGTGAGCTCGAAATAGTAGTGGTTCGTGATGGCCATCTCGCGTGGCACACAAAGAGGGATAGGAGGGACCGGTACGCCTCCGACGCTCAGCAACCAGCCGGTCGGGACGCGGTAGCCGGGCGGGCAGGGGTAGTTCGAGGCGCAAAGCGCCTCCGCCTCCCGGGGTGTTAGACATACGATGGAAGCCATGGGAGAGAGTGATGAGGTTTGCAGATATGAGTCCAAGCCTACATATATATAGTGGAAAAATGGCGGGAATGCGGGAAGAAAATAGGCGGGAACGAAGTGGCGCGCGAAACTTTCATCCCGGGTGGAGGCTCAAACCGCGACAAAAGACTGGGGGAGGCTTATCTAGGAGGGCCTTTTGTCACGGTTGGTGGCTGCAACCGCGACTAAAGCTGTCGGCAGGATAAGGATGTGTCGGTAACCTTTTGTCACGGTTGGTGGCTGCAACCGCGACTAAAGGTGTCGGCAGGATAAGGACGCGTGGGTGGACGACGCACTGCTCGATGAGATAAATCATGTAGCGCACGACGGCCTGTCGAAGGAATAAGACAAAGTAGAAGCAGTGCCGTGCCTATAAAAGGAGCATCGATACGCCTTGCCAAGCAGATCAACAAGCCAAGCACAGTTTCATTCCCATGGATGAAGGAAAGGGTTGGGAAATCTCCCGTGGCGCAGCTTCTCGAAGATGTCGTTGGTGCACACGCCCTACGGCATCTTCGGAAGCTGCTCCTCGGAAAAATTTCCATGCAAGCCCGTGAAAGACTCTGTCTCCTCTAACAGTGTTGGGGAAAGGGTTCTCATTATTACATAAATGTAGAGATTGTCTTGGGAACTATATATGAAGAATACATTATTACATCGCCATCTAGTGTTGTGATCTTCTACGCCGTAGCCATGGAGAATCTTCATCATTTAGCAAGATGCTTGGGTCAATTTTCACCGTGAAGGGCGGAATTTCTTTAAACTTATTATAATCTTCGACATGTCTGTCTTGTCATCCACTCCCACGATGTTTCTTTTCCCCGAAAGAACTATGTGGCGCTTTGGCTCCTCGGTTGATGTATTCTTTTGTTGATTTCTTTTTCTTGATTTGCTAGACATGTCCTTCACGTAGAAAACTTGAGACACCTCGCTGGCTAGGACAAAAGGCTCGTCCAGGTACGCAATATTTTTGGGATCCACTGTTATCATACCGTACTTATCGTCAATATGTATAGCGCTGAGCTTCACCCATTTGCACCGAAACAAAGGGACCTTAAAAGTGGGACCATAGTCAAGTTGCCATATCTCCTCTATGTATCCATAATATGTGGTGGTCTGCCCATTCTCGTCTGTTGCATCGAAGCGGACACCGCTGTTTTGGTTGGTGCTCTTTTTATCTTGGTCGATCGTGTAAAATGTATTCCCATTTATCTCGTACCCTTGGAATGTACATATGTTTGAAGATGGTAACCTGGCCAACAAGTACAGCTGCTCCACCGCAGATGGGTCATTAATGAGATGTCTTTGCAACCAACTGCCGAAGGTATTCATGTGTTGACGTGTAATCAAGGACTCGGGCTGGCCCGGGTTTATTTCTCGTAAAACATTCTTATGTTTCTCGATGTACGGAGCCACCAAGCTGGAATTGTATAGAACTGTGTAGTGTGCTTGATTGAAAGAAATCTTGTCCCTCCACACCGTTGCTTTCCTTCCTAGTGTGCCTTTTCCAGTCAGCCTCCCCTCATACCGAGATTCAGGAACACCAATCGGCTTAAGGTCAGGAAGAAAGTCAACACAAAAGTCAATGACCTCCTCAGTTCCGTAGCCCTTTGAGATACTTCCTTCCGGCCTAGCTCGGTTATGAACATATTTCTTTAAGACTCCCATGAACCTCTCGAAGGGGAACATATTGTGTAGAAATATAGGACCGAGAATTCTAATCTCTTCAACTAGGTGAACGAGGAGGTGCGTCATAATATTGAAGAAGGATGGTGGGAACAACAACTCGAAGCTGACAAGACATTGGACCACATCTTCCTGTAATCCTGACAAAGTTTCTGGATCCATTACCTTCTGAGAAATTGCGTTCAGGAATGCACATATCTTCACAATGGCTAGTCGAACATTTTCTGGTAGAAGTCCCCTCAATGCAATCGGAAGCAATTGTGTCATAAGCACGTGATAGTCATGGGACTTCAGGTTCTGAAATTTTTTCTCCTTCATATTTACTATCCCCTTTATATTCGACGAGAAACCAGACGGAACCTTGATACTGAATAGGGCTTCAAAAAAGATCTCCTTCTCTTGTTTGGTAAGAGCGTAGCTGGCAGGCCCTACAAACCGCTCTGGATGATTGCCGTTTCGTCCTTTATGAAGTTCCTGGTCCTCCCGTGCTTCTGTTGTATCTTTTGTCTTTCCATACACGCCCAGAAAACCTAGAATATTCACATAAAGATTCTTGGTCAGGTGCATCACGTCGATTGCAGAGCGGACTTCCAGGACTTTCCAATATTCTAGCTCCCAGAAAATAGATTTCTTCTTCCACATGGGCGCGTGTCCGTCATCGTCTTTCGGAACAGTCGATCGCCCGGACCCTTTCCAAAGATAACATTTAAATCCTTGACCATGTCAAATATATCAGCACCACTACGGGGACAGGCTTCGACGGCGGTCCGCCTCGCCATCGAAATGCTTGCCTTTTTCCTTAAGGGATGCTTGCGCGGAAGGAAACGACGATTGAACGGGTACACAACTTTTCTCGCTTTTTCCCAAATATTTACTTTCAGTCTCATCTAAACAGTGTGTGCATGCATTGTATCCTTTGTTCGTCTGTCCTGAAATGTTACTGAGAGCAGGCCAATCATTGATGGTTACGAATAGCAACGCTCGTAGGTCAAATTCTTGCTCCGTGTGCTCATCCCACACACGTACACCTGGTTTGGCCCACAACTCCAAAAGTTCATCGACTAATGGCCTTAGGTACACATCAATGTCGTTGCCCGGTTGCATTGGGCCTTGGATAAGCACATGCATCATAAAGAACATCAGCTTCATGCACAACCAAGGAGCAATGTTGTAGAAACATATAGTCACGTGCCGTGTGTGCCGTGACCGCAGCTTCTCGCTCCCCAAAAGGATTCATGCCATCAGTACTTAGACCAAAGTATAAGTTCGTTGCCTCACCTGCAAAATCCGGAAACTCTCTCCCGATGTTTCTCCACCGCCGACCATCAGCGGGTGCCTCAACATCGCGTCTTTCTTACGTTCTTCCATGTGCCATCGCAACAACTTGGCATGCTCTTTGTTTCGAACAAACGTTTCAACCGTGGTATTATTGGAGCATACCACATCACCTTCGCAGAACCCTCTTCTGGGTGGCTCGCCCTCAACATCACCAGGGTCATCTTTTCTGATCTTATACCGCAATGCACCACATATCGGACATTTATTCAAATTCTCGTACTTCTCACCGCGGTAGAGGATACAGTCATTAATGCATGCATGTATCTTCTGCACATCTAATCCTAGAGGGCAGACAAGCTTCTTTGCTTCATATGTACTGACGGGCAATTCATTATTTCTTGGAAACAGCCTTCTTTAATATTATCATCAATTTCTCAAATCCCGAGTCACCACACCGACCTCTCGCCTTCCATTTCAGCAATTCCAATATGCTACCCAGCTTTCTATGCCCATCTTCACAACCTGGGTACAACAATTTGTGGTGGTCCTCTAACATCTTGTCGAACCGCAACCTCTCCTTATCCGTGCCACGCCTCTTCTTGCATCGTAAATGGCCCGACGAAGATCATCATCAACAGGATCATCTGATGCCTGTTCTTCACCTCCTTCTTCTTCATTGTCGTCCATTGCGGTATCAAAGCATTCAGAGAACATAGATCGGTACTTCTCATCATTATCTTCTTCCTCATCGCCGTCTTCCATCATAACCCCTTCTTCTCTGTGCTTGGTCCAAACATTATAGCTGGACATGAACCCAAACCGAAGCAGGTGGCTCTTAATATCTCTTGAGCAAGAGTAATCCTTCTCGTTCTTACATTTTAGACATGGACAGCACATAAAACCTTGCTTCGACTTGTTGGCCTCGGCCACAAGCAGGAAAGAATTCACGCCCTCTCTGAAAGCGGGAGCACATCGGTTACCGTACATCCATGGATGACTCATCTGCATCATAAGTACAATTATATATGTATCAGATGCAATCACCTTGCTAAAATTAGTATTGTACGGACTATGCATATATATATAGTCGAGAAAATAGTTGCTAACCTTTTAGGATCAAAAAGAGGAGAAATCTTATCAAATAAAACCAAGTGGCATCCCTCTCACAAGCATTCCATCAAACACCTCTTGTGCACATGTAGAAAAAATGAGCTAGCATACACCTCCACCTTCACCGCACCAAGAAAAAAATGAGGTGGGGGGTGGCTGGCTGCTTCTATATATATAGGCATGGACATTTTGTCGCGGGCCGTATTACGACCCGCGACAAAAGGGGTGGCCACGTCGCTCCTACCCCTTTTGTCGCGGGTCGTAAAACGGCCCGCGACAAAAGCCTCTGCGCGCTCCACATGGTTTCGGGGCGACGTGGCCAGGCCATTTTTCGCGGGTGCAGGCGCGCCCGCGACAAAAGGCTCCCACGGAAGCCCTGTTTTCCACTAGTGATGTAAAAGTGAGCAGATAGGTGCATGCATGCATTATCGATCTCAGGGGAGCCAATAGGGCCTGTCAAGTCTACTGGTTCCGGAAAATGACACTTGTACTAATAAGGCTAAAGGTAAGAACATCAATAGCAGATGCAAATCATATCCTAGTTTTTGCCGTGCAAAAATTACTGTGGCAGACCAGATCCCGCAAACACAAGCTGCAAATGAAGAATTAAAACGTGCTAGAGGTACTGACCAGTACTTGGTCTGTAACAAAAGAAAAAAGAAAAAAACAAATAAGAGATTGGGACATAATCTTATTAAACTCCCTTTTCCATATATGTATGGTGTACAGATTACTATATATGGCACGTGTTCTTGTTTATGTGGCTGGCAGCAACAGAGGCCAGGATAGACATGAATCTCTCCTCTCGCCATCAGATTCAAGAGAGAGGAACTGACAAGAACAACCACATCGGGTCCATGCAGAAAAGATAGCTGCATTGCAGCACTGCGAGGAAGAAGATCACCATGGGAAAAGTGATCCATCCAATGGGAATGGCAGAGACCAATCTATAACTATCACTGCACTGCTAAGTGCTGTCGCTAGTGCTTCCACTGGTAGAAAAACAGGCTTCGGGTGAGCCCCATAAGTCGCGAAGCTGCAGGAACCGCGACTAATGGTACCTTTAGTCGCGGTTCGGGAGGCGAACCGCGACCAAAGGCCTAGGCCCAGGGCGCTCGGTGGCCAGCCGGTGCACGTGGGGGGCTTTAGTCGCGGTTGGCCAGGCCAACCGCGACTAAAGGTGCCCGAAGGCCTTTAGTCGCGGTTGGCCAGGCCAACCGGGACTAAAGCCCCCCCCCTATATATACCCATCCAGCAGCCAACACTTAGCCATTTGGTGCCATTCTCTTCACAAGCTTCACAAGTGGGTGTTAGGTTTGCTTTTGGTTCCTCTTATGCACATAAGGTGTTTGATGAAATGCCCCAAGAGCATGAAACAAACATGATATGAAGTGTTGGAGCCACACTTGAGCTTTCTCATTTATTTTTTCCTCCTCGATCGCGGTTAGCAACTTGAACCTTTGATGTGTCGTTGATAAAATGTGCATGTGTGTGTAGTTCATTGTTTAATTTATATTGTTTGTAGCTAGTTAGTTTAACAAATGCATGATGGTTAATTATATATTTTATATTATAATAATGCAGATGAATCGACAATGGATGTACGGTAACCGACTCTCCGGCGAGTTCATTGCGGGTTTGAAAGATTTCCTCGTAGTGGCTAATGCGAACAAGCAGGGGGGGTTTTGTTATCTGTCCATGTGTTAACTGTAAGAATCAGAAGGGTTACTCTTCCTCAAGAGATGTTCACATGCACCTGCTTCGGCACGGTTTCATGCCAAGCTATAATTGTTGGACCAAGCATGGAGAAAGAGGGGTTATAATGGAAGAAGATGAAGAAGGGGATGATTTCATCGATGAAAGCTATCTTGCTCATTTCGGTGATACTTTCATGGAGGATGCTGAAGGTGAAGGGGAAGGTGAAGGGGAAGGTGAAGAAGAGGCACGTGATGATCCCGTTGATGATCTTGGTCGGACCATTGCTGATGCACGGAGACGCTGCGAAACTGAAAAAGAGAGGGAGAATTTGGATCGCATGTTAGAGGATCACAGAAGGCGCTGTACCCGGATGCGATGATGGTCTGAAAAAGCTGGGCTGCACACTGGATTTGCTGAGATGGAAGGCACAGGCAGGTGTAGCTGACTCGGCATTTGAAAACTTGCTGAAAATGTTGAAGAATATGTTTCCAAAGAATAACGAGTTGCCCGCCACTACGTACGAAGCAAAGAAGGTTGTCTGCCCTCTAGGTTTAGAGGTTCTGAAGATACATGCATGCATCAACGACTGCATCCTCTACCGCGGTGAATACGAGAATTTGAATGAATGCCCGGTATGCACTGCATTGCGTTATAAGATCGAGGCGATGACCCCGGTGACGATGTTGAGGGCCGGACACCCGGAAGAGGGTTCCCGCCAAGGTGATGTGGTATGCTCCTATAATACCACGGTTGAAACGTCTGTTCAGGAACAAAGAGCATGCCAAGTTGTTGCGATGGCACAAAGAGGACCGTAAGTCGGACGGGGAGTTGAGACACCCCGCAGATGGAACGCAATGGAGAAAGATCGACGAGAGAGTTCAAAGATTTTGCAGCGACGCAAGGAACATAAGATTTGGTCTAAGTACGGATGGCATGAATCCTTTTGGCGAGCGAGCTCCAGCCATAGTACACGGCCCGTGACTCTATGCATCTACAACCTTCCTCCTTGGTTGTGCATGAAGCGGAAGTTCATTATGATGCCGGTGCTCATCCAAGGTCCGAAGCAACCCGGCAACGACATCGATGTGTACCTAAGGCCATTAGTTGATGAACTTTTACAAACTGTGGGGCAGACCTGGTGTCCGTGTGTGGGATGAGCACAAAGAAGAGGAATTTGACCTACGAGCGTTGCTTTTCGTAACCATCAACGATTGGCCTGCTCTTAGTAACCTTTCGGGACTGTCAAATAAGGGATACAATGCATGCACGCACTGCTTACATGAGACTGAAAGTGTACATTTGCCAAATTGTAAGAAGAACGTGTACCTTGGGCATCGTCGATTTCTTCCGAAAGGTCATCCAGTAAGAAAGAAAGGCAAGCATTACAACGGCAAGGCAGATCACCGACCGAAGCCTGCGGAACACACTGGTGCTGAGGTATTTGATATGGTCAAGGATTTGAAAGTCATCTTTGGAAAGGGTCCTGGCGGACAATCAGTTCCGAAGGGAGCTGACGGGCACGTAGCCATGTGGAAGAAGAAATCTATATTCTGGGAGCTAGAATATTGGAAAGTCCTAGAAATCCGCTCTGCAATCGACGTGATGCACGTTACGAAGAATATTTGCGTGAACATCCTAAGCTTCTTGGGCGTGTATGGGAAGTCAAATGATACAAAGGAAGCACGGCAGGACCAGCAAAGTTTGAAAGACCCTGATGACCGGCATCCGGAACGGTTTCAAGGTCGTGCCAGCTACGCTCTGACCAAAGAAGAGAAGGTCATCTTTTTTGAATGCCTGAGCAGTATGAAGGTCCTGTCAGGATTCTCGTCCAATATAAAGGGAATAATCAACATGGCGGAGAAAAAGTTCCAAAACCTGAAGTCTCACGACTGCCACGTGATTATGACGCAATTGCTTCCGATTGCTTTGAGGGGGCTCCTGCCGGAAAATGTTCGAGTAGCCATTGTGAAGCTATGTGCATTCCTCAATGCAATCTCTCAGAAGGTAATCAATCCAGAAGTTCTACCACGGTTACAGAACGATGTGATCCAATGTCTTGTCAGTTTCGAGTTGGTGTTCCCGCCATCCTTCTTCAATATTATGACGCACCTCCTGGTTCACCTAGTCGATGAGATTTCCATTCTCGGTCCTGTATTTCTACACAATATGTTCCCCTTCAAGAGGTTCATGGGAGTATTAAAGAAATATGTTCGTAACCGTGCTAGGCCAGAAGGAAGCATCGCCAAGGGCTATGGAAATGAGGAGGTAATTGAGTTTTGTGTTGACTTTGTTCCTGACCTTAAGTCGAAAAAAAATAAGAAGAATGCGGCCAAGAAGGAGTACAATCATATTATGGGGCCAGGAGGGTATCGCTTTTGGCAGCCTAGGTGGGAGAAGATGGAGAGCGAGCTGAGGGCGCGAGGAATCCGTCCAGGTACGGAGGGATGGGACCCAAGGGCCAAAAGCTGGTGGTACGGGCATGGGGGATCGCTGAACCCGGAGACAGGGGAGTGTGTTTATCAGGGCAAAATAATTACACCCACCCAAAAGCTTATTGAGGCAATGAGGGATGCTCAAGAGGGGAGGATCAAGTTCAACAGAGAGAACGACGCCCTGACAAAAGCCCTCGGGAATCCTGAACACGGAGGACGTGTACGAGGCATGGGGCCCATTTCGTGGAAAGTAGGGTTCCCCCAGAACGATGACCCGTACGGTTACAGAAGCCGTAAGAGAAAGATGGATCGGGATGCAGATGTTGTGGCGAAGTTGGTAACGGAAATGGATGTGATGAAGAAAACCGTGTGTGTACTAGTAGCCGAAAGAGATGCAGCTCGGGCGCAGCATGAAGATCATCCAATGGATCTCGGAAGCCAGCAGCGGAGAAGAAGCAGCGTGGCTTCCACGGAGGCCTCACCGGCTGGTGCACCGACGATAGAAATTACTGCACCGGAGCCTCTGGTGGTCGAAATTACTGCACCGGAGCCTCCTCGCTACCCCGTGGACGATATAAAGGAGATGAAAGCATGTCATCTGTATTATCCTATCGGGAACATGTCCATGAAGGTAGCCATCGGCAGTGCTTTGCCACCTGGAGCACTCCACCACAACAACCCCATTCAAGATGGCTATGCTCGTGTCACGGTGGAGGAGATAGTCCAAGGGTTTGAGGACCTGGACATTGACATTGCTACACCTGAAGGGGTGAAAAGACTTGGAGATGTCAAGCGCCAGTTCATTCTATGGCAGAAGAAATTTATCAAGTTTCCAGGCGAGGCGCCAACAAGTCCACCCCCGTACGGTGGTGGTGGTGGCGGTGGCGGTGGCGGTGGCGGTGACGGTGGCGGCGGTGGTGGTGGTGCTTCACCTACACCTCGTTCACGTCAGCCGACGCCGCCCCCCAATTCACCTCCGGCGGGTGCGCACGCCGCCCCCGGTCCTCGTCCGGCGGGTGATCGCAGACACCGCCCCAATCCACCTCCGGCGAAGAAGGCGATCTGGGTTATTAACCCGGACCCTTATGTACCTAGAACCACAAAGATACCAGAGCCATCATCAAGCCTCTCCCCACAAGGCCTTGGGAACGTAGTGCCGAGGAAGTCGACTCACGCGCGGCTGCTGAATATGAGAAATGGAAGGCGGACTGCAAGAAGAAAAGAGAGGGCGAGCCCAAGCCGCATATTCTCGACAAGCAAAAGCAAGGCTAAGTCATTTTTGACCACACCGTCCCAAGCCGCGAAGAATCTGCCTGACGACTATTTACGTGAACTTCGTAGGCAAGCACTCGCGTTCAAGAGGAACCAAGAGTTGGCGGAGAAGAAAGCCTTGGAGGAGGAGGCCGAGAAAAAATTAGAAAGGGGGAAAGAAGTTGCCCAGCTCGGGGAACAAAGTAAACAATCGATTGCCCCGCTTATAGTGAAAGCCGCCGGTCCGGATGATCCCGATATCATAGCAGCGGCAAAGACAGGATTGACCGTAACGAGTGCGTAGAACAAGCGGCCGACTTAGGTATCACTCTTCGTGCACCGTTAGGCCTTGATGAGGCGCCAATGAAGGACGTAGTATTTACATATGTGAAGAATGGCCCTCTCGTCGAGCTGCGCAGAAGAGGATCTACCTCGACAAATGAAAGGTCTGCTAAATTGGTACAAGGGTTACATAAAACATAAAAACGCCAAAGACTATATCCATGCGGAAGTTAGACATGAGCATCACTTCAAACATTACTCTGTGCAAATTCATCTGAGTGAATTGTTCCAGCTGTTCAATCTGCGCGACCTCGACAAATCTATCATCAGTTGCTACGTTCTGTAAGTGATTTATTAATTTCTACCCCATCTCGTTCATTGCCTGCACTATATATATATATATATATATATATATATAGATATATATATATATATATATATGGTCCGAACTATCTTGTTGTGTACGCTATTATGCAGAATGAAGAAGCGGGAAATGCGAATAAGGAACATCCATGATGTTGGGTTCATTGACCCACAAATCGTTAATTCATATGTGTTAGAAAACCACCCCGCCGATGTGGAGGATGACCTGTGGCGGTTTATTAGAAAACAGAAACTCAAAAGTGATATTCTATTTCCTTACCATTTTGGGTGAGTGTTTCTGTCTTGAGCACATTCTCTTTTGTTTACTCCATGCATGGTATGTGGCTAATCGATGAGTTATGCATGATCGTGCATGTATCGTGTCCGCAGGTTCCACCGGATTCTTATGGTAATTCAAGTTCGGACCTCCTCGGTTCTCGTCCACGACTCTCTGAATATGGATCCGGCGCTTTGGGGCGACATGAGAAAAATGATGCAAAAGTAATTATTTTCATTCATTTGCGCTCTATATCGGTCGGCCTATTTCGTTCATCATTTCCTAATATCAAGTAACTAATTAATAACTCTCTTGTTCATTTAATTTTCTTTGCCTCGTAGGGTTTGGAGACGGTTCGTAGATACCAAGGTCGGTGAATTCAAAAAAGAGCTACATTTTAAAATGGCGGGGCTGAGGAGTGGGGATATTCAGCCCCCGGGGACCAATCTATGTGGATACTATGTTTGTGAGAGGATCCTGAGATACCTGCAATGAGCGGGACCAGCAGTGTGAGAACAACATCCTGAGGAATAACCTCCGGAAGACGCTTAGTCCAGAAGCTCGCTTCCGACCACTTCAAGAGGAACTAGCTGGATGGTTGGCGAGGGAAGTCATCGATCCTAGAGGAGAACACCATTACGATGACGTAGAACTTTTTATGCACTAAATTATGGATGGAAACTTGTTCAAAATTGTATATGGTCATCCGATATTGAATATATATTGTATATGGTCATCCGATATTGAATATATATTGTATATTCCTCTTGAATTCTTTTTGGTTCTAATTTCAAATTTGTTTGAAATTGTACATTCATATGCATGTATGTAGTACCGTAGAATATGTGAAACTCCTTCAAAATTAAAACCCAAAAGAAATAAAACAATACAAATTAAAAATAAACCAGATTTAGGGGGAGGGGGGGCTAAAACCCTAAACCCTGCGGAGGCCTTTAGTCGCGGTTGGCCAGAAGAACCGCGACTAAAGGTCCTCCGCCCTGGCGCTCGCCTGCGGCCCACGTGGACGGGCCTTTAGTCGCGGTTCGTAAGGAACCGCGACTAAAGGGGGGGGCCTTTAGTCGCGCTACTTTGGTCGCGGTTGCGCCACCGCGACTAATGGCAGTTGTCAACCGCGACCAAAGCCCCTTTTTCCACCAGTGTTCCCATTCCATGGTGGGTGGAGAGTCGAAAAATCTAGGCCAGCTGCTAGACGGGAATAGATAGGTGAAATGGTCTGAACTTCTCATGCCTTTCTCCGACCGGGTTTCGGTTTCGCCGGATGTGGCTACCACTTCTTCCTCCCCCGACCTCGTATGCCGTGTTTCGGAAGGTGGGTCTACCAGTACCAGTGGGTGTGTGTTTCAATGGCGTTCATGATGAGTAGATCCACCTCCCGTCCTCGTCACCTAGGTTTGTTGCCTCAAACGTGCGGGTCCGGACGCCCTCATGCATTCAGGCCACTTGAATGCCTCCACCTTTTCCTATTGTAGCTCTAGCAGTATGCCATCTTCTTTTATCTTTCACGTGCACCACCACTCTACGGCCAAATCGAAAAGTAGGAAAGCAAAAAACAATTATAACACGGCATTATGAAATGAGACCGAGGGTAATTTACATGCTCTCTAGGGTTAACACAAAAAGGGGGTTGCGTTATCAAAAACATGCTGATAGATATTAAATCTGTACTACACACATGTATGTGTAGGTGCGTTATGGACCGTCGATTTATTTCTCGAGATCATGGCCCATCTTGGTAGATGCAAAGATTTCTTTCTCTCTTCTCATTTTATTAAAATCTCAAAGCAAAATGAACGGTTATAGAAATAGTCACACCCATTCATGTAAGTATAAAAATATGTCCGTCTCTTTATGTTCAAGTCAGATAATTTGACACAAAAAAGCAGGCTCTTTTCATCTTTTGTGTGAAAGAACATGCAATCCAAACTGACTCATGTACTCTACATTTCAAAAGTCAGTTCAAACTCAAATGCATGCATCGAGGATGAATGACAATCTAAAAACATGGAGAGGGAGACCTAGAGAGAGGAAAGTATTACTTCCTCTGATCTAAATTAAATGCCCCATATTTAGGTAAAATGTTATCTAAATCTGTCTGAGCCTGCCACAACCGACAACTAAATTGGATCACTAAATAGAATCTTTCTCTGCTTAGTGCTTACTGGCTAATCTAATCCACCTATGAAGTTTGCTAAGAATTAGGTTCAAAGGCATTATCTAGAACCCTTTACGCATAACCATGAACATACTACTGCCAATTTTATATTTCCAAGACTACAATTTGCAAGAGAATTATAATTTAGTCATTAATTAATTGATTATATATCCATCAAAGGAAAGGTGAGGCGAACTGGCCCACTAGCTGCACATATGCACTGCAGAATCTTGTTTATTTAACATTACAACTATATCAAGTAATGGAGTAGCGTGCATATGTATATCAAGGTTCAAGAATGGTTATTACCTTTTTGCGTGGCCAAATTGGCCGTTGGTACTTGCTAGCTTATTACTCAACATGTCTGAATCTTTGTGGGAGGTACTTGCGTGGCCAAATTGTTCAAGGACTATGTGCAAAGCACTCCACCAACCTTGTGGGAGGTACTGCGGATATGATATTTTTCTACCTCCTGTATGTATGTCGCGAATCGAATATTATAAGTTGCCAATTAATACATCGAAAAAACAAGGAGAAGCTGCAGAATCTCTCCAAAAGGGACATATGTACACGAACATATACATCTGTATATAAATTATCATGTGAATATAAATAGGGTTGGCAGCATGAGACAAAGGAAAAGGCACATACACATATGGAGAGATGCGATACTCATACAAAAAGGGGAAGTGGGCAAGTTGCCATTTTCGGGATGATCTGCGCACAACCTAGGAGAGGTCGTCGCCATGGCTGTCTAGCTTCTGTTGCGCCACTTAATTATTTCCTCCACCTCTGAGTTCGTTATCTTGATTAATGTATTCTTCTGATAAGTTAAGAAAGGGAGGAGGAGAAAACTTTGGCATCGCTTTCAGGTTTCCGGCTGCAAGATACATCTGGCTAGCACACAGGTTCCATTTGGCCCTTGAGATGCACCAGGAGACAGTGCAGTTGTCTCTCGCACAGCCCGCAAGTGGTTAATTTACATGGTGACGCAGCGAGATGGAAGGCATTACGCGTTGAGAACGGGCCATGGGCCACTTTTTGCCGGTCGTTTGGTAGCCTATGCGGTCTTTTGCGCGCCGGAGAAGAAACCCAGGCCCCATCGTTTGGTTGTCCGTTTTCAGCCCATCTTGCATGAAGGAAAACAGGAATCAGCTGTTTGGTTGCTCAAATCACAGTTTCATATCCTTACCACAATTCAAATAGGGTGAGATTACCATGCCATGACATATTACATATGATCATAGACCACTTAGAAGAACACGATCCTCACGATCATCATGATGAGGAAGGCGATGATGTAATCTTTGACCCGGCTGGGACGTACCTCCGGTGGTGCTCCTTGTAGAGCATGTACTTCCTCCGGTGGCAGTTGTGCTAATGGCTCTGCATCATCGATGGCCTGGTATTCCAGGAGCTCCTCTTCCAGGTAGGTGAGGTACTCTTGATGTGCCTCCTCCAATGTTGCATATCCTCGGTAGCTGTTGTTGGAGTAGCCATTGACCTGATCTTATAGACTCTCCATGAGCTGTAGATTCCTCGAACCCGCCCGCGAAACACCACATACCACTAGAAAGACATAAGAAGAAGTTAGCAATCACAACAATGAAGCAATGCAGAAATGAGCAATAGAACAAGACAAGTGTTGACAGCAAATCTGAAACTAACAGGGGCATGCATATCATTCCAAAAGTCAATCAGAAGTTTATCCTACACTACCGTGGTGTCGTCCTACCACCACAACAAAAGTGGGTGTCTCAACAGAACACCGCAAAGTTCACCATGACCTGAGGGGTTAGTATATACCACCTCATCATACTTACAAAAAGGGGCCAAATGTTTTCATCCTAGCTACTGCCAGAATATACATCATCACATCATCATCACCATCTCCATGCACGCCTCCCTGAACCACCCCGTCAAGGGCACCACTACACCTTGTTGTGGTACTGATACGTCTCCGACGTATCGATAATTTCTTATGTTCCATGCCACATTATTGATGATATCTACATGTTTTATACACATTATATGTCGTATTTATGCATTTTCCGGCACTAACCTATTAACAAGATGCCGAAGAGCCAGTTGCTGTTTTCTGCTGTTTTTGGTTTCAGAAATCCTACAAAGGAAATATTCTCGGAATTGGACGAAATCAACGCCCAGGGTCCTATTTTTGCACGAAGCTTCCAGAAGACCGAGGGGGAAAGGAAGTGGGGCCACGAGGCGCCGCCACACTAGGGCGGCGCGGCCCAGGTCTTGGCCGCGCGGCCCTAGCGTGTGGGGCCCTCGTGTGGCCCCCCGCGTTGCTCTTCCGCCTACTTAAAGCCTTCGTCGCGAAACCCCCAGTACCGAGAGCCACGATACGGAAAACCTTACTGAGACGCCGCCGCCGCCAATCCCATCTCGGGGGATTCTGGAGATCGCCTCCGGCACCCTGCCGGAGAGGGGAATCATCTCCCGGAGGACTCTTCACCGCCATGGTCGCCTCCGGAGTGATGAGTGAGTAGTTCACCCCTGGACTATGGGTCCATAGCAGTAGCTAGATGGCCGTCTTCTCCTTATGTGCTTCATTGTTGGATCTTGTGAGCTGCCTAACATGATCAAGATCATCTATCTGTAATGCTATATGTTGTGTTTGTCGGGATCCGATGGATAGAGAATACTATGTTATGTTAATTATCAATCTATTACCTATGTGTTGTTTATGATCTTGCATGCTCTCCGTTATTAGTAGAGGCTCTGTGTAATATCCCAGGTAATGGGGTTACAAAATTAGAGGAAACAGATGTGTGCATTGCATTCATGCATAGAAAATCTGGGGAATTTTCGCGCTTTAAAGTAAAACAGTCACAGTAACTGAAGTTTCACATGACCTTGGTGGAATTGAAGTAGCTCATCAAGTCAAGCGCTATAAACCTCAATGTGACTTTGTTAAAACTTTGTTTTGGGTAGAGATAATTTGATCTAAGGGGTTAGATCAAATGGAACTAATAACCAACTCAACAACACTTTACTCAATGATCAATTGCTTGATCTTATAAAAGATCATAATATGGAATTCCTTGCCATAACATATGAACATCCATTTAATTAGAAATCAAGTAACAATAAATGGAGAAACCATTCTTCACTTATCTTCTCCATGTCTTAAAACTAATCCATGATCCTACCATGAAATCTCATGGTATTCATTCCACTTCAACATTGGAGTTATAACAAGAAGATCCACTCCAGAAATAGATATTCTTCTCCATTCCAAGTTATTACACATCAAACTTAGAGAGGTGAGAGTTCTATTACAATTATTAGAGATGCATTAACAAACCTTGAACTAAACCTTGAATATACATCCATGTATTCAAATCATCATCTCAGAGAAACCCTAGGATATTATTGAAGACATTTCCTAGAGAGGGAACCCAGTTATGTTAACCATAGATATTGGTGACCACATCATTATCTTTGGAGAATAACCTTAGGTTAGCATTGAAGTTCTTTCCAAATGAGAGAGTCCATTCATATCAATCTTAGTTTTACCTATTTAAGAATAAAGGATAATCATTGAACTAAAGTATTAGAAGATTAACCATTTCATCTTGGAGTGGTGAGACAACCTAATATCACATGAAATAATACCATATCCAGGAATTGATAAGGTGAGGAAGAGACTAACCCAATTAAGCTAGACAAATGGAACCTTAGCCTAGATACCTAAGGAGATATTAAGAGTACACCATAAACCCTAGAATAACTGTTCTTAAATGAGAGAGCTCAACCTATGGTGTTATACTCAAGATAATTGAGACAACCATAACCCTGTCCATTCAAGAAACTATAAATAAAGTCTATGTTTAGTTGATCAAGACAACACTTGATCATGGGAGTGAGAAACCAAATTCATCAGAGATACCTTAGGAAGCCAAACCTTGATCATTATAAATTGAGTGATGATCATAAACCCTAAGAACTTGAGGTAGAGATATTAAGAACAAATTGATCATGCCTAATCCATGATCATGTTCTTGAGGTATGTGAGGATAATTTAAACCCTATTATGATTACTAGATATTATTCTCCACATGAAATCATAGGGGGGAAACTAGTAAACAAACCTAGACTTATATCCTAAACCCTAACTTGTGAACCACTTGGTGATCACAAGTAGAATTCTACCACACCTACATTCCACTTATTCTTCATCTAAGAAAGCTTTAGAGTAAAACTCCATACTTGATATGGTGAGAACTCATCAATCTATATGACCAAAGTTAACTATAAAAAGAACTATAACCACTGTAGTTACTTTAATGATAAATTGAGGTTAACAATAGAAGTTAATTGGTAGAAGATCAAACCACTTCTCAAATCCTTAGTAACTAGGAAGCACATGAAATATTAAGTAAGTAAACACCTTACCATGGTAAGGGAAGATTAAACCCTAGCATGCAATATGGTGTCATCTCATTTTTACAACACTGAAGTAAATCTCAACACTGGTTTATGTATCACTATGGTGATCATAATATAAAACCAGGCCATAATTGAGATTCAAACCAATTTCCATTAGGTGGATATGCTTAGAACCCTAGGATTGCTCACTAGTTAAATCCTAGACTTAATTATGGAGCATAAGATGAACATAGTTGAAAACCTTTATTTAAAACCATATGTGTAGTGATCAACCCATTATCCTTGTAACAAGATAAACCATGATGGAAACAACAACTATTTAGATACTTTCAAATATAATGATAGTATTAACCTTAATAAGGGGGGTTATGATATAAACTATAAAACCCTAATACAATTGAGCTCACATAAAATCATGTGCAATTGACCAATTCCTCCAATATGAAGCCAAGTCCTAATGAATAACTTCCTAAACATTTGGAATAAGAATCATCAACTCTAATTATCCAACAGGGAGTTATTTTACAAATGAGAAAGAAAATTAAAATGAATACCTAAATTCTTGTCTAATTAAAAATTGCAACAAGGCTCACATATATTTATGTTATTCAAAAACAACACAGTAATACAATGATCCTTGTATTAGACCCCATGAAAACCAAATTGTTAAAAACCTGCAAAACAGACAAGAATTCAAATTTGAATTAAAACCAGAATTGAAAACAAGAAATAAAAACAGAAAAAGAAAAGGAGAGGAAAAAAGGACTTACCAGGCTCACCTGGCCGTGGTAGCCCACGCTGCAGCCCACCAAGCAGCCCAATGTCCAGCTCCAAACCGCAGCCCAAACCCAGCCCGTACCTCTTCGCTCGGATAAAGACGAGACGAACGTCTTCGTCTTCGTCTCCCCCCTTCGACGCACAGGAGACCGCCACGACGACGACGAGAGCCACGTCCCGGCCGCCGTTCTTGACCTCCACGAACACCGACGACCACAGTGGCCGTATAAATACACGGAGGAAACCCAGGATTCCCTTTCTTCTTCTTTTCGTCGTCCTAGTCGAAACCCTAGCCGCCGGCCACCATACTGCCCCACCGTTACCGACCACCCCGAAGCCCGCCGTCGAGCTCAGGAGGAGCGCCTCGACGTCCTCGATCATCTGGTACAGCCGCACATCAAGGGGAGCTCGGTGGTGGAGTAATTTCGCCGTTCCCTTCCGCGGTACTGAGAGAGTAATGGCGACCGCCGCGCCATCTCCGTCCTCCATCGACCTAAGCGACCGTCCGGGAAGCATCAAGGTGATCATGCGCTTCTCAGGAGCCTATTATCGCATCCTAGTTTGCCCTGTAGCCCGCTGCCGCCGTTGCTCGCCGGAAACTGCCGCAGTTCATGGCCACCGGCAAGGTTCCGGTGACCATTTCTGGGCGGCGCCGCCACCATCAGCTTCGTCTTGGTGCGCTGGTTCGAACGGAACCAACTGCGTATCCTCGCGCGTGCTGGAGCGCCGTGCCCGTTCACAATCGGTCGCCGGCAGTGAGCTCGAGCTCCACCTCATCAATTTTGACTTCGGTCAATGAGGGTGTGGCAGCTGACGTGGCCAGGACCCCACCAGTCATTGACTGTGGGTGTACTCTGGCCGGGTAACTCTAGTTATTTAAGTTTTAATTCAAATCCCATAAACTATCTGAAACTTTGCAAATATCTAGAAAATTCATACTTACCTAGAAAAATACAAATGAGATATTAAAATGTTCCTAAAAATAAACTCTATCCAATAAAAATATAAAATGAAATTTTTATTTTTAAATTAAAATTCACTTATTTAATATTTATTAATTAAGCCTTTAATTTCAATCCTAAATTCAATTAAAATTCAATAATTAGTAAAAATTTCCAAAAGTAAATAAAAACCAGTAAATAAATAAAGAAAACATTAAAATTAATTTTCTTTATTTATTATTTGTTAAATAATTATTAAAGAGATTTAAACCCTGGTTAATAATTACCTTAATTATTAATTGTTTAAAAATAATAAAAAGCCAAATTCAATATTGTTTTTATTCCCAAGTTATTAATAACTTCAACTTTAAATTGAAGTTATTAATCATAGAACTACATGGTAATTAGGAAACCTTAATTTCATATTGAATGAAGTTTACAACCTCACAATTGTATGAGAAACCCCAAACCCTAATTCCACTAGAAATCCTAGTTCCACTATTTCATGTGAACTCCAAATTATCTCCAAACCTACACCCCAAGTTAACATGAGATCATGTTACTTCATTAATAATTACAGATCCATAATTAGCAGCTAAATGCTTACCTAGAAATATAGGAACCCTAACAGCAACAATTTAGCATCCTATTTATGTAAACTCAACAAACCAAGAAAATCAAGTAGGGTTAACCAAGTGAAATGAATCATCCTTAATTATCCATGCTTAGCATCACACCATGGTGATGAACCCTAATAGTAACCATACCTATTATTTTGCACTACATACCCGGTTCCACTAAACCCTGCTAGTATGAGATAATTATTAAAAATCCTATTTAGGAAACCATCATTCCTATTTTAGTAAATCCAATAGTAAAACCTAGACTACCTCAACCCTAATGGATATACTTCTTATTACTTAAGAAGTATGTTCTTCAAAAGTTATTCTTTTAAAGTAAATAAAGAATCATCATCAACCCTGCTTATAAGAACCTATAAACCCTAGCTAGCAATCACCAGCCAGGTAAATTAACCTTGATAGCAACCTTGTATGAATAATTGCTTAGGATGCCCAGGCTTAACTCAACCTTACCAGCCCTAGGTGTTAATAAATCCAACATTGTTTGGATACATCTAATACCTACTTCAGAAACTAGATGAAACCATAGTCAACCATAGAACCCCACCAGTCTAATTATCATACTTGTTCTTTATTAAAGAACATGTTCTTCAAAAGTTATTCTTTTGAAGAATATAACAAGTAATCATTAACCATGCCATATAGTACTAAAATTGACAACTGTTCTTTACACGTTAACATTATGCCAATTATCATTCTTTGTGTGCTCAATTGATTACTGTACTTTATTATCTACCTGTTCATGATACCAAGTAATCACACCTGAATAAGAACCTTGTTTGTGAATCACTCTAAAAGTGCAACACACCCTGAATCAATTATTACCACTCACTAATCCTAAATCATCGGGGTTAGGTCACGCTTAGAGCGATTGCATCTCATTCTTATGCATTACTGCATTCCTGCCAATCTTTTAAACATCGTCCTTACTGGACGATGATGCTATTTCAGAATTTGGAGTTATTACGCATCGAAGACCTTGTCTGCATAATCTTGCAGCCAAGAAAGGCAAGTTCATCACTTGCTCATGTCATTTGAGTATTTCTATCAAATTACTTGCAAAGTATTATGGTTATCACTATTGCATAAAAAATCAAAACCACTACTTTCATAACTATGAATATGACTATGTGGTGGGCAATGGAACCATGGATTGTGTTGATATGGTGGAGGTTCCATTGCAAGGGTTTATATCCATCTAGGATTAAACAACAAATGTCGCCAGTGATTCTTGTGCCGTAATACCCGTGTTAACCATAAGATCTGGAGTGGGACGGAGTAGTCAAAAGTGTTTCCACCTCTCGTACATCAACGGATGCGCTTACCGTAGACACTTGACCCAGGTTGGGCAAGCGGTGGGGTGGGGATCCCATTCTAATTCCCCACGGTAAGTGGTCTATGATGGGTTGCAGCTACCGGCGAAGGAGTTTGGTTAACGAGTCCCAAACTGTTGTCGTGGTCGGGGTCCACCCTGAAATTACGGGAATAATGGGACCGACGTGGACCCAGGGTCGGCGCATGCAACAAAGGGTGGGTGTTCGAGGTAGCGGAGGAACATGATTGGCTAGACCTTATACCGGGCCTCACACCAAAGGAAGTGTGGACGGGGAATATGCCCGGTTGGCACCAAGGATAAGATCTCTTATGGGTAAAGCAACACACCTCTGCAGAGTGTAAAGAACCGTGACCTGTCACTCCCTGTTCCGGGATATGGAACTGCGAACGCGGCCGGAAAGGAGCTCCATGAAGTTCTAGTAAACCGGTGAAGGCTGACGGACATAGTTCTTCTGAATAAAAGCAACCTCTTGAAGAAATGATTATGAAAACATGCATTGGTATTAGACTTTCTGGTCTAATGCCGTAGCTAGTGCATTAAACACCTCTTTCCTATAATGAACTTGTTGAGTACGCTCGTACTCATTCCACTCTTAAATCCCCTGCTTAGGTATGGAGGCATCGAAGGAGGATCTACAGTGCAACTCGAAGGCCGAGGAGTCAACAACTTCTTCCAGAGACAGGACCCTGTCAGAGGAGTCAGATACCACATCCATCAAGGAGAAAACCTAGTTTAGCCATAGAAGGGAACTAGTTTCCTAAACTTAGCTCCTACTTAGCTAGAATCTATTCTTAGCCTCTATAGCTAGTTAAATACTCTACATATAGAGTTCGTGATAGGATTAGATCACGAGTCGTTCTTCTGGAGTTTATTTGCAGTTTTACCTCATTGTAAAGTAGGAGGCTGTGAGGATCTTTTGTAAAGAGTCTGTGTTGTAATTCTATAGACATGCCTTGGACCCGCATATGTTTCTGTTGTACCACTCTGAGCGATATAATACGAGTGGAACTGTGTTTCATTGGTGTTATATCAGACTTGCATACTACACCATGCAGTGGTATGCCGGGTCACCACAGTTGGTATCAGAGCAAATGCTTTGACCTTAGGATTAAAACCCTTTAAAGGAGACCTATAGGATTGGTAGTGTCTATAGGAAGTTGTCTTAGTCAAACCAAATACTACATATGACTTGAGATGGATATTCACTTGAGAATAATCCTGAGACACTTGAGTCAACCTTTTCAATCTATCTTTTCTAAGTAAAGATAGATAGCTAATCCCAAACATGTAGCATACCATTAAGTCCTTAAAATAGTAGATGAGTAGATCACAGTTGGTATACAATACATGGTAGTCCAAAGAGAGGATACAACCATAAGGAAGATATCCTATTGGAAGATGTGTACCAACACATGTTATGGTTAAGTAAGAACTATTCAGATCTGTAATAGAAGTAATATCAAGTGCTAAAGATAAGTATAGTAGGAAGATAGCCTAATAGAAGGTGTAAACTGATACAAATAATGGGTAAGTAAATTATTCAAACTTGTGAATCAATTGATAGTAAGTGATAACTATGAGTCATATGAGGTAGTATAGACCATGATGAGTCAATCATGGGAGGTAAGGAAGAGAGATAGAAATATAATATGTCTACTTATAGATGAGAGATGATAATCATATATGATTCATCTGAGAATCATTATGTGATTTATTAGAGCCTCATAAATATTTAGGAGAAGTACAATAAGAAGCCAGTTGTTCAACAACAGTGCCAGAATTGGGTTCCAAAACAATAAGAAGTGTGCCAAGCACATCATGACCATAGTCTTATGATAGAAACACTTGGAAGTATAGGAGCTATATTTCCATAGTTGTGTGTTTAGTGTAGCAATGTTAGAACCGAGACATATCATGTGAGATAGTCCTCAATAAAATGAAGGTTAAGTAGTACTTCCAAAGAAAATTAGGTTAACCTTAACCATCCCAGACCACTTTGTTCAAGTTTATCTCATTGCAAATGTGCAATTAAGGTAAAGGTTGAGACAAATAGTAGAATCCCATATACTCGTGCTAAGTATCACGATATAAACCTATCTTATGTGGTGTTATATACTACACATCAGAGCCTGATGTTTAGAGATGTCTTACTCAACTAGTATATTCAGGCTTATGATGGTGTGTATCATATGCACAAAGCTGAATTTTCTTGGATTTTATTGGATTTTCATTGTTTGACTAGATCCATACATGAAGTTTGACTTTGATATGCAAATGCATGTTGCAATATCAAGTTCTTACTTGATGCTATAGATCTAGAGAGTAATGGTGTTCGTGTGAGGAAGTGACGAATTCTAAAGATTCCGAAGATAAGATGAAGGTTCATCAGAAGAAATGAGTAAAGTTGTGGGAAGCAACCACAATACTCTGAAGGAAGTACTAATCAACATCCATGCTTTACCTCAACAGAGGAGTACTTTAGTACATGAGAAGCATGAATGTGAGAAATATAATGATTATGGTGAAGCTGAAGCAGAACCATAGCCATCATAGAAGAGGGAATGCATGGGAAATCACTTAGGATACTATATTCATAGTACCAGCTAGTGGTTTTCTTGCAAAATAAACCCTGAATGAAGGAAGATGATTTATGAAACCATAGCAGATATAAGAAGACCATAGTTGGTAACAGAAGACCACAGTTGGTATCAAACAACTCACACTGATATCAAATAGCCACAGTTGGTATAATAACCACAGCTGGTATCAGTGGGTATTACAAGTAGTCCACGATTTAATTATTTGTATCAAAAGTTCGTGAACAAATAAAAATCTTGTTAGCCAAATAGCTAGACCTATAAACATTTAGTCAAAGGATTCACATTGGATGTCCAAAATTGAGTGGATACACCACAAGGATTCTTCACAAGACCTTAGAAGAATATAAACCACAAGCTACACCTAGACTAATATTCTAACCATCAATCCAATGGTTGGAATAAAAAGGAGTCGAAGAACATAAGTAAACCCTAAGGGGTAGAGTAAAGATTGAGTTGGATGTACAATGACTCAATACTTTAAGTTAGATAGAAACAGAAGGTCTGAACTGAACGGAAGTTCAATCTTATTTTCATAAGACTGTTGAACACTACTTTCAGAAGTATGTCAGACCAGAAGCCGAGGTTTATACCTCGAGGAAGTAAGAAGTGGAAGATAAATTGAGAAAGTAAGTACAATTTACTCAGAAGTACTAAAGCTCAAGTAAGTCAAGCATAAAGAAGTTGGACGAAGAAAATACCATAGACCAAATACAGCTTAATAAGGCCAAAGACCGAAGGAGATTGATCTTACCAAAACTACAGACTAATAGAATGATTCCTTTCATGGAACCTAAATAACCAAAATAGTTATAGGTATCAGCTATAAACCATGATTGGATGGACTAAATGAGTCTAATCCATTCCTAGGAAAATAAACCATCACAAATATTTCCATGGTAAGTGCCTTACCAAGTACCATTACTGCACTTTTGGTAGTAAGGGAAAACAAAGACCTATTTTATCAAATAGGAGAATGTTATCCAATTAGTCCTCAATTAAGACTGACAGGACAAGAAGAAGTCCCAATCATTGAATATTCAATGAGAAAGGAAAACAATCTTATAATATTGGAGGAAATCAGGGAAGTAAAGGAAGTAATAGTTGTTTGATGTCAAACACTAATGGATTCCAGGAAGAATCTGGACAAGGGATATATACAATTATATCCAGTGAGATCACCAAGGAGTTGAGAAAAGATGTAGTCTGCACAAGACAGATCCACACTCCGAAACGTGAGGGATATCAAACTTCGAGGACGAAGTTTAGTTTAAGGGGTAGAGACTGTAATATCCCAGGTAATGGGGTTACAAAATTAGAGGAAACAGATGTGTGCATTGCATTCATGCATAGAAAATCTGGGGAATTTTCGCGCTTTAAAGTAAAACAGTCCGAATCGAAGTTTCACATGACCTTGGTGGAATTGAAGTAGCTCATCAAGTCAAGCGCTATAAACCTCAATGTGACTTTGTTAAAACTTTGTTTTGGGTAGAGATAATTTGATCTAAGGGGTTAGATCAAATGGAACTAATAACCAACTCAACAACACTTTACTCAATGATCAATTGCTTGATCTTATAAAAGATCATAATATGGAATTCCTTGCCATAACATATGAACATCCATTTAATTAGAAATCAAGTAACAATAAATGGAGAAACCATTCTTCACTTATCTTCTCCATGTCTTAAAACTAATCCATGATCCTACCATGAAATCTCATGGTATTCATTCCACTTCAACATTGGAGTTATAACAAGAAGATCCACTCCAGAAATAGATATTCTTCTCCATTCCAAGTTATTACACATCAAACTTAGAGAGGTGAGAGTTCTATTACAATTATTAGAGATGCATTAACAAACCTTGAACTAAACCTTGAATATACATCCATGTATTCAAATCATCATCTCAGAGAAACCCTAGGATATTATTGAAGACATTTCCTAGAGAGGGAACCCAGTTATGTTAACCATAGATATTGGTGACCACATCATTATCTTTGGAGAATAACCTTAGGTTAGCATTGAAGTTCTTTCCAAATGAGAGAGTCCATTCATATCAATCTTAGTTTTACCTATTTAAGAATAAAGGATAATCATTGAACTAAAGTATTAGAAGATTAACCATTTCATCTTGGAGTGGTGAGACAACCTAATATCACATGAAATAATACCATATCCAGGAATTGATAAGGTGAGGAAGAGACTAACCCAATTAAGCTAGACAAATGGAACCTTAGCCTAGATACCTAAGGAGATATTAAGAGTACACCATAAACCCTAGAATAACTGTTCTTAAATGAGAGAGCTCAACCTATGGTGTTATACTCAAGATAATTGAGACAACCATAACCCTGTCCATTCAAGAAACTATAAATAAAGTCTATGTTTAGTTGATCAAGACAACACTTGATCATGGGAGTGAGAAACCAAATTCATCAGAGATACCTTAGGAAGCCAAACCTTGATCATTATAAATTGAGTGATGATCATAAACCCTAAGAACTTGAGGTAGAGATATTAAGAACAAATTGATCATGCCTAATCCATGATCATGTTCTTGAGGTATGTGAGGATAATTTAAACCCTATTATGATTACTAGATATTATTCTCCACATGAAATCATAGGGGGGAAACTAGTAAACAAACCTAGACTTATATCCTAAACCCTAACTTGTGAACCACTTGGTGATCACAAGTAGAATTCTACCACACCTACATTCCACTTATTCTTCATCTAAGAAAGCTTTAGAGTAAAACTCCATACTTGATATGGTGAGAACTCATCAATCTATATGACCAAAGTTAACTATAAAAAGAACTATAACCACTGTAGTTACTTTAATGATAAATTGAGGTTAACAATAGAAGTTAATTGGTAGAAGATCAAACCACTTCTCAAATCCTTAGTAACTAGGAAGCACATGAAATATTAAGTAAGTAAACACCTTACCATGGTAAGGGAAGATTAAACCCTAGCATGCAATATGGTGTCATCTCATTTTTACAACACTGAAGTAAATCTCAACACTGGTTTATGTATCACTATGGTGATCATAATATAAAACCAGGCCATAATTGAGATTCAAACCAATTTCCATTAGGTGGATATGCTTAGAACCCTAGGATTGCTCACTAGTTAAATCCTAGACTTAATTATGGAGCATAAGATGAACATAGTTGAAAACCTTTATTTAAAACCATATGTGTAGTGATCAACCCATTATCCTTGTAACAAGATAAACCATGATGGAAACAACAACTATTTAGATACTTTCAAATATAATGATAGTATTAACCTTAATAAGGGGGGTTATGATATAAACTATAAAACCCTAATACAATTGAGCTCACATAAAATCATGTGCAATTGACCAATTCCTCCAATATGAAGCCAAGTCCTAATGAATAACTTCCTAAACATTTGGAATAAGAATCATCAACTCTAATTATCCAACAGGGAGTTATTTTACAAATGAGAAAGAAAATTAAAATGAATACCTAAATTCTTGTCTAATTAAAAATTGCAACAAGGCTCACATATATTTATGTTATTCAAAAACAACACAGTAATACAATGATCCTTGTATTAGACCCCATGAAAACCAAATTGTTAAAAACCTGCAAAACAGACAAGAATTCAAATTTGAATTAAAACCAGAATTGAAAACAAGAAATAAAAACAGAAAAAGAAAAGGAGAGGAAAAAAGGACTTACCAGGCTCACCTGGCCGTGGTAGCCCACGCTGCAGCCCACCAAGCAGCCCAATGTCCAGCTCCAAACCGCAGCCCAAACCCAGCCCGTACCTCTTCGCTCGGATAAAGACGAGACGAACGTCTTCGTCTTCGTCTCCCCCCTTCGACGCACAGGAGACCGCCACGACGACGACGAGAGCCACGTCCCGGCCGCCGTTCTTGACCTCCACGAACACCGACGACCACAGTGGCCGTATAAATACACGGAGGAAACCCAGGATTCCCTTTCTTCTTCTTTTCGTCGTCCTAGTCGAAACCCTAGCCGCCGGCCACCATACTGCCCCACCGTTACCGACCACCCCGAAGCCCGCCGTCGAGCTCAGGAGGAGCGCCTCGACGTCCTCGATCATCTGGTACAGCCGCACATCAAGGGGAGCTCGGTGGTGGAGTAATTTCGCCCGTTCCCTTCCGCGGTACTGAGAGAGTAATGGCGACCGCCGCGCCATCTCCGTCCTCCATCGACCTAAGCGACCGTCCGGGAAGCATCAAGGTGATCATGCGCTTCTCAGGAGCCTATTATCGCATCCTAGTTTGCCCTGTAGCCCGCTGCCGCCGTTGCTCGCCGGAAACTGCCGCAGTTCATGGCCACCGGCAAGGTTCCGGTGACCATTTCTGGGCGGCGCCGCCACCATCAGCTTCGTCTTGGTGCGCTGGTTCGAACGGAACCAACTGCGTATCCTCGCGCGTGCTGGAGCGCCGTGCCCGTTCACAATCGGTCGCCGGCAGTGAGCTCGAGCTCCACCTCATCAATTTTGACTTCGGTCAATGAGGGTGTGGCAGCTGACGTGGCCAGGACCCCACCAGTCATTGACTGTGGGTGTACTCTGGCCGGGTAACTCTAGTTATTTAAGTTTTAATTCAAATCCCATAAACTATCTGAAACTTTGCAAATATCTAGAAAATTCATACTTACCTAGAAAAATACAAATGAGATATTAAAATGTTCCTAAAAATAAACTCTATCCAATAAAAATATAAAATGAAATTTTTATTTTTAAATTAAAATTCACTTATTTAATATTTATTAATTAAGCCTTTAATTTCAATCCTAAATTCAATTAAAATTCAATAATTAGTAAAAATTTCCAAAAGTAAATAAAAACCAGTAAATAAATAAAGAAAACATTAAAATTAATTTTCTTTATTTATTATTTGTTAAATAATTATTAAAGAGATTTAAACCCTGGTTAATAATTACCTTAATTATTAATTGTTTAAAAATAATAAAAAGCCAAATTCAATATTGTTTTTATTCCCAAGTTATTAATAACTTCAACTTTAAATTGAAGTTATTAATCATAGAACTACATGGTAATTAGGAAACCTTAATTTCATATTGAATGAAGTTTACAACCTCACAATTGTATGAGAAACCCCAAACCCTAATTCCACTAGAAATCCTAGTTCCACTATTTCATGTGAACTCCAAATTATCTCCAAACCTACACCCCAAGTTAACATGAGATCATGTTACTTCATTAATAATTACAGATCCATAATTAGCAGCTAAATGCTTACCTAGAAATATAGGAACCCTAACAGCAACAATTTAGCATCCTATTTATGTAAACTCAACAAACCAAGAAAATCAAGTAGGGTTAACCAAGTGAAATGAATCATCCTTAATTATCCATGCTTAGCATCACACCATGGTGATGAACCCTAATAGTAACCATACCTATTATTTTGCACTACATACCCGGTTCCACTAAACCCTGCTAGTATGAGATAATTATTAAAAATCCTATTTAGGAAACCATCATTCCTATTTTAGTAAATCCAATAGTAAAACCTAGACTACCTCAACCCTAATGGATATACTTCTTATTACTTAAGAAGTATGTTCTTCAAAAGTTATTCTTTTAAAGTAAATAAAGAATCATCATCAACCCTGCTTATAAGAACCTATAAACCCTAGCTAGCAATCACCAGCCAGGTAAATTAACCTTGATAGCAACCTTGTATGAATAATTGCTTAGGATGCCCAGGCTTAACTCAACCTTACCAGCCCTAGGTGTTAATAAATCCAACATTGTTTGGATACATCTAATACCTACTTCAGAAACTAGATGAAACCATAGTCAACCATAGAACCCCACCAGTCTAATTATCATACTTGTTCTTTATTAAAGAACATGTTCTTCAAAAGTTATTCTTTTGAAGAATATAACAAGTAATCATTAACCATGCCATATAGTACTAAAATTGACAACTGTTCTTTACACGTTAACATTATGCCAATTATCATTCTTTGTGTGCTCAATTGATTACTGTACTTTATTATCTACCTGTTCATGATACCAAGTAATCACACCTGAATAAGAACCTTGTTTGTGAATCACTCTAAAAGTGCAACACACCCTGAATCAATTATTACCACTCACTAATCCTAAATCATCGGGGTTAGGTCACGCTTAGAGCGATTGCATCGCATTCTTATGCATTACTGCATTCCTGCCAATCTTTTAAACATCGTCCTTACTGGACGATGATGCTATTTCAGAATTTGGAGTTATTACGCATCGAAGACCTTGTCTGCATAATCTTGCAGCCAAGAAAGGCAAGTTCATCACTTGCTCATGTCATTTGAGTATTTCTATCAAATTACTTGCAAAGTATTATGGTTATCACTATTGCATAAAAAATCAAAACCACTACTTTCATAACTATGAATATGACTATGTGGTGGGCAATGGAACCATGGATTGTGTTGATATGGTGGAGGTTCCATTGCAAGGGTTTATATCCATCTAGGATTAAACAACAAATGTCGCCAGTGATTCTTGTGCCGTAATACCCGTGTTAACCATAAGATCTGGAGTGGGACGGAGTAGTCAAAAGTGTTTCCACCTCTCGTACATCAACGGATGCGCTTACCGTAGACACTTGACCCAGGTTGGGCAAGCGGTGGGGTGGGGATCCCATTCTAATTCCCCACGGTAAGTGGTCTATGATGGGTTGCAGCTACCGGCGAAGGAGTTTGGTTAACGAGTCCCAAACTGTTGTCGTGGTCGGGGTCCACCCTGAAATTACGGGAATAATGGGACCGACGTGGACCCAGGGTCGGCGCATGCAACAAAGGGTGGGTGTTCGAGGTAGCGGAGGAACATGATTGGCTAGACCTTATACCGGGCCTCACACCAAAGGAAGTGTGGACGGGGAATATGCCCGGTTGGCACCAAGGATAAGATCTCTTATGGGTAAAGCAACACACCTCTGCAGAGTGTAAAGAACCGTGACCTGTCACTCCCTGTTCCGGGATATGGAACTGCGAACGCGGCCGGAAAGGAGCTCCATGAAGTTCTAGTAAACCGGTGAAGGCTGACGGACATAGTTCTTCTGAATAAAAGCAACCTCTTGAAGAAATGATTATGAAAACATGCATTGGTATTAGACTTTCTGGTCTAATGCCGTAGCTAGTGCATTAAACACCTCTTTCCTATAATGAACTTGTTGAGTACGCTCGTACTCATTCCACTCTTAAATCCCCTGCTTAGGTATGGAGGCATCGAAGGAGGATCTACAGTGCAACTCGAAGGCCGAGGAGTCAACAACTTCTTCCAGAGACAGGACCCTGTCAGAGGAGTCAGATACCACATCCATCAAGGAGAAAACCTAGTTTAGCCATAGAAGGGAACTAGTTTCCTAAACTTAGCTCCTACTTAGCTAGAATCTATTCTTAGCCTCTATAGCTAGTTAAATACTCTACATATAGAGTTCGTGATGGGATTAGATCACGAGTCATTCTTCTGGAGTTTATTTGCAGTTTTACCTCATTGTAAAGTAGGAGGCTGTGAGGATCTTTTGTAAAGAGTCTGTGTTGTAATTCTATAGACATGCCTTGGACCCGCATATGTTTCTGTTGTACCACTCTGAGCGATATAATACGAGTGGAACTGTGTTTCATTGGTGTTATATCAGACTTGCATACTACACCATGCAGTGGTATGCCGGGTCACCACACTCTGGCCAATTTTTTGCTCTTAACTCCAAGAGGGAGTATTTATGCTCGATAGTGGGTTCATGCCTCCATTAAATCTGGGACAGTGACAGAAAGTTCTAAGGTTGTGGATGTGCTGTTGCCACTAGGGATAAAACATTGATGCTATGTCCAAGGATGTAGTTATTGATTACATTACGCACCATACTTAATGCAATTGTCTGTTGTTTGCAACTTAATACCGGAAGGGGTTCGGATGATAACCTGAAGGTGGACTTTTTAGGCATAGATGCATGCTGGATAGCGGTCTATGTACTTTGTCGTAATGCCCAATTAAATCTCACAATACTTATCATATCATGTATGTGCATTGTCATGCCCTCTCTATTTGTCAATTGCCCGACTGTAATTTGTTCACCCAACATGCTATTTATCTTATGGGAGAGACACCTCTAGTGAACTGTGGACCCCGGTCCTATTCTTTACATCGCATACAATCTACTGCAATTGTTCTTTACTGTTTTCTGCAAACAATCATCTTCCACACAATACGGTTAATCCTTTGTTACAGCAAGCCGGTGAGATTGACAACCTCATTGTTTCGTTGGGGCAAAGTACTTTGGTTGTGTTGTGCAGGTTCCACGTTGGCGCCGGAATCATTGGTGTTGCGCCGCACTACATCCCTCCGCCATCAACCTTCAACGTGCTTCTTGGCTCCTCCTGGTTCGATAAACCTTGGTTTCTTTCTGAGGGAAAACTTACTGCTGTGCACATCACACCTTTCTCTTGGGGTTCCCAACGGACGTGTGTTTCACGCGCATCAGGTACTTGCCAAGGTAGTTCCTCAGCCAGAGGACGCGGTGTGGCTCGATCATGCCGACGAAGTTGGAACCCTGGGCCTTGTGGTCGACGAGGTGGCTGAGGGCGACCATCAGATCATCCTCGGTGAAGCCAAGCATGTCCATGACCACATTGTAGAGGTCAGGGTGCATGTCTGTGGGCTTGTTCGCCCTGATGGCCTGTGCGACCTCCTTCACAGCAACAGTCATGTTGGTGAAGGCTACCGGCTCGTCGTCCGCGATGGCACCTCTCTTCCTCTTGCCGGCGGTCGGCTTCTCAGGCGCGTCGGCTGGCTTGTCAGCATCGAGGTTCACCGTCTCGGACTCCTGGGTATCAGCATCCTCAGGTGCAGGGGCAGCAGAGCCCAGGGGCAGCAGAGACGGGCATAGGGGTGACCTTAGACTTGAACGTGGGTTGCGAATCGGGAACTTGGGAAGGGATCTGTGAATCCCCAACGCAGACAAGCGCCTGGCAAGTTGATGGGGTTCGTTGCATAGAAAACAAAAAAATTCCTACCGCAAAGACGAATAAATCCAAGATCTAATCTATGAAACACCCAAGATCTAATCTACAAGATCGAAGCAACGAGATGGAGATGAGACTAACCCTCGAAGATTCCAAAGCTTACGAGATTAATCTCGTTGTTGGTGTAGACGATCGTTCCGGTGCTGCAATCCGGCAGCACTTCCGTACTCGGTCGCGCGTATGGTGTCGATGAAGCCCCTTCCTCTCCCCGTTCCAGCGGGCAGCGGAGGTGTGGTAGATCTCCACGGAATCCCAGCAGCACGACGGCGTGGTGGTGGTGGTGGTGGAGAAGAATTGTTGCAGGGCTTCGCCTAAGCCTGCACAGCGTATGGAGGAGGAAGAGAGGGGGCGGCTAGGGTTGGAAGGATGGGGTGTGTGGCTGGCCACCCCCTCCCCTCTTTATATAGGGGGAGGGGTCGGCCTAGGGTTTCCCACTGGCCCCACCTCTTCCCTTGGCCGGCGCATGAGGGGGGGAAATCTTTCCCCCCAAGTCTTCCCCTTTATCTCTTCATTTAAACAATTTAATCTTGAGATAGATTCTATCTCCAAATTTAAACCATTTAAATTAGAGATAGATTCTATCTCTAGGGGTGGGCCGGCCTGGGCCCACATGTCGTAGTGGGTAGGCCCCACCATGCCATGTGGCGCCTATGTGGCCTCTCCCGGGGTGGTGGGCCCACTGGTGGCCCTCTAGAACGTTCTAGAAGCTCCGGTCAAAACACCGGACTTTTTCCCGAACCCCGGAAAATGACTTCCCTTATATGAATCTTATTCTCCAGACCATTTCAGACCTCCTCGTGATGTCCTGGATCCCATCCGAGACTCCGAACAAAAACTTCGGATTCCATCTCATATTCTGAATCTACTTATGCGACATCGAACCTTAAGCGCGTCACCCTACGGTTCGCGAACTATGCAGACATGGTCGAGACTTCTCTCCGAGCAATAACCAATAGCGGGATCTGGAGATCCATAATGGCTCCCACATATTCAACGATGACTTTATTGATCGATTGAACCATTTACATACGATGCCGATTCCCTTTGTCACACGATATTTTACTTGTCCGAGGTTTGATCATCGGTATCTCCATACCTTGTTCAACCTCGCTACCGACAACTACTGTTTACTCGTACTGTGGTATGTCATCTCTTATGATCCAATCATATGCTTGCAAGCTAATCAAACGACATTCCACCGAGAGGGCCCAGAGTATATCTATCCGTCATCAGGATGGACAAATCCCACTATTGATCCATATGCCTCAACTCACACTTTCCGAATACTTAATCCCATCTTTATAACCACCCATTTACGCAATGGCGTTTGATGTAATCAAAGTACCCTTCCGGTGTAAGTGATTTACATGATCTCATGGTCAAAGGACTAAGGCAACTATGTATCGAAAGCTTATAGCAAATTGAACTTAATGACTTGATCTTATGCTATGCTCATTTGGGTGTGTGTCCATTATATCATTCATCCAATGACATAACCTTGTTATTAATAACATCCAATGTTCATGATCACGAAACCATGATCATCCATTAATCAACAAGCTAGTTGTACAAGAGGCTTACTAGGGACTCCTTGTTGTTTACATAACACACATGTATCAATGTTTCGGTTAATACAATTATATCATGGTATGCAAACATTTATAATAAACACAAAGATATTATAATAACCACTTTATTATTGCCTCTTGGGCATATCTCCAACAAAAGTCATCGCAGAAGGAGTCCTACACACATCAATGTACATCCTAAATCAGACAAGCAGTTCATGGCAACGTTAACAACCGGACAAGTTCATCCTAAATCAACCAAGCAGGTCATGGCAACGGTAGCAACCGGACAAGTTCATCCTAAATCACACAAGCAGATCATTGGACTAACCCCTGCTATAAGACCAAACCCTTGACAACACCATGGCAGTACGAACCGGAACTGTCGAATCCTAGCAAGATCATGATAGCTCACCTCAATCCGACCTAACCCATGCTACAAGACCAAACCCTAGACAAGATCTGACTACTCCTAACCTAGATCTAAACATTGCCGCGGTACGGGGAAAAAGGATGACTTACACTCATGGTCGGAGGTGAAGATGCGCTGGACCAGGAGCTAGCCCAGATGTACTCGCCGCCGCCGCTGCTGCAACTGTCGCCGACCGGAGATGCGTGTGCCTCTTACCTGCTTGCCAACGGGAGGAGGAGCTCGAAATTTTGGGGGACAGTGGAGGAGGGGGTAGAAATAGGCCATGGGGCGCAGCGGGAGGTGACGGAATCCTTCCCGCCCCCCTTTTCGCTTTTCGCCGATGCGCGCCGCAGCTCCCGCCATCTCCATTCTTGTCTCCGCCCGTGCGCCGAAGATTCCCTTTTGCATCAGCGGGTGTGGAGATTTGCCTGCACCGCTGGAAACTGCCGAACCGGGCGTTCCTCCAGGGCCTGGCCCGACACTGCTTTGAGAACCGGTTCATGCGACAACGCGGCTCGGCCCAGGCATCCAAACGGGCCGAAAATTGCTCCCCCCATGCGAGCCAAAAGGGATGCTGGCTACCAAACGCGCCCTAAGCTAACGACCTCATTTTATGAGAGAATATCTAGTGCTACAAGCACTATGTGTGCTACACTGCTACATGCATGATTCCACGCCAATCTGGCTCATCCATTGTTGTTCGAGGAACAGGATCGAATGCAGTTCATATGTTTCTCCCACCTTGGCACATAAGCATTTTAGACCCTCTTTGTTCATATGTTTCTCCTGCAACGCGGCAGTCGTGGAGCTGCAGCGGCGTGGAGGCGGAGCATTCTTGGCCGTGCTACCGGCGGGCCTCTGGCGTAGCTCCGGTGGCGATGGCACAGGGATGTTGTCGGCAGTCTCACCGGCGAGGAGTCTGTGGTGGCTGGTTATGGCATCATGCCGAGCTGTCGTGCCTCATGAGCACCGTGGCCGGCGGCGGCACACCATTCCCACACCGGCAGCGGCGCATGCTAGGTCTCCTGGTTGGGACGCGGCCTTGGTCGCTCACTGTGCTCCGGTTGGCACCTGTCAGCCGCGCGTTGCTTCATCAATCTCATGTTCGGCATCCCGACACGTCGTCTTCTCCGCTGCCAGCTAGGAGCGTGGGGCTACTGGCACGTTTTATAATAAAGGTGGAGGTCATTTGGTTTCTCTTATGCAAAGATGAAGGCCTTCCTGAGGCAGGTCCTTCTTGATCTGGCCGAAGTGTTGAGTTTCGGAAGGCTCCACCGACGGATGTAATAATGCACCTCTTGCCTGGAGTTTGCTGGATTGGGTGGTATTCGGTCGTGCGCACCCATGCTTTTATTCCGGTTTGGTTCTGGAGGGAGTGGCGCGAAGCTCTGTTCTGTGTTTGCATCTGGTGAAATTTTGGCCATGATGAAGTCAGAGGCAGGGAATATCATGGAGGCTGGATTGGAGGACTAGCAAGGGGGGTTCAAATCTCCGTGCTTTTGAGGGACTTGCTTGGTGTTCCGGACTTCGCAGCAGTGATATGAAAGTAAGGTGGCTGCACAGGTGAAGTTCAGCGTCTTACCTTTCAGGGTGAAAATCCAAGATCTGGCCTTAATTGGTTGTGCCTGTCAATGACCTTGTTGAAGGCATTGTTTTGAGAGCGGGGACTATCTTCAAGGTGAAAACCTACAATCTTTGATCGGGTGACGACGGTTTGGTGCACTGTTTCTTTCTTGGAGGCGTTGTTTTTGGGAGTCTGTATTTCAGAGACTGAATGTAATTGATATCTTTTAATATTAATATATTACCTTTATGAAAAAAATCAGCTCAGAGCTCTCGCTCTCTCTTGTATGTATATCGCCCCGAAATAGTCCCTGCATTAAGTGTAACCCAGCCGGAGCTCAAAACTCAACCCTCCAAGTCACGTGTGCGGATCTGGACCAGCTCTTGCCTCCTCCGGCTACCGCCGCTGCTGCACCCGTGGAGATGTACCAATCTGGGCATTCGCAAGCTGCAGCGGACAAGCACTTATTTCCAATTTGTTCTATGTATTTTTTTCATGTGTTCTAGCCTTTTTTTCGCTGGTTGATTCTTGTATCGGCTCTAGGCGATGCCTGACTTGCTTTAATTTTGTACCGTTACTCTATTAATAAAAGGCCGTGTGCATCATCACGATGCAGAAGCCAGGGTTTCACTCCCCATTTCGAAAAAAAAAATGTATTTTTTTCATGTATAGTAAATTGCTCGCACCTCCCTAGTAACTTCAATTAGCATTTGTGCACGTGATCCCTAAAAATCACGCTTCTTATGTTCTTGCTTTACGTGTATGCCAATTTTAAATTAGGGATGGCAGCAGTACAAAATACTGATAAACCCCTAATCCTGGTAATGAGCATAATTGAGGTACAAGGATTCTTTGCCACAATATGTTAAACTATTGGGTCCTATTCGCAT
This sequence comes from Lolium perenne, assembly GCF_019359855.2. Classification (NCBI taxonomy): domain Eukaryota; kingdom Viridiplantae; phylum Streptophyta; class Magnoliopsida; order Poales; family Poaceae; genus Lolium; species Lolium perenne. The sequence continues at coordinate 22,329,402 of NC_067244.2, read as the reverse complement.
ATGTGCGATGGTCGGTTCAAGTTTGGAAGGTATGTTTCGATCCTGTGCCTTGAACAACAATTGGCGGTCTAGATTGCCGTGGAATCAGTAGTACACATAGTGCTTGTAGCACTAGATACTCTCTCTTCATTTTAGTTACTCCAGGTTTGATATTCTGCTATTTGATGGTTTTCAGGTACTCAGGTTTACTACTATACATGCTACCAACATTTTCACTTCGTTTCAGGCTTCGACACGGTTGGTACTTGGAATTTTACCATTTAATCTAGTTCGCTATGTTACAAATAAATGATATACATCTACAAAAAAATTGATATAGAAGTACTCTCAACGACATGCAGGTAGTATTCTGTGTAATTTATGATATAAGTTTAACAGGTTTACAAATATACATCCTTCTTGGGAGAGATTTCTCGATGGCAAGGCTTTCGTCGACCTTGATGGCCGATTGGCGGCTACTCCCTCCCTGGTCGGCAGCAAAAGGTGCGCACGATCTGATGTCTCTCTGATGGGGAAAGGTGTTCTTCAACCTCCAGGCAATCGAGCCATTTCGGAGGCCATTTAGCTCTGATGCGGTGTGCTCCCGACGCTGCACCCCAAGTGGTCTAGTCCCCGGTGGTGCTGCGGTCGATCGTGATCGGATGCGTAGACGAGAGATCGGTGGAGAAGGCGCTAGAAGAAGACCTGGACTGGACTGCTTTTTTCATCTTCGTTTTAGGGTCTTTATTGCAAAATTCAAGGGCCTAGTTATATTTTTACTTACTTCAAAGGTCCTTTATGTAATTTGTAATCCACCGTCTATGGAATGAATGCAGCTTCCGGGGTCTTCGAGACCCCTATTCCTGTTCAGAAAGAAAGTTTAACAGGTGACTAATATACATATATATGGCCTAAAAAATCGGCAAGTTCGGTGGATTACAAGGTTGTTATTTACAACTTATAGCCAGAAATCGGATTACGGCAACCTAGAATAACAAGTGCAGGAAACTGTGGAGCTATAAGCTGGGCGTATTTTCTTTCTGTCATTTTTCAATAAAGATCCTATATTATTATCGTGGAGATGTCAATTACATATAAACTATGCAACAACATCATGCCCTAATGGCATAAAGGATACACACAGCTAAAAAAAGAGAAAATAATTACAAAAAGAAAGGTCCCGCTACATAGATTCATAACTTGAACAACAATACTGACACCACCAAGACAACACCAGAAGATTAGCTTCTCCATAAGCGACGGCTCCAAGAAGAAAATAGTGCACAAACGCTGTCGTTTTCATCCTGAAGAAAGTCATCACTCTCTAAACAATGCCTTCAACAAGAACATTTAGGTCAGACCTTCGATTTTCACTCTGAAAGATAAGACTCTGAACTTCTCATGTGCAGTCGCCCCCACATACTAGTCGCTGTTTCAAGTCACGAAGCACCAAGTCAATTCCACCTCACCACCAAGATCCGACAACCATTGCTATTCCACCGATCGCGACTTGATGACCTTCTCCGCTAGCACCATGGAAAGAAAACGAACTCCATGATATTAATAGCCAGCAAAGTTTTGAAGCGCTCCCTCTGAAACAAAACGGCTAGATAAAAAAACATGGGTGCGCACGACCGAAACCACCCAATCCAACAATCTTTAGGCATTATTCGCACAATGAATTTCGTCGGCAGAGCCTACCGGAACACGACAATCCACCCAGACTTGTGGAAACAAGCATCCGACAGATCTTCAAACTTGGTGCGAGAAGAATCCTAGGACCGCCACCTTTATTCTTCGACGTGGACGAACAGACCCCCACGCCGCCATCCGCCGCCCGATGACGACTAGAAAAGAATGCCTTTGTGGGTCAATAAAGGTAGTCTGAGATTTGTTAATATTTAAATGTATCTAGACACTAAATAACATCTAGATATGTTCAAGTTTTGATAAATCTTGGACAACCTTCGGGGAACGGAGAGTACAGCGTGACGGGTGGTAATGAGCAAGACCCCGATTCTGGTGGAGAAGGCATCATGACTATGTAGAAAAAGGAGACATAAGAGATCTTGTTCATATTCCATTGCCATCTCACTACAAAAATCAACTGTTATGAAGTGCGTTATGCGAGAAATTCCAGGAATCTTAGGGCATGTACAATGATTGATAAGGTTGTCTTCTCTTAACCCCGCCACGTAGTCTAGATATAACAATAAAACATGATACAATGGATTATTTTTTAGTCTTATCTTTAGTAATGAGACATCCCTAAATATGTGGTGAGAGAGATTGTGCTAAGAGATCATCTCTTAGCTAAGAGAAGACAAAGTCTTTTTTTATGTTTCTCTTTCCTCCATATCATCAATTATCCTACGTGGCATCGTTAAGATATAACCATTGTACATGGCCTTAGATAAAGCTGAAAATTCTTTGGACCCTGTCCTGGACCACAGGAATTAAATTTTGCAAGGATCAGAAATCAAACCGGTACGGTTGATTCCGGTGTTACAAACAGAACCGTGTAATCAACCTACCTCCAATTTTTTGACTGAAAACTATAGAAAGTCGTCGTGCGGTTGAGGTTGTAATTTTTTTCTGAAGAAAAATAATAATGTAAATGTAACATGGGCAGAGTTGTTTCAACAAAACGAGAATTATCTAAATATCAAGTGATCTAACTATCCAGATAATATAGCACGTGAACTTTATGATAAATAAATAAATAGAGCATGAGACAGGGACATCTGGAACTTACAGTGTATGATTGTCATGAGGTTTCTGTGAGCACTTGTTCTTTCGCAACAAGTGTAAGATGCAACCGTAGTAACCAGAAGGAAAAAGTCCAAAATAAACCCTGAATTTGTAGATGAAAGCTAAATGAAACCTTGAACTTCTAATCTCCGAAATCAGCACACTAAACTCCTATATCCCGGTCTATTTTGAACCTTAGGGCTGTTTCAGCTGGGATTCGCTGATGTGTCAAGTGGATGTTTTGTTTTTCCTATTTCTTTTTTCCCCTTTTCTTTTCCCTCACAGCTTTGTCTGGAGGTCCACAGGTGGTCGCCGGAGTCAGCCACCAACACGCACGTTGGGGGTCCGAGCTCCATAGGCCTGCGTCGACCTCGTCGGCGCGTTCCCGTATCCTCTGTGCCCCGCCCAAGTTCGTGCGCCGCAGCAGGCCCGAGCTCATCTGCAACACTGCTGCTCATCTGCCCGCCCTAGGTCACGCGCCGCCAGCGTCGTCTGCCCACCCGCCCTGCTAGCGCCGCCAGTACCCTCTGCCCGCCCTTCTAGCACCGCCAGTGCCCTCTGCCCGCCCTACTCCTGCTCCGCCGAGTGAGACTACAGGAGGCGCTCCGCCGCAGTTGGCAGCCGCGATGCCCTCCTAGCTGTCGAGAATGGATGATGTGTCCGATTCAGGGGAGCGGGGCAGCTCCGGCCAGGCCCAATTCCATCCGGTCGGCGAATCGTCCTAGCCTCGTCCTCCTGCGTCTTCTAGTAGAAGGAATCGACCATAAAGGGTAAAGGCCCCCAATCGCCGGCTCCATGCGCTTCTTCCCCATCTTCGGGCTAGCGCCGCCTCGCGTAGGTCTCCCCCGCCACCAAACGCTGACCTACCTGACCCCGTCCTCGTCCTCTAGGTCAGCGTCTGGTGCCATAGGCCCTCTCCCCGCTCCTCTACTGCCGTCGTGCCACGTCGGACCGCTCCGCCGCCGACACGTGTGGCCACCGCGCCTCTCTGTTACATGATGTTGGTGGAAAAAGAAAAAAAATCGTATATGACATGTGGGTCAAATGGTCAATGAGAGGAGCCCCAAATCCTGGTCGTCATTGTTGCTTTCCCGGTGTGCCAAACACCTCCAGGGTTTAAAATAGACTCGGATCAGAAAGTTTAGAGTGACAATTCCGGGAATTGAGAGTTGGGGGGTTCGATTTAGCTTTTGACTACAAATACAGGGTTTGTTTTGGACTTTTTCCTAACCAGAAATAGTATGGTAGTGCCGACACAGTGGGATGCAAAGACAAAAGGGGCACCACCACTAGGATGCCCCCTTTACATCCACCTCAATCAGACACAGCTAGATTGGAGACCCATCTGGTCAAACAGGAAAAAAAATATTAGCCCCCACATAAAACAATCAATCACAGACTGCCCCGGCTATGTTAAGGTTAGCATACTAATCAGAATTTAATCTTTAGGTGCTTCATCTTGACAACTATTAATAAAATCGGTCCAGTAAGATGTTTTAGAAGAGATCGTGTAACATCATAGTACCCAAAAAAAAGGCATACGCTTACTTTAGTGTCCATTTGCAAAAGCAATTTGTAAAAACTAGAGGGTTGATTAAATGACAACTTGTGTAGTTAAAGGGGCTATATAGCTTAAAATTCTGGCCAACATTTTGATGTTGTATTAAAGGCACCACCACTTGCTCAGAGGTCACAGGGTGTTGCAACTTGCAGGGTAGTTGCCTCTAAGATAAGGTGACGGAAAGCATTCATGCAATAGCCAGGAGATGCAGCTGAGGGCATCTCCAGCGGTGCGACGCATATTGGACTCCAAACGGACGCGTCGTGTCCGTTTACGTAGGGTCAAATGGTCGAAATCGTTCGGGCGTCCGTTTGCAGCTCCAGCGGCACGATGCATAAAAAAAAAATCATTCATGAAGCCATAATTTACATTAATAAAAAAACATAAAAAAGCCAGAAAGGCGTGCTAAAAGTAGGTGCTGTCTACTGGTCGTCGTCGCTGACGAGGTCAATCAACGACGGCGTCGGCCATGGAAGCTCGTACGCCGGCGGTGGAGGAGGTACCGCCGCATGGGCAGGAGGCTGTGGCCAGGGATCCCACGCCGGAGCAGCAGGCGGAGCGCGGTCGTTGGAACGCGTCGGCGTGGCCGGAGGAGTCGCCGGCCTCCCCTGCGCGAGCGCTGACTCGCGGAGCTGGATTGCGAGCCCGTCCCACAAAGCGAGCTCGTTGAGCTCGTCCTGCTCCTGTTGGCCAGTGCCATGGCAATGGCCTCCTCCTCGGAAATGTCCGGCGGCTGGGTCTCCGGATCCCACGCAGGCACGCCGTCGTCGTGGTCGTACTGTGCCATGGTCACGTCCTCGTCCTCGTCCTCGTCGCCGTCCTCGTCCGCGTCCTCCTGGTCGTTCTCTTCTTCTTCTGCGGCGATCTCGCGCTCGAAGTAGTCTACGTCGGCGAGGTAGCCAGCGCGGCGGCGCGCGTCGAACTCCCACGTCCCGAATGAAATCCAGTTGTAGGAGTTCAGCGCGTACGCCGGATCCTCCCGCAGATCCGGCGGCAAGATCGCTCGGCGGCGGCGCACCTCGTCCCGCCGCTCTCGGCCCTCGCGCGGCACGGGGGGACCGGCACGCGCCTCGAGTTGAGGTACCATCCCCCTCCCGGCAAGTTCGCGTCCGACCATGGTACCGGCCGGTTTTCCTCCCATAGCTGCCGCGCAAAGTCGACGCGGACGTACCGGCCGACCCGTACCTTCTTGCCGGACCGCGAGCCGCAAGACTCGTGGTCGTTCTTGGTCTTGCGGAACGGCCAGCATTTCTTCCCCATGGCGTCAGTGGGGTGGATAGTGTGGGATCTGGAAATGGTTTGGTCGGGGAAATGGCCGCCGGCAGCGTCCCTTTAAGAGGCTCGGACGCCATCTCGCCTTCAATGGTCTGCCACTGCAACGCCGCCTCGCTGCGCACGCTCGCGGAAGCCGAGGCGCACCATTAACGTGGCCCTGCAAAGGCTGCAGCGCGCCGCTCGCAAGTAATACTGCGGAAGACGATGCAGTTGTGTCCCTGTCAGGCGGGCCCATGCGAGGACCGAACGGACACTTTGCGCGTCCGCTCAGCGTCCGCAGAGACGCAAATATGGTGCATATTTGGGCCAGGTTTGCGTCTCCACGGACTGCCCGGTCAATATGCATCGCGTCGCTGGAGGTAGTGCCAGACGCATTTTCGGTCACGGCGGACACAAACGGTCGCTCAACGTCCGTTTGCGTCGCGCCGCTGGAGATGCCCTGATGCATCATGAGAGGTGTACTTGATTAGCTACATGCAAGGGAACACTTACCCTTGTGAAAACAAGAGATTATCTATGCCTGCATGGTCCTAACCTGTCTCATATATATTCAGCAGCAACCCAATCTAATTGGTTCACATTTCCCTCTCAAACATACAGTATGTTTTTAGCTAGGTTGGTAGGTAGGTAGGTAGAATCTCATGTCATGCCTCCTTCCAAACGTTAGACAGGACAACTGTAACAGCCAATGCTGAACTGCCAATAACTAGGCAACCCATAATTTGACTCCTAGTTCGAACTTGCAATAGCCTGCGTTTGTTCTTTTGTAGTACTCTCTCTGTCCAACAAAGGATGCCTCAACTTTGTTAAAATTTGGATGTATCATGTCTACATACATCCAAATTCAGACATAGGTTGAAGCATCCTTTGTTGAACCGAAGGAGTACCTCAATATGTCTAGGTAAATTACATTAGCTGACTCATCAGTGAACAGATTAAACAGCCAGACTACTAGGCCTACTAGTACTTCAGATCGATAAGACAATGAACCGTTGGAAGAATCTGGTTCTAGGGAGCAGGTTGCACTGTCCCTGGACATAATTCAGTCTTGATACATGCTTGTTTACATAGATGATTAATATGTTTGCAAGTAAAGTCTATATGTTGTCCTTGAAAGACAGCAACCATCTCTTATTCAAATACCAAATCAGCAGATGCAGAAATGCACATGCACATATGGTGAGAATTTCCTGCTTTTGTGTGCCTATAAGTAGTGATTCTTTCAATTTCCTGGCAATCAACACCAAGCAAAGTGATTCTTTCTGTCTCTATCGACAGGACACTTCAGTTGCTTCACCTCATTAGGTTCCCCTGAATCTAATTCTGTTTCTTTAAGCTCTCACAAGGAAACACTTTCGTTCCTTTAGAAGACACTAATCCTTTAGCATATACTATGCATAGTATCACCACCACAATGTGGGTCATTTTTCGCATATTATAGTGTTTTTTTTTATGTCAGAAGGATTAGTTGGGGTATAACCTGCAGCCAGAGAAGGCGATAGACCAGCTCCTAGATTGGAATAAACAAAACTCGGAGAGGATTAAAGTCGTAATTTCAGACCACAAGGTGGCAAACGTGGGCTAGATGTGTCCGATTATTATTTCTGTGTGCCAAGATAGTAATGAAACAGGAAAGTGATGTTGAAATGGAAAGGGACCGATTCGAGGTTATAGGGGTATACAAAATGCTAGCGTAAGACGTGGAAGATTGGTATCCGTTCTTACATATTTTTTGACGCAATATCCGATCTTACATAGTTCACTAGTCCAAGACCATGATTACAAATGCCAGGGATTCTAAAAGAGTTTATATACATTCTCAGGTTATCTGGTAAGATGGATCAGGCATAAATATACCCAGCAAAATTATTATTATTTCTCGAAAGAGATAACTCGATATGTAATAAACTTTTGTACCATTCCAGAACTAATGAAGACAGCTGATAAGCGTTTCGAGGATCAGCGCTAGAAATTCGGCCATTGCAATGTTATTTGCAGATGGTGATAGTTTCCTTTGAAGAATATATAACTTCGATGCAGGGAATAACTATGTTAGTGAACTAAAGATCAAGAAGGAACCTTTGATCTCATGTTCCACAAAGACTCCACAAGTCAATAATTATGTTAGTAAACTAGGGATCATGACAACATTACCAACATTGGTTTCGAGATTTTGAGCTTTTGACATTCAAGCAAATGCTAGTAATATGAAGCAAATTCGCCATGATTCCAGAGCATTTTATCTAGTAATATGAAGGCAAATTCATCATGACTTCTTAAAGAAATATTTTGCTTGGCACGAGTAGACTTTAGTAAATATTAAGCTGTTTTTTAGCAGGAGGTAATATTTGATATAAATTGGACATAATTACATCAGTTAATTTATTCACTCAAATCAGCCAGAATAAGACAAAAGTACATAGTAAAATGAGCATGTTCAAAATATTTTCCGCGTAACAAAAACGGGATTAAATATATGGTTAAATACCTAAGAAGACATGCAGCAATAAAAATATGACAACATGCTGCACAATCATATATTAAGTACTAAATTGGCCAGGCAGCAGGTATGTACTAGTGACATCTTGAATTAAGTAGTGCACATTTAAATATTTAGTCATCATACCATAGTATAATTATACCAAATGAGTAGAGATAACAATATATAAACTAAAAGTATGGTTGGTTAAACATACAACAATACTCACTTTTTTCGAAATGGGGGAAAACACCCCAGACTCTGCATCGAAGAGATGCATACAACCTTTATTTAAACAATACTCACCGTCTAAAATCGTATACCGGATGAATGATGATCGTTGAGAAATTCGTTGAAAGTTGATCATTTACCAAGTGAGATGGCAAAAAGTCAACTATTATAGCCTGTAGGCTGTAAGAACATAAGATGCAGCAGTCAGTCAGCATGTTATACAGTACTCTTTTTTTTTCAAAGTGAACAATAGATAATACTAAAGGCCACTGGTTGATTGAAGGACTTGACCAACTAAAAGTCCAAAACAAGTAAATGGAAGTTGAATGGAGCGTAATGTTTCACAGATTGGAATGTTAACGCAATGAAAACCTTTAGTACCAGGGACACCCAAAACATCATGATCGAAAAATGCCAACATTTCTTTGTGGGCGACGTTGTGGCATATGTAATTCTTCGTCTCATACAAGTGATGCAGCTCGATATCCACGCGAGGGGGTGTTCCACATGACGGTGTGTTTTGCATAGCGATCACGTTCCCAATAGCCACTGCCAGCTTGCCCTGATCTAGCATCTCATACAAGTGATGCAGCTCGACCTCCCGCAAGTCCTCGTGCATTGGCGTCCCTCTTCCACTGGGATCACACAACGGCTATAGCATGAACAACTCCTGCCCTGCACAGAGCAGTGGGCTTGAGGCTGAGCCAGGTGACCACTGACGCGCCTGTCATCAGTGGCGAATGACGGAAATAATTTGAGTTAGGACGAACTCTAAAAAGTGATGCAAAGAACAAAATAGTTCGGACTCCGGAGACATTAATGATATATAACTCAAATACAATCACTTATACAATAGACATACAAACATACCAATTATACCAGCTCAATGTTAAGTCTCTAATTCTCAACGTATGAATAATGAATAGATCAAGCTTATTTTTTATGTAAAAATCTATGCTACTTCTACCCTCACTTTGAATGAGGACTTCTGTCACGATATCCCACAACTTAACCCAGAAGAAAATAATATCCTAGTAGCCGAATTTACTGAGAAGGAGGTCAAGGATGCTATTTTTCAAATGGAGTTAAATAAGGCTCCGGGACCTGACGGTTTTCCTGCAGAATTCTGCCAAACCTTCTGGAATGTTATTAAGGGTTATTTAATGTCAATGTTCCATCAACTGCATTCAGGGGAATTATAGTTTTGTTCAAATTGAATTTTGGTGTTATTACCTTATTACCCAAGAAGGAGAATGTTGTTCAGATTCAACAATATAGACCAATCAGTCTTCTCAATGTTAGTTTTAAAATATTCACGAAGGTTGCTACATGTAGAGTTAACACTGTTGCTGAAACAATGATCAGCCCTACGCAATCGGCATTTATGACAGGGCGACATATACTTGAAGGAGTAGTCGTCTTACATGAAACTATCCATGAACTTCATCGGAAGAAAATGGATGGTGTGATTTTTAAAATTGATTTTGAGAAAGCTTATGACAAGGTAAAATGGTCTTTTCTTCAACAAGCCATGCGTATGAAAGGTTTTGACCCTAAATGGTGTAAATTCATAGATCAATTCGTTAGAGGAGAAAGTGTGGGGATCAAGATCAATGATGATATTGGTCATTATTTTCAAACCAGGAAAGGTCTTCGACAGGGTGATCCATTGTCACCCATATTATTTAACATTGTTGCAGATATGCTGGCCATCTTAATTGCAAGGGCAAAGGAGGATGACCAGATTGGAAGTCTAATACCTCATCTTGTTGAGGGAGGGATTTTGATACTGCAATATGCCGATGATACTATTCTCTTCTTGGAACATGATATTGAAAAAGCTGTTAAATGAAATTAATATTACGATTCTTTGAAGAATTGTCAGGTTTAAAAATAAACTACCATATGTTGGGGGGATGACCCCCGGTATGCCAAAGGCATGCCAAACCGGATGGTTTGAGCCATCAAGATACCGGTTTGATATTCATTCCGGAGAGCAAAGTTAAGCGTTTGACTAAGTAAGTCTATACCGGTATCCCCAAAGAGAGGTATACCGGTATGGGCTAAGAAGATACCGGAATGCCGGTAAGAGGTGCACTGTAGCACGTCGGCAGGACTGGTCAAAGATTCTCTCAAGAACTAGAGGACAAGGATGACCTAAGCAAAGTAACTTTAAACGAAACCCTGGCGCCAAAGAGGAAGGTGATGCCAAAAGCAACCGGAAGACGTCAGCCTCCCCGATTAAAGAAGATACCGGCGTCACCTATGATTAAAGTAGCTTTGTAAAGTAGTTTGTCTGTTCAAAGATGCCATTAGGGTTTCTTCCCCTGTAAGCCACCCTCTCCCCTATATAAGGAGAGGGGGCACACCCCCATCGCGGGTACGTAGAGTTCATAAGCTACCTTGTATCCAAAAACCTGTATTCCGTTGAAATCAATGAAGAGAAAGATCTAGAGCAGAGTTCTTCCTTGTGTCTTTTTTCTTCTACCTCTGGCTTAGGCCAAGTTCTTGAGGAAAGCACCCGGAAGTTCATCCAATCTAATCCAAAAACCCTCCCCCGAATCCTCTAGCGTCCCAACTCGGCCCCAACTTAAGCCATCCCATGGCATCTTTCTGTTCACCACGACGACAGTTGGCGCCCACCGTGGGGCAAAGAGAAGCGCTTGCTGGAGTTCACATTCGGGCGGGCCTCCTCGACGTTGCAGGAGAGCGTACGGTGTCCGCGCTCATGCAGCGCATCTATGCCATGGACTTCATCAACGACAACGCGGGCTACTTCGCCAACGGCGGTAAGTTCCCCAAGAACGGCCGCATCATCGAGTTCGGCAGCCACCGCATCTACTTCGGCACCGTCCCTGTGCGCCAGTACCGCAGCCACCGCATCTACTTCGGCACCGTCCCTGTGCGCCAGTACCTCTCGCCGGTGCTGGTGGCACTGGATCCGCCAAGGTGGCTATGTGCTGGCCGCGCCACCGGCAGCGTGGAGGTCATGATGGCTGGCGTGGCTGGCACTGGCAAGGAAGCTGTGGAAGAAGGTGCTGGCCGTGCGGCATCGACCCGTCCGGCCAAGCCACCGTTGGAGCGCGACGCAGGCGCTGCGGGAGCATCTTCCGCACCACCGGAGACACCACTTCAAGCGGCGATGAACGTGCTGGCGACGCCCATCACGCAGAACATCGACCCGGCTGCGGCTCAAGCGCAGCTGGAAGCCACACGCAAGACGCTGCTTTCCGGCGGCGCGAACATCATCCAGGCGCAGCGCGAGCTGAACCTAACCCTACGTGAGTATAACGCTGCCCATGGCTTTGCTTCAGTTAGCGCTCAGGCTGCTAGGATGCCGGAAAACCGGCTTAAGGCTCGCAATCTAGATCAGGATTTGCGTAAGGAAGTTCTTGCCGGCAAAAGTACCTCTGCATCTGTGAGTATCGTAGAGAAACCTAACTACAGTAGTCTAGATAAAACTATAAAAGCTGCTAAGGCCGCTATGGAGATGTGTGAGTCGTTATCCGGGGATGCATTGGCAAAGCAGCAGGATAGAGTTAGAGAGCTGCTTGATACAATACAGGCAAAAAACGATGAGCTTGCTAGAATCAACAAAGCAGCGCTCCAGCCAAAATCGATCCGGTCGACAAAAGTTGCCGGAAGCAAGTTCCAGGGGCAGGCATCGTCCCCCCATCCGGATAAAAGAAGGGAAAAAGAAATGAATGCACGGCAGTTGACCGTGTATGATCCGGTTCTTACCGGGAAACAAAAAGCCGGGCCACATGATGCCGGAGGAAAAAACTATGGAGCAGGTCGCGGCTATGCCGAAAATGGCTATGCTGGAAATGGTTATGTCGGAAACAATCATGCCGGTAGACACGAAACCGGGCAAAATTATCGAGCTGCAAGGGCAGCGTATGCTGAAGAGGAAATGCGACCACCAAGGTACCGGCAGACAAGAGCCGCGGAACCGGAAAGATATGAAGAAGGAGATTCCGAGGTGGAACGAATCAGAGCCTACCGGAACCCTTTGGGGAACGTGTGGGGGAAAGATGCTTGCCAGGCCAGGATGCGAGGCACATGCTCACTACAACAGAACATAGCTTTGGTAACATAATCATGTAACACATAGTAAAATATGTTACAGTCAAAATTACGGTAACACATTATTTGTGTTCCAGCGATCGACCGTAACACAAACTTTATAAGGCCTAGGATTGTGTTACAAAGATATCAACACAGTAACATATAAATATATGTGGGAGGTAATGTGATACAAGTACATTGACATAGTAACACAGAGATATGTGTTCGAGGATGTATGTTACAAGCATTAGTTCGAGTAACAGGCATGCGAGTGCGCAGCCAGCCCACCCGGGTTCGAATCCCCATGCGCGGTAATTTCGCAGCCGGGACGAATAAACCGGGAAAGTCTCATCCTACCTAACAACGTATAGCCAAGGGAGGGATCATTCCCCATTTGGTCAACGTTTGAGAAATATCTTCTGAAAGTGGCAAATCAACCAACAACAACAATAATTATGTAGGACGAGGAGAGCAATGGAAGACCCTTATGTGGTTTTTAGTTAGGGCGTGTGCGCCTTGATGCGATAGGCAACAAGGATTCTGTTCGCCCGACATGTTCCCCGTAATTATTTGTTCGGTGGTTCTACCGAAGAAGTTCAATGTGTCTGTTTTCTTCACTTTGCCAAATGGCACTTTTGGTCATATGGCATACCTTGTCATAAATCATATAAAACTGGTAGGGATCCTAGGTGCAATTTTCATAAACATTTTTTTCTTTGAAAAGAAGATCCATGTAGGTGGTGACCCTCTCTTTCTCCATAAAATTGATTGCAACCCGCAATGAAGTGTTTTGAAGGCTTTTTTATACATTGGTCAAAGAGTTTTGCCAAAAGAAATAGACAGGGCACACACACCACTTGGGCGAGGCACCAACCAAGTGAGGCGTGGCCAAGTGAATAATTATTTTTTACATAGGCTATATAAATCCACATAAGTATACAGACTATATTTATTTCATTAACTTGTTTGTTCTTAATTTATATGCAATTTCGCTCTAATAAATAGATACATACATAATATGCTCTATTTTTCTCTGACACACTTTTTAAATTTATTTATTTCTCAAACTTTTCTTTTCGCAATTTAAAATTGGATGTCAAAGCATCCCGCCTAATTCTCGCAAAAATTTATCTCTAGTTATGTATGTATAAAAATTACGTCCTAATCGGGAGGACACAATAATCCTAGGGATCTAGATGTACTTTTTATCTTTGCGGGTGGCTATTGCACGAGTACTTTTTTGATCAATAGATTTAATATCTTTTTCTGAAAAATAAATTTCATTTCCCGCGTCAATCTGGTTATTCTGGCTGAAAGTTTTGAAATAAAAAAACGGAAATTTTAGTCATTCCCGCTAATGTACACTTCCCCTCCATTAATAGATCCTCTTCCTATAAATCAGCGGAAAACAAATTCCCCGCAGTTATCTGATCTGCACGCACAAAGGCGGGCACTGCAGCCCCAACCTCGCCGTCCCCCCATCTCGCCCTCCCACCACCGGCCCGCCCCCATCGGTTTCCCCCACGGCGCCGTCCCCATCCTCCTCCCACCACAACGCCGCCCCACCGCGCCCCCCACCCCCACCACTGAGCCGCCACCTTGCGCTCCTCCCGTCACGCCGGCCACTCTGTCCTATTGTTCCCCGTCGCGCCGGCCACCCCGCCAGCGGCTCCCTGTCGCGTCTTCTCGCCAAGGCCCAGCCACCCCGCCCGCTGCTCGCCGTCGTGTCTCCTTGCCAAGGGCAGGCTACCATCGTACCACGTTCGCCTCTCTGCTCCCGTCAAGTTCAGGCATTTGTTCAGGCCCCTGCACCACAAGGTAATTCGGCAGCCACCGAGTGCTCCCTCTGTCTGATCGTCCTGCTGTGCTCTCAATTCGTTTTGTTTGAACCCTAGTTTAGCCCCAGCTGCCATGTATGTAAACCAGGCCATGTATGTAAACCCTAGTTTAGCCCCAGCTAGTATTTTGCTGTCCCTAGGAGAATGAGAGGTGTCACAGAGACCCCATCCCTTATGCTAGTTGGAATTGCATTTTTTTGGGGCGTACCTAGTGTTAGTCAAATTAAATTGTTTGTTAATTTCCTGTTGAACTAAGCATGTATCTGGAGGTATCTGGGTGTATCCCCTTATTCGGACGTTTCCAACCCCTGATACGTGACTTTTTTTGCTGTATCCGTGCAAAGTAGGAATTGGTCATGGATGGGCTTAACATTACAGGAAGATTGAAGTAATTAATAATACCAAGGTTTGCACGGGCTTTCCTTCTACTAAATTAATCATAACTATGTACATCAGGAGATTTTTAACTACACAATTACTGTCACAAGGTCCTAAATAATGAAGATATAATCTCTTACTCTAATCTTTGAAGGGCATACAACTATTTTGATCCAATATATGTGTGTCGTAAATTTTTACAGTTACTCGATGTTATAGGCTTGAGAAGGCGGGTGAATACACCGTTCAACCTCGGGATCATGCTGGCCAAAGACTTCGCCTAGGCACACAGAATGGCAGATCGATCCGGTCGTTCGTGGCAGCAGTAAGCTCAATACGCTGGACAGCTGCAGCTTGCTTGGTCTGCCCATATGAGCAGGTAAACAAAGCCCCAGCCTACACTTTATTCTGATTGCCTAATATGTCAAACTGCAGACTTACATTAGTCAGCTACTCAGCTTTGATCTCACAGTTTTTTTTTATGTCTGATCTCACAGGAAAAATTTGAACCCTCTTAAGACTACCAGAAATAGCTCAGGGTATACAGTGATATTAATAAACATGCGCTATTTCGTGAGCTTTGGTAGAAGTAAGATCCTTTTAGATGATACACACTTATTCATGTATGACTTGCTGCATCCACTCCCCACATTATATTTTTCAATCAGTACACATTTCATTTTTATTAATTAAGAGACTGTTTTGGATAAATATTGGATTCATTAGGTTCAAGAAATGTTAGCTTAACTACCAGTATTTTTATACACTGAGATTCATCCTCTATACAACCTTTAGGCAGAACTGTAAATGGATTAAACTACATATTTTTGTGAGCAGTTCTAATCCTTTTGTTGGATAACCGCTAACAGCCTAACAGTTATCTAACAGTAAATCGCAGACTGTTGTTTCATTAGCATGCAGGAACAAATGCTTCAATCCTCTCAAATGATATAGAGTAGTATGTGCATGCATCCTGCATGATGGAATGCTTATTGAAGGGTGCCAGCTTGGGAATAAACTTAAGTATGAAGCTGAAAGCCAGAGAAGAGTCGATGGAAACTGTCCTCTGGGTATCAAAAAAGTATTGTGCAATCAGTGCGGAAGAAAGAAACTTCAACAAAAAGACAATGTGGTATCGAAGGGGCACATATACATGTGGGTATTGGTGTTAAAGTATCTTAGCCGTGTGAATGTTGATGATTTCTGCATATGTTAGCATTTCTGCATAACTGAAACTTATGTAGGTCCTACCAGTAATGTTGATGGTATTTTGGTGAACCCTTAGCAATTTAGATCTAACTTTGTAATTGCACATATATAGATCATCGCTACAACATTATCTTGGACTTTATGTGTAAAAACTAAAACAACCACTAGCCCTTGCAGGTGGCACAGGTTGATGACTAGTTACTGATTAACCCAAATTCATCAGCGCCACAAGACCCTGTTATTGTTTCTGTGCCAGAGGTAATATTATTTTGAATTCCGAAGTTGCAGCTTTCTATGAGCGGTGTGCTTATATGATTATGTACTCTTGTTGTTGATTTCAAATTTGATCACTTTTAAAACATTGAGTGGACAAGTTAGTGACTACGCTGCTCATATTTGTATATGGAGATGCTTAGCAATTATTGTGTTTTTCTTCTTCGGAGATTATAAAATTATTTCCATTTGGTATAATTTTGTGAATTGAAAGGAGCTCATTTACCAAAGTTATTTCAAATGTTAGCAAGACTTTAGCTAATAATCTTTGACAACTCTTAGTTTCTACATAATGAACTCGTATTCTTGTTATCCTACCATTTCTCATTATGTGAATACGCTGTGAACTGCAGCCTGCAGGCATGCTAGATGCATAGGCTATTGCAGTTGTTGCGGTAGTACTGACTACTGTGATACAGTAAAACTATCCCAAGAAGCATTTGCTGGTTTCTGTTCTGATTACTTCTGGCTTGTCTTCCAGTAATTATTATCTATTTATAGGTGAGGGAGACTAAACATCAGATGAATCTATGTTTTGAAAGACTAGACCACCAGGGGACTAGAAATCAACGTCTCTCAAGCAGAAGGCATAGTTCTGCACTCAAGGTAAAGCTATGTTGGGTTGGCTCTAAAATATTGCTCAGTGTCGGATGATAACTACATGCTATCACCCTAAATCCTGCTAAGTAAGCAATAAGGCTTCTTTTATTCCAAGTTTTGTGATTGGTTGAAAAATATTAGTGGAAAGACATCAAGAATATATTCCAGGAACTTCTAGAATTTTTGCGTATCTACAAAAAGTAGTGGCACATTAACTTATATTGTAATAATATTCGGTGTTTGTTACAAAATTTATGCTGGTTGGTAGCTCCTTGATATCCTGTAAGCACCTTCGTATATTTTCTTGAGGGAAAATATTGTTGGTACTATGTACTACTGTGTTAAAAAGGAACTTTGGATAGACTTTGATTAGACAAATATGTACACTTAATCGTATAACTGTGACGTCCAATTTAGTCGTGTAATTGTGAGATCCAATATCTAGAATAGTCTAGCTGATTGTTAGTAAGTCAGTTAGTAATATGTACATTTAATTGTCTAACTATGAGGTCCAATTTTCTTTTACAGATTCGAGAGATGGATCATTGAGTTTTAGCTGAATTCTTTGGTCAAATCAAGAAGGAAATGAAGTCCGAAGATTTTTCTTAGGAAGAAATAAAGTTTACATTGCTAGATTGAAAAATGCAATCTTGTATTTGTCACAATTGTGTTATCTATAGTCAAACTTATATAAATGTTATGATATTGCATCAATAATATTGTTATTTATTTATTGGAATGTATATGCATTTGCACTCTTTTATATTAATAAATATCTTCATATGTTCAACATTTGGATGTGTGGTGATTCAATCTCTTTGTCATTTGAATGGTGCCAAACATCATAATAAATGAATTAATTAATTCAACATGTGATTTTGTTGAATGAATGTATATTGGATAAAATGGTTACCTAATTTTGTGTTTAAAAGTAGAAAATAACTATTAGTATTAATACAATAGTGTTACTAATGGTGTTACTACAGTCACAAACTCTGTTACTAGGATAGTTAACTCTAAATTATGGTGTTACAATGTTTGGTTATTATGTTACTAGTTGGGTCCGAAAGCGGATTTTTTTTTAGTTGTGTTACTAAGTTACAAAAAATATGTTACTGTCGATGTTCTATATCAATGAAATAATGTTACTACTGGTGTTACTATAGTTGCGAAAAAATGTTACCACTACATTTAGTAACACGTAATATGCATGTTACTACAACGTAACTTGCAACACAAATTTTGACATATGGTAACAAATGTTATGTGTGACTGGGGACACCACTTAGTAACACGGCCTAATGGAACACATTGCAAAATCTGTTACTAAATAGCCTAGTAACACTGTTTTGGATCTGTAGTAACACAAGATGGTGTTACCAAAGCTCTGCCCTGTTGTAGTGGCTGGACAGAGTGCATCTTTCCGAGATAATCGAGTCTGAGGGTCCTCCTGGCCCAAAGTGCTTTGGCCCGCGAATCATGGGAGAAGAGCCACCGGTACGCAATTTCCAATTGCCCCGGGACACAAAAACGTATGATGGCACGACCAAGCCGGAAGATTGGCTGGTAGACTATGTCACAGCTGTTTATGTGGCTGGTGGCGGAGTAAACCGGCGTTGGGCTGTAAGAATCATACCGTCCTTCCTGGTAGGACCTGCACGTATTTGGCTTAACAACTTGCCGGCAGGAAGCATAAATGGATGGTTGGACTTTGAGGAAGCCTTTGTGAGCAACTTCAGCAGTACTTACAAGAGGCCAAACAGGCCTCAGCAGCTGGCTTTATGCCAGCAGCGTACGAATGAGACAGACCGGGACTATCTCACCCGGTGGAACTCAACGAGAAACACGTGTGAAGGAGTGATAGAAGCACAAGCGATTGCTTGGTTTAGTCAGGGATGCTGGAGAGGATCACCGCTGTGGCAAAGGCTACAAAGAAATATGCCAAGCACATTGGCTGAAATGATGCGGGTGGTGGAAAACTATGCGTTGGGAGATCCAATGCAGCCGGCAGTACAAGCTGAACCGGCGCAAACAAGCCAACCCCGGAAAGATCAACACCGGGATAACCGGCACAACAAAAGAAGGGAAGATTTTCCGGACCGAAGGTATGGTCCGCAGCGAGTAGCCGCGGTGCAGGAAAATTCTGGCCCCAGCGGAAACCAGAGGCAGAAAACCGGATCGCAGCCATGGGCGGGTCCTAAGAAGAAATGGGTTGAAAAGGAAAAATGGGGACAGAGTAAAGATTGGCAAGAGCATGCGAGATACACCTTGGAAGCGGCAATGGATCTGCCATGCAAGCTTCACACTCCACATCCATCGAAGCCGGCGAACCATTTGACAAAAGATTGTTCCTGGATCAAGCACTTGATGCTGAGAGGTGCGGCAAAAGATGCGCAAGCACAAGGCTGTTCCACAATACTGCCGCCCTCGCATGACATGCTGCACCAGCATCCATTACCACCACCACCACCGCTTACCGGAGCCAACACCATACCGGTACAACAACACCAGCAAGTTAACCGGGTGGAGGAAAATCATGATCAACCACCTCCACCGGCACCTTTAGGCCGGAATGTTTATGAGGACCCACATTTGTGTTGTGTTGTCTTTGTCACTGAGCCAACCGACAGGCAAAGTGTGCATCGCCGTTCCATGGAAGTGAACGCCGTAATGCCAGCAATTCCCAAGTACATGCTGTGGTTAGATCAGGAAATCACCTGGTCATTCAAGGATCACCCCAAGATCATGCCGAATCCGGGTGGTTACGCTCTTGTTGTGGACCCAATCATGCGAGGGCCAGAAACTCGAGTCAAGTTCAGCAAAGTGCTGATAGACAATGGAAGCAGCATAAACATCATGTACAAGCATACGATGCACACGCTGGGGATAACAGAAAACATGCTCCAGCCAACTCACACAACGTTCCATGGAATCGTTCCGGGACTGTCCTGTGCACCGGTAGGAAAAGTCCGGGTGGATGTGTCTTTCGGAGGACGTGACAACTGCCGGGTGGAAAACATTCTGTTTAAGGTGGTGGACTTAGACAGTCCCTACCATGCACTGCTAGGGAAACCGGCATTGGCAGCTTTCATGGCCTCAACTCATACGGCTTACCTCAAGATGAAGATGCCGGCACCTCGTGGACCCTTAACTATGGTGGGCAACTACAAAGTCTCACTGGAAACAGCTTCCGCCGGATCAAATCTAGCAGAATCGCTGGTGATCGTAGAGGAAAAAAGGAGGATGCAAACTACGGTTGCGCTGGCTCAGTCCTCACAGTTGAGCTTAGCGGCAATGAGTGGAAACTTGGGCGCACCGGCATTCAAGCCGACAAATGAAACAAAGGACATTGTGCTGGACCCGGCTTACCCAAACCGCACCGTTCGTATCGGTGCCGGCCTCAGTCAGGCATAGGAAAGCACGCTCGTCAGCTTCCTCCGTGAGAATCGGAATATCTTTGCCTGGTCTACTGATGACCTGGTAGGTGTTCCGAGGGAGCTGGCTGAGCACTCTCTGAATGTCCGGAAGGACGCTAAGCCGGTGCGACAACCTCTGCGCCGGTTCGCTGAAGATAGGAGGAAGATAATTGGAGAAGAAGTAACAAAGCTGTTGGTTGCCGGTTTCATCGTGGAAGTAACGCATACTGAGTGGCTAGCTAATCCAGTGCTAGTCGAAAAGAAAAAAGAGGAGAACCTGGAAGCAAAGGCTCCAAAGGTGTGGCGCATGTGCATCGACTACACCAACATAAACAAGGCCTGCCCAAAAGATCCTTTCCCTCTGCCCCGGATCGATCAGGTGATTGATTCTACTGCTGGGTGTGAGTTGTTGTCTTTCCTGGATGCTTATTCCGGTTTCCACCAGATTCCCCTGAAAAAGGAAGATCAAATAAAAACTGCGTTCATTACCCCGCATGGGGCTTATTGCTATGTCACTATGCCTTTTGGTTTGCGCAACGTTGGTGCAACGTACCAGCGCTGTATGTAAAAATGCTTGTTTGATCAAATCGGAAAAAAATGTGCAAGTCTATGTGGACGATGTCGTGATAAAAACTAAGGTAAAAGACACCCTAATTGACGATATCCGGCAAACATTTGACAACTTAAGAAGGTTCCGAATGAAACTTAATCCGGCAAAGTACTTTCGGTGTCCCTGCCGGTGGTAGAAAGAGAGGAAGAAGAAAAAATCGTGCAGAGGCCGGTATACTACTTGAGCGAGGTGCTCTCCCTCTCAAAACAAAACTACCCCCACTTCCAAAAGATGACTTATGGCGTGTTCATGGCCGCCACCAAGCTTAAGCACTATTTCGAGGAACACCCCATGAAAGTGGTGAGTGAGGCACCCATTTCAGATATCATGGGCAACAAAGATGCCAGCGGCAGGATTGCAAAATGGGCAATTCAATTGTCACCATACGTGATCACAGGCCTTGGCTGATTTCCTGGTTGATTGGGCGGAAATGCAATACAAGCCGCCGGAACACAAAATAGAATACTGGAAGATGCACTTTGACGGATCCAAGCTCAAAGAGGGTCTAGGTGCCGGTGTAGTACTTACTTCACCAAAAGGAGATCATCTCCGGTATGTTTTGCAAGTGCACTTCAGGGCATCAAACAATGTCGCTGAGTATGAGGCTTTGATCCATGGGCTAAAGGTCGCAAAAGAAATCGGTGCACACCGGATCATTTGCTACGGTGATTCAGATCTTGTGGTGCAGCAGTGTTCCAGAGATTGGGATGCAAAAGATGCCAACATGGCCTCATACCGGTTTCATGTGCAAAAGATTGCCGGTTTCTTCGAAGGGTGTGAGTTTCACCATGTGCCGCGGGCTGAAAATGAAGCCGTGGATGCTTTATCCAAGCTAGGCTCATCGAGGCAAGAAATTCCTCCCGGAATAGCCTTGGCGCACTTAAGAGTTCCATCGATCAAGCCAAGTCCGGAATCGGAGTCAATTTTCGTACCGGAATCACATGTGGTGCCAATGGATATTGATGAAGGAAACCCGGGGACTATGCCGGTACACTCGGGGACTGCTCCGGCAAACCCGGAGACTTCTCTGGTAAGCTCGGGGACTGCGACGCCCGTACCGGAAGAAGCGATGCTTGTGGACAGCATGGAGATAGACGTGCCAGTGTTTGTGGTTAGAGAAGCACCATCGTGGGTTAAACCTATTAAGGAATTCCTGATCAACGGCACCTTGCCGGCTGACGAAACTGAGTCAAGGAGGATCCAGCGGAGAGCCAAAGCATACACCTTCATCAATGGCGAGGTGTACAAAAGAAGTGTTACCGGTGTCCTTCAAAGATGTGTGGAGCCGGAAGAGGGAAAAGAGATGCTTAAGGAGATTCACCAAGGAGAGTGTGGGCACCACGCTTCATCAAGGGCGCTGGTGGCAAAGGTGTTTCGGCATGGGTTCTACTGGCCCACTGCTTTGGAAAATGCTGAGGATTTGGTAAGAAAATGCAATGGCTGCCAGAGGTACGCCAAGCAAAATCATACCCCGGCCTCCGGCCTGAAAACTATACCGTTAACGTGGCCATTTGCTGTTTGGTGCCTAGACATGGTTGGCCCATTCAAAACTGCAAGGGGAAACCTGACACACATCTTGGTAATGGTGGATAAGTTCACCAAATGGCTGGAAGTAAAGCCTATTGCAAAATGTGATGGGCACACAACGGTGAAGTTCCTAAAAGATGTCATCCTGCGGTATGGATACCCGCATAGCATTATAAATGACAATGGCTCAAACTTTGCCCAAGGAGAATTCAAGCGATTCTGTGAGAACAACAACATCCGGCTAGATCTGTGCTCAGTGGCGTACCCACAAGGCAATGGCCAAGTTGAAAGAATCAACACACTGGTGCTTTCCGGTATAAAACCAAGGCTCATTGAACCACTCGAAAAGACACCGGGATGTTGGCTCGATGAGCTACCATCAGTGCTGTGGAGCATAAAAACGACTCCAAACCGGTCTACCGGATACACTCCATTCTTCATGGTTTACGGAGCAGAAGCGGTCATACCAACCGACATTCTCCATGACTCACCAAGGGTGCAACTCTATACCGAAAAAGAGGTAAAAGAGGCCCGAGAAAACGATGTGGACTTGCTGGAAGAAGCAAGAGAGCTGGCGTTGGCAAGAACAACCATTTACCAGCAAAACCTCAGACGCTATCACAGCCGGAAGGTTAACCCGAGGGTGTTCCGGGAAGGAGACTTGGTGTTACGCTTAGTGCAACGCACTGAAGGCCGGCACAAGCTTTCACCCCCATGGGAAGGACCTTTCATTGTGAGAAAAGCTCTCCACAATGATGCCTATTATCTAATCGATGCACAGGAATGGAAAGAAGGAAAGGCGGACAAATCCGGAGATGAGACCAAGCGTCCGTGGAACATAGCTTTGTTGCGTCCTTTCTACTCCTGAAGTTGTGGTCTAAGAAGTTCCTTTTTGTACCTTATCTACTATGAATAAAAGATGTCGGAACCTCGAATGAATCTCGGGGACTACCCCCACTAAGTTGCATGCAATATGTTTATTTTTTCAGTTTGCCGGTTGCTTGTGAACATTTTTTCCTTCCGGTTTAGTAACGCGCTAAACCTACCGGAGTCTTCGACTCTGCTGCTGTCCGCAAACCGGCTTCATGGCAAGCAAGATAAACCGGTAGGAATTAAGCACGTGAACCACGAAGAGAGGGAGTGGGAATAGGCAATCCGGAAAATTTTAATTAACCCCGGTTATACCGGTTTTTTGTGAAAAATTTCGGGTTTTTTCCTGAGTTCAAGAAAGTGTTCGCTTGGCAAAAGAACTTTGTAACTCATACGCCAAAACACCCAAAGAGGTAGGCAGAGGCAAAGGGAAAGAACCAAGTGTGCATCAAATTGGATGCGGAAACAATTCCGAAATCTTCACAGTGTAAGATCAAAGCAAACAATAAACAAAATGCTAAGTCAACAGATAAGCATAACTTAATAGTCTACCGGTAAAACGTACCGGCAGATAACAGGTACCATAGCCAAAAGAGCAGCTAAGTTTTATATTACATCATAAACCCCGGCATACCGGGGTAGAATTTAATGAACATTGTTTTGAAGTAAGCAGGGGCAGGCAAACATATTACAACAAGTGTTTAAGCAGCGGGGGCTTCGGGAGGAGCAGCACCGGCCTCTGGACCTTCCGGAACGGCGTCGCCTTCTCCGGCGTCCTCATCTTCCTCATCTTCTCCTTCTTCTTCGTCGCTGAGGTAGTCCTTGACGTTGGAAGGAGGGGGATGAAGGTGAGGACCGGATCCGTATCGGTAGGAGCGTTTTCACGCACGCCGTGGAGGGCATCCAAGTCCAAGTCCGGGTACCAGGAGCACGCGACACGCAGTGCTGCATCCGCTCCGGCGCGAGCGGCGGAGCACTGCCACTCACGGATTCTCCGGCCGGCACCCTTCAGGCAGTCGGAGGTAAGCGTCAGGCTTGCCGGCACCTCCTCTCCAGGCCATAGGACCTTGAAGAGATGGATCGCCACGTCGGGCAGATCCGCGAGGTTCCGGTCCACCGCGCGCATGTGGGCGACCCGCGCAGAAAGTGCGACCAGATGGTCATAAGGGTCCCAGGACGCATCAAGATTCTTGAATGCTTGCTGAACCCGGCGCTCGGCCACCTTCTTCTGCGCGTGAGGCTGCGAATCCGGAAAGAGCCCTACGAGGCAAAGAAAAAAGGATAAGGACATGCTATCGGAAAATGTAAGCTTATAAGCGAAAACCGGAAAAGAAAAGAGAAAAACTTACGGAAGGCAAGCGCATCAGTTTGCATGACTAGTTGGTCATACTCCTTTTGCTCTGCCTCTAGGCGGGCGACCCGATCCTCGGCTGTTTGCCGCGCCTTGGCCCCCTCTTCCAGCTCGGTCCGCAGCATCACGGTGGAGTTGTTGGCATCCTCCAGGGCGTCGTTCAGCTTAGCCTCAGCGGCAGCTTGGGCAGCCTTCATCTCCTCGTTGTGCTTAAGCCCAAGTTGGATGAGCTGGTCCTTCAGCCCCCTGGAAACGAGTTTCTGGGCGTCCAGAGCCTCGCGATGCTCCAGGATAAGCTGCTCCTTCTCACCTAGAATCCGGGAAGGAAATCTTAGCAAAACCATAGTTGATGCAACGCCGAAAAGCAAGTTAACCGAAGAAGAAAAACTACCTTGGAGTGTGGCGAGCTGAGTCTTGAGGGCTTCGAGGGAAGCTTCCGGGATGGCTATCATGCAAAAGATTATAAGTACTAGAAGAGAAAAGTTGCCGGTAAGAAGATGCCGGAGGCAGGAAAACTCACCTTGGCATTTGCTATGCGCCTCAGAGAGGTCCCGATGCTCCCACAGAAGCTCCTCGAAGAGGCGCTTCCGGGCGTCCGCCGTGCTCTGTTCAAAGGAAAATACTTATGAGAAAGGTGCCGGTTTCGAAAATCTTAGAGGAAGTTTCGCGCTCAGAGCTGCGCTCTAAACCCAAAACTCGGGGACTGGGAGGATATATGTAAATCCGGAAAGAATAAAACCGGCATCAATAGAAAAGTTGCAAAAAGTTTAGTGAAACTTACCACCACGTTGTTGGTGGCGTCATGCCATGCATTGTCGAATTCCTTCACTGCGCGCCGAAGCCGCATGAAGTGCTCTTCCGTGCACCGGGGGCCGGCGGGGTCGAGGGCAGGAAGTCGGTCCTTCCCCAGGCCGCGAGTAGCCGCGGACACATCTGCCCGATTCCACTTTTCAGCGTAATCAAGCAAATGCCCCAACTCACGGCCATCACGCTTCAGCTTCGTGATCCGGCCTAGCAAGCCGGTAGCTTTTTCTCCAGCCACGGCAGCGGCGGGGCCGACGTGCAGCACCATGGACTGCGGACCGGCGGCTGAAGTGCCGGAAGCCGTGGCCTTCCCCTTGAAAGGTTCCGACACACGGAGCTTGGCGCCTTCTGGCGGCGGCGTCGGCTTAGCCGCAGAGGGTCCTTGGCTTGGCGGCGGCGTTGGCGTGGCCCTAGTTGGCTCAAGAATAGGAGCTTCTGGCGGCGGTGTAGAGCTTGCCGGCGTGGAAGTGTCCGGCACGGACTTGGCGGGGGAAGAATTCGAGTTCTTCTTCTTTCTTTTCGGGGCGGAAGGAACCAGAGGTTCCGCCCGCTCGGCAGCTTCAGTATCGGCGCCGATGTTGCTGGCGCCGGTATCTTGCGTGTTTGGAGGGGAAACGAGGTCCTCCTCCGCGCGGTGATCGGGAGGTGTAGGGGCCGCGCGCCCCGCACTTGGAGTGCCTCCCAGAGGGGAGGCAGAAGGGTTGCCGGTACCAGGAGGTACCGGGCTTGAACGAGGAGGAGATGAGGTCCTGGCTGTTCCCTCAGAGCTCTCCGGCTTCGTGCCGGTAGCGCCCTTGGAGAGCGTGAGCGCAGGGCTGAAAAAGAAAAAGAGAAAAGATAAGAAAAAACAACCAGAAGGAAAGTTTGTAAAACCAAGCAAACAGAAAAACAAAAACTCACCCGGAAGAGACCGGCATCGTTTTCCCTTTGTAGCGCCACTTGCCTACTTCCTTCCCTCCAAGGACTTCCGTCCGGGGGCATTTGGTGGGAGGGGCCTGGCTTGAACCGGCATCTGGTGTCGGGGCCTTGTTCTTCCTGCCCTGGGAGGCGAGCTTCTCCAGAAACTCGTGGCCAACCTCGGCCTGCAGGGGAGCCACATGCTCGTGAACCTGTGGTTGGGGGCCAGTTGAGGGAGCATCTACAGAAGGAAAATAACAATAAAGCGTGAGAGACAGGAAGAGAAAACTACCTCAAACACAGTGAGATCATCACTGGAACCGGGAGCCTCAGACGAGAAGTTACCGGGGCGCGAGGTGTGGGTGCGACCCATTTTGAGGTCGGTCCAATGAACAAAAGGGTCAGGGTCCACCTTGTCTAGAGGCCGTTTCCGGCAAGGGCCTCGCTGATCCGCAGTGATGCGAGGGAAGCGCTGCTTAGCCTGAAAAGAAACAAAAACACAATTAGCCACAACACAACAGTTACCGGTACAGCAACCCGGGTTGCGCAATCTCTTACTTCTTCGGTCGGAGGGTTGGTGGAGCTGAGAGGCAGGAAGCCCCACTCCCAGTCCATCGGCATGGCAGTCTGGCAGATCTGCCTTGCCTTAAGAACTACGTCCTCTTTGCTCAGAGGGAGGCCGGTGATCTTGGTGGGATCGCCAGGGCCATACATCTCGCTTATCTTGTGAGCCCGGCGCTTGAGGGGAAGCACCCGGCGGGAGATGAAAGTGCGGATGATATCGTCAGAGAAAATGTTTGTTTCTTTCATCAGCTTCTCCATGAAGCGCACAACCCGGTTCGTCTCAATGTGATTCGTCCCAGGAAAGAAGCGCCAGTTGACCTTTGTGGGTGGCGCCGGGTTGAAAGCCGGCAGATTAATGAGATCTGGGGCGCCGGTGTTCTTCACGTAGAAGAAGGTCCCTTGCCATAACCGGCATGATTCGAGACCAGAAAACTTAAAAAAGGGGCTCCCTTGACGGGAGCCAATGATGCAAGACCCGCATTGAACGGGGGGTTTGGGCTTAGGAATTTCTTTGCCCTAAACGGAATTAATCCGAAGGGAGAAGAAGCGAGCGAAAGTCTCGCGAGTGGGACGGACGCCGATGTATCCCTCCATGAAAGTAGCATAACAAGAAAGATAAAAAACGGCATTGCTGGGAAGGTGGTGAGACTGAAGTTGGTAAAAATCCAAGAATTGGCGGAAGAATTCAGAGGCAGGGAGGCCGAAGCCGCGCTCGAAGTGAGTGAGGAAGACAACGAACTCACCGGGTTCTAGTACCGGCTCGATCTTGTCGCCTGGAAGCCGGCAGGATACTCCTTCTGGTATCCTTCTAGACCGGTATAGCCAGTCGATCTCGTGTTGGGTCACATCGGAGCCTTTCCAGGCCCCGCGGGTGACGCCGGATAAATCTACTCTGGAGGCTTGGCCAGAGCTGCCGGCCTCTTGACCTATACCGGTTTCGGTTTCCATCCGGGCAATTTCGGCTGAGAGTCCGTCGGAGGATTCACTCTGATGGTTGCTGGAGGAGGATTCGGAAAGAAGATCCTCGCTAGACATACGAGTTTGAGAGATGCCGGATTCTACTGAAAAACAGGTTTCCCAAGATCTACCCTTGCGCGAAGATCTACGAGTAAGAGAAAAAAGCAAAAGAAAAGGGGAAGTAAATACCCTACCGGCCCAAGATGTGGAAAGCAAAGAAGAGAGAGGTAAATGCGTTTCGAGCCTAACCTGAGGCGGCGGAGGCGCTTAGGGAGAAGGTCGCCGGAGCAGCGGGAAGCTCGTGAGCGCCGACGGAGGCTGGCGACGGCGAAGGGTGAAAACCACCGAGGAAAGCTCGAAGCAGCGGCGGCGAAGAAGCGCCGGTGGATCTCTCCGCGACGAAGATCTTCGGCGCAGCGTGAGCGACGGCGCGAGTTCGTCGGAAGCAGGGCTCTGGTGGCGACCGGCGGCGACGAGGTTGCACGAGGCGAAGAGCTCGAAGCACTGGGAAGTAGGCGAATGCGGGGAAAGAGACGAAGTGGAACCGCACTCCCCCTTTATAGGAGAAGGAGTTAATGGGCCGGCAACCGCTGGGCCGCGACGGTTCGGTTCGTGGGCTGCCACGTGGCGCGATGATACACGCGCGGAAAATAACATGCCACAGGGAGGCCACACGGATCCGGAACGGCAGCAGGGATCCGGTGCGACGCCATAAATGCAGGCGCAGAAGCCGAAGGGAAGTGACCCCTGACACTGGCGCGTCAGATACAGTGCGCATGTCTCTGACAGGCACTGTACCCGAGAAATTCTGGACTTCACCGAGGAGGAGTTTAATGTCACAAGATACCGGAAAAATCCGGAAGGTAACAGAAACAAGCTAAGGCAAAGAGGCCGGCAACTTCGAACAGGGTGCCGGAAAGATCAAACCGGTACCTTGTGAAATAGGAACCTGGCATTCCCGTCGCCCACCGGACTATACCAGCTTCGGGGACTAATGTTGGGGGGATGACCCCTGGTATGCCAAAGGCATGCCAAACCGGATGGTTTGAGCCATCAAGATACCGGTTTGATATTCATTCCGGAGAGCAAAGTTAAGCGTTTGACTAAGTAAGTCTATACCGGTATCCCCAAAGAGAGGTATACCGGTATGGGCTAAGAAGATACCGGAATGCCGGTAAGAGGTGCACTGTAGCACGTCGGCAGGACTGGTCAAAGATTCTCTCAAGAACTAGAGGACAAGGATGACCTAAGCAAAGTAACTTCAAACGAAGCCCTGGCGCCAAAGAGGAAGGTGACGCCAAAAGCAACCGGAAGACGTCAGCCTCCCCGATTAAAGAAGATACCGGCGTCACCTATGATTAAAGTAGCTTTGTAAAGTAGCTTGTCTATTCAAAGATGCCATTAGGGTTTCTTCCCCTGTAAGCCACCCTCTCCCCTATATAAGGAGAGGGGGCACACTCCCATCGCGGGTACGTAGAGTTCATAAGCTACCTTGTATCCAAAAACCTGTATTCTGTTGAAATCAATGAAGAGAAAGATCTAGAGCAGAGTTCTTCCTTGTGTCTTTTTTCTTCTACCTCTGGCTTAGGCCAAGTTCTTGAGGAAAGCACCTGGAAGTTCATCCAATCTAATCCAAAAACCCTCCCCCGAATCCTCTAGCGTCCAACTCGGCCCCAACTTAAGCCATCCCATGGCATCTGTCTGTTCACCACGACGACACCATAAGAGCGAGATTTTCTGTTTTGGTAGAGCTAAGGACGAAGAGGAACAATATAAACAGTTGTTTGGCTGTGAATCTGGCTCTTTGCCGTTTAGGTATTTGGGTATACCAATTCATTACAGAAAACTCAAAAACTCTGAATGGAATCCTATTGAAAGTCGTTTTGAAGGAAAACTTGGATGCTGGGCTGGAAAGATGTTATCATATGGGGATCTTCTTGGATTGATTAACTCTGTTCTCACTAGTTTACCTATGTTTATGTTATCATTTTTCGACATACCTAAAGGGGTTAGGAAGAGATTAGATTTCTTCCGATTACGCTTCTTCTGGCAATGCGAGAAAAATAAAAAGAAATATCGGCTAACTAATTGGAACATGATTTGCAGAACCAAAGACCAAGGTAGTCTTGGAGTTGAAGTGCTGGAGATAAAAAAAATGTTTGTCTTCTTAGCAAATGGTTATATAAACTCCTTTCCGAAGAAGGATTATGGCAGCAATTATTAAAAAAACAAATATCTATCGCAAAAAACCTTGGCTTGAAGTCGAAACTAAGCCATCTGATTCACCTTTCTGGAAAGGATTAATGAAAGTTAAAAGGGATTTTTTTTAGTAGGGGAGTTTTAAATTTGGCACGGGAGAAGGAGTTCGTTTCTGGGAAGATACATGGCTAGGTGAGCAAACACTTGCATCTCAATACCAACAGCTTTATAACATAGTCCATCATAAGCATGATACCGTGGCAACTGTTATGAGTTCGACTCCGTTAAATATTGATTTTCGGAGGCAGCTTAGGGGTAACAAATGGGATCAGTGGATACATCTATGTAAAAGGCTAATGGAAATAAATCTCAATGATGAACAAGACAAGTTTGTTTGGGGGCTCTGATACGTCCAATTTGCATCACTATTTTATATCATAATTTGCTGTTATTCATTGATATATTTCATATTTGTACATAATGCTTATGTTATTTCATCTATTTTGCATGTTTCATAATTATTTGGGGATCGCGCACCGGAGCCAGGATTCTGCTGGAAAAAGCACCGTCAGAACGCAATATTTCGGAAGATCAACAGTTGAAGGAAATTATACGAAAATTCCTATTTTTCCAGATGACGAAGGGAGCCAGAAGGGGGAGCTAAGGAGGGCCGCCATGGGCCCCCCTCACAGGCCGGTGCGGGCCCTGCCCTGGCCGCGCCGCGCTATGAGGAGGGGGCCCACAGCCCCCTCTCGCCTCCTTTTCTTCGCACACGCCTTCGTCCCGAAAACCTAAGCCAGAGGGGTACGTCGAACAGAGCCACAGCCGCCTCTGTGGGGCGGAGAACACCAGAGAGAAAAGAGCTCTCCGGCGGGCAGGAATCCGCCGGGGAAATTCCCTCCTGGAGGGGGAAATCGACGCCATCGTCACCGTCATCGAGCTGGACATCATCTCCATCACCATCACCATCATCTTCATCATCATCACCGCCATCTCCACCGCTGCATCTCGTCACCGCTGTAACAATTTGGGTTTGATCTTGATTGTTTGATAGGGGAAACTCTCCCGGTGTTGATTTCTACTTGTTATTGATGCTATTGAGTGAAACCGTTGAACCAAGGTTTATGTTCAGATTGTTATTCATTATCATATCACCTCTGATCATGTTCCATATGATGTCTCGTGAGTAGTTCGTTTAGTTCTTGAGGACATGGGTGAAGTCTAAATGTTAGTAGTGAATTATGGTTGAGTAGTATTCAATGTTATGATATTTAAGTTGTGGTGTCATTCTTCTAGTGGTGTCGTGTGAACGTCGACTACACGACACTTCACCTTTATGGGCCTAGGGGAATGCATCGTGTACTCGTTTGCCAATTGCGGGGTTGCCGGAGTGACAGAAACCTGAGCCCCCGTTGGTATATCGATGCAGGAGGGATCGCAGGATCTCAGAGTTTAAGGCTGTGGTTAGATTTATCTTAATTACTTTCTTGTAGTTGCGGATGCTTGCAAGGGGTATAATCACAAGTATGTATTAGTCCTAGGAAGGGCAGTACATTAGCATAGGTTCACCCACACAACACTTATCAAAACAATGAAGATTAATTAGCCGTATGTAGCGAAAGCACTAGAGTAAAATCCCGTGTGTCCTCAAGAACATTTGGTCATTATAAGTAAACAAACCGGCTTGTCCTTTGTGCTAAAAAGGATTGGGCCACTCACTGCAATTGTTACTCTCGCACTTTACTTACTCGTACTTTATTCATCTGTTACATTAAAACCCCCTGAATACTTGTCTGTGAGCATTTACAGTGAATCCTTCATCGAAACTGCTTGTCAACACCTTCTGCTCCTCGTTGGGATCGACATTCTTACTTATCGAAGATACTACGATACACCCCCTATACTTGTGGGTCATCAAGACTATTTTCTGGCGCCGTTGCCTGGGAGTGAAGCGCTATTGGTAAGTGGAATTGGTAAGGAAAACCTTTACTGCTTGTGCTGATTTTATTTCTGCCTGCTGCTATAAGTCATTATGGAGAGATCTTCTCTTCAATTTTTATTTGGGAAATCTACTACTACTGCAACGGTAGTGGATGAGGCGCCAGGTGAGGAAGTAATACCATATAAAATACCTATGAAAATTATTGAACGTGTTATGGATAACCGCTATGAAGGGGATGGAACTGTCCATCCTGGTGATCATTTACTGTTTTTACATGAATTATGCGGGTTATTCAAATGTGCAGGTATTGCTATGGATGAAGTTAGAAAGAAACTATTCTCTATATCGCTGTCTGGTAAAGCAGCCGTGACCGGTATAAATTGCTGAAGAATAGGGATTCTATTGATTGGGAGGACATTGTGCCTTTATTTTATTCCAAATTCTATCCTCCAAGTGAAATTCACAAAGATCGGAACCGCATATATAATTTCTGGCCTCATGATGGAGAAAGCATTGCCCAAGCATGGGGGAGACTGAAGTCTTTAATGCTCAAATGCCCCATTCATGAGCTTCCTGGTAATGTTATTATTGATAATTTCTATGCAAGACTTTCTTTTCAAGACAAGACCTTGCTGGATACTTCTTGTTCTGGATCATTTACACGCAACAAAGAAGAGTTTAAAAGGGACCTTCTTGATCGGATCCAGGAGAATACTGAAGGATGGGAGAACGACAAAGATAGAGAGTCAGGTATAAATTATGATTACAAATGCATTGAAGCTTTTATGGATACTGATAAATTTCGTAATATTAGTGCTACTTATGGTCTTGATTCTCAAGTCGTTGCAAATCTTTATAAAGCTTTTGCCTCTCATTATGAATTGCCTAAGAAGAATTTTGATAAGTATCATGAACCGTATAAAGATAAAATTGATTCATCTATAAACAAATGTGTTGTAATAGAAACTGTTGATCATGTTATTCCTGAAGCTTATATTGAAAAAACTCCTTTCCCTGCTAAAATGAAGGAGTACTCTGTTATAAATAGTGCGGTTCATAAAAGTGAAAAGAAACCTATAGAACCTGAAGAACAAATAAAAGTTGAACCTGCTATTGCAATTGTTAAAGATCTTGTGACTGAAAATGTGGAGGATGGTCATATTATTTTCTGTGAATATGCCTCTAATATTGTTTCGCATCCTAATAAGTCTAGGAAAGCTAGTGTTCCTATGCTATCTGTTAGAATTGGTGATCATTGTTATTATGGTTTATGTGATATTGGTGCAACTTTAGTGCTATTCCTTATGAGATTTACACGGAGATCATGCATGAAATTGGTTCTTGTGAGCTTGAAGATATTGATGTGGTTATTCGGCTGGCTAATAGAGAAACTATCTCTCCAATTGGTATTGTTCGAGATGTGGAAGTGCTATGTGGTAAGATTAAATATCCTGCTGACTTTTTGGTACTTGGTTCTGCTGTTAGTAAATATTGTCCTATCATTTTTGGTAGACCTTTTCTAAATACTTGTGGAGCTATTATAGATTGTAAGAAAGAGAAAATTTTGACTAAATTTGCTGGTGAATCTTATGAGTTTAACTTCTCTAAATTTACCAAAACTCCTTATAAAGCTGATTTGCCTAATAGTGATTTTAAAGTTGAACAGTGTGCATCTATTGCTCTTGCTCCTAATAATCCTTTGCAGCAACATTTGGAGAATAGTGAGAGTGAAGTCTTTAGGGAAGAAAGAAATGAGCTTGATGAAATTTTCCTTCGTCAACCTATTCTTAAGCATGATTTACCGGTGGAAGATCTGGGTACAACACCACCACCAAAGGAAGATCC
Organism: Lolium perenne; assembly: GCF_019359855.2. Classification (NCBI taxonomy): domain Eukaryota; kingdom Viridiplantae; phylum Streptophyta; class Magnoliopsida; order Poales; family Poaceae; genus Lolium; species Lolium perenne. Next base: position 22,295,778 of record NC_067244.2, on the reverse strand, counting down.
TGTCTTTGATTTAAAACCATTGCCTGATAATCTTAAATATGCTCATATTGATGATAAGAAAATATATCATGTTATTATTAGTTCTAAGCTTTTAGTTTGAAGAAGAAAGGTTATTGGAAATATCAAGAAACACCGAGGTGCTATTGGCTACACTCTTGATGACTTGAAGGGGATTTCTCCCTCTATTTGCCAACACGCCATTAACATGGAAGATGATGCGAAGCCTGTTGTTGAACCTCAGCGTCGTCTAATTCCTAAGATGAAGGATGTGGTAAGAAATGAGGTATTAAGACTCCTTGAAGCTGGTATTATATATCCTATTGCTGATAGTAGATGGGTTAGTCATGTGCATTGTGTTCCTAAGAAAGGAGGAATGACTGTTGTGCCTAATGATAATGATGAGCTCATACCTCAAAGAGTAGTTGTAGGGTATAGAATGTGCATTGATTTTCGAAAAGTTAATAAAGTTACTAAGAAAGATCATTACCCATTACCCTTTATTGATCAAATGTTAGAAAGGTTGTCTAAAAATACTCATTTTTGCTTTCTTGATGGTTATTCTGGGTTTTCACAAATTGTCATTAAAACTAAAGATCAAGAGAAAACCACTTTCACTTGTCCCTATGGAACTTATGCTTATAGACGTATGCCTTTTGGTTTATGTAATGCTCCTGCTACTTTTCAAAGATGCATGTCTGCTATTTTTCATGGCTTTTGTGAGAGCATTGTAGAGGTATTCATGGACGATTTTTCCGTCTACGGAAATTCTTTTGATAATTGCTTATGAACCTTGATAAAGTTTTGCAGAGATGCGAAGAAACTAACCTTGTTCTTAATTGGGAGAAATGCCACTTTATGGTTAATGAAGGAATTGTATTGGGACATAAAATTTCCGAGAGAGGTATTGAAGTTGATAGAGCTAAAGTTGAAGCAATTGAGAAGATGCCCTATCCGAGGGATGTTAAAGGTATTCGAAGTGTTCTTGGTCATGCTGGGTTTTATAGGAGATTTATTAAAGATTTCTCCAAAATTTCAAAGCCTCTTACTAATCTTCTTCAAAAAGATGTACCTTTTTTTTTTGATGATGATTGTAAGGAAGCTTTTGAAACTCTAAAGAAAGCCTTAACAACTGCCCCTATAGTTGAACCTCCTGATTGGAACTTACCATTTGAAATTATGTGTGATGCTAGTGATTTTCTTTGTAGGCGCTGTTCTTGGACAGCGAGTAGATAAAAAACTGAATGTTATTCATTATGCTAGTAAAACTCTTGATGCTGCTCAAAGAAATTATGCTACTACTGAAAAAGAATTGTTAGCCGTAGTCTTTGCTTGTGATAAATTTAGATCTTATATCGTTGATTCAAAAGTTACTATTCATACTGATCATGCTGCAATTAGATACCTTATGACAAAGAAAGATGCTAAGCCGAGGCTTATTAGATGGGTACTTCTTTTGCAAGAATTTGATTTACATATTGTAGATAGGAAAGGTGCTGATAATCCTGTTGCTGATAATTTGTCTAGATTGGAAAATATTGCTTATGATCCTGCTCTCAATAATGATAGTTTTCCAAATGAACAATTGGCTGTAATAAAGGTGAGTTCGCGAGACAGTCCTTGGTATGCTGATTATGCTAACTTTATTGTTTCCAAGTACTTGCCTCCAACCTTTTCAGCTCAGCAAAGGAGGAAATTCTTTTATGACTTGAGGCATTATTTTTTGGATGACCCACACTTATATAAAGAAGGAGTGGATGGTATTATGCGAAGATGTGTTCCTGAATATGTACAACAAGAGATATTGAGTAAATGTCATGGTAGTGCTTATGGAGGACATCACGCCGGAGATAGAACCGCACAAAAGGTTCTACAATCAGGATTTTATTGGCCAACTCTCTTCAAAGATGCAAGGAAGTTTATTTATCTTGTGATGAATGTCAAAGGGTTGGTAATATCTCCAGGCGCAATGAAATGCCTATGAATTATACTCTTGTTATTGAACCATTCGATTGTTGGGGATTTGACTTCATGGGTCCTTTCCCTTCTTCAGAAGGTAACACTCATATACTTGTCGCTGTTGATTATGTTACTAAATGGGTAGAAGCTATACCCACAAAAAGTGCAGATGGTGAGACTTCTTTAAAAATGCTTTTAGATATTATTTTTCCTAGATTTGGAGTACCTAGATATATTATGACTGATGGAGGTTCTCATTTTATTCATGGAGGTTTTGGAAAAACTCTTGCTAAGTATGGTATTAATCATAGAATTGCTTCCGCTTATCACCCTCAAACTAGCGGGCAAGTAGAATTATCAAATAGAGAGATTAAATCTATTTTGGGAAAGACTGTTAATAAATCTAGAAAGAATTGGGCTATTAAATTGAAGGATGCACTATGGGCTTATAGAACTGCTTATAAAAACCCCATGGGAATGTCACCTTATAAAATGGTTTATGGAAAAGCTTGTCATTTACCTTTAGAACTAGAGCACAAAGCTTATTGGGCTGTTAGAGAACTAAACAAAGATCCTAAACTAGCCGGTGATAAGAGGTTGTTGCAATTAAGTTCTCTAGATGAATGGAGAAGTGAAGCATATGAAAATGCTAAACTCTTTAAAGAGAAAGTTAAGAAATGGCATGATAGAAGGATTATCAAAAGAGAGTTTAATATTGGGGATAAAGTCCTATTGTATCGGTCTCGTCTCAGATTCTTTGCAGGGAAATTACTCTCGAAATGGGAAGGACCATATGTCATTGATGAGGTTTATCGGTCAGGAGCAATTAAAATTAGTTCTCTCCAAGGCAATGCCACGCAAGTGGTGAATGGACAAAGACTCAAGCATTATATCTCACGTGATTCTTATAATGTAGATGTAGATGTTATTCGAGTGGAAACACCGGAGGCTTTCATTAAAGGTCAAATTGACAGTCCGCCAGAACCCGACTTTGAATAGGTAACAGTAAAGGTAATAAAAAGTTCGCGATTTACTTTTCTAACAATGTTTTTGCTGTTTTTGGAAAATATGAAAAATTACGAGATCGAAACGGAGTGGAGGAGACGCACGAGGGCGTGCCCCCATAGGCCGGCGCGGGCCCCAGCCTGGCCGCGCCGCCCTATGAGGACACCGCCTCGTTGTCCCTCTCCGACTCTTGTTCGATCTGTTACTTTCCTTCTGTCGTAAAAATTACTGCTATATAATCCCCCGGACCCCTGGAGGTCCGTATATCGTTTTCTCGACGTGTTTTGTTTCGAGCTGTTTTCTGCCAGGATCTGCTTCGGATCTAGAGCCGCCATGTCTTCGTCGGGAACTCCGAAGGACAGTTTCTTTGAGGACGTCGTTAACCCGTACATGAACGAGCTGAAGATGCACCCCAAGGAATTGATGCTTGTAGATGGAAAGTTGCAGATCAAAGATGTCCAGGGCCCTAAAGGAGAAGGAAGCTTGGAAGACAGGGTGGAAAAACTAGAACAGGAGGTCTTCAACTACAAGAAGATGGCTGAGCGTGAAGTGGACATCTTCCACAAGATTGTGTCTGAACTTATTGATGGACACAAGAAGGAGACTGCAAAGTTGTGGGACGATATCTTCTCGCTTCACGACACCGCCAACAAACTCCAAGCTCAACTCTATGATGTTCAGAATCAAAACTGTGAGTATGAAAACAGGTTTAAGCACATAAGTTACGCTGCTAGTTTCAGGATTCCGGAGACCAAGATGTCTTTTGTTGATGGAGAACCTCTTCCTTGGAAGTCTGATGATGGCAAGGATTCACCACCATCACCGAAGGAGTAATTCATCATCGGTATTGGCATCCCCTTGGTTTGTTCCAAGCTTGGGGGAGTGCCGCGGTATCACATCATCACTATCTTTTACTTTTTATTATCAAGTAGTGTCATATCATGAGTAGGGAAGTTATTATATAAGATGGATTGCAGTGTGGAAGTATCTCTCCTTTAGTTGGTTGTCAATGTATCCCTTGGTGTGAGTTATCATTATGAAATATTAATGAGAAGTCTTATCATTTACATATTGCACATCTTATTTTAGTTTGCAATTTCTAGTATATGATTGATCTTGATTTTAGTATTGGTACCACTTTGGGAGCATTGAGTAAATCTATTTGGTTTTGGCAAACTTAGCATTGGTCAATAGCAACAACACCTTGAGGTTTAAGTAGAAAAGAGAAATACATATAGTTGTTTCATTGTCTTCCTTTCTTGTTAGCTCATAGCTTATTATTCTGAAGTTAAAATTGTTTGTGCTAGCAAGAAAGATGGATGATTATGTCTATCACATGTATATTTGTTTGTTTCCCTCAACTCCTATGCTTGCTAATTAACCTTGCTAGCCAAAGACCTGTACTGAGAGGGAATGCTTCTCGTGCATCCAAACCTTTAAACCAAAACCCATGCCATGTGTGTCCACTATAACTACCTATTATGTGGTATTTCCTGCCACTCCAAGTAAATACTTCATGTGCTACCTTTAAACAATTCAAAACTTTATTACTCCTTATTTGTGTCAATGTTCTATAGCTCATGAGGAAGTATGTGGTGTTTATCTTTCAATCTTGTTGGGCAACTTTCACCAATGGACTAGTGGCTTCATCCACTTATCCAATAACTTTGCAAAAAGAGCTGGCAATGGGATTCCCAGTCCCAAACTAATTAACCAAAATAGACACTCCTCCATGGTATGTGATTGTTGGACGGCACCCGAAGGATTCGGTTAGCCATGGCTTGAGAAAGCAAAGGTTGGGAGGAGTGTCATCTAAAATAAAACTAAAATAAAAAGACACTCCTTCATGGTATGAGATTGTTGGCAGGCACCCGATGATTCGGTTAGCCATGGTTTGTGAAAGCAAAGGTTGGAAGGAGTGTCAACCAAAAATAAAACTTTATGGGAGCCGCTCTTTGAGAGTTTGTCTGGCAAGGGGGTTAGAGTACCCGCTACCAGTCGTTGACAACAACAAACACCCCTCAAAACTTTACTTTTATGCTCTCTATATGATTTCAAAACTTGAAAAGCTCTAGCACATTATTTAATCCCTGCTTCCCTCTGCGAAGGGCCTATCTTTTACTTTATGTTGAGTCAGTACACCTATTTCCCTCCATCTCAAGCAAGCATTTGAGTTGTTGTGATCGAACCATTATATTGTGATTTGCTTCATCATGTTTTTACTCTTCCTTGTTTAGTACAAGTTTTATCTGAATGAATATAGCTTTGCAAGTTATCAATGATCATTATGATTGAGTATGCAAGTTTACCATAAGCTTTAACATAAGAGCGCTGCTCAATAGATGAGTATAATCATTGCTAATCGTTCTCTGACCAAGAACGAAGTTTGCCATCACCAACTATGATTTCTTATGCACCTTTATTTGTGATTACCTTATACTTGTTTCAAGTTGATTTATATGAGGAAGTTGTTTACTAGAATGTCTTGTGTGAATGAATATGATGCATCTCGTCCGTATTTTATTTATCGACTCTTCACTCCATAAACATGTGGTCCTGTTTACCGAGTTCAGTTTCGCTTGGGGACAAGCGAAGTCTAAGCTTGGGGGGAGTTGATACGTCCAATTTGCATCACTATTTTATATCATAATTTGCTGTTATTCATTGATATAGTTCATATTTGTACATAATTATTATGTTATTTCATCTATTTTGTATGTTTCCTGATTATTTGGGGATCGCGCACCGGAGCCAGGATTCTGCTGGAAAAAGCACCGTCAGAACGCAATATTTCGGAAGATCAACAGTTGAAGGAAATTATACGAAAATTCCTATTTTTCCAGATGACGAAGGGAGCCAGAAGGGGGAGCTAAGGAGGGCCGCCATGGGCCCCCCTCACAGGTCGGCGCGGGCCCTGCCCTGGCCGCGCCGCCCTATGAGGAGGGGGCCCACAGCCCCCTCTCGCCTCCTTTTCTTCGCACACGCCTTCACCCCGAAAACCTAAGCCAGAGGGGTACGTCGAACAGAGCCACAGCCGCCTCCGCGGGGCGGAGAACACCAGAGAGAAAAGAGCTCTCCGGCGGGCAGGAATCCGCCGGGGAAATTCCCTCCCGGAGGGGGAAATCGACGACATCGTCACCGTCATCGAGCTGGACATCATCTCCATCACCATCACCATCATCTTCATCATCATCACCGCCATCTCCACCGCTGCATCTCGTCACCGCTGTAACAATTTGGGTTTGATCTTGATTGTTTGATAGGGGAAACTCTCCCGGTGTTGATTTCTACTTGTTATTGATGCTATTGAGTGAAACCGTTGAACCAAGGTTTATGTTCAGATTGTTATTCATTATCATATCACCTCTGATCATGTTCCATATGATGTCTCGTGAGTAGTTCGTTTAGTTCTTGAGAACATGGGTGAAGTCTAAATGTTAGTAGTGAATTATGGTTGAGTAGTATTCAATGTTATGATATTTAAGTTGTGGTGTCATTCTTCTTGTGGTGTCGTGTGAACGTCGACTACACGACACTTCACCTTTATGGGACTAGGAGAATGCATCTTGTACTCGTTTGCCAATTGCGGGGTTGCCGGAGTGACAGAAACCTGAGCCCCCGTTGGTATATCGATGCAGGAGGGATCGCAGGATCTCAGAGTTTAAGGTTGTGGTTAGATTTATCTTAATTACTTTCTTGTAGTTGCGGATGCTTGCAAGGGGTATAATCACAAGTATGTATTAGTCCTAGGAAGGGCAGTACATTAGCATAGGTTCACCCACACAACACTTATCAAAACAATGAAGATTAATTAGCCGTATGTAGCGAAAACACTAGAGTAAAATCCCGTGTGTCCTCAAGAACGTTTGGTCATTATAAGTAAACAAACCGGCTTGTCCTTTGTGCTAAAAAGGATTGGGCCACTCGCTGCAATTGTTACTCTCGCACTTTACTTACTCGTACTTTATTCATCTGTTACATTAAAACCCCCTGAATACTTGTCTGTGAGCATTTACAGTGAATCCTTCATCGAAACTGCTTGTCAACACCTTCTGCTCCTCGTTAGGATCGACATTTTTAATTATCGAAGATACTACGATACACCCCCTATACTTGTGGGTCATCAGGCTCACATCATCAGGGAACTTTTCAGTCAAGTCTATGTATTCTGATATGCTAGATGGCCATACTAGATATCTCCGTAAATATTTATGAAAACTTAAAATACCACTTAAAATTAAGATCTTCATGTGGTTCCTTAGAAAAAAAGTACATTTAACTCGCGATAACCTTGCAAAACGGAATTAGAATAGAAATACAAAATGTTGCTTCTGTGACACTGAGAAATCAGTTGAACATTTATTTATTTTATGTAATTTTGCTAGACTTGTGTGACGAGTAGCGTTTACTGCATACAATATTCCACCTCCACCCATATCACAAATATGTTTGGGAATTGGCTTAATGGAGCGGATAAAACAGATAAAGCTAGGATTCGCATTAGTGTTTCGGATTTATGTTGGTCCATATGGGAATTGCAGGAATTATATTATTTTTAACAAAAAAGATTCTACTATTTTTTTGCAGGTTATTCACACTATGGTCCACTGGATCCAGCTTTGGCGCTTCATACTCCCGAAGGACCAGCGAAAGTGCATGGTTTCTGGATGCAACCGTCTTCAAATGGTTGCCCAGGATATTTTCTACCAGGCTACTTGGCGGTCTATTAAGAGATTGGAAGATGCTTAGACTGCTTAGCATGCTTCTTATTTTTAGATGGTTGATTTTTTGTAGCGACCCTCGTTGATCCATGAACTGTAACACTCCTGAATATTCACTCTTTTTAATAAAAGGACGTGTGCATCAACCGATGCAAGAGGCCTGGGATATACCCATTTCGAAAAAAAATGTAAAAATCTATGCGTGTAGTCTTTGTTTTTCGTATGAAGTTATTTTTGCGCTAAAACAAGCATAAATTGTTCATATGGAATCCTTTCGACATATGACCAATCCAATTGTTCACAAGAAACACGTGTATCTAAATGTATCCACCAAAAATTAAGGTAGGACAGCTGCCATACCTTGCCCTAAGGGGAGCTTCGCGCCTGTATTGTCTTGCTTATTTAGCACGACTAGGCAAGGCCGGAGGCACCCAACGAAGGGTGGAACGTCTGGCGCAGCGTGGCGTGGATTTGGATGTGCATGCCATCTATATAAGGCGTCGACGAGGACGATTGACGTCGATGTGGCCAGGTGAATTGACCGGTTGCATGTGAGTTGCCACTGTGGCGGGGAAGGACGGAGGCGGAACTTCATTGTTGATGGTGCGCCGCTGCTCCTCCTCGGGGTGGTCCATTGACCGGAGGCGGCTGGGCATCATCGGTTGTAACAGCCCATCGCCGCCGTAGGCAAACTAGGTGGACGCTCGAAAGTCGACAGCAGCGGCCGCCGTCGCGGCCATGACGAATTGATGATACCTTAGGGCTTCCCAGTTCAGGACCATGGGGTTTTCAAATTAGGGACCTCTCATGTAGTACACCGCGCTTCCACTTCTTTTCCTTTTTAGCAAAGAGTGTATATTAATATCGCGAAGATTCCAATTACACCTAGCTTCTATAACAATGTATTGCCCTAGCGGCACTACAGAAGCACCTAGACAAAAAAAAAAGAAAAAATAATTATAAAAAGAACCTAAGAAAATACTTAAAGGAATATAAGGGGTATTTTAGGTCTCTCAAAACTTATCAAAATATTCTTTGGTACATGAACTACAAGATATAAATTTTCCTTCATCGAGTGTTAAAACGATCTACATCTGGCCATTGTCCCCATTGGAAGCGATTTATTTATGGCATAGCAGGACTTTTTCAGCCCTAGAAAAACCAACTTAATTGTTTTAACAAAATAATAGATAGAGGGAATTAAGATATAGAGGGAAAAGACCTTACAGAAGAAGACACCCGCCGCCTCTCGAAAACCCTAGCCCGCCTCCACTTCAGCCTCTTCCATAAATCGGTTCCCCCTCCTCTGGTCGGCTTCGCCGGCGTGGGGAGGAGTGGAGAATCCGATCTATGCGTGGAGTTTCCAATAAAAGTGTTTTCAATAGATTATGTTAGGGTTTTGGTAGTCGTCTTCTTGTTGGTTTCTCCTCAATGGAGATGGTATCGTCTGCAATAAGTGATCTTCAGTCTTTCGTTCGACGTCAATGATGGTGTTGAAAGATTATAATCCTCTAGGTACGAGCCTTCAGATCTCGCTTCGCCAGATCGATTTTGGATCTTTCTCGTAGTTGCCGCGAGGAGAATTATCCTCGTCCCAGCTGCGACGTCCTTGACAATGGTGATTCGTACACTCTGCTGTCTATCGACGTTGACAAGACTAGTCGGTTGTTATTCCCGGATATACCGGTGTTGGTAGTCTTGCCGATGTAAAATGACTTCTTTAATGGTTGCGCGCGTGCACGCAGCCTTATTATTGCAGCTGAAATTAAAATTGTAGGAGAACCTTCGTTGGTATTTACACGTCTATAGTTTGTTATCTATCTTTGGCTGCCTTCAGAAAACTACAAGAATTTTTCTTGGTAGAAGAAAGCGTTTGAAGACCTCGAAGATTGCTAATATCTTTTAGACTTTATTTTGTAATCGTTGGAGACAGCTCTTATTCTCTACCATGTACTATTTGTTACTATAAATATATGTGGTATTGATTGTCAAAAAAAAGATCAATAAAAATAGTATACTTTGGAAGCTGAGCTAACTTGAAGAAAAAAGTGGTAAAAATGATTAAAATATTAGAAATTAGTATGAATCAAATTTTTAGCTGAAAAGCATCAAAAAAAAAAAATTTTAATCGAATGTTTACCAGAAAATTTAGGAAAATTAGAAAACAAGTAAATTTCAAGTGAAAATAAGAAACCGTTAGTTCATTTTTAAACTAACAATATTCTAGAAAATCACTTTATATACAAAGTAAGAAATAGAAGAAACCTTGTCGTTTTTTTTTTGGAGCAAACGCCAGGAGCTCTGGCTATTCATTTAGAAAGAAAGGAAAATGATCCAGTTTATGAGGAAAACCGGATCGAAAACCATACATACTTAAGTACCTCCGACATGCGGACTACTCCCAAAGTCTAAAACAACAACACAACAAGATCGAACAACTTGTCGACGACAAAATGCTACATATGCGACAAAACGACACGAAGGTTGCATGAAGTGCATCCATCAAGTAATCTCAACCGCCTTGTTCTTGGCGCCGACCTTGTTGCCCTTGGCCTTTTTCACCTTCTCCACATTCTTCACAAGGGAGCCAAGCATCGTGATGGAACGAGGCGACAAAGGGGTCTTAAACTTGTTAATGAAGGCATCAAGGGCGTTGTCATCGAACTCAGCGTTCTCTTTCAAGATGCCCAAGACACGCGCAAGCAACTCCTGAGATGTAACATCCTTCCGCAATTGCTTCTGCTTCTCGATGCGACCACTCCGACGAGGCGTGGTGGCCACCTCCTTAGGAGCACGGGGACGCCTAGAGGGCGGCGAAGCAAGAATAGGCGGAGGCACTGGTCGAAAAACCGATGACAAGAAAGCATTGAGCTTGACAGCTGCGGGATCCCCGGGATCAACTTGGATGTCCTCCGCAGGCACGTTTTCTGGAACAACGACATAGGCAGCAGGGATCTCCTCCAAAGACTCACCCAAGGGTGGCATGATCGCCCGCTTTTTCGAAGCCAAGTTGGCCAAGAAATCGCAAAGCTTGGTGGAGTCGGCCACCTCAGGATCTTCAACAAAAGGCACCAAGGGAAATGCCAACACATCAACCACATCATCAGGTTCAAACGCAGACGCCTCAAGCCTGGAGTGCTCAACCGAAAGAGGGACAAAAGCTTCAACAAAAAACTCAGCCAAGCCAAAACCCTCAACGTCAACAGAGATTGGGCTCTGTGGACCCTCAGGGGAAGCAACCTTGTCATCAACCGCATCCGGCGGAAAAGGAGCAAGACCGGAGCAACCCTCAAGAGGCTGACGAAAGACGTCGAAGCCAAGAGGAGACGAGTCGCAGGGACGGCGGACAGGCGAGAAGGGGCCGTAGAACTCCAAGAGCTCAGCGTCCCCCAACCTAGCATCTGAAGCGTTGACAGGGGCACACCCAACACCACCTGTGGCAGCCTCTTCCACACGCTCCCAACTTCCGACAGCACGCGCTAACCAAAGTTTGATTGCAGAAGCCTCGTCCCGCAGAGGCCGAGTTACCTCCTCGATGCGGTCCGAAACAAGCTGGAGGAGCTCCATGCGTAGAGAAGCAAACTGGGCCTGCAGGTCGGATTCTCGATCGGCATCGACAGAGGCATCCCCACCAACTCCAGGAGGGGACGATGGCGGCATCGATGCACATGGCGGTGAATGGCGCGCAACCTCGGCCCAACTCCGAGCCTGGGCAGGGCGAGGAGAACCAGCCGAAGGGGAGCATCTTCGCGGGGTAGGAGAGCGGCCGACAGGAGAGCGACGACGGCAGTTGCGCTCCCGGTGACCCGGACGACGGCAGCGAATGCAGCGGAAGGGTTCCCGACAGGTACCGACATGGTGGCCACGCTCAAGGCAGCGGAAACACCGCCCGCGAGCCCACCTCTTGAAGGCGAGGCTCCGCTCCAGAGCTTCCCCCCACGGAGATGGCGACGGCAAGGCTCGGCCGGAGCGACGACCTGAACCCACTTGTTGCCAGCCCTCCTCTGCACACAGGGGCGCGACAGCGGCAGGGGACGAAGTCGCCGCAGGAGCAGGGGGGCTCGGGAGCAGGAGAGGAGCTGCCTCTGCTCGGAGGAGAAGACCGTCGGCCTGAACGGAGAAGGCGGGAGGGCACCTGGCGGCGGCGGCGGATGAAGAGGAGCATGGGGCGCGGCAGCCATGGCGCCAGGCTTCGAGGACGGGGGCCGTCGCGAGGCCCGGCCTGGCAGGGGGAGGTGAAGGCGGCCGAGCGACGAGGGCGGAGCGGCGGCCTTGCCGAGCCCGGCTGAAGAGGCGGGGGATCCCGGCCTGGGCTCCGGCAAGAAAGAGCATAGCTCCCCCAGCACCGGCAGCAGCAGCGCGGCCAGTAGGAGGGACGGAGAGGGAGCGGAGCGGGGAATGCCGATCTGATAGGCGCGGAGGCTGGGGAGGCTCACGGATGAAGATCAGGGCGGCGGCGGCGCGCACGCGCCCGTCGCCTCCATGGTCGCGAGCGGGCGAGCGGGTCTCCTTTTGACTTGATAAACCCTGTCATTTTCAGTCTTCAATCTTGTACGGGGCCTCCCGATGTCATGGTTGCTCAAAAGTCTTATATGTACTTGATCAAGAGATTGCCACTCGATCCATTCCCCTTTCGTCCATGTCCCCGGTCCATCCGTTTGTCCCTCCATAAACCCTACCTTTTCATGACATGTAATTTATAAGATAAAAACTGGCATTTCTTCTTCGACTAGGGTTGTAAGCGGATTCTGCGCCACTTATGGTTCATTTTATCTTTTTGTTTATTATAAAAGATGGACTAATTTTATACTAAAAATGACAAAATGATGTATAGAACTTTTGCACATCAGGGTCACCTCAAAGCATCATTTCACGCAATGACGTGTCCCTCTCTCCAGCCAATCACGAGCAGACAGGTCACGTCAGTGTCAGTGTGCATGAACACGGACGGCGATAGGCTGACCGGCTGACCAAGACCACGTAACCTAGTAGTAGTGGTAACCAATAATTCAGACGGGACTAAACAAACGGTATAATCAATCAGCTCTGGTTATCAGTCCCGAACCCCACTTGTGTGGAGAAAACAATAGGTTATTCAGTTGTACTACCACACCGGCATTGCGGCTAGTTAACGTTGTACTGCAAGCGGGAACGCAGGATCCAATCCATGGATAACAATAGAAAACCTACGATATCACATGCACAATTCCCAGATATTTTTGCTGTGTCTACCCCTTGAGAGACTCCAAGAGGCAGAGAAGCGGGTACGTACGTACAAGATGGGATCAAGGGGAGGAAGGCGCGGGCCCGGCAGGCTGGCAGATATATATGGCATGTGGTTGGCGTGTAAGACAGGTGGGCCGAGTCCTCGAGGCTGAATGTGTAAAACAAATGCAATGTTTGAATCGAGCAACGCCTGGCTATTACAAGTACTGAGATACTTCTGCCGATTCATATTACTTAATATTAATATAGAAGTATCTAGACACATTATAATTGTAGATACATTCATTTTAGCATCAAATAATATGTATCGGAGGGACTAATATTTTTCTCAAAAAAGCTGGAAGACTCAAAAAAGTTGAACTAGAAAATTTCTATCCCAAAATTGAGCTTCGATTCAACACCTAGAAGTACACAACGCACCTGCGTCGACATTGTCTGATCTTGCTGGAAGGCAAAATCATGTGTTCTCACCAGAAATACGCGCATACTTGTCACCGAAACCGGTACTACCAAAAAATGTGTAGCTACCCGCTGGCGACTTCTCCTTAAGAGGGTCCAAAGGCCAACCATGCTACCAAAGAAGACACGGGATGCCCTATTTCCGATGGCTACCTCACCTCCTACAATTTTCGTCGATTAGATAAATTTGTAGAGATGCTAGACAAAAGGTTGAACATATCCGACTACTATACGTACCCGGACCACATCATAGTCGTCGCGCAGATCCGAACTTTGCAATTAATGCAACCACATCATCGATCGCTGGGATTTTAGGGCGACCACCCCTACATGAAGGTATCGGCGAGCCTTCGTTCTGGCATCATTGTGGATGAGGGATATATGCCCCGAAGAAGCAAGACAACCACAAACCTGGGTCGTTAAACCACCAAAAACATGCACATCCTCACCTATCTCCACGCGATTGTTTCTAGTGCCGCCTTCTGATGCACCTACTCGAGACAAAATCTGCACCCTCTTCGCCATGACCTGGCTGAAATAGCATGGATCGGAAGAATATATAGGCACTCATGAGAGATCTAGGCCAACATGGTGGGCCTAAATTTTTGAACATTTTTCTCAAGAAATGTTTCATAAAGGTTAGATGTCTCATTTCCTTCTTATTTCATTGATATGTCAAAAGACAATTTTACAAAAGATCAATATCTTTGTGATATCTTCTGGATTCGAAAGAAGTTTACAAGCATGTTAAATATATACTCACAAAAAATCAAATTGTGTTACTCATACCAAATCAATTTCACAAACATTTCACTGATATTTCGTGTATTGTAATAATTGTTGAAATCTCTCAGTGATCTCATACCATGGGTGAGTGCCAATTCTTCTTCGCCACATAGCGGCTCCGTTAGAAAATCGGCCTTCCTAATCCTTCAAAGCAACAGGGCCATATCAACATTTTCATACGTAAGATTGTTTCAGTTCTAAGTGTAGACCAGTTGATAGACACATAACTTTTTTTTGTTGAGGGAGATAGACACAACACATAGTATAACATGTCGCTATTATTCACTCTACCGTACGTCGTAGATATCCCCTGAGAGAAGTGTAGAAGAGTGGCAAAGCATGGAGACAGACCAGACGCAACCCTGTAAAATATTAATATGCAGTTGCCCTAGTTGCCAAGGCGGCTCCATAGATACATGGTACGGCGCCTCTAACCATCTGGATCTGTGCATGCATGAATCATGTACTATATACATTTGCCTGTTTACCATGATTGATCCACTTGTGGCGAAATTAACTCGTGTGATCTTTGCAGGTACTAGATCAGGTGGTCTCTATTAAAAAATATAGAACCCTAATATTTCGTCGTTGTATTGCAATGACCCTCATGGGGTATATATAGAGGTACATGACTTGGAGGCTAAGATATCTAGCGACCTGGGATACAAGAAGATCCTAGTCTATCTCTAATTATACAAGTACTCTAACAGTCTCAATTCGCCAGAACACAGTAATGCTGCTTACAGAACTTGCTGGTGAGAGCCAAGAGGGAGGCATCTAAATCTATCTACAAAAATAATCTCCAATTAATTTCGTATGTCCTCTGTTTGTTCCGATCTGCCTACAGGACTGCCATAATCTCAGCTGGACCAACGGGGAAATTATTCACACACCTATAATTATCAGAGAGAGACTGGTCCAGCCAAGAACCAACCAAATGTGTCTAGGTTTTCTTGAGCTTTCAAGAGGCGTCGCACTCCCAGCAGCTAGCGTCTACCTTGGCCCAGCCACATCAAACGTGTCGCGCGCGTTTCCATGGCGCTTCCACGTACGGCCGTCCGGCCACCGCCCCACCCGCCGTCGATGTCGCCACGAAATCAATCAAATCAAATGAATTCCGAATAAGGGACGTTGATGGATAATATGGTAACCAATACAGCCTAGAGTTGGTTAACGACGAGGACCAAAAGAGGAAAGGCTCACCATGGATACATTTGCGCTGTACTTGCTCTAGCCAGGTCCTAGCTAGCTTCCCAAGCCATGGCGTACGTCGTCCTTTCGCTGAGATGGACGTGCAAACTGCCAACCACAAACTTCTTCACAAAATTAAATTCAATTTGATCATAAGTAAGGAAATAACTTAGTGCATATATAGTAGGCGATAAATTAAAATGTGCATGCAGACGGATGAAGGATCACATGATGAAACAAGCTACTGTAGTACCGTGTAGCTTTTAATTAACACCCGCAGATGTAAGTAAGTAGACAACAGTAGTAGGAGCTTCACGACCGATCACGCTTGGCACATTACTGTATTCTTCTGTAGCCTCCTCTTTAATTAGTTGGTTAGACAGTAGAATATAGTTTAAAAAATGGAAAAGGATTGGATCAAAAGCTACATGTAACCATCAGTGAGCAAACCCTGTAGTGGATAACAAAAGAAAAATGGAAAGACCTTTTTATATGCCTTTTTTTCTGCGGCTGGTAATCATGTGTGGACGTGTACTTCGAGACTCAGCAGACAAATACGTACTGTACAAGTAGGTCGATGCAATAATAGTTCTTCGACCTTTTCAAAGTTTGAGTAGGCAAGCACTGCACTAGAATGTACAAGTACAATCATGCCATATCAAAGTCAGAAAGAAGTGATTATTTTTGGGGAGAGCCAAGCCAAGGCCTGTCAACTCAGGTTCATCGTTTTGTGAAACCAATGCATACTGTTTTGCGAGAAGGGTTTAAGGTCAGGGCATCATTGTTTCGCATGAATTCTACAAGATCTCCCAACACTTGTGTTTGCATCCCCATGGATAGTGTTTTGTGATCAGACAAGATTCCGATGCCTTGTTTCTATTTGAATTTGAACGTTTGAGTCTCTTGTAAGGCTAGATTGTGCAGACTTAGTTTTCCCGGTGTTCCATGCGATTAATATTTCATTAGTGTATTAGCAATCTTTGGTTTAACACCGGCAAACCCGTAAAAATCCTCTGTTTTCCTCATTCATATGTTTCTCAATCTCACCATCCAAATAGGGCCCAAGAGTCTGCGTCGATATGCAAAAATACAAATCAAAATTGCTAGCCAAACGAGACAAGATGTTGAGAGATGGGGACACAACCTTATTTAACTCACATATATACATATGGCGTGTGTGTGAATACGTACTACTATTATATAATTTGCACGTTCCATTTGTGTGGTTAGCAGCAACAGAGGCCAGGATAGGCATGAATCTCTCTCCCCATCAAACCCAATCGATGGATTGATCGAGATGGGGAGCAAAAACAGTGACAAGAAGACCCAGAGCAGAGCTGGTCCAATCCATCCACGGAAAATGATAGGCATGGGGAAGGGATCCAATGGGATCACTCGCTGCGAGTGCTAGCTAGCTAGATGGGGATTGGATGGGAGAAAAATCCTAGTCCAGTCCAGCTGCTACATGGAAGTGGTAGACTGGTAGGTAGCTAGTAGGAGTACATGTCTGAGGAAGCCTGGTTTCGCTCGATCTGGTAACTTCCTCCTTCCCCGACCTCGTATTTGCCGTGCTTGCTTGGGGGGAAGGTGACTGGCTGCCGCCGGTGGACGTGTGCCAATAATTCAGCTGGGCCCCACCGTACTTGCTGTCCTCTTAATCATCGGCCTCCGGAGTACGTTTGTTTCCGATCCACAACGTGCCTTATTCCACGGCACCAAGAAAAATATCTACTACTCTTCGATCCCAGGCTTTCATGCTTTTTTTATTTCCCTGTTGGCTTTGTTTTTGCGAATGCACAGTGAAGACCGCACACACCCACATGCTCACTCTGCAGCTAAATGTTTCTACGCCTCTAGTTAGTACAGTTAATTGGAATGCTTTTTTTTTTTGATGAAACAATTGCAGCAAGTCTTTTTATTGCCAAAGATGGTTGGAAAAGAATCCAACCAGGCCTGAAAGTAATACTCTAGAGCTCAATGACAGATACAGTGTACTTACAGACTTGGAATCCAATTCAGTACCACCATGCTTGCCGTGGTTCGCTTCCGGCTAAATTGAATCGGCTTCACATCCAGAATCCTTTGCGCATCCCCACGAGCATATGCCGGTTTTTCTACTCACGGCACACTGCAATTTGCCATAGATTTATAAACCATAAGTAAGTTAGTACTCAAGGGGGAGGAGGGGGGGCAAGATCTGACCAAGGTGCCTGCGCATACGTGCTGCAGAATCTTACTGTTTATTTAACAGTTATATCATCATCATCCAGTAGTAATCATGAAGTACTATGTATGCAAAGCTAGCATTGACAACGTATTTAAATGTGGTACTCCTATTCCTACAGGTGCCGTTGAAGGTCGTTCAAGAACGGATCTTGCGTTCTTGAGTGGTCAAATTTGCCGTTGGTTCCCCGGCGCACACAGGATGGTACTTGCTGGTGCCATACATTATGACGAAAAACAATTATTTTCTCGAATCTCAAGAATTATGTGCAACACGCACCACCAGTTCCGTCCTGGGATATTTTTGTCTAGCCCGCTCTGCATCCATGCTGCCAATACTGTTAAAAGAAGATCACCTTTCAAGAAAAAATGCGCATCAGAATCTTTCCAGAAAAACAATATCAGAATCTTTCCAGAAGAAAATTCCTGTGAAATAATAACCAAGCCAGAGGTATTTTCCTTTCTCGAAAAGATATAGATTCTTTTTTTCAGATTCCAGCCCTATCCCTTGAACCAAAGAGGCCACAAAAAGCAGACATACATATGCAGCAAGATGTGCAGTGCAGCGCAACATGAGACAAAAGGATAAAAAGGTGGTACATAATGCGATACAGAAAGGGATATGGAATACAAAAAGGGGAGGTGTGCAAGTTGCCATTCTCGGGATGCCAGTTGCAACTCTGCTACACAACCTCGGAGGTCCCTCACCATGCCTTCTGTTATCTCCTCCTCCGAGTTCGCTATCTTAATTACTAATATATTCTTCTGATAGGTTAAGAAAGTGAAGAGGAGGAGAAAACTTTGACATCGCTTTCAGGTTTCCGGCTGCATATGCGACTAATTAAGCACACAGGTTTCTGCATCTGACCTTTGAGGCGTACCAGGAGGCAGGAGTGCACTTGTCTCTCATTCATGGCCCACCGGTGCACAAGTGGCTAATTTACTTTGTGGTAAGCTTGTTTGGGCGTAATGGCCTGTAGATTCAACTCCTACAGCGCCAGCAACCGTGTGACAGCTAAGCTAAATAGTTATGTCTGTAATTGTCATCTAGTCTAGATTTAACAGCAGCAGCAGCAGTTCCCCTTGCCGCCTTTTGGTCAGTATCAGCAATCTTTTGTTCCTCCGGCCGCCGCGGTTGCGGGGCAGGTTGGGTCGAGGAATAAGCGGAAGAAGAAGAAAGGTGGTCAGCCAGGGCAGGTTGGTCAGCAGCCTCTTCCTCAGCAGTCGGACCAGCTTCTACAGCCACATGTTGTATTACCAGTGGCCGGCCTAGGAGGGGCGGTGGAGAGTGTTTCTTCTGTCCCGGAGGTTTCGGTGGGGTTTGTTGCCCCAGTTGTTTCGGCCCCCATGGCGATGTCTGATGAAGCTCAAGGTAAAGGGAAGAAACCCGGAAAGTGCTGGAAATGCGCAGTGGACTCTCATGCCACCAAAGATTGCACGGTTCAGCATTATTGCCTGGCTTGTGATAACTTCAAGCAC
The DNA here is from genome assembly GCF_019359855.2 of Lolium perenne. NCBI lineage: Eukaryota > Viridiplantae > Streptophyta > Magnoliopsida > Poales > Poaceae > Lolium > Lolium perenne. The sequence continues at coordinate 22,276,732 of NC_067244.2, read as the reverse complement.
CCCACTTTGAGATGTCCGTCACTACGCCTACCTCGGCCCTCGGCTTTTGTTGCAGGAGAGGGGACTGATGATGCTCTGCTTTGTTTGCCTGATAGCGTGCATAAGGCCCATCTTGCACCGACTTGCTCTCCTACTGCTCTGGTGTCCATCTCAGGGGACAAGGTTCCGGCAAAGGCGATTCAAGATTTGATGAAGAGGATTTGTCCGCTTAATGGGCAGTGGAAGTGGGAGGCGGTTGCACATGGGGATGATGCCTTTCTCATTGGCTTCCCTTCCGCGGCGGATCTTCAGCGTGTTGATGGTTTCCAGATGGGAGTACCGGCTCACAAGGCTACAGCTACGGTCTCAGTTTGGAAGCCTCAGGACATACAACATAAATCTGAGCTCAAGCCTGTCTGGGTACATGTGGAGGGGGTTCCATACACAGTGAGGCACTTCCATGGTTTATGGGCGGTTGGGACTCTTCTTGGTGTTCCGCTTGATATTGACCTTGTCACTATGCGGAGCCGCGGGGTGGTGCGTATTCTTGTTGCTATGGTAAACTCCAAGGCGTTGGAGGCACAGGTGGATGATATTGGTCCGTTCCTTGTCGTGGCTTGTGCTGTTAAACTGAAGATTTTCAGTTTTGTGTTCCGTAGAGAGCCGTCTGAGTTTGTGGCGGATCCGTCCTTCTCTCAGTTTTTTTGGAGGCGGAAGGGTGATGATATGGATGGAGAGGACCTAGGTAATGATAAGGATGATGATACCACTGGACCATCTGGGGCACCGTCGACCGAGACTTCTAATATGGAGGTGGACTCTTCTGCGCCCTCTTCCTCTTATGGTCAAGGAAAGTCGGTACCGGTTTCTCATGTTTTATGGCCAGCCATTACTCCATATAATGCTAGTCCGAAGACTCCGAGAGGAAAGGAGATTGTTGACAGGATTCGTAGGGTGTCTCCGCAGCTAGTGGGGCGATCGGCGGGGTCTCCACTGGAGTTGGTTGTCCCCGTGGCCTCGCAGGTTGTGCAGGGGTCGCCGGGGGTGTGCTCTTCCTCACCTTGGCACGCGGCGGCTCAGCTGGTGGAGCCAGAGGAGAGGGGGCCTGTTTCGACACCGCTGGTCTCTCCTCTATCTACTTCGACTCTGTTGGAGGGGGAGACCGCTGCGCCTTCGCCTCCCCTTACTGGTGCTGCGACGGTGGTTGAGGGGGCTGCTACATCGCCTGTGCCCCCTCCCACGGTCTCGGTTGCTGCGGCGGGGGTGTCGGTGGAGAAGGGGTGTGTAGAAGACGAGTTGGTGGTGGTGTGTGGGGTTTCTACATCGACCTTGACCCACACCACCGCGGTGGAGACGTTGACCCTGGGTGGGGTGGGTTTGAGGCCGGATGCTGCGGCTCCCCATCCTACCTCACCAGAGGTGTCACCTACCTCACCGTCGGCGTCGGCTCCCGCGATGACGGAGTCACCTTCCACACCATCGGCTGCATGTTCCTCACCGACACCGACGACGCCCTGTGTGTCGCTTTCACAGCGACATAGGGGGGCGGTTGTTCAGCTGCCACCCACTCCTGTACCGTCGAGTGAATGCCATGCTGGGTATGTCACTCCGGTTAGGAGGAGTGGGAGGTTTGGTGTGGATGCGGATGGTGGGACTGTGACGGACGAGGATACCATGCAGAAGGCGATGCGCCGTAAGGCGGCGAAAAACCTCGACTTCGATGGTATGAGTTCTACTCATAAGTCTAAATCGTTTTTATCTTTTTCATCACCTGTTATTTCTTCTAGACTTAACGGTTTAGGAGTTAGTCTTGGTAGTTCCGAAAAGGAGATTTCTGTTTCAACTAGAGTCTTGAAGCATATGGAATTTGATCGTGTCACGGTTATTCCAAAAGCTTCGACTAGATTGGACTCCACTTACTTGGGTGAGGATGAAGCGATTGCCACATCGGATGGTCAGCTTCTTTCTCATCTAGTTGGTGAGGTGTCAGAGGTGAGTTTGGATGAGGACGACATGTACTCTTTATATGACTTAAAGGCATCTCGTCGGAAATCCAAATCTCCCTCTAGCAAAAAACCGCGGAAACGGTCAAAAATTCCCAAATATCCAATTGTTTCCCAATGAATGGCATGTTCGCGAATAGCAGGTCTTGGTGACTTGGCTAAACACTTACATTTTGCCGATTGCATTAGGGATCATAATTTGGATTTTTTGGCTATTTCGAGACGGGCGACGGGATTTCTCGCAAAGTCTTCTGAACCGTATATCCGGTGGTATAGACTTTACTTGGATATCATGTCCGCCCCGTGGGCGCTCCGGGGGGATCCTACTCGGTGTCAAAACAGACTCTATGGAAGTGTTAGCACATTCGGTTGGGGAATACCATATCAAATTCCACATCCGTAATAGAGTCGACAATTTCATATGGAGTCTTGTAGCCGTGTATGGTGCTGCCCAGGGAAGCTCATAAGGCCGCCTTCCTACGCGAGTTGGTGAATCTAGCAAAGGAAAACCCTCACCCTATTCTCATAGGGGGGGATTTTAATTTGCTGAGATTTCCATGCGAGAAGAGCAGAGGTAGTTTTGACAATCATTGGCCTTTCTTGTTCAATGCGGTCATAGACAGCTTGGATTTGAGGGAGGTGTCAATGACTGGCAGACAATTTACTTGGGCTAACAATCTTCCAGAGCCAACATATGAAAAGCTAGATCGCGTACTAATGGATACCGACTGGGAATTGAAATTTCCAATGGTGACGGTACGCGCGCTAGAACGTATTGTTGGGTTCTCGGATCATGCTCCCATATTATTATCCACTGGTTTACCTAGACCTCCGAATAACCGCCGTTTCAAATTTGAACTCGGTTGGCTGAATCGAGAAGGTTTTCAAACCATGGTTAAAAAGGTATGGGATAGGCCGGTTGTGGGTGCGTCTCCGATACAGAGGTGGAATAACAAAATGCGTGCGGTACGCAAACACCTATGTGGTTGGGCACGACATACAACTGGCATTCTTAGAAAAGAAAAACAGCGACTCTCATCTATTATAGATGACCTCGAAGCTAAAGCAGAAGTTAGACCGCTTTCCGCACAAGAGATTGAGCAAAAAAGCCAATCAAACGCGGAAATCGCAAAACTTCTGCGCGAAGAGGAGCTGAAATGGTACCAACGATCTAAGGCCCAATTTATTCTCGAAGGAGATTCGAATACAAGGTACTTTCATTGTGTGGCTAATGGCAGACACAGGAAGAAGCTTATTCGTACTCTCGTTCAGGATGAGGGGACGATTGAGGGTCATGAGCAACTAAAGTCATTTATTACAAGTTATTACAAAGGGCTTTTTGGTGCTCCAGAGGAAAGCAATTTCTCGTTGGATGAGACAAGAACGGAGGATATCCCCCAAGTCTCTCAAGCGGAGAATAATTTTCTCACTTCGCCTTACTCTGAGGAGGAAGTAAGAAAAGCTGTCTTCCAAATGGAGCATAATAAAGCCCCTGGCCCTGATGGTTTCCCAGCTGAATTTTATCAATCTTTCTGGGATGTCATCAAGGCTGATTTGCTAGCTCTTTTTACGGATCTGCATGCTGGGCAGCTAGAGCTTTTTAGGCTCAACTTTGGTGAAATTATCTTATTGCCCAAGGTTAATGAGGCAGAAAGGATTCAACAATACCGCCCTATTTGTCTTCTTAATGTGAGCTTTAAAATATTCACTAAAGTTGCCACGATCCGATTAAATTCGGTGGCAGATCATGTGATTAGGCCTTCTCAAACAGCTTTTATGCAAGGACGGAATATTCTGGATGGGGTTGTAGTCCTCCATGAAACTGTTCATGAATTGCATAGAAAGAAGTTGAATGGCATCATTTTAAAGATCGACTTCGAAAAAGCATATGATAAGGTCAAGTGGCCCTTTTTGCAACAAACTCTCAGAATGAAAGGTTTCTCTGGTGAGTGGTGTGCGTTAATCAATAGTTTTATCTCAGGAGGAAGTGTTTCCATTAAAGTCAATGATGACGTGGGCAAATACTTCCAGACTAAGAAAGGACTAAGACAGGGAGATCCATTATCGCCAGTGCTATTTAATATAGTGGCTGATATGCTTGCTGTCTTGATTGAACGTGCAAAGTCTGAGGGCCAGATTGAAGGGGTTATTCCTCACCTGGTTGATGGAGGTTTATCCATTCTTCAATATGCCGATGATACAATTCTTTTTATGGATCATGACATAGACAAGGCTCGGAACCTGAAGTTAATTCTTTCTGCGTTCGAGCTTTTGTCTGGTCTGAAAATAAATTTCCATAAGAGTGAATTGTTTTGTTTTGGTGAGGCCCAAGATCATGTTACAGAGTATTCTGAGCTTTTCGGCTGTGGCCAAGGTCAATTTCCAATTAGGTACTTGGGAATTCCGATTCACTATCGGAGACTTACCAATGCTGAGTGGAAATTGGTTGAGGAAAGACTTCAGATTAGATTAACTAGTTGGAAAGGCAAATTGCTGTCCTTGGGAGGAAGATTAGTTCTCATAAATGCGGTACTGAGTAATATGGTACTATATATGATTTCTTTCTTCCAACTTCCCAGAGGAGTCTTAAAACGGTTGGATTATTTCCGATCAAGATTCTTCTGGCAAGGGGACTGCGAGAAGCGTAAATATCGGCTGGCTAAATGGAGTGTGCTGTGTCGGCCCAAAGATCATGGAGGACTTGGTATTCAAGACCTCCAGATCAAAAATAGGGCACTTCTCGGTAAATGGTTGTATAAACTACTTACCGAAGAGGGCATATGGCAAACACTCCTCAAGAGGAAGTATATTGGCTCAAAAGCTTTATCTCAGGTTATTTGGAAACCAGGAGATTCACATTTTTGGGCTGGTCTTATGGAAACAAAGAAGTTTTTCTTTCCATATGGATCTTTCTCTATTAAGGATGGATCGGAAATTCGTTTCTGGGAGGATATATGGTTGGGTAACACCACGCTCCGAGAACAGTATCCGGCATTGTACAATATAGTGCGCCACAAAAGCGACACTATCGCTAAGGTGTTGGAAGACTTCCCACCAAATGTGGATTTCAGAAGAAGTCTCATCGGTCTCAGACAAACCTCGTGGCAGGAATTGTTACAGCGTCTTGAGTTAGTTCAACTGACGCAGGGACCGGATGAATTTCGGTGGAACCTTACCGGGAATGGTACATTCTCAGTGGCTTCCATGTACAATGCTTTAATTCAGCCAGAACTCCCGATCGATAATAATTCAAAGATTTGGAAGATGAAAATACCGTTGAGAACAAAAATCTTTGCATGGTATCTTCGTCGGGGGGTAATCCTTACTAAAGATAATCTTGCCAAACGCAACTGGCATGGAAGTAAAAAGTGTGTCTTCTGTCATCAAGACGAGACAATTAACCACTTATTCTTCCAATGTAAGTTAGCTAGGTCTATATGGTCAGCTGTCCAAATAGGGTCTACCTTATACCCACCACGTAGTGTTGTCAATTTATTTGGCAACTGGCTCAATGGTGTGGATGTTAGGTTTAAACGTCTTATTAGGATGGGAGCGATTGCAATTATCTGGTCGCTATGGCTATGTAGAAATGACAAGATTTTCAATAATGTTTCTTCTTCTTTTTTGCAGGTCATCTACCGATGCACGACTTTGCTCCGCTCATGGATACCGTTGCAGCGTGTCGAGCACCGGGACCTCTTTACGGAGGTGTCTTCACGGTTGGAGGATACGGCGAGGGATATTTTTTCCCAACATGGGTGGCAGCGTGACCTTCGGCTAGATCCTCCTACCTAGAATTTGCTTCTGTTTTTTGAACTTTTTTTATCCATTTGAACACCTTTCTGGTTTTGTAACGAATTTGTGTGCGGCTGTGTGCATCTTAGTTATGCAGAGGCCGGGTCTATTGCGCAAGTAATAACGTGCCCATTTTCGAAAAAAAGTCTAGATTTAACAGGGGGTGACCATATAAGGGCATGCAGAAACGACAGCATAAACTGAACAGAAGAGTGATGTACTATATTTTACGGCATACAGCAAGCTACTGTCTGCCGACGGTAACCTCTGGAACTACAAGCTAGGAATATTTTTCTAAGCCCATAATGGGGCTCACAGTCACTGATTGCGGCGGTCTAGCTTGAACTAAAAATAGAAACCTCAACTCAGGAACAACGCCTTTGCAGGCCACTCTTATTGTTGAGTGCTTGACAGGAAAGTTCGAATATATATGGGTAGTGACAGCGGTAATGGACAGGAAATTCTAGTGGAGAAGACAATGATGCCTATGCAGAAACAGGTGACACAAGAGATCTGGTTCATATGCTTTGCCCTAAAATCAACTCTCTTTTCACAGGAAATTTCAAGAATCTTGCTAAAGTTAGAGAGTGAAACGCAGGAATGTTGCAATGATCCGGCAGGAAACAGTTTCGTTCCCACGGTCTATGCATGCATTTACAACATATCAAAATTTCTCGACCGAGAACTAGGTTTGTGCTCAATGTAAAAATGTAAAGGTTCCTGAATAAGAAGGTAATAATGATGTAGATGTAATATGGATAGTGTCATTTGAACAAAAGGCAAATGATTAATCTCATGTGATGTAACTATCCAGATATTACAGCACATGAACTTTAAAAAAAAAATAGAGCATGTGACAGGTATGACTCGTGTGGCTTCTGTGAGTACCTTTTTGCTGTCAACACTGTAGATGCAATCACTCGTGTAATAGCCAGAAATGGTAGTGCCGACACGGTGAGATGCAAAGGCAAAAGGGCCCCCAGTAGGATGCCCGGATGCCCCCCTTTGATCCACCTATATCAGATTAGATTGAAGGCCCATCAGGTCAATAGAAAAGAAAAGAAGATAGCTTAAAATTTTGTCAACTTGGGTAGTTAAAAAGAAGATAGCTTAAAATTTTGACAAACATTTTGGTGCAGCACCAAAGGCACCACCACTTGCTTAGAGGCCACAGGGTGTTTGCAACTTGCAGGGTAGTTGCTTCTAGGATAAGGTAGAGGGAAAGCATACAAACAGTAGCTGGAGATGCAACTGATGCATCATGGAGGTGTACTTGACTAGCTACTTGCAAGGGAACACCTACTCTTGTGCAAAGAAAAAAATTACCTATGCATGCATGATCCTCTCTTGCTCCTATTCAGCAACGACCCAATGTATCTAATTGGTTCACATCTCGCTCTCACACACATGTTGTTGGCTAGGTAGGTAGGTAGACTCTCATATCATGCCCCAAACCTTACACATTAACATCCAATGTGAGACTGCCAAACAACTAGCTAGCTAGACAACCCATACAAGTTTGACTCCTAGATTTAAAACATAGCAATACTTTGCCTTTATTCTTTTGTTCTACCTGGGTATGTTTAGGTAATTTACATTAATTATCTGAATCATCAGGTAACAGATTAATTAAGTAACTCGATTACTACTTACGATCAACCGATTATACAATGGACCTTGGGAGAATCCGCTCTTTGGAGCGCTGTCTCTAAACAGAATCTAGTCTTGATACATCACAGAGCTCTTAGATAATTATTATGTTCCAATGGGTAAGTAAAGTATATTGCACTCGAGTGACAGCAACAATCTGAGCAATTATTCAGGTATTGATTCACCAAATGCAGAAATGCACCGGCACAGATGTTGCAAATGAATATTGAGGAATAAGTTATCATGTCCTCTCAATGTCCTAACAGGTGCTAATTATTTCAAGTGCTATAGATGTGTCCTATCAGTAATCAGGTGCATGCACAAATTTTATGCTTCTAGACGCATACTCATTTTGTCCAATCATGATAAAAAAAATCCCTTGTAAAAGTGACCATGGCAGCCCATCGAAATCACATGAAAGAAAGCATTATTAGGCTTTTGGTTCAATGGTTCAATTTCCGGGCAATTGACACCCAGTAAAGTGATTCTTCCTGTCTACCAACAAGACAGTTCAGTTGCTTGACCTCAATATATAGGTTCCCTGGAACCTAGTTCTGTTTCTTTAAGCTCTCAGAAAGCAAACACTGTTAATTACTTTAGCAGACACTAATCCTACAGCATATACCATGCATAGTATCAGCAGCAAGATGTGGGACATTTTTTCTCAGGTTAGTGGTTTCCTTTCTGTCGGGAAGATTAGTTGGGATGCTAACTGCAGCTAGGGAAGATGATGGCTCAGCTCCTAGATTAAAAAATAAACAAAACCTAGAGACGATTAAACAAGTCTTATGATCTGGGCCAAGTTGATAAGAATTTTAGAAGGGAAAGGAGCCCACAAGGTGGCAAATGTGGGCTAGATGTGGCTTATTGTTGTTTTCTGTGTGCGGAAATGGAAATGGAACATAGAAAGTGATGTGGCGCCCATATAATACGAGGTTATAGTGGTATATAAAATGGTATTGCGAGACGTGGAAGATTACTGTCCATTCTTGGAAAGTCCACTAGTCCCAGACTGAACGGGCCACGCATTTGTTTTCCCTGATAGCAACACCCATTTCCGTGTATGATAATAAATGCTCAATCAGGGATTCCACAGGATGTTGTACTTTATCAGGTTATCAAGTAATAGATGGATCGAGCAGCAGAGTTAAGCATATATAAATGCAGAAAGACCCCCTGCAAAAAGATGCGGAAAGATTATTAGTTCCACAAAACAGGTAACTAAGCTTATGAACTACTCAGTTGGACCATATTTTAGGACTAGTGAAGACAGCTGATCACGTTGCAAGGATCAACCCTAGAAATTTCAGTCAATTGCAATGTTATTTGCAGATAGAGATGAGAGAGCGGATTTTGTACACCCACACATGGGAATATGATGCCTTCGATGATCGATGTAGTGAATAACTACGCTAGTAAACTAAGGATCAAGAAAACAATCTTTCTTCCCATCTTGCACTGGATGTAGAAAGCCATGGAAACCGTAATCAACAGGTAGCACAGCATTTCAACAAACCGCAATATGCAACTCAAGGGGATGAAGACTTACTTGATTTTGTCAACTGACCCAAACTCGAGGTGGATCAGATACACTTGTCAAGCTTCATGCACTAGCCAATGCAAACAAAAATCCGAACATATGGAAAGGCTAGTACCATCAGTGGGACGCAATTGCAGCTGCAACTTGCAGCAGTCCGTGTATCAGTAAGACCCGAGCGATGAGATCAAATCCTAAGTACATCGATGTTGAGATAGATAGTAACCATCATTAGTGCAATCAACCTCAATTCCTAGGAAGTAACTCAGAGACCCCAAATTTGACATCTTGAATTGCTCCATAAGCTTTTTTCTTAACAAAAGCAATGTACTTTTAATCATCTCCAGCGATCAACATATCATCCATGTAGAGATGTTGTGAGTGATAAGTGAAGGGTCATGCTCACTAGAAGAAAAGCCAGCGGCTTGAACCACAAAACTGAATTGCTCGGTAAAGAGAAGACAAAATACAGTGGTTAGTCAGCCATGATAGGCTTTTCTTCTGAGTGAACAATAGACAACAATAAATTTCCACTAATTGACTGGAGCAATTGACCCACTAGAAGTCCAAAACGAGCAAATGGTTGTTGACTGAACATAATATTTGCACATAAATTATTTTGCAATGATGCAGAACATGGAACAAGAGCTTGCAATATCACATGCATTACCAAATAGAGCTGAAAAATGTAAAGACCAGGAGAAGAGACTCACTCCCATTGGAATAACAATACAACTTAATTGGTGAAACCACATGCACAAACAGATGTTTCATATTCCTATAGAAAATGCAGCTGATGTTAAATTGCCCACTCAGAATTATAAGGACTGGCAATAAGAATTAAAACAATGTTGTTTAATCATCAGCTTGAATTAAACTTATGCCCACCACTGTAATCTGTGTTGTTATCAATCAATTCCAAATTGAACCAACAGAAATCACAAGAGTGTTATCACCAGAATTTGACCGGATCAGAGGTGGGCCGTGATTAAGATGGGCTTGAAGAATATACACGAAAGATATGCGTGAATCGGCCTTGTACACGAAGTTTGGGCTAGTTTGCCCGTGTATCTGTCAATATAGTAGGATACGTGTCGGTTAGGTAGAATTTGGCTCGTACACGGTTGGGATTATTCCCACGTTAGAAAGTCTACGGACTATAAATATGTATCTAGGGTTATTGAAAAAGACAACAATCACGTTCACAACAAACCAATCTAGGCGCATCGCCAACCCCTTGTTTCGAGGGTTTCTTCCGGGTAAGCATCATGCTGCCTAGATCGCATCTTGCGATCTAGGCAGTATACGTTTATTCGTTGTTCATGCGTTGCTCGTGCTGAAGCCTTGTTGATGGCGAGCAACGTAGTTATCGTAGATGTGTTAGGGTTAGCATTGTTTTACCACGATATATGCTTTTATCCATGCTGCCCTTAGACATCTAGCTGCCTTTACATCTATCTTAGGTGTAAGGGCAGCACCTTGCTTGATCCTTGTTTAGTAGATCCGATCCGTTATGATTGCTCCTTGTTCTTCAAGGATTAGTTTAATATCTATATAGTTAGGCCTTGCAAACGGGTTGAAGGATCCAGTAGCACGTAGGGTATAGTTTGCTAGCCCTAGATAAGATGTTCCGGGAATCAACTCCATGTTGGTTTTTAGGCCTTATCTAGGGCTGGTTTATTATCATCTTGCGTGGCTGCCAGGCTCAATCACGTGTAGGATGTTCCGATTATGTGGTGAAAACCCTAAATCGTCGTAGGTCATTTTAGCTTTATATCGATCAAGCAGGACCACCATGTTATCGTAGACCTCATACGAATCATGGGTGGATCGGCTCCCTGAGCCGATTCACAGGACAACCTGAGAGCCGATCGAGGCTCGTATTTAATGTTTACGTGTATGCCATGCAGGAAACTAAGCGAAGCAATCCATCACCTTCCTAACCAGGTATAGGTCAGGTGGCACGCCCTTGCACCAGCATCGGACGTGCGTGCCGGAGCTTTGCGGGCCGTCGCACGAGGGACCAGGGCCTACCGCAGTTCTGGGAGCCTCCCGGCTCTACGTGTTGCCCGTCGCTACTCGCCGGTGGGTTTCGGACGCCAACACATTCTGGCACGCCCGGTGGGACAGTCTTCGACATCAACTGCATCGCCATCTGCATCTGAGATGGCGGAAGATCCAGTCACGTACGAAGATCTGACTGAGGAGCTCAAGAAGAAGTATGACGATGTCAAAGCTATCTTCGAAGCCGACCTCATCGGCTCTTTCCAGAGGACCTGCTCACACGGCATCAGGTGGAAAGGGTTCTCACCTGAAGGCGCGCTCGATGGAGTGGATCTGTCTACCCCTTCAGAAGAACGCACCAGGTCTCTGCGTCAGGAGGTTAATCACATGGTAGCTCATTCGCTACACCGCCATTCTGAGAGCCTGGTGAACGCCTTGGAGCGTGTCGCGCTTCGCGTGGTCCAGGAAATCATGAAGCATCAGTACTCTTCATCAGGACCTGCTCTAGGGACTCACCAAGGAGAGATACCACTCCAGACCCGACCACCGCTGCCGTTCGCGCTGGCAGCACCAGAAGTGCCGAGTTCACCGGCATTCATCGTCTACAAGATCGGTGGCGATCCTAGTGATTACCAGTTCTTGTATGAGGCGCCTAAGGAGATCCCGCACGGATACACGTGCACATATGTGCCGGCTGCGATGGCCGGGCACTCACGAACCGATCTGCAATGCGAGGATTTGGAACAGCAGGAGGGGCTTCTGGATCAGATCTTGAGAAGCAGGCGTGGCTAGCTAAGTATGCCACTCCAGCGAATCTTCAAAGCTCGACTCCTGCAGCTAGCACCGCGGATCAGATCAGTACAATCTTGAGAGACCAGTTCGGCATGGTGCCGAAAAGGAGGGCAATCGGCTATTCCAAGCCGTACCCCAACGAGTACGATTTGATCCCACTACCACCCAAATATCGGCTCCCTGAATTCTCCAAGTTTAGTGGGTCAGATGGCTCCAGTTCAATCGAGCATGTGAGCCGATATTTGGCGCAGTTGGGCACGATCTCAGCATCAGACGCACTACGCGTGAGGTTCTTCGCACAGTCCCTCACAGGATCGACTTTCGGGTGGTACACCTCGCTGCCACCAGATTCAATCCGGACTTGGAAGCAGATGGAAGAGCAGTTCCACATGCAGTATCACTCAGAGGCTTCCGAGGCTGGCATTGCCGATCTAGCACAAGTACGACAGAAGCACGGAGAAACGGTGTCGAGAATACATCCAGCGCTTCGGGACCATCGGGAACCGATGCTATTCGGCTCGTTTGGCGAAAAGAAGCGATCGAGTTGGCGGTGGTGGGTCTCGCATCGCCGATCAAGGATATGGCTTCCCAAGCAGATTACGCTTCATTGGCGCATATGGTTCGAAAGCGTCATTATATGAACAGCGCCACCCAGAGTTGTACCAGGACAAGTTCAAGCGTGCGGTAGTCCTGGTTGAGACAGAGGAAGGTGAAGTCTCTGCGGGAGATCAAGAGGTAGCAGTGGCTGAATGGGCTCGGGGGGCAAGCCCCGTGTCCTGCAAGTGGGTTAAGCCACAAGGTCTTCCAAGAGGGTTTGACTTCGACGTGACCAAAGCTGAGCAAATTTTCGACCTCTTACTCAAGGAGAAGCAGCTAAAGTTACCCGAAGGCCACAAGATCCCCACGGCACAAGAGCTGAACGGAAAGCCATACTGCAAGTGGCATAACACGTTCACCCATACTACCATCGACTGCAGGGTGTGGCGTCAGCAGATCCAAATGGTGATAGAACAAGGGCATCTAATTTTCAGCCAGTATGCCATGAAAGTCGACACGCACCCCTTCCCCGCCGTTAACATGGTGGAGTGCGCTTACCCCGGGAGGTGCCAGCCAGGTTTCTCGTTCAGCATTAACATGGTCGGACCTGTGCACCACCCTGGTAAGGACAGAGACGAGGGCAGCCGCTCTCATGGTAAGGACAAAGAGGAGGCCGTTCCACGCGATCGGTCCCGACACGATGGCAAGCGCTACATCACAGAGGGAGAAGTGAAGAATGTGCGATATCAGCGACCTCTCTCTGATCATCTCCTCAACAAATATGAGCGTCAGTATGACCAACGCCGGCGATACAACGACGACGACGAAAGAGATCGTCGGTCTAGCAGGGACAACAGGAAATATCGTCGGCATGATAGAGACGATGAGAGATATGAGCGCCATGCCAAGGAAAAGTCAAGAGAGCGGGACGACGTGGACAGGCACTGGGACTGTCCCTTCTTCAAACACTGCTGGGATTCAGGAATGAGCCGATTGCCCACAATCGGCAACTACCCAGAATGTAGACAGAAGAAGAAGGGCACGGGAGACGTGTCAGTATTCAAGCGTCTAGGACCTCTCCCATCTCGAAACAAGCAAGCTGAGTCCTCTCGGGCGGAAGATCTCGAGGAGTTAGAAGACGAAGACGAAGAAGAAGAAGAAGAAGAAGAAGAAGAAGATAAATACCACCGTCCAAGGTGGTGCCCTGATGGACTCAGCCACTCTCAAAAGCGTAGAGTTCAGCGACTACGTTGCTTGGAGGAAGCTGAAAGGTTATACCTGCATACGTTGAGGAAAGCGCGGCCTGATCTGGCCGCGAAAATTCAGCGAACTCTGGACGAGGAGGGTCGACCACAGAAGAAAGAGTGGCGCCCCAAACAAAGGAGAGCCGATGATGAGACATCGGCTGGCACAAACATGGTGTTCATCCTTCCGGCGGAGTTTTGTGCTCCTGGAACAGACGAGGCACCTGTGGCACAACTCGACTGCGGCCCACGGCCAGTTATCTTTGAGAAGCCACGAGAAAGAAGCTATAGACACCTGAAGGCCCTGTACTTACGAGGTTATATCAATGGGCAGCCTGTCAACAAGATGCTGGTTGACACCGGAGCGGCAGTCAACATCATGCCATACTCCATGCTACGTCGTCTGGGACGCTCTAGCTCGGATCTGATCAAGACCAACGTCACATTGAGCGATTTCAATGGCCAAGCATCAGAAGCATAAGGTGTTCTGAACGTGGATCTGACCGTAGGAAGGAAAACCATCCCTACGACATTCTTCATCGTCGGACGGCAAGAGCACCTACGCTGTCCTGCTAGGGAGAGATTGGATCCACGCCAACTGCTGCATTCCATCCACGATGCATCAATGCTTAATACAGTGGGATGGAGATGAAGTAGAGATCGTCCACGCAGATGACTCAGCCGAGATCTCAACGGCTGGCATGAACGTTTGGGAGACGGCAGGCCAAGAGCCACTCTCCGGCATCACTTTGGACGACTGTGAGCGCATCGACGTGACAAAAAATGGGGTGAGGCTGGTCTTATCCACCGGCCTGACCGTGTAACAAGAGCAAAGTCTATGGACGTACGTGGCAAGGCCGATCCCTGCGATCGGCCCCAAAAAATAAAAAGTGATGATCTTGTCTCAAGCATGTCACGTAGTCATAGTAAAGCACGAACGAGATGTAAACCTTCATTGAGCAATGCAATCAAAATGGGGGCCGATTCCAGCAATCGGCCCATACTATCCTCGCCATATGTTTTGCCTGTGTTCAGCGTCGATCTAACAGGTGACGGAAAGCTAGGGTATGGGTTTACATCGGCTGATGAGCTAGAAGAAGTCGACATTGGTCCTGGGGATAAGCCACGACCAACTTTCATCAGCAAAAAGTTAGATCCACATCTCAGGAGCCAGATGATAGCTCTGTTAAAAGAATACCCAGATTGCTTTGCATGGGATTACACAGAGATGCCTGGGTTAGACAGGAGCATCATTGAGCATCAGCTCCCTCTCAAGAAAGGATTTCGGCCATTCCAACAACGAGCACGTCAGATGAAGGCCGAAATTCTGGAAGAAGTCAAGAAAGAGATCGAGAAAATGTTGGCCGCCGGGTTCATCAGGCCATGCAGATATGCTGAATGGATCTCCAGTATCGTACCTGTAGAGAAAAAGGACAGCCGATGGCGCGTGGCCATAGATTTCCGAGATCTCAACAGAGCCACTCCAAAGGATGAATATCCAATGCCTGTGGCAGAAACATTGATCAATGCAGCTGCTGGCCACAAGGTGTTAAGCTTCATGGATGGCAATGCCGGCTAGAACCAAATCTTCATGGCTCCAGAAGATATACACAAGACTGCATTCAGAGTACCAGGATCGGTGGGCTTGTTTGAATATGTGGTCATGACTTTTGGGCTGAAGAATGCCGGTGCAACATACCAACGAGCCATGAATTACATTTTTCATGATCTGATCGGCAAGTTGGTGGAAATTTACATCGATGACGTGGTGGTCAAGTCTGTCTCCATGGAAGGACACTTGGATGATTTGCGACGCATCCTAGACCGAACTCGAAAATTCGAGCTGAGAATGAATCCAAAGAAGTGTGCCTTTGGTGTGACGGCCGGTCAGTTCCTAGGTTTTTTGGTTCATGAATGAGGAATTGAGATCGGCCTGAAAAGTCAGGAGGCAGTACGTACCATGCAGCCGCCTACCACGAAGAAGGAACTCCAACGTCTTATCGGCAAGATCAACTTCGTCCGACGGTTCATCTCTAATCTGTCAGGACGAATTGAGCCGTTCATGGCGTTGGTGAAGATCAAATCTGATGACGAGTTTCACTGGGGGGCAGAACAGCAGCGAGCGTTTGAAGAGATTAAGCGGTATCTAACAACGCCGCCTGTGCTAGTTCCACCTCAGCAAGACAGACCGTTCTATATCTACTTATCGATGGGCGACACGTCCATCGCCGGTGGTGGTGCAACTCTATGAGGGTGTTGAAAAGGTCGTTTTCTACCTCAGCGAGAAGGATGTTGGATGCAGAGACAAAGGTACCCGAGGTCGAGAAGTTATGCCTCTGCCTATTCTTCACCTGCACCAAGCTTCATCACATCCTTTTGACGGCAGAAATCATCATCATATGCAAGTCAGACGTTGTCAAGCACATGCTGTCGGCTCCTGTTTTGAAAGGCCGACTTGGTAAGTGGATGTTTGCGTTATTGGAATTCGATCTCCGGTATCAGCCTGCGAAAGCAGTCAAGGGACAAGCGTTCGCCGATCTCATAGCTGAACGGATCAATACTAATATAGAAGCACTATCTGTACATGCATGGGCTATGTTCTTCGATGGATCGGCTTGTGACGATGGTTGTGGCATCGGCATTCTGCTCGTGTCGCCTCGGGGGGCAACATATTCCTTCACCATCAGGCTATCTAGCCCTTGCACCAACAATGTCGCTGAGTATGAGGCGATACGCAAGGGAATGGAGTTGCTTTTGGAAGCCGGGGCAGAAGCGGTGGAACTTTTTGGAGACTCGAAGTTGGTGATCTCCCAGCTCACGGACGAATACAAGTGCGAAAGTGAGTCACTCTTCCCATATTGGATGGAATGCCGCGAGTTGATGGCACAATTTCGGTACATCAACTTCAATTGGGTCCCAAGATCTCAAAATACCGAGGCCAACGATCTCGCACAGATGGCGTCAGGCTACAAGGACATGACAGACGGGTCGGAAGTTCAGGTGCAATTCCTGGAACAGGATGACTAGAGAGCCGATATCTTCAATTACTTGAAGGATTCGGCTCGGCGGGCACCTAAACGGATAAGGTACAAGGCCATGAAATATGTCCTTATAGGAGATGACATGTTCTACAGGACGTTGGAAGGGTTATTACTCAAATGCCTGGGACCAACTGAGTCTAATCGGCTCTTACATGAGGTGCATGAAGGCGCCTGTGGAACTCACCAATCGGCTCATAAGATGAAGTGGCTGATCAGGCGATCAGGGTTTTATTGGCCCACCATGCTTGAGGACTGCTTCAAGTACTACAAAGGATGCCAAGCGTGTCAAATGTTCGGGAAGATTCAGATGGTACCCGCATCAACAATGAACCCCATCATCAAGCCTTGGCCATTTCGAGGTTGGGGCATGGATATGATCGGCAAAATCCATCCTGCGTCGAGCAAAGGCCACGAGTGGATTTTGGCCATTACGGATTACTTCACTAAATGGGTGGAGGCCGTCCCTATGAAGAAGGTAAAATCAGAAGATGTTATCAAATTTGTGAAAGAACATGTCATTCATAGGTTCGGGATTCCTCAAACCATCACGACCGATGGAGGTTCGGTCTTCATCTCTAAAGAATTTAGAAAGTTCTGCGATGACATGGGAATTAAGCTGATCCAATCATCTCCATACTATGCTCAAGCCAACGGGCAAGCTGAAGCGTCCAATCAGAGCCTAATCAAGCTGATTAAGAGGAAAATTGACGAGAACCCTAGGGTTTGGCATGAAACGTTGTCAGAAGCTTTGTGGGCCTATCGCATGTCATGCCATGGAGCTATAAAAACTTCGCCATACCAGCTCGTCTATGGGCAGGAAGCCGTATTGCCTTGGGAAATTACGGGTGGATCGAGACGTGTCACGTTTCAGAATGATTTAACAGCTGAAGAATATGCAGCCCTGATGAGTGATACTATTGAGGATGCAACGGAACTTAGACTGTGGTCCTTGGAGAAGATTAAAGAGAACAAAGCCAGGGTAGCTCGCGCATACAATAAGAAGGTGAGACCAAAGGAGTTTCAAGTTGGTGATCTAGTATGGGAAGCCGTGTTACCATTAGGAACTAAGGATAAAGCATATGGCAAATGATCTCCTAATTGGCACGGTCCGTACAAAGTCGATCAGGTATTGAAGGGCAATGCATACATGCTCGAGCAGCTGGACGGTGTTAAATTCCCAGTAGCCGTCAATGGTCAACACCTCAAGAAATATTTCCCAAGCATGTGGGACGATGGACAGTGAAACATGGGGGCCGATGTATAAAATCGGCCAGTAAAAAAAAATTTATATGCAAATCACAGCCGATGCACAGACATCGACTTTAGGAACAGGGATACCAGTACAGCCGATGCTCGGACATCGGCTTTAGAATAATGAAAAAGCCGATGCATGTTCATCGACTCTAGAGGAACAAGCTCAGTTTCAGGCCAGAGTCCATGGCATTTGAGATGATTCTCCCATTGGATTTGCTGAGGAGTTGAATCTGTACGTTTGAGATTGGAGAATGGCGTGGACACGGATTGGACCTGTTGTGGCCTTAAATCGCGTTTTTGAGCAAAAGCCGATGCCCTGCCATCGGCTCTTTGCGCGTTGACTTCGTTTGGCAATCGGCAAAAATTGACAAGAAAGCAAAATCAATAGAGGAATATTTTCCTCATTAATAAAGGGGATTTCTTACAAAGGAAGAGCCGATTGCTCGAGGAAGGAAGAACAAAAGAAAGGTCTATTGACCAATCTGCTACTACTACTAGACCTATACTAGTAGATGCTACCCTACGGGCCGTCGCTGCCCTCGTCATCGCCATCGGAGCTCTCGTCGGCGCTGCTGCCGGCGGGCTCCTCGTCGCTGCTCCCATAGCCCTCTATGGGAGCTTCCTCCTCCTCCTCCTCGTCGTCGTCGTCATCCGATCCGGCGCGGAAGCGCTTCGCCGGCGGGTAGTCCTCGAGGGAGTCGTCGTCGTCTTCTTCTTCCTCCTCCTCGGAGGAAGTGTAGCCGTCCCAGGAGAACGAGTCGTCCTCACTCGTCGCCTCCAGTTCCCCATCGGCAAGGAACTGGAGGTCATCGTCGCCGCTGGTCAAGGACTTGTCGTCCTCGGACCAGACGAAGGGCTCGTGGTCCTCCTTGTCCCACTCCGGTGGGGCGAGGATGTCGTGCGCCGCCAGCGAGCCCCACTCCGGCGTCGGCTCACGAGATGAAGAGGATTGGGAGGAAAGATCCGACGAGGTGGAGGAGGACGAAGAGGAGAAGGACTGGGAAGAAAGATCCGACGAGGCGGAGGAGGAAGAAGAGGAAGACATTGCTACAGGAGATGGGGAATTTTTGGGTGCCGATGGCTAGAACAGAGCAAGGGGATGAAGAGGCGAACTGTTCGGCGCGGTTAAATAAAAGGGGGTATAGTGGATTTAATGCCACGAGCGGTTTCGAGGAAGTGGTGCCAAAAGAAAAAAATAAGCTTGTCAAATCACGCGGAGAAGTTGAGAAGGCAAGGCATCATGATGAAGGATACTGCGGCGGTTTTACCCTGCCACGACGTGACCCAACGAAGAAAAGGCAGAGTGGTTTTGGAATTATCATTTCCAAAACCAGGGGGGCATGTGTTATCACCAGAATTTGACCGGATCAGAGGTGGGCCGTGATTAAGATGGGCTTGAAGAATATACACGGAAGATATGCGTGAATCGGCCTTGTACACGAAGTTTGGGCTAGTTTGCCCGTGTATCTGTCAATATAGTAGGATACGTGTCGGTTAGGTAGAATTTGGCTCGTACACGGTTGGGATTATTCCCACGTTAGAAAGTCTACGGACTATAAATATGTATCTAGGGTTATTGAAAAAGACAACAATCACGTTTACAACAAACCAATCTAGGCGCATCGCCAACCCCTTGTTTCGAGGGTTTCTTCCGGGTAAGCATCATGCTGCCTAGATCGCATCTTGCGATCTAGGCAGTATACGTTTATTCGTTGTTCATGCGTTGCTCGTGCTGAAGCCTTGTTGATGGCGAGCAACGTAGTTATCGTAGATGTGTTAGGGTTAGCATTGTTTTACCACGATATATGCTTTTATCCATGCTGCCCTTAGACATCTAGCTGCCTTTACATCTATCTTAGGTGTAAGGGCAGCACCTTGCTTGATCCTTGTTTAGTAGATCCGATCCGTTATGATTGCTCCTTGTTCTTCAAGGATTAGTTTAATATCTATATAGTTAGGCCTTGCAAACGGGTTGAAAGATCCAGTAGCACGTAGGGTATAGTTTGCTAGCCCTAGATAAGATGTTCCGGGAATCAACTCCATGTTGGTTTTTAGGCCTTATCTAGGGCTGGTTTATTATCATCTTGCGTGGCTGCCAGGCTCAATCACGTGTAGGATGTTCCGATTATGTGGTGAAAACCCTAAATCGTCGTAGGTCGTTTTAGCTTTATATCGATCAAGCAGGACTACCATGTTATCGTAGACCTCATACGAATCATGGGTGGATCGGCTCCCTGAGCCGATTCACAGGACAACCTGAGAGCCGATCGAAACTCGTATTTAATGTTTACGTGTATGCCATGCAGGAAACTAAGCGAAGCAATCCATCACCTTCCTGACCAGGTATAGGTCAGGTGGCACGCCCTTGCACCAGCATCGGACGTGCGTGCCGGAGCTTTGTGGGCCGTCGCACGAGGGACCAGGGCCTACCGCAGTTCTGGGAGCCTCCCGGCTCTACGTGTTGCCCGTCGCTACTCGCCGGTGGGTTTCGGACAAACTAAAGCAGAACACAAAGAGTTCTAATTCTAAGACATGTATATTTGTAGCCAACTAGGCATTAGTAAATATGCTGCATACATTTGATCCATCAGATCAACATATATGACGATTTACCCCAAAACAAAATAAAGCATACCAAATTACCAAGATTCATTTTGATCATAAGGTATGAAGCAGCTATGGAGACATGGAGTTACATACTACAGATCTGCTTTCCGATTTTTTTTCTAAAATCTTCAATGACATCTTTATTTGACTGATTTTCATGTTGATTGTGTGGTGCCGGCTGTTCTAATTCAAGTAAAGGCAAATGGCAATGGATGATCAGCTTGTACTGTCCGGTCTACCTCAATTTCATTTGAGTGTTCATTTGCATCGTCTCTTTTTGTTTTGAAAACCAGATCAATTCTTCTCTGATTGACCTTGCTCATGGTACCTAAATTGCATATTTAAACAACAATGAATTTAATTATTCATGGTACCAAATTGTTAACGGTCTACTTTTACCGTGAAGGGAGTAGTAACAAAGACAATTTTAAGATGCAATAATGTATTGCTGTGAAGAGATTTGGGGTTCCCTGCTCCGTCTTCGTTGTTTCCTGTTGCAGAGCAACGAACTGAATCGGACCAAAACAACAGCTCTCGTATCTGCTGGGCTGGGTTAATGGGCTTTACACATGGAGGCATAGGTATGATTTTTTCCCCAGTCTTGGGCTGGGCGGGCCATGGCCCGGGTTTGCCCTCACGTAGGTCCGCCAGTGCTCGACAGTGACCTAAAACACCATATACTGCACCAAACTGCTCTGTAGGTGTGGTGATTCAGACAAGTAGATGGGATCGACAGGTCTTGGTTTCATGCTTCCCAGATTGCAGTAATTACTTGCTCTTCATGCTTCCTTGAGTTAACAAAAATACATGGATTTGACAAGTCTTCGCTTTCTCTCAAGCCAGCTGCTTGGCATGTTCCCAGTGGCGGACCTACAAACAAAATCTTGGGCGGGCCAAACTAAAGCAGAACACAAAGAGTTCTAATTCTAAGACATGTATATTTGTAGCCAACTAGGCATTAGTAAATATGCTGCATACATTTGATCCATCAGATCAACATATATGACGATTTACCCCAAAACAAAATAAAGCATACCAAATTACCAAGATTCATTTTGATCATAAGGTATGAAGCAGCTATGGAGACATGGAGTTACATACTACAGATCTGCTTTCCGATTTTTTTTCTAAAATCTTCAATGACATCTTTATTTGACTGATTTTCATGTTGATTGTGTGGTGCCGGCTGTTCTAATTCAAGTAAAGGCAAATGGCAATGGATGATCAGCTTGTACTGTCCGGTCTACCTCAATTTCATTTGAGTGTTCATTTGCATCGTCTCTTTTTGTTTTGAAAACCAGATCAATTCTTCTCTGATTGACCTTGCTCATGGTACCTAAATTGCATATTTAAACAACAATGAATTTAATTATTCATGGTACCAAATTGTTAACGGTCTACTTTTACCGTGAAGGGAGTAGTAACAAAGACAATTTTAAGATGCAATAATGTATTGCTGTGAAGAGATTTGGGGTTCCCTGCTCCGTCTTCGTTGTTTCTGTTGCAGAGCGACGAACTGAATCGGACCAAAACAACAGCTCTCGTATCTGCTGGGCTGGGTTAATGGGCTTTACACATGGAGGCATAGGTATGATTTTTTCCCCAGTCTTGGGCTGGGCGGGCCATGGCCCGGGTTTGCCCTCACGTAGGTCCGCCAGTGCATGTTCCTTCACTGTACCATAACTGATAGTATAAATTGACAAACTGACACCATCAGAGTTGTCCTACAAATATGTAGGACTCATAGATGAACAGGAGACCCCAAAAAGGTTCGTCATGAAAACCCCATGTATATGTGGCAACCTGAAATCCCGAGGATGTCTTTCCTTAGCCACAGGATCATATACATCTGAGGATGAGTCACTATTATCAATGTTAGTTTCTCCAACAGACACACTGACAAACCCCAATCACTGAGAGACATGACATATACCACACACAAGGCACTCCTTCATTTTACTTCAGGCTAGAGAGGAATATTTGACCCTGTCTGGCAAGGACTTAGGGCCCAGATTCTATGAGAAGTGTCTTGCTATGACTCTTAGAGCTTTTCCGTTCCACTTGAGCAGAAACAGATTCCAGTTCACTGTCCATAGCACTGATCAAATAGCTACCGTCATCGTGAGAACACTGTAAATCCGTCGCACTGCTCCTCCTCGTTGTTTTCCCCTTGATTGCTTCACCAAGAAGTAGTAGACTTTCCTCAAGTATCTGAATCAGATCATCTGGCCATCTGGAAGCCTGAAAACCTTAACGAACACAAAATTTCCCCATCTGCAGTAGTCCTATGGACAAATTCCTGTGGACCCTTCAGTCCATCCTGAAACACTCGAATGGACAGTGGCAACATTCCCACGGCTATGCTAGCAGGCCCTGTCCCAGCATCTCATACAAGCCGAGCAGCGCTGCGGCAGAGGCCTCGGAGCAGAAGCCGATGTGGCGCCGCTTCTCCTCCTCAAAGTAATGAAGCGAGAAGAGGCTGCCGGCCATCTTCCGGTGGACCTGCCTTCCGCCGCCGTGCGCCACCAGGAGGTCGGCCAACGTGGTCTTGCCGTCCGGGGCCATCGGCGACCGCCGCCGCCGTAGGGATTACAATTTTGGTAGGGCTTCTCCGAGCTTTCAGTTTGGGATGTTGGGCCCTCTTCAGAAATTTGGACCTCCTCACGGCTTATACTGGCCCATGAGATAGCTGCTTATTCTTTTTTTCTTTTGCTTCAGTGTAACGGGATGAGAAATACGTTAGAGCATCCCGTAGCCCCCAGATGAGCGCTGGCGGGGGCACCGACACCTCCTTTGGGATGCCGGCACAGCATCTTCCATTTGTGGGAGCTGCTTCCACACCGGCGCCCCCAAACAGCAGTTCCGATAGATTTAAAATTTAAATATAAATTTGCAACACGATATTCATACTAGTTCGAACGAAATTTGTACAAATTTAACGTGAATTTAAACTAAAAACCTAAAAAAAACCATCTAGCGGTGCAGGGAGTCGAAGGCGTTGAAGTCCAGGTCGTCGCCGTCGTCGCTGGATGGCCTGAAGGACCAGCTGTCGTCCTCGTCGGCCTCCTCCTCCACTGGCGCCGGCAGCTCGGATGGTCCGGCGAGGTCGACGAAGTTAGCGCTGTGGTCCCTGGCGGACCACAGCGCCGCCTGCCGCGGGTCGATCGCGATGTGACGGTAGTCCTCGTTGACGGAGCAGCCGATGATGAAGCTCTGGGCGGGGAACTCCTCCTCGTCGCCGTCGCCACGGAGGGCCGCCTGCCTCGGCCTCCTTCTCCCACCATTTCTTCTTCGCCGGCAAAAGTGGTGGAGAGGCGTCCTCCTCCTTGACGCGGGAGCGGCAGGCCGACCCCGTCGTCCGACGAACCGGATCAGAGGAGGCGCGCCGCGCTACGTCGTCGCGAATGACGACGCCTCCGGAAGGAGGCGCGGCCGAGCGCGTGCGCCCGACGGCAGACGATCCAGTGCGGGAGGTTCCGAACGCCGCGGTCCGTGCCGGCGCCCCATGCGTGGTAGGCGTCGACGCCATAGTCGCCGCCTGCGGAAAGTAGACCGGCTCCCGTTGCCCGCGGAAGCATGGACGGTAGCCGTACTCGTGGAGTGTGGCGGCCGTACCACCAGGCATGGCGACCGACGGTGTTGAAGCGGCCGCTCGAGGGATTGTCCGTCCGCGCGAGCTCGACGGCGCGCTCGTTGCCGAAGTATTGTTCCCAGGATGGGCTGTCGAGGGCATTCTCTGGGAGGCTCCTGTCCTCCGGCGTCATCTGGGATCGTTGTTGCCTAGCGAGGGCCCACGTCTGTAATCCTTGCGGAGGCGGTGGCGGCACGGCGAAGCTGTCGTTGGAGACGTGCCAGCCGTGCGGCAGCTTGTACTGCACTGGCACGGGGATGCGGTGCCAGTACAGCACGTCGGCCTCGTCGTACGACAGCTGCGTCGAGCGGAGGATGCCGCCGGCCTTGTCGTTGTGCGCCATCGCGTTCGCGTGCGGGTGGTGGTTCTCGCGGAGGTTGAGGACGACGGTGGCTAGGGATGACGGCGGCGGGAAAAGAGAGGAGTGTGCGCTGGTGTGGTTTTAAGGAAGGCGGCAGACATGCATTGAAGGCGCGTGGGTAAGGTAGGTGGACGCCGCGTGGCCAGTCGCCGCCCTCGCCGTTTTGGTTTCCGTGCGGGAGGCCATTAACACCGATGACCGACCTCCCCGCGTCTTTTCCGATGCGAACCGGCGCGTCCCCTCGCTGACAAGGCGCCCCCACCCGCGAACACCGTCATTCCGCGAGGCGCCGATGCGCCCAATTTGCACCCTTGGCGAAGGGGTCGGCACGGGTTGCCGGCGATTCTATTGGGCTCCAAAATGGGCTGGCGCCGCATTTTCGCCCCAGCCCCCCAAATTGCTATCGGGGCCGCCGGTGGAGATGCTCTTAGCTACTAGGTAGATTTGAAGAGATAATTCGTTGCAAAAAAAAAACATTGGCGAGGAGGTATCGTCGCAGCTAGTTGTGCATTATGTTGGCATGATGTTTGACCATATTAATGAAGCCCAGAAATTTTAAAGTGATTTTGCTAACAAGATGGGGTTCGACACATGGATTTGTAGCTCAAAGAACAAACACAAGAAAGGGTGCAAAAAAAGTTTCTAATCGGCATGTAATTTTGTGTTTCCATGCACCAGGAATAGTGTATGCAACAACATCAGGGAGCAACCTGGGGAGTGACGCAACAGAACAAGGTTTAGCAATAGATGAGTAGAGCTAGACGATACACTAGCCACTAGGCTGGTATTGTAAATTTGCAATGCACTACAGGAATGGACGCATACGCCGACGGCCAGCTGCCCTCGGCGTAGCCACGTCTGGCCCTCGGCGTAGGCTACGCCGACGGCAGCCCTCGGCGTATGGCGTCGGCAGGTCCCTCGGCATAGATAATATTGCCGTCGGCGTAGCCCGGCCCTCGGCGTAGCATGCTACGCCGACGGCAAAACCATCGGCACACAAATTTTACAAATTTGATTTTTTTTTCCAAAAAAAAGTTCAAAAAAAAAAATAAAAAAAAAATGTATATGCCGACGGCAAAGCCCTAGGCATAGAGTTTTAATTTTTTTACACCATTTTTTTCTTTTTTTTTCCTTTTTTTTACTTGTTTATCTTTCACCCATACACTTTTAACTATAACTACACTTAATCCTAGGTCAAATTACCATTATGGCTAAACTTCCCAAGTCGGTCACCCATCCTCACACTACTCCAACCTTAGCACGCTTAACTTCTTGGTTCCATTCGGATGAGCTTCCCTTAAAGAATTGACTCCTTGCTGATAATAATAGCCTATCAACCCTATTAACCCTTGGACCGTGATGTCACAACTCATTATTTTTGAATTCCGAACAATTACTTAAGTAAACAATAATGAATATATAAGTAATAATGATTAATAATATTGAATTTAAATAACAATAAAATGATTTTATTTTTTGGTCTTTTTCGATTTAATATGGAACAATTAATATCTTTAAATCGGAAAATCAAAATTCCACAAATAATATGTCTAAATCGATCAGAAAAATGAGAGGAATCTAAATATAACATCCATATCATCATTTGAACCTAAAAATTAGAGGAATCCAAATATGACGCCCAATTTGCCATGTGGCCAAAACGGCCCCCTCGGGAGATGCGAAATGGCCGTATCGGGCGGGTTGTTGCACCGTTCGTCAACACACTAAACGGACAAAAATTAGCACATAAAGTGATGTGTTATAGACCTAAAAACATTTTTTGCGGAATTTATTGAGCGATGGAAAGTGTACCCCTAGCTCAAATTTGGTCAGTTTCCAGCGGATTCGGCGGGACTCCGCAGGAAGCCGTAGGGATTCCCAGATAGCTAGTGCGTACATATGGCATGTGATATATGGTGCGGAGGCGGTGTCCTACCACTACGCGGAGGTCTCGCGTAATACTAAAATGCGTCCCATGTAGCTGCTTCACAAAAAAAAACCGTTTTGGCACCCCGAAAATGAAAAAACCATCACCCATAGGTCGGATTGGAAATCCGCTCTCGGGGCCTTGCTTCCCATCCCAGGGACCATGCACGTGCCAAATATCGCCTCGTTCCGACAAACTATGTGGTGTCACGGGCCGTTTCCTACTCATTTAAGCCATAGAACTCCGGACGTGATAGACCTGTTTGTGAAGGGTTTTCCAAAATAATTGCCGTATCCTAATTCCGACTTTTGGAGTGGTTACTAGGACACATAAAATGACATCATGCGGCTCCGAGGGATTTTCTGACTTCGTTTAAATTGCCATTTGGCCAAAACGGGCTCCCACGGAGATGCGGTATGGCCGTACCGGGCGCGCTGGTGCCCCCGTTTACCATCGCGCTAAATGGAAAAAAATTCGCATATACAGTGATATGTCATAGACCTAAAAACATTTTTCCCGGAATTTATTGAGTGACGGAAAGTGTATCCCTAGTTCAAATCATGTCACTTTCCAGCGGATTCGGCGGGACACCGTAGGAAGCCGCATGGATACCCAGATAGCTAGCGCGTACATATGGCATGTGATATATGGTTTGGAGGCGGTGTCCTACCACTACACGGAGGTCTCGCATAATACTAAAATGCGTCTCATGTAGCTGCTTCACAAAATAAAAACCGTTTTGGCACCCCGAAAATGAAAAAACCATCACCCATGGGTCGGATTGGAAATCCGCTCCTGGGGCCTTGCTTCCCATCCCAGGGACCACGCACGTGCCAAATATGGCCTCGTTCCAACAAATTATGTGGTATCACGGGCCGTTTCCTACTCATTTGCCCTAAAAGCCATAGAACTTCGGACGTGATAGCCCTGTTTGTGAAGGGTTTTCCAAAATAATTGCCGTATCCTAATTCCGACTTTTGGAGTGGTTACTAGAACACATAAAATGACGCTATGCGGCTCCGCGGGATTTTATGACTTCGTTTAAATTGCCATTTGGCCAAAACGGGCCCCCATGGAGATGCGGTATGGCCGTACTGGGCGCGCTGGTGCCCCCGTTTACCATCGCGCTAAACGGAAAAAAATTCACATATAAAGTGATATGTAATAGACCTAAAAACATTTTTCCCGAAATTTATTAAGCGACGGAAAGTGTATCCCTAGTTCAAATCATGTCACTTTCCAGCGAATTCAGCGGGACACCACAGGAAGCCGCATGGATTCCCAGATAGCTAGCGCATACATATGGCATGTGATATAAGGTGCGGAGGCGGTGTCCTACCACTACGCGGAGGTCTCGCGTAATACTAAAATGCGTCCCATGTAGCTGCTTCACAAAAAAACCCGTTTTGGCACCCCAAAAATGAAAAAACCATCACCCATGGGTCGGATTGGAAATCTGCTCCCGGGGCCTTGCTTCCCATCCCAGGGACCACGCACGTGCCAAATATGCCCTCGTTCCGACAAACTATGTGGTGTCACGGGCCGTTTCCTACTCATTTGCCCTAAAAGCCATAGAACTCCGGGCGTGATATCCCTGTTTGCGAAGGGTTTTCCAAAATAATTGGTGTATCCCAATTCCATCTTTTGGAGTGGTTACTAAGACACATAAAATGATACCATGCGGCCCCGCGAGATTTTTTAACTTCGTTTAAATTGCCATCTGGCTAAAACGGGAACCTGAGGACATATAAGAAAGTGATTGAATTGTTTCTATATTAACATGGTACTGTACATGATTCAAATAAGTATGATTTTGAAATAAACGGATAGATGATGTTTCTATGAACATTTTGATACCTCATACACATTTTTCTGACATCATATGAATTAGTTATGATTTTTACAAAATTAGATAAATTTGAAAAATGGTTACGCCGAGGGTGGCCGTCGGCGTAGCCCTATCTACGCCTAGGGCCAAAGATATGCCGAGGGCTGCCCTCGGCGTAGACCTCGCTACGCCGACGTCCGCGCTACGTTGAGGGTCGGATGAGGAGGCTGGCCAGGCCAGGCCATACGCCGAGGGCCCCGACTTTTGGTCGTCGGCGTATAAAAGGCCCTCGGCGTATCGCGCCATTCCTGTAGTGATGGAAATGTTCAGACATAAGAAATAGGATGGTGCAGCACAATTATAAAGCTCATGTTATTGTTTAGTTGAAGCAAGGAACTTACAGTTTGACTAAACTTCAATGACCAGCACACACATCAAATACTCAAGAAGTTTGGGCGTCGTAGATACTACCTTTCTAACCACAATATTCTACAAAAAAAAAGACATCCAATTTCTCGAAGTTATCCATAACCGACATCAGACATCATGGGGATGTCGGGAGATGCGCATTGCGGTGACCCATAGAACTTGGGTTATGTGAACAAAGATCTTAGGAATGGAAGGTTTAGGATGAGGAAATTGTTGCTACGAGACATGTATATCAAAATAGAATACTTTCAGAAGAGGCAAGCAGAAAACCCGAACTTCTTCTATGCAACGCAGCTTGATGTTGACAACGCTATGAGGACCCTCTTTTGGGTTGATGGAAGAACTCAGTTGCTATTATTTGGGAAACACGCTACGCAAAAAAAATCTTTTACCTCGTACGAATAGGACTAATATCACTATCAATTTGCAAACAAAAAGGTCATACCCTTGTCACGCGTAGTCGATCGCGTCACCGCAACGGAGATGGTGACATTATGGATGAAGTCCTCTAAATCTTCTAGCTAGGTTATACTTCCTCGACGCGAGAGTACTCTCCTTGTGAATCCACACGATCGAGCATCGAAGTAGATGACGCATCCGAGGTAATCTATGCATTCCAATGACCACATCGTTGTGCAATAAAGAACACCAACATGGCGGATTGAAAGCTTGATTTAGATATGAAGGCTTAACAATTTTCCTCCATATTGGATCTAGAAGAGTTAGATGTGTAAGATCAGGTAGAATTAGGTCTACTCGGATAACCGAGTTTGGTTTATTTGATATGTATATATAGGCGGCTTACATGAGGTATTTGATACGGACTCTATGTCCTATACAACTTGTACAACACGTTGTTTAACACCCTCCCTTAATCACAACTCATTAAGTTGAGATTATGTCTAAATTCTAAAAAGTTTCTAACTGGGAGTGGCTTTGTGAAGCCATCTGCAACCTGATCTTTAGAAGGAACAAATCTGACTTCTAGTTCCTTCTTCATTATTCGTTCTCGAACAAAGTGAAAATCTATCTCAATATGCTTGGCTCTGGCGTGGAACACTGGATTTGCTGACAAATATGTGGCACCTAGATTGTCACACCACAATACTGGTACCTGTCGAAGCTTTACTCCTAATTCCTTGAGAAGAGATTGTACCCATATCATTTCTGAAGTTGCATTGGCCACTGACTTGTACTCAGCTTCTGTACTTGATCTGGAGACAGTAGCCTGTTTCTTTGCGCTCCAAGAAATCAGGTTAGGGCCATAGAAAACTGCAAAACCTCCAGTGGAACGACGGTCATCAACACAACCGGCCCAGTCAGCATCAGAAAAGGCATTAACAAGTGTGGATGAAGACCTCATAAAAATAAGTCCGATGCGCAGGGTACTTTTAACATATCTCAGAATTCTCTTTGCAGCAGTTCAATGAACAATAGTAGGTGCATGAAAATACTGACAGACTTTATTTACTGCATAAGAAATATCTGGCCTTGTAAGAGTTAAGTACTGCAGAGCACCTACCATACTCCTGTAATTTGTAATGTCTTCAGGACCAAGCAAGCTACCTTCACGTGCAGTTATTTTTTTTATGAAGATAAGGGTGTAGGACAACCAGTGCAATCCTTCATACCAACCCGGGCTAAAATATCATGAGCATACTTGGCTTGATTCAAGACTATACCATCATCAACTTTGTGCACTTCCATACCCAAGAAGTAATGAAGATCACCCAGATCCTTTAACGCAAAATCCTTGCTTAAATTTTGAAGAAGAGCATCTGTTGCTTGTTGAGAGGAACTAGCCACAATGATATCATCAACATAAATAAGCATGAAAATAGTGATCCCAGACTTGCGATATATGAACAAGGAAGTGTCAGACTTGGATGATTGAAAACCAAGTGATAACAACTTTGAACTCAACCTGGAGTACCACGCACGTGGAGCTTGTTTCAGTCCATACAGTGCTTTGTCAAGCTTGCAGACATAGTTTGTTTTCCCCCTGTCTTCATAACCAGGTGGCTGTCTCATGTATACTTCCTCTTCCAGAACACCATGAAGAAACGCATTCTTGACATCAAGCTGTCGCAAAGTCCAACCCCTAGACACTGAGATTGCTAGAACAAGTCTGACAGTTGATATTTTGACAACTGGGCTGAAAGTATCCTCATAATCAATGTCATAGCGTTGTTTGAAACCTTTATCAACCAGTCTTGCTTTGTATCTATCAATGGAGCCATCAGCCTTACGCTTGACTTTGTATATCCATCGGCAGTCAACCACATTCTTGGCAGTGTGAGACGGAACCAAATGCCACGTCTGATTCTTCATCAAAGCCGAGTATTCTTCATCCATGGTCGTATGCCATTTGGGATCACTCAAAGCTTGCTGCAAGGTAGTCGGCTCATCAGTAACCGCGAACATACCCCACCGAACTGTACCGTCACGATATTCTTTGGGCCGTTTGATGCTGCGAGACGCACGTGTAACAGGTCGACGTGCTGCAGATTGGCGCACAGGAGACGCCGGCGCAGAAGATCCATTTGATCTGGCAGGATCTGTCGGAGAAGAGGGAGCAGGCGAATCAGCCGAGTTGGTCCCGCCGCTGGTCCCGCCAGTCGCCACAGAGCATCCGGTGACCCCCTGTGTGTCTGAAGACGCGGAGGAGGCGTCCGCGCGCGCGCGTCCAGGCGCAGAGGATCTGGCGCCTTGGCCGACAGGCGAGGCGGGAGAGGGAGACCGCACGGAGGCCGAGGGAGAGAATCTCGGGGGCCGATTGGCCAGTCGCGGGGATCCGGACCAGGTGCTGCAGCGAATCAGGCGCGTGATCCGACGCAGATTGCGTCAGGGCATCTTCTTCGGGATCGCAGTTGTTGGCACTTTGTGACGAAATTTCAGGAGAGGCTGGCGGGTGATTGGTGGCACCGTTTGACCCCAAATTTTCAGCACCTGTCCGTGGTGACGCTTGCACAACAAGAGGAGCACTAGGGAGACCATTAGTAGTAGGCACATTAGTTACATGTGAATCATCAAAAGTGGCATCCCTGAATTCAGAATTTAGGAGAGATGAGTCAAGGAGCAATATTTCTTGTCTAAGGCGAGCACCAGCATTAGGGTGAAGATTTTGGAATGGGAAAACAACCTCATCAAAAACAACATCCCGAGAGATATACACACATCCAGAGGAGACTTCTAGGCACTTAACACCCTTATGTTTGGGGCTATACCCCAAGAAGACACATTGAGTGGAACGGAAAGCAAGTTTACGCTTGTTGTAAGGACGCAGATTTGGCCAACATGCACAGCCAAACACACGTAACGATTTATAGTCAGGTTTAGTGCCTAGAAGACGATAAACAGGTGTTTCATTATTGATAGTTTGATTGGGAATCATGTTGATGAGATATGTGGCAGTTAGGAAAGCCTCGTCCCAAAATTTGAGAGGCATGTGAGCAGTAGCAAGAAGAGCAAGCCCTACTTCAACAATGTGTCTATGTTTTCTTTCTGCAGAGCCATTTTGCTGGTGTGCATGAGGGCAAGAGACATGATGAGAGATCCCTTGTGACTGAAAAAGAGAGTTTAATTTTTCATATTCACCCCCCAGTCAGACTGAACTGTTAGGATTTTTCGATCAAGTTTCCTTTCAACTAGTTTCTGAAAGTTGACAAAAGCAGCAAAGGCATCATATTTGCGTTTAAGTAAATAGATTCAAGTGAATTTGTTGTAATCATCAATAAAACTAATATAGTATTCATGAAGACCAACAGAAGTGGGAGCAGGTGTCAACACCCGGATTTTTAATTCCAGATGCCTATTATGCCATACATCGCAATCCCAGGAATATTTTTTTCGAGAAATAATAGTCGATATCACAGAACATCATTCATTACAAACCATAATCGTCTTACAACAAAGGATCTCATGACCCAAGTCTTAAAACAACAGTTGATCTAAGGATCAATTACAAAACACATAGCGGAAGAAACGTAGTAGCGGTCCATCTGTTCCACAGGCAACGCTTGACGTTAGGAGGTGATCCTAGTTATCATAGACGTCCTGCTGTCCATCTTCTTGGTACTGGTGCTCCTCTTCATAGTCTGGCCATTTGAATAGCCAGGGACAAAGCCATGAGTACTTTATAAAGTACTCGCAAACTAACACCAATAGAAGTACTGGTAGCTCTAATAATGGTTCTAATCTTCTAGGTTTATTTGCACAAACCAGTTTTATTTCATAAACACTTTAATAGTCAAAGACTCTTTATTTGTCAAAAATTACTCAAGTGGGAACCTTAGTGTCATCCCCACAACTTGGTGGTAGTCAAGTCAAGTTCACATTTCAAGTCACAAGTCATTTTGAAAATATCTGACAACGTAACAGTATGGCCATCCAACTGTCCATGACCGCGGACGCGGCTATTCGAATAGTTTAACACTCTGCAGAGGTCGTACTCTTGTGCCACAACTTTTGATTACATCCGTCAGGGATAGCCCTGAATCATCATACTCAGTATGCGGAACATCAACCGTTAATCTTTCACTTACATACTCTAGTATAGGCACCTCCCCTATGAGCTTGGCCTCCTAGTGATGGCAATCTGCCATCCTAGGAACTGCACAGGGCTTGGGTAGGACATTCATCTGTTTTTCACGTCATTTCATTTTCAACGGAGGTAGCCTCAGCATAACCTCTATGACGCTTGTTCAGAGGGAACCCATACTAAAATACACAAATTTCTACTTAAAGCCTTACCCATTATCAGGTATTGTGGGGGTACTCTAAAATTGGAATGGTATCGCATCCGAACCCAACCATCAGTTTTTGTCAAAGTCACCATGTCATTCAAAGGTCACATTCACCTTCAAAACTTTCAATAGAATGAATCATCATTCTAAGGTTTTCAAAGTCATTTGATTCACAATTTCCCAGCTTAGAGTAGTCAATTTTAGTTTTAGCACTAGCAACTAATCATGAGGGGTGCTAACCAAATTTTAGCTCTCTAGGCTAAGTTTGAAGCTCTTGTGGTACTCTATACTTAGACAAGAATTAGCTAAAACAATTAAGCCTTGGTAACCAAAGTAAAAGCTTGCAAGATAAAAACTTGGACTGGGAAGAATAAAACTTTAAACAAAAATACTAGTGCCATGGTATCTTGCACTAGTAGCTGGCATTAGTAGAGCTTGCTCATGGTAATATCTTGCATTGGTAATAGCTTGCCTTGAGTGGTATAGTGGTCAAAGTGTTCCCCCTCTTCTTCGTAGAAGACCTCCTCCTCCTCCTCGTAGGCTTCGGTACTAGCGTCTATAAACGGATACGAGGTAACAATCACCAAACAATACTTAAGTACTAGACTTAACACTCAAATGGTTCACACAAGATAATCTAGCATCACACCATTTTTAATATTGTGGTTGGCTTTGTTTTCTTTTTTGGAAAATAATTTCCTCTCATTGAAAAACAAATGCTAGGATTTCATACCTACTAGGGTTTCCATTTATTTCCTTTGAAAGTAAATTCCTCTCATTGAACCTTACTAAGATTTAATTTCCTCAAATAATAAAGTTTTAGACCATGTTGACCAAAGTCACCACTTCATATTTATCCATTTGGGAAAATGATTTAAATGAGATACTACATCTCATACAATTTAAATACTACTTTTGGAAAATGATTTAATATTCTCAAGTAATAACATATGGGGTCATGAAGACTAATGTCATCACCTCACATTGAACTACTTAGAAAACTGATTTAAAAGGGAGGCTATACCTCATAGGTTTGAAATACTAGTTTTGAAATAATTTAAATGAGCTAGAAATGGCCACATAGCCACTATTGGAATCTAGCCCATGATCATATGAAACAACCATGTCATATTTTTGAATATTTAGAAAGACAATATGAAATGTGATTTTTGAGAGTTGGAATCAATTCAAAATGAATTAGGGTTGATTTTATAAAAAAAAGTTTGAAGTTTGAAAAGGTACTCCCTTGTTATTTTTCCTACAAGTGTTCTAAAATGAATCAAGGGTTAAGACCAGTGGGATTGGATAGATAAAGTCACGGGATCTCCATAGAATTTTGAATCATCAAAATTGGTTTAGTAGATTTTGCTCTATTAAATTTTGAACATGCAGCAGTATTTGAATTTAGGTTAAAACGAATAAATCAGATTCGAATTAATGGGCTTAGGCGGGAAAGCTAAACGGGCCGGCCCAGCTACGCTCTAGCACGTAGAAGGCCGCCTGACAGGGGGCTCCACGCGTCAGTGGGTGGTTTAAGTGCCGAAGAAGTACGCGAACCCGGGTCGTTGGATTAAAAGATGATCGGACGGCGCACGGTCATCGTCGTCTATGAACAGGCTCCGGTGAGCTCTAACCCTACTGGCAGCTCGAACGGCACCAGCGGCGTCTCCAGGAGTGGCCTCTTGATCTTCAGCGGCTCCGGCGGCTACTCCGGCTAAATTGGGGTGGCTCTGGGGGCAATGTGGAAGAGGAAAGGGTCCAGGAGAGCGAGAGGAAGGAGGGGAGCAAGGGGGTGTAGAGAAAAAGGCAGGGGAGGGTCTCTTTTTATAGCTATCCAGAGGGGCAGCGCGGCACGGGAAGGTCGTCGGCTTCGACGGTGCTACAGCGGCGGAGAGGCGTGGGCGAGGTGGTAGGACGATGCTGCGTCATCTGGCGGTCCTCGTGAGCGTCATGGCGCAGTGGATGGAGGTCAGACACGATGGTGAGATCATCGTGTCCGACGGAACAGTGGCGGCGGTCGGCGATGATGACGACGGCTACAGGG
Organism: Lolium perenne; assembly: GCF_019359855.2. NCBI lineage: Eukaryota > Viridiplantae > Streptophyta > Magnoliopsida > Poales > Poaceae > Lolium > Lolium perenne. The sequence goes on along the minus strand of NC_067244.2, from coordinate 22,241,324 downwards.
CACGCGCGGGGACATGGAGGTGTCTGGGAGCTTCCTGGTGTCCTGGTGAGCGCGTGGGAGAGAGGAGAGGGCGAGGGCAGGTCGGAGGTGACGGGGTGAAGCTGTGCTCTGGCGTGCCCGTGGGCATGGCCGTGCATGCTCTAGCGCGTCATGGTGTCACTGGGCACATGCTGGGCTGGGGCGTGCAGTGCTCTCCTTGGCCAATGGCGTGCACTGGCACGTTCGTGGGAGTGAGGGGAAGCTATTTGACAAGGTGTGTGAGGCTAGAGAGGGAGAGTGACATGGTGAGCATGGTGAGTGGCATTGGTGGCATGGCAAGGTTGACTTAGGGCTGCAAATGTACAAACCATCATGGCATTTGCTAGGAAGTGACAAGGCCACATTGTGGGTGAGCTAGGAGAGTGGGGTGAGGTCCTATTTGTACCCTAAATAGTGTTTTGTACAATTGTACCTTATATGATTCTTGCCCACCAAGTGTTTGATGAAATGGCGAAAGAACTTTGAATTTGAATTTTGCCAAAATAATTTATGGGTGTGATTCAATTAATATTTGGCACCTCTTGATGGTCTTGGTTTGAAATTTGGAAATGGTTTGGTGAAAATCAAATTTGGGTTGATCTAGAATTTGTTTCAAAGTTGCCACTTTGGCTGCTTTTTAAATTCATTTGAATTTGAATCAGCAAGGTTGGTCAACACCAAGTTGTTCACCTTTATGTGTACTATAGATCTGTGCAAAAAGATGAGAAGGTTTGGTTTATAAAATAATAACCAAAGGGGTTCAAAGTGGGCATCATGTTAAAAATGTCACATATGACCATTATCACATGGACCTTGCATTTTTCATTTTTATTTTGATTTGATTTGCTTTTCACTTTGGTTTTGGTTTGGTGAGTACTATGTTGGGTTTCTTAATGTTTTCAAACCATCTAAGCAAAGTAGATATGGCATAGGCTATTATTTGCAAATTGGCCATATGCTCACATATGCCTCTCTTTTTATTTTCTTTTCTTTTCTTGGTTTCTCTTTGATTTTGAAAAGGGGTAGGGTTTAGGGTTTATAAATATGTTCAACACTTCAAACAAACAATCATGGCAAAAATCCAATCATACATGCTTGAACACTATGCACATAAGGTAAGGCAATTCAAGTTTTTGTTGGCTCCAAATTTTGGAAAAAGGAAATTGGTCTTCTTCATTGTTTTAAAATTTTGGGGTGTTACAGCAGGACCCCATACATCAGAAAAGACTAATTGTAGAGGTGCAGAGGACACACTAGTGGACACTGGATAAGGTAACTAATGACTCTTTGCTTTCTGACATGAGTCACAAATCGACTCAATCAACGGCGAGTCCAGGAATTTTTTGCAGGGCGGGCTTAAACTTGACTATAACTAACTAAACGACTACTAAACGACAAAAATAGGCCAATATACAAGACATAAAATTATATAAGATAAAATACCACAAATTTTTAAGTTAAAAGCATCAATACCACAAAATAGGCCAATATCTGTAAGATAATCCAGCATACAAATTTCAAGTTAAAGCATACAATCTACATGTACCTGAAAGCATATAATAGCTAAGGATGCTGCCATGCTTTCTCTTCATTTTAACAAATCTGAAAATATATTACACATAGATAAATTAACTGGAGGCTGGAGCTAGACAGCTAGTACACATAGATAAATTACAGAGGGATAGCTAAGGATGCTCACGATGCGCCCCGTCCGCGGCTGGCGGGCTTGGTGTGTCCGCCGTCCGCGCGTTGCCTTCTATTGGTACGGCCGTGCGGGCTTGCGGCGCTCCGCCGGACCCCCAGCCCCTCCTTCCCGGCGTCGGTGCTGTGGCTCCTCTGTCGCCGGCTCGCCGCCTCGCCGGTCGTGGCCGCTCTGCTTGTGTTGCGTGCTGCCATGCTGGGGAATGGGGATGGAAGAGATGCACTACACAGCCTAAGCTGGCTGTTCGATACTAGAACCCTGGAAGTCTGCTCAGCTGCTAATGGGCCTAATGACTAGTAGTAAAAAAAGATTTACATTTTCGGAGGGCAGGCTCAAGCCTGTTGAAGCCCCCCTATTGGACTCGCCTTTGGACTCAATGTGAGAATCTCTGACAAAAGGGAGCTTATTCTTCCTAATAATGAACCTAACAGCAATAAAGGAGGGATGACCTAGGCGACTATGCCATTTGTTGTTGGACGGCTTGGAGGAAAGAAACACATGCTTGGATGATGATGGTGACACCAATGACGAGATGAAGGGATAAAGACCTCCAACACACCTCCCTTTATGAAGAATTTCCCTTGTAACCTGATCCTTAATCAAGAAAAAGAATGGGTGAAACTCTATGAAGACCTTATTAGCATACGTGAATCAATCTTCTTTCGGTCCTAACCCTCCCCCGGGTGGCGGCGCCGCGCCACTCCGGGGAGCCCTCCTCACCGGCCCTCCCGCCCCCTCCAGCCCCTCCCTCCCCTCGCCGCCGCCGCCGGAGGTGTCGCCGGGCAAAGCCCGTGTGGCATGGCGGTGGCTTCAGATGGTCGCGATCATGGGGGATGGGGGCGGCGCTCCTGATCCCTTGTGGTGGTGGTGGTGCGCGGCGTTGGCGGCCGGAAGGCGAGCGGTGGCGGTGGTGGCGTGGCTGGATCTTGGCCCTTGGGGCCTGGAGGCGGTCATGCTGCTACGCCTTCTCCTCCGCGCGATGGGCTGCTCCGCCCGCATCACATGGGAGCCGGGGCAGCGGCCCCGGGCGTGGCGGCGGCGACCTCCTCTCCGGAGGGGGACGGCCTCATTGGGATCTGGGTGGGGGATTTCGGGATCCCACTCAGATCTCCGGCGGTGAAGATCCAGTCGACGGCGAGCTTTGGGTGACGGGGCAGCCGGTGAAAACCGCGCTTCGATCTCGGTCTTGGCGGATGATGGCGGCGTCGATTGGCGTCGTTACCTTGTCGAAGGCATCATCTTTGCTTGCCTCGGCACTACACTCGGCGAGTTGGGGATATGCGGCTGCCGGTGAAAACCGTGCTCCGACTTCGGTCTTGGCGGGCGATGGCAGCGTCACACGTCGTAACCTTCTTGAAGGCATCGTCGTCGCAGCCTGCATCTACCCACTCGTGCTGCTCCGGGGGAAACCCTAGATCTGGGTCTCCCGGATCGGACGATGGCGACGCTACCTACGTCGTTCTACCTCTTGGGGCATCGTTTTTTGGAGCAGCTGCTGGATGGTGGCGGATGTTGGTGGAGTGGTATTCATCTACCACATCGACGGTGCTGAGTCTCGGTGGCATGGTGCTGCGGGGTATCGACGACGGATGTGGGATGTGTAGGGATTCGTTGCATAGAAAACAAAAAATTTCCTACCGCGAACACGCAATCCAAGCCAAGATGCAATCTAGAAGACGGTAGCAACAAGGGGATTATCGAGTCTCTTGTTGCTACGGTAGATGTTCACTTGCCGCTTGCAAAAGCGCGTAGAAGATCTTGATCACGGCGCCACGAACGGGCAGCACCTCCGTACTCGGTCACACGTTCGGTGTTGATGAAGTCGACGTCCACCTCCCCGTTCCAGTGGGCAGCGGAAGTAGTGGTCTTCTCTTGAATCCGGCAGCACGACGGCGTGGTGGCGGTGGTGGTGGAGAACTCCGGCGGAGCTTCGCTAAGCGTGCGGGAGCGTTGGAGGAGAGAGGGGGCGGCTAGGGTTTGGGAGGGGGTGGCCAGCCACTAAGGGGGTGCGGCCAGGCTGTGGTCTTGGGGTGGCCGGCCCCCTCCCCTTGGCCCCTCATTATATAGGTGGAAGCCCCAAGTGTTGGACTACAAGTCTTCGAATAAGACCCACACCCAAAACCTTCCATGTGATAGGGAAACCTACCCAAGGTGGGAATCCCACTTGGGGTGGGATTCCCCCCTTCCATGTGGGGGGGTGGCCGGCCCCCTTGGTGGAGACCAAGGTGGACTCCACCCTCCTAGGGTTGGCCAGCCATGGGAGGTGGAGTCCCTCCGGGACTCCTCCTTCCTTAGTGATTTCTTTTGGACTTTTCTAGAACCTTCTAGAACCTTCCGTAGAACCTTCCGGATCATTTTAAATCTTATAAAATGACTTCCTATATATGAATCTTATTCTCCGGACCATTCCGGAACTCCTCGTGATGTCCGGGATCTCATCCGGGACTCCGAACAAATATTCGAACTCCATTCCATATTCAAGTTCTACCATTTCAACATCAAACCTTAAGTGTGTCACCCTACGGTTCGTGAACTATGCGGACATGGTTGAGTACTCTCTCCGACCAATAACCAATAGCGGGATCTGGAGATCCATAATGGCTCCCACATATTCAACGATGACTTTAGTGATCGAATGAACCATTCACATACGATACCAATTCCCTTTGTCACACGATATTTTACTTGTCCGAGGTTTGATCATCGGTATCACTCTATACCTTGTTCAACCTCGTCTCCTGACAAGTACTCTTTACTCGTACCGTGGTATGTGGTCTCTTATGAACTTATTCATATTCTTGCAAGACATTAGACGACATTCCACCGAGAGGGCCCAGAGTATATCTATCCGTCAGCGGGATGGACAAATCCCACTGTTGATTCATATGCCTCAACTCATACTTTCCGGATACTGAATCCCACCTTTATAACCACCCATTTACGCAGTGGCGTTTGATGTAATCAAAGTACCTTTCCGGTATAAGTGATTTACATGATCTCATGGTCATAAGGACTAGGTAACTATGTATCGCAAGCTTATAGAAAATAACTTAATGACGTGATCTTATGCTACACTTAATTGGGTGTGTCCATTACATCATTCATACAATGATATAACCTTGTTATTAATAACATCCAATGTTCATGATTATGAAACTAATCATCCATTAATCAACAAGCTAGTTAAGAGGCATACTAGGGACTCTTTGTTGTTTACATATCACACATGTATCAATGTTTCGGTTAATACAATTATAGCATGGTATATAAACATTTATCATAAACATAAAGATATATAATAACCACTTTTATTATTGCCTCTTGGGCATATCTCCTTCAGTCTCCCACTTGCACTAGAGTCAATAATCTAGATTACATTGTAATATACCTAACACCCATGGCATTCTGGTGTTGGTCATGCTTTGCCCTAGGGAGAGCTTTAGTCAACGGATCTGCTACATTCAGATCAGTGTGTACTTTGCAAATCTTTACTTCTCCATCTTCGATGTACTCGCGAATCGAGTGGTAACGCAGCTTGATATGCTTCAGCCTCTTGTGTGACCTTGGTTCTTGTGCATTGGCGATGGCACACATGTTGTCACAGTAGATGACTAGTGGGTCCAATGCACTAGGAACCACACCGAGCTCTACAATGAACCTCTTCATCCATACCGCTTCTGATGAAGCCTCTGAAGCCGCTATGTACTCTGATTCTGTTGAAGACTTCGCCACCGTGCACTACTTCGAGCTTGCCCAGCTTACGGCAGCACCCTTCAATATAAACACGTACCTGCATCGTGTGACTTAGAGTCATCGGGATCCGTGTTCCAACTTGCATCGGTGTAACCGCTTACAACGAGCTCTTGGTCACCTCCATAACAAAGAAACATATCCTTAGTTCTTTTCAAGTACTTCAGATATTCTTGACCGCTGTCCGATGTTCCATTCCTGGATCACTTTGATATCTGCTAGTCAAACTAACAGCATGTGCTATATCCGGTCTAGTACATAGCATGGCATACATGATAGATCCTACTGCCGAGGCATAGGGGATATTACTCATCCTTTCTCTTTCTTCTGCCGTAGCCGGTCCTTGAGTCTTGCTCAAGACCTTGCCTGGTAACATAGGTAAGAACCCTTTCTTACTTTCGTCCATTCTAAACTTCTTTAGAATCTTGTCCAGATATGTACTCTGTGATAGCCCTATTAGGCATCTTGATCTATCTCTATAAATCTTGATGCCTAATATATACGATGCTTCACCAAGGTCTTTCATTGAAAAACTATTATTCAAATAACCTTTTACACTGCTTAATAGTTCTATATCATTCCCAATCAATAATATGTCATCTACATATAATATCAGGAATGCTACAGAGCTCCCACTCACTTTCTTGTAAATACAGGCCTCTCCATGACACTGTATAAACTCGAAGTCTTTGATCACCTTATCAAAGCGTCGGTTCCAACTTCTTGATGCTTGCTTCAGTCCATAGATTGAACGCTGAAGTTTGCATACTTTGTCAGCATTTTTAGGATCGACAAAACCTTTGGGTTGTACCATATACAACTCTTCCTCAATGTCTCCATTAAGGAACGCCGTTTTGACATCCATCTGCCAAATCTCATAATCGAAAAATGCAGCTATTGCTAACAAAATCCTCACAGATTTTTGCTTCGCTACAGGTGAGAAAGTCTCATCGTAGTCAACTCCTTGAATTTGTCAGAAACCCTTTGCGACAAGTCGAGCTTTATAGACAGTAATATTACCATCAGCATCTGTTTTTCTCTTGAAGATCCATTTATTCTCGACAGTCTTGCGGCTATCAGGTAAGTCTACCAAAGTCCATACTTTGTTATCATACATGGATCCCATTTCGGATTTCATGGCTTCTTGCCATTTGTTGGAATCTGGGCTCATCATTGCTTCTTCATATGTCGCAGGGTCCTCATCATTGTTATCCACAATCATGACATTTAGACAAGGATTATACCAATCAGGAGTGGCACGTTCCCTTGTCGATCTGCGAGGTTCAGTAGTTTCCTCGTTCGAAGTTTCATGATCATTATCATTAGCTTCCTCTGTTGCCGGTGTAGGCGGTACAGGTACAACTTCCGATCGCTAGCTACTCTGATCAACGAGTATAGATTCATCAATCTCATCGAGTTCTACTTTTCTTCCAGTCACTTCTTTAGTGAGAAATTCTTTCTCAAGAAAGGTTCCGTTCTTAGCAACAAAGATTTTGCCTTCGGATCTGTGATAGAAAGTGTACCCTATAGTTTCCTTAGGGTATCCTATGAAGACGCATTTCTCCGCTTTGGGTTCTAGCTTGTCCGGTTGTAACTTCTTTACATAGGCTTCGCAACCCCAAACTTTAAGGAACGACAGCTTAGGTTTCTTATTAAACCATAATTCATACGGTGTCGTTTCTACGGATTTTGATGGTGCTCTATTTAAAGTGAACGCGGCTGTCTCTAATGCATAACTCCAAAATGATAACCACAAATCAGTAAGAGACATCATAGAACGAACCATATCTAAGAGAGTTCGATTACGACGTTCGGACACACCGTTTCGTTGTGGTGATCCCGGCGGTGTCAATTGTGAAAGTATTCCGCATTTCTTTAAATGCATGCCAAACTCATAACTCAGATATTCACCTCCGCGATCAGATCGTAGAAATTTAATCTTCTTGTTACGTTGATTTTCTACTTCACTTTGGAATTCCTTAAACTCCTCGAAAGTTTCGGATTTATGTTTCATGAAATAGATATACCCATATCTACTCAGATCATCTGTGAAGGTTAGAACATAACGATAACCACCGCGCGATGCTACACTCATTGGTCCGCACACATCGGTATGTATGATTTCCAATAAGTCAGTAGCTCGCTCCATCATACCAGAAAATGGAGTCTTAGTCATTTTACCCATTAGACATGCTTCGCATCTATCAAGTGACTCAAAGTCAAGTGATTCAAGTAATCCATCGGTATGGAGTTTCTTCATGCGTTTCACTCCAATATGACCAAGACGACAGTGCCACATATAAGTAGAATTATCATTCAATTTAATTCGCTTAGCATCAATGTTATGTATATGCGTATCACTACTATCGAGATCTAACAGAAATAAGCCATTATTTTCAGGTGCTCGACCATAAAAGATATTATTCATAAAAATAGAACAACCATTATTCTCAGATTTGAATGAATAACCGTCTTGCATTAAACAAGATCCAGATATAATGTTCATGCTCAATGCGGGTACAAAATAACAATTATTTAGGCTTAAAACTAATCCCGAAGGTAGATGTAGAGGAAGTGTGCCGACAGCGATCACATCGACTTTGGATCCGTTTCCAACGCGCATCGTCACTTCATCTTTCAGTAGTCTTCGTTTATTCTTTAGTTCCTGTTTCGAGTTACAAATATGAGCAACCGAACCAGTATCAAATATCCAGGTACTAGAACGAGAACCAGTGAGATAAACATCTATAACATGTATATCAGATATACCTTCTTTCTTCTTCTTGACAAGGCCGCTCTTCAGATCAGCCAGATACTTGGAGCAATTACGCTTCCACTTGAAGGAGATATGCCCTAGAGGCAATAATAAAGTGGTTATTATTTATATCTTTATGTTTATGATAAATGTTTATATATCATGCTATAATTGTATTAACTGAAACATTAGTACATGTGTGATATGTAGACAACAAGAAGTCCCTAGTATGCCTCTTAAACTAGCTTGTTGATTAATGGATGATTAGTTTCATAATTATGAACATTGGATGTTATTAATAACAAGGTTATATCATTATATGAATGATGTAATGGACACACCCAATTAAGCGTAGCATAAGATCTCATCATTAAGTTATTTGCTATAAGCTTTCGATACATAGTTACCTAGTCCTTATGACCATGAGATCATGTAAATCACTTATACCGGAAAGGTACTTTGATTACACCAAACACCACTGCGTAAATGGGTGGCTATAAAGGTGGGATTAAGTATCCGGAAAGTATGAGTTGAGGCATATGGATCAACAGTGGGATTTGTCCATCCCGATGATGGATAGATATACTCTGGGCCCTCTCGGTGGAATGTCGTCTAATGTCTTGCAAGCATATGAATGAGTTCATAAGAGACTACATACCACGGTACGAGTAAAGAGTACTTGTCAGGAGATGAGGTTGAACAAGGTATAGAATGATACCGAAGATCAAACCTCGGACAAGTAAAATATCGCGTGACAAAGGGAATTGGTATTGTATGTGAATGGTTCATTCCATCACTAAAGTCATCGTTGAATATGTGGGAGCCATTATGGATCTCCAGATCCCGCTATTGGTTATTGGTCGGAGTGAGTACTCAACCATGTCCGCATAGTTCACGAACCGTAGGGTGACACACTTAAAGTTGGATGTTGAAATGGTAGTACTTGAATATGGAATGGAGTTCGAATATTTGTTCGGAGTCCTGGATGAGATCCCGGACATCACGAGGAGTTCCGGAATGGTCCGGAGAATAAGATTCATATATAGGATGTCATTTTATGTGAATTAAAATGTCGCGGAAGGTTCTATGGAAGGTTCTAGAAGGTTCTAGAAAAGTCCAGAAGAAACCACCAAGGAAGGTGGAGTCCACATGGGACTCCACCTCCATGGCCGGCCAACCCTAGTGGGGGAGGAGTCCCAAGTGGACTCCCCCTTAGGGGGCCGGCCACCCCCCCATATGGGAGGTGGAACTCCCACCTCTAGTGGGAGTCCTAGCTTGGCTAGGTTTCCCCTCCATATGGAAGGTTTTTGGTTCGGGTCTTATTCGAAGACTTGGAGACCAACTCTTGGGGATCCACCTATATAATGAGGGGCCAAGGGAGGGGGCCGGCCACCCCAAGACCACAAGTTGGCCGCCCCCCTTGAAGTGGTCGGCACCCCCTCCCAAACCCTAGCCGCCCCCCTCTCCTCCATATCTCCCGCGTAGCTTTAGCGAAGCTCCGCCGGAGTTCTCCACCGCCACCGACACCACGCCGTCGTGCTGTCGGATTCAAGAGGAGCTACTACTTCCGCTGCCCGCTGGAACGGGAGGTGGACGTCGTCTTCATCAACAACCGAACGTGTGACCGAGTACGGAGGTGCTGCCCGTTCGTGACATCGTCTTCAACGCCTTTTGAACCGATCGTGATCAAGATCTTCTACGCGCTTTTGCAAGCGGCAAGTGAACGCCTACCGCAGCAACAAGAGCCTCATCTTGTAGGCTTTGGAATCTCTTCAAGGGTGAGACTCGATACCCCCTCGTTGCTACCGTCTTCTAGATTGCATCTTGGCTTGGATTGCGTGTTCGCGGTAGGAAAATTTTTGTTTTCTATGCAACGTTGTCCTACAGTGGTATCAGAGCCGTGTCTATGCATAGATGGTTGCACGAGTAGAACACAATGGTTTTGTGGGCGTTGATGCTCTTGTTATCTTTAGTTTGAGTACTTTGCATCTTTGTGGCATAGTGGGATGAAGCGGCTCGGACTAACTTTGCATGACCGCGTTCATGAGACTTGTTCCTCGTTCGACATGCAACTTGTATTGCATAAGAGGCTTTGCGGGTGTCTGTCTCTCCTACTATTGTGAAGATTCAATTTACTCTTCTATTGAAAACATTAGTATCAACGTTGTGGTTCATGTTCGTAGGTAGATTAGATCTCTCTCGAAAACCCTAAACCACGTAAAATATGCAAACCAAATTAGAGACGTCTAACTTGTTTTTGCAGGGTTTGGTGATATGATATGGCCATAATGTGATGATGAATATGTATGAGATGATCATTATTGTATTGTGGCAACTGGCAGGAGCCTTATGGTTGTCTTTAAATTTCATGTTGAGTAGTATTTCAAAGTAGTTGTAATAGTTGCTACATGGAGGACAATCATGAAGACGGCGCCATTGACCTTGACGCTACACCGACGATGATAGAGATCATGCCCGAAGATGATGGAGATCATGTCCGTGCTTTGGAGATGAAGATCAAAGGCGCAAAGACAAAAGGGCCATATCATATCACATATGAACTGCATGTGATGTTAATCCTTTTATGCATCTTATTTTGCTTAGATCGCGACGGTAGCATTATAAGATGATCCCTCACTAAAATCTCAAGATAATAAAGTGTTCATCCTTAGTAGCACCGTTACCAAGTCTTGTCGTTTCGAAGCATCTCGTGATGATCGGATGTGATAGATTCAATAAGTACATACAACGGGTGCAAGACAGTTTTGCACATGCGGATACTAAGGTGGCCTTGACGAGCCTAGCATGTACAGACATGGTCTCGGAACACGTGATACCGAAAGGTAGAGCATGAATCATATGGTTGATATGATGAACACTTTGAGTGTTCGCTATTGAAATCACACCTTTTCTCGTGATGATCGGGTTTAGGTGCGGTGGATTTGGTTCGTGTGATCACTAAGACAATGCGAGGGATATTATTTTGAGTGGGAGTTCACCTAGATTTTTAATTTTGTTGAATTAAAATTTGAACTCAATTTGTCATAAACTTAGTCTAAACTTTTGCAAATATATGTTGTAGAGATGGCGTCCCCTATCAATTTTAATCAGTTCCTAGAGAAAGAGAAACTTAAGAGCAACGGTAGCAACTTCACCGACTGGTTCCGTCATGTGAGGATCTTCCTCTCTGGCGGAAATCTGCAATATGTGCTTGATGCACCGCTAGGTGACCCTCCTGCAGAAACTGAAACCGATGAAGTAAAAGCTGTTTACGAGACTCGGAAAATTCGGTACTCTCAAGTTCAGTGTGCCATCTGTGCGGTCAGGAATCCGATCTTCAAAAACGTTTTGAGCACCACGATCCTCATGAGTTGATGAAAGAGCTGAAAGCTATTTTTGAGACTCATGCGGCCGTGGAATGCTATGAAGCATCGAAACAATTCTTCAGCTGCATGATGGAAGAAGGCAGCTCCGTTAGTGAGCACATGCTCGCCATGACCGGGCATGCGAAGAAACTCAGTGACTTGGGAATAGTGATTCCTAATAGACTGGGGATTAATCGTGTCCTTCAATCACTGCCACCAAGTTACAAGAACTTCGTGATGAACTACAATATGCAGAACATGAACAAGGAGTTACCTGAATTCTTTGGCATGCTAAAAGCTGCTGAGATTGAGATCAAGAAAGAGCACCAAGTGTTGATGGTCAACAAGACCACCAGTTTCAAGAAACAGGGCAAGTCTAAGGGAAAATTCAAGAAGGGTGGCAAGAAAGCTGCCACGCCTCCTGTGAAACCTAAGAACGGCCCTAAGCCTGATGCTGAGTGCTATTACTGCAAGGAGAAGGGACACTGGAAGCGTAATTGCTCCAAGTATCTGGCTGATCTGAAGAGCGGCCTTGTCAAGAAGAAGAAAGAAGGTATATCTGATATACATGTTATAGATGTTCATTTCACTGGTTCTCGTTCTAGTACCTGGGTATTTGATACTGGTTCGATTGCTCATATTTGTAACTCGAAACAGGAACTAAAGAATAAACAACAACTGCTGAAAGATGAAGTGACGATGCGCGTTGGAAACGGATCCAAGGTCAATGTGATCGCAGTCGGCACACTTTCTCTACATCTACCTTCGGGATTAGTTTTAAGCCTAAATAATTGTTATTATGTACCTGCGTTGAGCATGAACATTATATCTGGATCTTGTTTAATGCAAGACGGTTATTCATTTAAGTCTGAGAATAATGGTTGTTCTATTTTTATGAATAATATCTTTTATGGTCGAGCACCACAAAAGAATGGCTTATTTCTGTTAGATCTCGATAGTAGTGATACGCACATACATAACGTAAATGCTAAACGAATTAAATTGAATGATAATTCTACTTATATGTGGCACTGTCGTCTTGGTCATATTGGAGTGAAACGCATGAAGAAACTCCATACTGATAGATTACTTGAATCACTTGACTTTGAGTCACTTGATAGATGCGAAGCATGTCTAATGGGAAAAATGACTAAGACTCCATTTTCTGGTATGATGGAGCGAGCTACTGACTTATTGGAAATTATACATACCGATGTATGCGGACCAATGAGCGTAGCATCGCGCGGTGGTTATCGTTATGTGATAACCCACAAGTATAGGGGATCGCGATAGTCTTCGAGGGAAGTAAAACCCAAATTTATTGATTCGACACAAGGGGAGGTAAAGAATACTTATAAGCCTTAACAACTGAGTTGTCAATTCAGCTGCACCTGGAAAAGCACTAGCAACAGGGGTGATGTGAAAGTAGCAGTAATATGAGAGCAATAGTAACAGTAACACAGCAGCAGTAATAGCAATATGAGAGCAATGGCACCAGAAGATAGTTGATACTACTTCCAATGACATGTAGAACAAGTATATGATGATGAGAGATGGACCGGGGTTCCCAGCGATCTACACTAGTGGCAACTCTCCAATAACAAGTGACAAGTGTTGGGTGAACAAATTACAGCTGGGCAATTGATAGGAATCAAAGCATTAAGATAGAACATCAAGATTATTAATTATGTAGGCATGTTTTCCAATATAGTCGTACGTGCTCGCAATGAGAAACTTGTACAACATCTTTTGTCCTACCAGCCGGTGGCAGCCGGGCCTCAAGGGAAACTACTAGATATTAAGGTACTCCTTTTAATAGAGCACCGGAGCAAAGCATTAACACTCCGTGAAAACATGTGTCCCTCACATCACCGCCATCCCCTCCGGTTGTCCCGATTTCTGTCACTTCGGGGCCTTTGGTTCCGGACAGTGACATGTGCATACAACTTGTAGATACAATCTAAGCAACAATATAGAGCTTAATTCTAAGATCATGCCACTCGGGCCCTAGTGACAAGCATTAAGCATAACAAGATTGCAGCAACAATAACTTCACAAACTTTATATATAGACTAATCATAATGTATCATCCATCGGATCCCAACAAACACAACACCGATTACATCAGATGAATCTCAATCATGTAAGGCAGCTCATGAGATCATTGTATTGAAGTACATGGGGGAGAGAATACCGACTAGCTACAGCTAGAACCCGTAGTCCATGGGGGAACTACTCACGGAGCATGATGGAGGCGATGGCGTCGATGGAGATGGCTTCCGGGGGCACTTCCCCGTCCCGGCAGGGTGCCGGAACAGAGACTTCTGTCCCCCGAATTGGAGTTTCGCGATGGCGGCGGCACCCCTGGAGTCTTTCTGGAGTTTCATCAAAAGGTCCTGCGTTTTTAGGTCGAAAGGGATTTTATAGGCGAAGAGGCGGCGCAGGGGGGCACCTGGGGGCGCCTCACCCTAGGTTGGCGCGGGCCCAGGCTAGGCCGCGCCGCCTTATGGTGTGGTGGCCCTCTGGCCCCTCTCCGACTCTTCTTCGGTGTTCTGGAGCCTTCCGGGAAAAATAGGAGGTTTGGCGTTGATTTCGTCCAATTCCGAGAATATTGCCCGAACAGCCTTTCTGGAACCAAAAACAGCAGAAAACAGGAACTGGCACTGTGGCATCTTGTTAATAGGTTAGTTCCGGAAAACGCATGAAATCATCATAAAGTGCAAGCAAAACATGTAAGTATTGTCATAAAACAAGCATGGAACGACAGAAATTATGGATACGTCGGGGACGTATCAGCATCCCCAAGCTTAGTTCCTGCTCGTCCCGAGCAGGTAAATGATAAAAAGAATAATTTCTATAGTGACATGCTACTTACATAACCTTGATCATACTATTACAAAGCATATGAAATGAATGAAGTAACTCAAGGCAATGATCTATAGTTGCTAACAAATAGATAACATATAGCAAAACTTTTCATGAATAGTACTTTCAAGACAAGCATCAAAAGTCTTGCACAAGAGTTAACTCATAAAGCAATAAGTTCTAAGTAAAGGCATCGAAGCAACACAAAGGAAGATATAAGTTTCAGCGGTTGCTTTCAACTTTCAACATGCATATCTCATGGATAATTGTCAACATAAAGTAATATGATGAATGCAAATAAGCAAGTATGTAAGAATCAATGCACAATTGACACAAGTGTTTGCTTCTAAGATGGAAGGAAGTAGGTATACTGACTCAACAAAAAGTAAAAGAATGGCCCTTCGCAGAGGGAAGCATTGATTGCTATATTTGTGCTAGAGCTTTGGTTTTGAAAACATAAAGAGAGCACAAAAGTAAAGTTTTGAGAGGTGTTTGTTGTTGTCAACGAATGGTAGTGGGCACTCTAACCCCCTTGCCAGACAAACCTTCAAAGAGCGGCTCCCATTTTATTTTATTTTTGGGTGGCACTCCTTCCAACCTTTCTTTCACAAACCATGGCTAACCGAATCCTCGGGTGCTGCCAACAATCTCATACCATGAAGGAGTGCCTTTTTATTTTAGTTTTATTATGATGACACTCCTCCCATCCTTTGCTTACACAAGCCATGGCTAACCGAATCCTTCGGGTGCCGTCCAACAATCACATACCATGGAGGAGTGTCTATTTTTGTTAATTAATTTGGGACTGGGAATCCCATTGCCAGCTCTTTTTGCAAAATTATTGGATAAGCGGATGAAGCCACTAGTCCATTGGTGAAAGTTGCCCAACAAGATTGAAAGATAAAACACCACATACTTCCTCATGAGCTATAAAACATTGACACAAATCAGAGGTGATAAATTTTGAATTGTTTAAAGGTAGCACTCAAGCAATTTACTTTGGAATGGCAGGAAATACCACATAGTAGGTAGGTATGGTGGACACAAATGGCATAGGTTTTGGCTCAAGGTTTTTGGATGCACGAGAAGTATTCCCTCTCAGTACAAGGCTTTGGCTAGCAAGGTTGTTTGAAGAAAACACAAGTATGAACCGGTACAGCAAAACTTACATAAGAACATATTGCAAGCATTATAATACTCTACACTCTCTTCCTTGTTGCTCAAACACTTTTACCAGAAAATATCTAGACCTTAAGAGAGATCAATTATGCAAACCAATTTTAACAAGCTTTACGGTAGTTCTCCACTAATAGGTTTAAACTACATGCAAAAACTTATGATCTACTTGAGAGCTTAAAACAATTGCCAAGTATCAAATTATCCAAGACATATGAGGCATTTTCTTCTTCCAACCAAATAATAATAAGTATTGTAGTTTCCAACTTTTATCATTGAACATTAAAAGTAAAACGAAGAACACAAGTGTTCATATGAAAAAGCGGAGCGTGTCTCTCTCCCAAACAAGGATTGCTAGGATCCGAATTTATTCAAACAAAAACAAAAATAAACACACAGATGCTCCAAGTAAAGCACATAAGATGTGACCGAATAAAAATATAGTTTCAGGGGAGGAACCTGATAAGTTGATGAAGAAGGGGATGCCTTGGGCATCCCCAAGCTTAGACGCTTGAGTCTTCTTGAAATATGCAGGGACGAACCACGGGGGCATCCCCAAGCTTAGACTTTTCACTCTTCTTGATCATATATCATCCTCCTCTCTTGACCCTTGAAAAATTCCTTCACACCAAACTTCTCATAAACTTCATTAGAGGGTTAGTGCATAATCAAAAACTCACATGTTCAGAGGTGACACAATCATTCTTAACACTTCTGGACATTGCCCAAAGCTACTGGAGTTTAATGGAACAAAGAAATCCATCCCACATAGCAAAAGAGGCAATGCGAAATAAAAGGCAGAATCTGTCAAAACAGAACAGTCCGTAAAGACGAATTTTATTGAGGCACCAGACTTGCTCAAATCAGAAAACTCAAAACTAATGAAAGTTGCGTACATATCTGAGGAACACGCACGTAAATTAGCATATTTTTCTGAGTTACCTACAGAGAAAACAGCCCAGATTCGTGACAGATAGAAATCTGTTTCTGCGCAGAAATCCAAATCTAGTATCAACCTTCGATTAGAGGCTTCACTTGGCACAACAAAACACAAAACTAAGATAAGGAGAGGTTGCTACAGTAGTAAACAACTTCCAAGACACAAATATAAAACAAAGTACTGTAGCAAAATAACACATGGGTTATCTCCCAAGAAGTTCTTTCTTTATAGCCATTAAGATGGGCTCAGCAGTTTTAATCATGCTCACATAAGAAATAGTATTTGAAGCAAAAGAGAGCATCAAGAAGCAAATTCAAAACACATTTAAGCCTAACATGCTTCCTATGCACAGGAATCTTGTAAATAAACAAGTTCATTAAAAGCAAAGTAACAAGCATAGAAAGATAGAGCAAGTGTAATTTCAACAATTTCAGCATATAGAGAGGTGTTTTAGCACCATGAAAATTTCTACCACCATATTTTCCTCTCTCATAATAATTTTCAGTAGCTTCATGGATAAACTCAACAATATAACTATCACATGCAGCAAACTTTTCATGATCCATAAACATATAATTTTTACCAAGTTCAAGAATAGTGGAATTAAAACTTTCAAACTTTCTTTTATTAATAATATAACAAGGTAGTTGATCAATCTCAAGAGATATGGGACTCATAGAATAAGTCAAGAACTCTCCAATCCCATTTTCATTAGTAGTACAATTAATAGTGTCAAGTAACATAGGACCATCATCTAGAGCTTTATCATAAACATTTGCTAAGCAAAATTCTTTAGTACCATGCATTTCGACATCAGGCACAAACAAAGCATTATCATAAGATTTATCAAAGTAGCATGGATTATCATAAATAACAGTAGCATAATTATTCTCACAAGTATTACTCATAGGTACTATTTCAAGAGAATCCACAGGAACATAACATTCAACCTCTTTCGGTAAGCATGGAGGACAATCAAATAGTGTAAGAGATAAAAAGTTACTCTCATTAGAAGGTTGGCATGGGTAGCTAATCCATTCTTCCTCCTTTTGTTCGTCCCTCTCCTCTTCTTTTTCATCCAATGAGCTTTCAGGTTCATCAATTTCCTCCTCTTTTTCATCCAATGAGCTTTCAGGTTCATCAATTTCTTCTTCCACCGGTTCCTGCAAATTGTGAGTGAATTCTTGTGCATTAATGTGTCTCTCTTTATAATCAAGGATATAAGGATTCCTACTGTAGCATTCTATGCAAGAATTAAGGATAGTAGAGACATAATCTTTAAGGTCCTTACAAATAGCACAAGTTTCATAATTCTCAACCATGAAGGATTCTATCTCGGAGGCTCCCATAAATAAGACAAATTGTTCTACCTCTTCGAACCCATAATGAATATAGCAATTCCGATTATAGCTCTTAATAAAAAATTCCTCACTAAAGCCACATTGAAATTTAAGATGTTTAGTATCCTGTTGAGAGCAACAGTTTATATCATGGCGTCTAAGCAAGATTCTAGCAATTGTATTCAATTTTTCTATCATAGCACTCATTACTTTACCAGTTCTTGATTCTCTATAACAATTATAACATTCCATAAGCTCCAAGTAGGTTGTTGGTTCTCCCATGACAGCAGTTTTTAATTTTTCGGTTTTTCAAATTTTTATGGATTTTTGGGTATATGAGGAAAATAAAACAAAACTGAAATAAACTAGACAAAAGTAAACTAAGCAAAGTAATACTAGATAGAAATAAACTAAGCGCAAGTAAACTAGGAAAAAGTAAACTAAGCAAAACAAAATAAAATAAAATAGAGAGAGAGGTAGAGTGTACTCCCCAGGTGAACTTATGAGTAGAGCTATGCCTCCCCGGCAACGGCGCCAGAAAACAGTCTTGATGACCCACAAGTATAGGGGATCACGATAGTCTTCGAGGGAAGTAAAACCCAAATTTATTGATTCGACACAAGGGGAGGTAAAGAATACTTATAAGCCTTAACAACTGAGTTGTCAATTCAGCTGCACCTGGAAAAGCACTAGCAACAGGGGTGATGTGAAAGTAGCAGTAATATGAGAGCAATAGTAACGATAACAAAGAAAGCAAATAGCAATATGAGAGCAATGGCACCAGAAGATAGTTGATACTACTTCCAATGACATGTAGAACAAGTATATGATGATGAGAGATGGACCGGGGTTCCCAGCGATCTACACTAGTGGCAACTCTCCAATAACAAGTGACAAGTGTTGGGTGAACAAATTACAGCTGGGCAATTGATAGGAATCAAAGCATTAAGATAGAACATCAAGATTATTAATTATGTAGGCATGTTTTCCAATATAGTCGTACGTGCTCGCAATGAGAAACTTGTACAACATCTTTTGTCCTACCAGCCGGTGGCAGCCGGGCCTCAAGGGAAACTACTGGATATTAAGGTACTCCTTTTAATAGAACACCGGAGCAAAGCATTAACACTCCGTGAAAACATGTGTCCCTCACATCACCGCCATCCCCTCCGGTTGTCCCGATTTCTGTCACTTCGGGGCCTTTGGTTCCGGACAGTGACATGTGCATACAACTTGTAGATACAATCTAAGCAACAATATAGAGCTTAATTCTAAGATCATGCCACTCGGGCCCTAGTGACAAGCATTAAGCATAACAAGATTGCAGCAACAATAACTTCACAAACTTTATAGATAGACTAATCATAATGTATCATCCATCGGATCCCAACAAACACAACACCGATTACATCAGATGAATCTCAATCATGTAAGGCAGCTCATGAGATCATTGTATTGAAGTACATGGGGGAGAGAATACCGACTAGCTACAGCTAGAACCCGTAGTCCATGGGGGAACTACTCACGGAGCATGATGGAGGCGATGGCGTCGATGGAGATGGCTTCCGGGGGCACTTCCCCGTCCCGGCAGGGTGCCGGAACAGAGACTTCTGTCCCCCGAATTGGAGTTTCGCGATGGCGGCGGCACCCCTGGAGTCTTTCTGGAGTTTCGTCAAAAGGTCCTGCGTTTTTAGGTCGAAAGGGATTTTATAGGCGAAGAGGCGGCGCAGGGGGGCACCTGGGGGCACCTCACCCTAGGCTAGCGCGGGCCCAGGCTAGGCCACGCCGCCTTATGGTGTGGTGGCCCTCTGGCCCCTCTCCGACTCTTCTTCGGTGTTCTGGAGCCTTCCGGGAAAAATAGGAGGTTTGGCGTTGATTTCGTCCAATTCCGAGAATATTGCCCGAACAGCCTTTCTGGAACCAAAAACAGCAGAAAACAGGAACTGGCACTGTGGCATCTTGTTAATAGGTTAGTTCCGGAAAACGCATGAAATCATCATAAAGTGCAAGCAAAACATGTAAGTATTGTCATAAAACAAGCATGGAACGACAGAAAATTATGGATACGTCGGGGACGTATCATTATGTTCTAACCTTCACAGATGATCTGAGTAGATATGGGTATATCTATTTCATGAAACATAAATCCGAAACTTTCGAGAAGTTTAAGGAATTTCAAAGTGAAGTAGAAAATCAACGTAACAAGAAGATTAAATTTCTACGATCTGATCGTGGAGTTGAATATCTGAGTTATGAGTTTGGCATGCATTTAAAGAAATGCGGAATACCTTCACAATTGACACCGCCGGGAACACCTCAACGTAACGGTGTGTCCGAACGTCGTAATCGAACTCTCTTAGATATGGTTCGTTCTATGATGTCTCTTACTGATTTGCCGTTATCATTTTGGAGTTATGCATTAGAGACAGCCGCATTCACTTTAAATAGAGCACCATCAAAATCCGTAGAAACGACACCGTATGAATTATGGTTTAATAAGAAACCTAAGTCATCGTTCTGAAAGTTTGGGGTTGCGAAGCCTATGTAAAGAAGTTACAACCGGACAAGCTAGAACCCAAAGCGGAGAAATGCGTCTTCATAGGATACCCTAAGGAGACTATAGGGTACACTTTCTATCACAGATCCGAAGGCAAAATCTTTGTTGCTAAGAACGGAACCTTTCTTGAGAAAGAATTTCTCACTAAAGAAGTGACTGGAAGAAAAGTAGAACTCGATGAGATTGATGAATCTATACTCGTTGATCAGAGTAGCGCTGTACCAGAAATTGTACCTGTACCGCCTACACCGGCAACAGAGGAAGCTAATGATAATGATATGAAACTTCGAACGAGGAAACTACTGAACCTCGCAGATCGACAAGGGAACATGCCACTCCTGATTGGTATGATCCTTGTCTAAATGTCATGATTGTGGATAACAATGATGAGGACCCTGCGACGTATGAAGAAGCGATGATGAGCCCAGATTCCAACAAATGGCAAGAAGCCATGAAATCCGAAATGGGATCCATGTATGATAACAAAGTATGGACTTTGGTAGACTTACCTGATAGCCGAAAGGCTGTCGAGAATAAATGGATCTTCAAGAGAAAAACAGATGCTGATGGTAATATTACTGTCTATAAAGCTCGACTTGTCGCAAAGGGTTTTCGACAAATTCAAGGAGTTGACTACGATGAGACTTTCTCACCTGTAGCGAAGCTAAAATCTGTGAGGATTTTGTTAGCGATAGCTGCATTTTTCGATTATGAGATTTGGCAGATGGATGTCAAAACGGCGTTCCTTAATGGAGACATTGAGGAAGAGTTGTATATGGTACAACCCAAAGGTTTTGTCGATCCTAAAAATGCTGACAAAGTATGCAAACTTCAGCGTTCAATCTATGGACTGAAGCAAGCATCGAGAAGTTGGAACCGACGCTTTGATAAGGTGATCAAAGACTTTGGGTTTATACAGTGTCATGGAGAGGCCTGTATTTACAAGAAAGTGAGTGGGAGCTCTGTAGCATTCCTGATATTATATGTAGATGACATATTGTTGATCGGGAATGATATAGAACTATTAAGCAGTGTTAAAGGTTATTTGAATAATAGTTTTTCAATGAAAGACCTTGGTGAAGCATCGTATATATTAGGCATCAAGATTTATAGAGATAGATCAAGACACCTAATAGGGCTATCACAGAGTACATATCTGGACAAGATTCTAAAGAAGTTTAGAATGGACGAAAGTAAGAAAGGGTTCTTACCTATGTTACCAGGCAAAGTCTTGAGTAAGACTCAAGGACCGGCTACGGCGGAAGAAAGAGAAAGGATGAGTAAAATCCCCTATGCCTCGGCAGTAGGATCTATCATGTATGCCATGCTATGTACTAGACCGGATATAGCACATGTTGTTAGTTTGACTAGCAGATATCAAAGTGATCCAGGAATGGAACACTGGACAGCGGTCAAGAATATCCTGAAGTACTTGAAAAGAACTAAGGATATGTTTCTTTGTTATGGAGGTGACCAAGAGCTCGTTGTAAGTGGTTACACCGATGCAAGTTGGAACACCGATCCCTGATGACTCTAAGTCACAATCTAGGTACGTGTTTATATTGAATGGTGCGGCGATGGCTGGGCAAGCTCGAAGCGGTGCACGGTGGCGAAGTCTTCAACGAATCGAGTACATAGCGGCTTCGCAGGCTTCATCGAAGCGGTATGGATGAAGAGGTTCATTGTAGAGCTCGGTGTGGTTCCTAGTGCATTGGACCCATTAATCATTTACTGTGATAACATGGGTGCCATCGCCAATGCACAAGAGCCAAGGTCACACAAGAGGCTGAAGCATATCAAGCTGCGTTACCACTCGATTCGCGAGTACATCGAAGATGGAGAAGTAAAGATTTGCAAACTACACACTGATCTGAATGTAGCAGATCCGTTGACTAAAGCTCTCCCTAGGGCAAAGCATGACCAACACCAGAATGCCATGGGTGTTAGGTATATTACAATGTAATCTAGATTATTGACTCTAGTGCAAGTGGGAGACTGGAGGAGATATGCCCTAGAGGCAATAATAAAGTGGTTATTATTTATATCTTTATGTTTATGATAAATGTTTATATATCATGCTATAATTGTATTAACCAAAACATTAGTACATGTGTGATATGTAGACAACAAGAAGTCCCTAGTATGCCTCTTAAACTAGCTTGTTGATTAATGGATGATTAGTTTCATAATCATGAACATTGGATGTTATTAATAACAAGGTTATATCATTATATGAATGATGTAATGGACACACCCAATTAAGCGTAGCATAAGATCTCGTCATTAAGTTATTTGCTATAAGCTTTCGATACATAGTTACCTAGTCCTTATGACCATGAGATCATGTAAATCACTTATACCGGAAAGGTACTTTGATTACACCAAACACCACTGCGTAAATGGGTGGCTATAAAGGTGGGATTAAGTTTACGTAAAGTATGAGTTGAGGCATATGGATCAACAGTGGGATTTGTCCATCCCGATGACGGATAGATATACTCTGGGCCCTCTCGGTGGAATGTCGTCTAATGTCTTGCAAGCATATGAATGAGTTCATAAGAGACCACATACCACGGTACGAGTAAAGAGTACTTGTCAGGAGACGAGGTTGAACAAGGTATAGAGTGATACCGAAGATCAAACCTCGGACAAGTAAAATATCGCATGACAAAGGGAATTGGTATTGTATGTGAATGGTTCATTCAATCACTAAAGTCATCGTTGAATATGTGGGAGCCATTATGGATCTCCAGATCCCGCTATTGGTTATTGGTCGGAGTGAGTACTCAACCATGTCCGCATAGTTCACGAACCGTAGGGTGACACACTTAAAGTTGGATGTTGAAATGGTAGTACTTGAATATGGAATGGAGTTCGAATATTTGTTCGGAGTCCCGGATGAGATCCCGGACATCACGAGGAGTTTCGGAATGGTCCGGAGAATAAGATTCATATATAGGATGTCATTTTATGTGAATTAAAATGTCGCGGAAGGTTCTATGGAAGGTTCTAGAAGGTTCTAGAAAAGTCCGGAAGAAACCACCAAGGAAGGTGGAGTCCAATGTGGACTCCACCTCCATGGCTGGCCAACCCTAGTGGGGGAGGAGTCCCAAGTGGACTCCCCCTTAGGGGGCCGGCCACCCCCCATATGGGAGGTGGAACTCCCACCTCTAGTGGGAGTCCTAGCTTGGCTAGGTTTCCCCTCCATATGGAAGGTTTTTGGTTCGGGTCTTATTCGAAGACTTGGAGACCAACTCTTGGGGATCCACCTATATAATGAGGGGCCAAGGGAGGGGGCTGGCCACCCCAAGACCACAAGTTGGCCGCCCCCCTTGAAGTGGCCGGCCACCCCCTCCCAAACCCTAGCCGCCCCCCTCTCCTCAATATCTCCCGCGTAGCTTTAGCGAAGCTCCGCCGGAGTTCTCCACCGCCAACGACACCACGCCGTCGTGCTGTCGAATTCAAGAGGAGCTACTACTTCCGCTGCCCGCTGGAACGGGAGGTGGACGTCGTCTTCATCAACAACCGAACGTGTGACCGAGTACGGAGGTGCTGCCCGTTCGTGGCGCCGGAACCGATCGTGATCAAGATCTTCTACGCGCTTTTGCAAGCGGCAAGTGAATGCCTACCGCAGCAACAAGAGCCTCATCTTGTAGGCTTTGGAATCTCTTCAAGGGTGAGACTCGATACCCCCTCGTTGCTACAGTCTTCTAGATTGCATCTTGGCTTGGATTGCGTGTTCGCGGTAGGAAATTTTTTTTTTCTATGCAACGTTATCCTACACCACTGTCCCTTCTCCTTGCAGTAATAGCACTCAGCATCAGGCTTAGGGCCGTTCTTAGGTTTCATAGGAGGCGTGGCAGCTTTCTTGCCACCCTTCTTGAATTTCCCCTTAGACTTGCCCTGTTTCTTGAAACGGGTGGTCTTGTTGACCATCAACACTTGGTGCTCTTTCTTGATCTCAATCTCAGCAGCTTTTAGCATGCCAAAGAGTTCAGGTAACTCCTTGTTCATGTTCTGCATATTGTAGTTTATCACAAAGTTCTTGTAACTTGCTGGCAGTGATTGAAGGACACGATTAATACCCAGTCTGTTAGGAATCACTATTCCCAAGTCGCTGAGTTTCTTCGCATGCCCGGTCATAACGAGCATGTGCTCACTAACGGAGCTGCCTTCTTCCATCATACAGCTGAAGAAATGTTTCGATGCTTCATAGCATTCCACGGCCGCATGAGTCTCAAATATTGCTTTCAGCTCATTGATCAACTCATGAGGATCGTGGTGCTCAAAACGTTTTTGAAGATCGGATTCCAGACTGCACAGGATGGCACACTGTACTTGAAAGTACCGAGCTTTCCAAGTTGCGTAAACATTCTTTACTTCCTCGGTTTCAGTTTCGGCAGGAGGGTCACCTAGCGGTGCATCAAGCACAAATTGCAGATTTCCGCCAGCGAGGAGGATCCTCACATGATGGAACCAGTCGGTGAAGTTGCTACCGTTGCTCTTAAGTTTTTCTTTCTCTAGGAACTGGTTAAAATTGATTGGGGACGCCATCTCTACAACATATATTTGTGAAAGTTTAGACTAAGTTTATGACAAATTGAGTTCAAATTTTAATTCAACATAATTAAAAATCTAGCTGAACTCCCACTCAAAACAATATCCCTCGCATTGTCTTAGTGATCACACGAACCAAATCCACCGCACCTAAGTCCGATCATCACGAGAGAAGGTGTGATTTCAATGGCGAACACTCATAGTGTTCATCATATCAACCATATGATTCATGCTCTACCTTTCGGTATCATGTGTTCCGAGACCATGTCTGTACATGCTAGGCTCGTCAAGGCCACCTTAGTATCCGCATGTGCAAAACTGTCTTGCACCCGTTGTATGCACTTGTTGATTCTATCACACCCGATCATCACGAGATGCTTCGAAACGACAAGTCTTGGCAACGGTGCTACTAAGGATGAACACTTTATTATCTTGATATTTTAGTGAGGGATCATCTTATAATGCTACCGTCGCGATCTAAGCAAAATAAGATGCATAAAAGGATTAACATCACATGCAGTTCATATGTGATATGATATGGCCCTTTTGTCTTTGCGCCTTTGATCTTCATCTCCAAAGCACGGACATGATCTCCATCATCTTCGAGCATGATCTCCATCATCGTCGGCGTAGCGTCAAGGTCAATGGCGCCGTCTTCATGATTGTCCTCCATGTAGCAACTATTACAACTACTTTGAAATACTACTCAACATGAAATTTAAAGACAACCATAAGGCTCCTGCCGGTTGCCACAATACAATAATGATCATCTCATACAAATTCATCATCACATTATGGCCATATCACATCAGCAAACCCTGCAAAAACAAGTTAGACGTCTCTAATTTGGTTTGCATATTTTACGTGGTTTAGGGTTTTCGAGAGAGATCTAATCTACCTACGAACATGAACCACAACATTGATACTAATGTTGTCAATAGAAGAGTAAATTGAATCTTCACTATAGTAGGAGAAACAAACACCCGCAAAGCCTCTTATGCAATACAAGTTGCATGTCGAATGAGGAACAAGTCTCATGAACGCGGTCATGTAAAGTTAGTCCGAGCCGCTTCATCCCACTATGCCACAAAGATGCAAAGTACTCAAACTAAAGATAACAAGAGCATCAACGCCCACAAAACCATTGTGTTCTACTCGTGCAACCATCTATGCATAGACACGGCTCTGATACCACTGTAGGGATTCGTTGCATAGAAAACAAAAATTTTCCTACCGCGAACACGCAATCCAAGCCAAGATGCAATCTAGAAGACGGTAGCAACGAGGGGATTATCGAGTCTCACCCTTGAAGAGATTCCAAAGCCTACAAGATGAGGCTCTTGTTGCTGCGGTAGACATTCACTTGCCGCTTGCAAAAGCGCGTAGAAGATCTTGATCACGGCGTCACGAACGGGCAGCACCTCCGTACTCGGTCACACGTTCGGTGTTGATGAAGTCGACGTCTGATACGTCTCCAACGTATCTATAATTTCTGATGTTCCATGCTTGTTTTATGACAATACCGACATGTTTTGTTCACACTTTATGTCATTATTATGCGTTTTCCGGAACTAACCTATTGACGAGATGCCGAAGGGCCAGTTCCTGTTTTCTACTGTTTTTGGTTTCAGAAATCCTAGTAAGGAAATATTCTCGGAATTGGACGAAATCAACGCCCAGCATCTTAGAAATACACGAAGCTTCCAGAACACCCGGGAAGGACCAGAGGTGGGCTACAGGGGCCCCAGGAGGGTGGCCGGCGTGGCCCAAGGGGGGACGCGCCCCCCTATCATCTGGGCACCCCGTGGCCCCTCCGACTCCGACTCTCCGCCTATATAATCGTCCCTGACCTAAAAACCTCGACCCGTTCGACGAAACCAGAGAAAACCATCCAGAGCCGCTGCCATCGCGAAAGTCCAATTCGGGGGACAGAAGTCTCTGTTCCGGCACCCTGCCGGGACGGGGAATTGCCCCCGGAGTCGTCTCCACTACCGTCTCCACCGCCATCTTCACCGCCATCGCTGCCTCCATGATGAGGAGGGAGTAATTCACCCCCAGGGCTGAGGGCTCCGCTGTAGCTATGTGGTTCATCTCTCTCTCTTTGTGATCAAGTTGAATATCATCTATGTGCTACTCTAGTGATGTTATTAAAGTAGTGTATTCCTCCTGCACGGTGTAATGTGGACAGTGTGTGCATCGTGTAGTACTTGGTTTATGCTATGATTGTGATCTCTTGTAGATTGTGAAGTTAACTATTACTATGATGGTATTGATGCGATCTATTCCTCCTTTCATAGTGTGATGTTAGAAGTGTGCATGCTATGTTAGTACTTGGTTTGGTTGTGTTGATCTATCTTGCACTCTAAGGTTATTTAAATATGAACATTGAATATTGTGGAGCTTGTTAACTCCGACATTGAGGGTTCGTGTAATCCTACACAATGGTGTTCATCATCCAACAAGAGGGTGTAGAGTAGTCCTATTATATGATCATTGTTGAGAGTGTCCACTAGTGAAAGCAGGATCCCTGGGCCTTGCTTCCAATCATCGAATCTCCGTTTGTTTACTGTTTTGTTGAATGTTTACTCGCTGCCATATTTTACTCGGATTGCTATTATCACTCATACTCATCCATATTATTTGTATCTCACTATCTCTTCGCCGAACTAGTGCACCTATTGTATTAGGTGTGTTGGGGACACAAGAGACTTCTTGCTTTGTGGTTGCAGGGTTGCTTGAGAGGGATACCTTTGACCTCTTCCTCCCTGAGATCGATAAACCTTGGGTGATCCACTTAAGGGAAACTTGCTGCTGTTCTACAAACCTCTGCTCTTGGAGGCCCAACACTGTCTACAAGAATAGAAGCTCCCGTAGACATCAAACACTTTTCTGGCGCCGTTGCCGGGGAGGAAAGGTAAAAGGCACTCATACTCCGGTTCCAGGTAACAGTACTTTTCTGGCGCCATTGTGTGTGTGCTCGAAGCTATTTCCTTTAGATCCTGCAGTTGCAACTTTTTGTTTCTTGTTTACACTAGTTAGGCATAATGGACAACAATGAGCTTCTTACTTTATTTCCTGATTTAAGACATGGATGGTTTGATCCGAAAATTAAAAAACCTATGGAACCTCATTTGCATGTTAGTAGCAATGTTATTGGTATGAACGCAATCACTGCTAATGATATGGATAAGTCTAAGCTTGGGGAAGCTAGTTTAAATAAAAATAATCCTTTTTGCTCCTCAGCTTTGGAAGAAATATTTTACTCTGATAATGCTTTATCTCCCATATGCGATAACTCTAATGATGCTTCTGATATTTTAAATCCACCTGCTGAAAGTATTCCGTATAAAATACCTATGAAAATTGTTGGACGTGTTATTGATAACCGCTATAAAGGGGATGGAACTGTCCATCCTGGAGATCATTTACAGTTTTTGCATGAATTATGCGGGTTATTCAAGTGTGCAGGTATCTCTATGGGTGAAGTGAAGAAGAAGCTATTCTCTTTCTCGCTGACTTGTAAAGCGGCGCATTGGTATAAATTGTTGGAGAATAGTCATTCTCTTGGTTGGGAGGAAATTGCATCTCTCTTTTATTCTAAATTTTATCCTCCTCATGAAGTGCATATTGATAGGAATTATATTTATAACTTTTATCCTCGTGATGGAGAGAGTATTTCTCAAGCGTGGGGGAGATTGAAGTCACTAATGCTCAAATGTCCCATCCATGAGCTCCCCCGTAATGTTATTGTTAACAATTTTTATGCGAGGCTTTCAGGACAACACAAGGACTATCTGGATGCCTGTTCGGAGGGATCTTTCACAAGCAAGGAGGTTGAAGCTAGGTGGGATCTTCTTGATCGGATTGAGGAGAACGCTGAAGGATGGGAGAACAATGAAGGTAAAGAGTCAGGTATAAATTATGATTATGAATGCATTGAAGCTTTTATGGATACTGATAAATTCCGAAATATGAGTGCTACTTATGGTCTTGACTCTCAAGTTGCTGCAAATCTTTATGAAGCCTTTGCTTCTCATTTTGAATTGCCTAAAAAGAATTTTGATAAGTATCATGAACCTTTTAAAGAGGCTTGCATGAAGAATGAAATTGTCGTTAATTATTGCAATAAGCATGCTCAAACTCCTAAGAATGCTATTTCCTATAAGCATGTTAATTTTTGTGGAATGCATAGACCTTGTGGAATTAATCAAGTCAAAGATGATTATTGCATCCATCATATTAATGAAAAAACTAGAAAGTGGCTTAGGGCTCTAGATGATCTTGGTAAAAAAGTTTGTGCCCTCTATCCTTTTATTTGTGAAGTTTGCCATGAAGTGGGTCATTTTAATTTTCAATGCTCCTCCAATGATAATTTGAACCCAATGAGTGCTGCAAATTTGTATTGTGATGATGAAATTACTCCTAATCAGCATGATGAACTTACTTTATTTTTGGGGTGTGAAGAACTGTCGAGAAAAATCTCTTTGTTACATATGAGTGATCTTGATATTGATGATGTCCTGCATGGGTGTTTTTCTTATTGCATTGATAATAGCCATACAAATACTTACATACAAAATATTTTAGAAGATGACACCTTGCCAAAATATGATAGGACCGCTGTGTGTTTTGAACTAATTAATGAAAAGGAGGAATCCTCCCAAGTTTCTTCTATTGTTTCTAAAAGTAAATCAGGTTATGCGGACAAGCCACCCTTCAAGCCTCTTCCTCCTAAAGAAGGGAACGAGGAGAAGGAAGAGAAGAAGAAGAAGGGAACGAAGAAGAAGAAGAAGAAGAAGAAGAAGAAGAAGAAGAAGAAGAAGAAGGAGAATAAAAAGAAAGAGGTAACAACATATCCCCGCGTGAATGAGATAACACTAGGTAACCGTAAGTATGTTGCTCCTAATGATTATTATGATAATGAA
Source organism: Lolium perenne (assembly GCF_019359855.2). Classification (NCBI taxonomy): domain Eukaryota; kingdom Viridiplantae; phylum Streptophyta; class Magnoliopsida; order Poales; family Poaceae; genus Lolium; species Lolium perenne. The sequence continues at coordinate 22,211,374 of NC_067244.2, read as the reverse complement.
TCTGAATACGATGATCTTCCTATGCTCTCTACATACATTAGTGATCATGATTTGAATGAGCACACTACTTTTGATATTGCAAATCTCTGGGAAACTAATTCTGAAAATGATGATAATAATTGCCATAGTGTCAGTGCTAACCATGCTTCCTCCCATAATGATATAGAAAGCTCTAAGCTTGGGGAAGAGGTGTTTGAAAATCCTTTTGCTACTGATCATTATGTGTTTGATACATCTCCTTCTAATAACAATGATGGTATGGTCATAGATAAACCGACTGTGAAAGATAACTATTCTATTTCTTATGATGACACTGTGCCTCCGATCTTTGATGATTATTATAAAGAATGCTATGATATAGGTTATAACTATCCTTATGAAACTTGTCATAGTCATGATTGGATAACCAAAAACAATTCTTTTAATATGCAACTTGTTTACCATGTTCAAATTCTTGATAATAATCTTGCTCCAATTACTATTAATGAGAATAACTCTTCTTATGCCAAAATTAATGATACTTCTATGCATATGAACCATGATAAGAATATTTTAAGTGATGGGTATATTGTGGATTTCATCAATGATGCTACTGAAAGTTATTATGAGAGAGGTAAATATGGTTATATGCATCTTAATAATATTAAGTTTCCCCTCTTTATGTTGAGAATCTTGAAGTTACTCGTGTTTTATCCTCTTATGCTTGTCACTTTGTTCTTCATGAATTGATTTGTGTACAAGATTCCTCTGCATAGGAAGCATGTTAGGCTTAAATGTGTTTTGAATTTGCCTCTTGAAGCTCTCTTTTGCTTCAAATACTATTTCTTGCGAGTGCATCATCAAAACTGCTGAGCCCATCTTAATAGCTATAAAGAAAGAACTTCTTGGGAGATAACCCATGTGTTTATTTTGCTACAGTATTTTGTTTTATATTTGTGTCTTGGAAGTTGTTTACTACTGTAGAAACCTCTCCTTATCTTAGTTTTGTGTTTTGTTGTGCCAAGTAAAGTCGTTGATAGTAAGGTTCATACTAGATTTGGATTACTGCGCAGAAACAGATTTCTTTGCTGTCACGAATCTGGGCAAAATTCTCTGTAGGTAACTCAGACAATTATGCCAATTTACGTGAGTGATCCTCAGATATGTACGCAACTTTCATTCAATTTGAGGATTTTCATTTGAGCAAGTCTGGTGCCTCAATAAAATTCGTCTTTACGGACTGTTCTGTTTTGACAGATTCTGCATTTTATTTCGCATTGCTTCTTTTGCTATGTGGGATGGATTTCTTTGTTCCATTGACTTCCAGTAGCTTTGAGCAATGTCCAGAAGTGTTAAGAATGATTGTGTCACCTCTGAACATGTGAATTTTTGATTATGCACTAACCCTCTAATGAGTTGTTTTGAGTTTGGTGTGAAGGAAGTTTTCAAGGGTCAAGAGAGGAGGATGATACAATGTGATCAAGAAGAGTGAAAAGTCTAAGCTTGGGGATGCCCCGGTGGTTCATCCCTGCATATTTCAAGAAGACTCAAGCATCTAAGCTTGGGGATGCCCAAGGCATCCCCTTCTTCATCGACAAATTATCAGGTTCCTTCTCTTGAAACTATATTTTTATTCGGTCACATCTTATGTACTTTACTTGGAGCGTCTGTATGTTTCTTGTTTTTGTTTTTGAATAAATGCTTGTGTGGGAGAGAGACACGCTCCGCTGGTTCGTATGAACACATGTGTTCTTAGCTTTTAATGTTCATGGCGAAGGTTGAAACTGCTTCGTTAATTGTTATATGGTTGGAAACAGAAAATGCTACATGTAGTAATTGGTATGATGTCTTGAATAACTTGATACTTGGCAATTGTTGTGCTCTTTTTTAAGCTCTTGCATCATATACTTTGCACCTATTAGTAAAGAAATACATAGAGCTTGTTAAAATTTGGTTTGCATGAGTGGTTTCTCTAGAGTCTAGATATTTTCTAGTGAGGTGTTTGAACAACAAGGAAGACGATGTATAGTCTTATAATGCTTGTAATATGTCTTTTATGTAAGTTTTGATGTACTAGTTTATGCTTGTGTTTGCTTCAAACAACCTTGCTAGCCTAAGCCTTGTATCGAGAGGGAATACTTCTCATGCATCCAAAATATTTGAGCCAACCACTATGCCATTTGTGTCCACCATACCTACCTACTACATGGTATTTCTCCGCCATTCCAAAGTGAATTGCTTGAAGTGCTACCTTTAAATTTCTACCCTCTACCTTTACAATACATAGCTCATGGGACAAATAGCTTAAAAACTATTGTGGTATTGAATATGTACTTATGCACTTTATCTCTTATTAAGTTGCTTGTTGTGCGATAACCATGTTTCTGGGGACGCCATCAACTACTCTTTGTTGAATATCATGTGAGTTGCTATGCATGTCCGTCTTGTCTGAAGTAAGGGAGATTTACCACCTATTTAATGGTTAGAGCATGCATATTGTTAGAGAAGAACATTGGGCCGCTAACTAAAGCCATGAATCATGGTGGAAGTTTCAGTTTTGGACATATATCCTCAATCTCATATGAGAATATTAATTGTTGCTACATGCTTATGCATTAAAGAGGAGTCCATTATCTGTTGTCTATGTTGTCCCGGTATGGATGTCTAAGTTGAGAATAATCAATAGCGAGAAATCCAATGCGAGCTTTCTCCATAGACCTTTTTACAGGCGGCATAGAGGTACCCCTTTGTGACACTTGGTTAAAACATGTGCATTGCGATAATCCCGGTAATCCAAGCTAATTAGGACTAGGTGCGGGCACTATTAGTATACTATGCATGAGGCTTGCAACTTGTAAGATATAATTTACATAATGCATATGCTTTATTACTACCGTTGACAAAATTGTTTCTTGTTTTCAAAATCAAAGCTCTAGCACAAATATAGCAATCGATGCTTTCCTCTTTGAAGGACCTTTCTTTTACTTTTATTGTTGAGTCAGTTCACCTATTTCCCTCCACCTCAAGAAGCAAACACTTGTGTGAACTGTGCATTGATTCCTACATACTTGCATATTGCACTTGTTATATTGCTTTGCATTGACAACTATCCATGAGATATACATGTTACAAGTTGAAAGCAACCGCTGAAACTTAATCTTCCATTGTGTTGCTTCAATGCCTTTACTTTGAATCTATTGCTTTATGAGTTAACCCTTATGCAAGACTTATTGATGCTTGTCTTGAAAGTACTATTCATGAAAAGTCTTTGCTATATGATTAAATTGTTTACTCATTGCATTTACATTGTTTCGAATCGCTGCATTCATCTCATATGCTTTACAATAGTATGATTAAGATTATGTTGGTAGCATGTCACCTCAGAAATTATCTTTTATCGTTTACCTACTCGAGGACGAGTAGGAACTAAGCTTGGGGATGCTGATACGTCTCCAACGTATCTATAATTTCTGATATTCCATGCTTGTTTTATGACAATACCGACATGTTTTGTTCACACTTTATGTCATTATTATGCGTTTTCCGGAACTAACCTATTGACGAGATGCCGAAGGGCCGCTTCTGTTTTTCTGCTGTTTTTGGTTTCAGAAATCCTAGTAAGGAAATATTCTCGGAATCGGACGAAATCAACGCCCAGCATCTTAGAAATACACGAAGCTTCCAGAACACCCGGGAAGGACCAGAGGTGGGCCACAGGGGCCCCAGGAGGGTGGCCGGCGCGGCCCAAGGGGGGGGGGCGCGCCCCCCTATCATCTGGGCACCCCGTGGCCCCTCCGACTCCGACTCTCCGCCTATATAATCGTCCCTGACATAAAAACCTCGACCAGTTCGACGAAACCAGAGAAAACCATCCAGAGCCGCCGCCATCGCGAAAGTCCAATTCGGGGGACAGAAGTCTCTGTTCCGGCACCCTGCCGGGACGGGGAATTGCCCCCGGAGTCGTCTCCACCGCCGTCTCCACCACCATCTTCACCGCCATCGCTGCCTCCATGATGAGGAGGGAGTAATTCACCCCCAGGGCTGAGGGCTCCGCTGTAGCTATGTGGTTCATCTCTCTCTCTTTGTGATCAAGTTGAATATCATCTATGTGCTACTCTAGTGATGTTATTAAAGTAGTGTATTCCTCCTGCACGGTGTAATGTGGACAGTGTGTGCATCGTGTAGTACTTGGTTTATGCTATGATTGTGATCTCTTGTAGATTGTGAAGTTAACTATTACTATGATGGTATTGATGCGATCTATTCCTCCTTTCATAGTGTGATGGTAGAAGTGTGCATGCTATGTTAGTACTTGGTTTGGTTGTGTTGATCTATCTTGCACTCTAAGGTTATTTAAATATGAACATTGAATATTGTGGAGCTTGTTAACTCCGGCATTGAGGGTTCGTGTAATCCTACACAATGGTGTTCATCATCCAACAAGAGGGTGTAGAGTAGTCCTATTATATGATCATTGTTGAGAGTGTCCACTAGTGAAAGCAGGATCCCTGGGCCTTGCTTCCAAGCATCGAATCTCCGTTTGTTTACTGTTTTGTTGAATGTTTACTCGCTGCCATATTTTACTCGGATTGCTATTATCACTCATACTCATCCATATTATTTGTATCTCACTATCTCTTCGCCGAACTAGTGCAACGTCCACCTCCCCGTTCCAGCGGGCAGCGGAAGTAGTGGTCTCCTCTTGAACCCGGCAGCACGATGGCGTGGTGGCGGTGGTGGTGGTGAAGAACTCCGGCGGAGCTTCGCTAAGCGTGCGGGAGCGTTGGAGGAGAGAGGGGGCGGCTAGGGTTTGGGAGGGGGTGGCCGGCCACTATGGGGGTGCGGCCAGGCTGTGGTCTTGGGGTGGCCGGCCCCCTCCCCTTGGCCCCTCATTATATAGGTGGAAGCCCCAAGTGTTGGACTACAAGTCTTCGAATAAGACCCCAACCCAAAACCTTCCATGTGATAGGGAAACCTACCCAAGGTGGGAATCCCACTTGGGGTGGGATTCCCCCCTTCCATGTGGGGGGGTGGCCGGCCCCCTTGGTGGAGACCAAGGTGGACTCCACCCTCCTAGGGTTGGCCGGCCATGGGAGGTGGAGTCCCTCCGGGACTCCTCCTTCCTTAGTGATTTCTTCCGGACTTTTCTAGAACCTTCCGTAGAACCTTCCGGATCATTTTAAATCTTATAAAATGACTTCCTATATATGAATCTTATTCTCCGGACCATTCCGGAACTCCTCGTGATGTCCGGGATCTCATCCGGGACTCCGAACAAATATTCGAACTCCATTCCATATTCAAGTTCTACCATTTCAACATCAAACCTTAAGTGTGTCACCCTACGGTTCGTGAACTATGCGGACATGGTTGAGTACTCTCTCCGACCAATAACCAATAGCGGGATCTGGAGATCCATAATGGCTCCCACATATTCAACGATGACTTTAGTGATCGAATGAACCATTCACATACGATACCAATTCCCTTTGTCACACGATATTTTACTTGTCCGAGGTTTGATCATCGGTATCACTCTATACCTTGTTCAACCTCGTCTCCTGACAAGTACTCTTTACTCGTACCGTGGTATGTGGTCTCTTATGAACTTATTCATATTCTTGCAAGACATTAGACGACATTCCACCGAAAGGGCCCAGAGTATATCTATCCGTCATCGGGATGGACAAATCCCACTGTTGATCCATATGCCTCAACTCATACTTTCCGGATACTTAATCCCACTTTTATAACCACCCATTTACGCAGTGGCGTTTGATGTAATCAAAGTACCTTTCCGGTATAAGTGATTTACATGATCTCATGGTCATAAGGACTAGGTAACTATGTATCGAAAGCTTATAGCAAATAACTTAATGACGTGATCTTATGCTACGCTTAATTGGGTGTGTCCATTACATCATTCATACAATGATATAACCTTGTTATTAATAACATCCAATGTTCATGATTATGAAACTAATCATCCATTAATCAACAAGCTAGTTAAGAGGCATACTAGGGACTCTTTGTTGTTTACATATCACACATGTATCAATGTTTCGGTTAATACAATTATAGCATGGTATATAAACATTTATCATAAACATAAAGATATATAATAACCACTTTTATTATTGCTCTTGGGCATATCTCCTTCAGGATGATGTATGCGGGCAGGATGGTGGAGCCGTCTGGCGTCATGGTGGCATCGACGGTAGGCCTTGCAAGGTCAATGCGATGATCCCTCTTGAAGATGGAGTCGAGGAAGACGGTGGTAGCAGCTTCTGTAGCGTGTGCGTTGGCGTGCGTTGAGAGTCTGCTTGACTGGATGTGCTTCTCACCTGCTATTGGGCGGCTTGGGAAGGCATTTGGTTTTTGGATGATGTGAGTTGGTGTATTGTCACCCCCTTCATCCCTCTGTAGGTTTAGCGAGGTGGCTTCGAGTTTGATCTTTTGTTTTGCTCTTGTAAGGTGTTGTGAATAATCTAATAAAAAAGTCGTGTGCATCCCTTGGATGCAGAAGCTGGGGTGGTACTTCCCCCATTTCGAAAAAATATGTAAAATGATGAACAAAGAGGAGATTTTTGGTGGCATTAGGAACACGTAGGATATCACGAAGGTGAAAATTCTGATTTGGAGTGCGCACTATTGAATGACCAACATGTGAAATATGCATACCTTGCCCACTGGCCGTGTTGACCCTGTCGTGTCCTTTGTAGTGATCACGAACCGTCAGATTGTTCAGCTCACTTCTGATATGGTTTGTGGCGCCAGTGTTAGAATACCAATTTGTATCGACTCCATAGGAGGCAATGTGTGCTTCCTTTACATCATCGGAGTCGTCATCTTCATCTTGCCAACGGTACCAGCAGTCCTTGGCCTTGTGTCCCTCGCGGTTGCAAATTTGGCAAGTAACATCCACCCACAGAGTCGTGTGACGACGCCCGCGGCCACAACCCAGGCCCCCACCAGGCGGTGCGCGACCACCACCACGGCCATAGGAGGGAGGACGGTCATCGCGGCGATCAGAGTGGCGGTCGTCACGGTGATCACCGCGGTCACCGTGGTCACTGCGCTCACCGCGGTCACCGCGATCTCGACCTTGATTTGGGCGGCGACGATGTTGGCGCTACGCGGCATTGGCAGACGTCTCGAAGTCCGCATCAGAGGAGCCGCGCAACATATCTTGGCGTTGGTCATAAGCTTCAATCTGCGAGTAGAGATGGGCCAGCGAGATCGGCGTTGTGAGGACACCGAGGGCGGCCACCAAGGAGTTGTAGGAGCCACCAAGAGCCGCAAGGACGAAGGACACATGTTCCCTGGTCGAGTCGGGGCAACCAGCCATGGCCAGTTCATCGACGAAGCCCAGCATCTTGGTCAGGTATGTCGAGGTGGTCATATTTAGTTTCTTTGTGTTCGCTAGGGAAGTCCGCAGATTCGTGATCTTGGCTTCACTCTACGAGGCGAACATCTCTTCAAGAGCCTTCCAGACGTCGGCGACATGCTCAATCCGATGCCCGTGGGGAAGAACCTCGTGGGAGAGCGATTGGAGGAGGTAGCTGAGGACGATCTAATCCTGGGCGATCCAGGTGTCGTACGCATGGTTTGGCTCCATCTTGGGAGCCTTGTCGATGGAGTCCTTGTCCGCCACGACCTCGATTTCCTCCGGGGGGGCGGCAGCCGCACCGGTGAGATAGCCGAGGAGGCGGGCGCCGCGGATAGCCGGAAGAACCTGGGCGCGCCGGCCCGGGAAGTTGGCCTGGGTGAGCTTGTCAGATGGAGGGTTCCCGAGGGTGGTCGGCGCCGTGCTTGAGGAGGACGCCATGGCCGTGACCGAAGACGACAGCGATGAGGATGGCGTCGAAGGAAGCTAGGGTTTGGCGATCAGCGTGTCGGCAGAAGAGGCCGTCCTGATACCATGTAAGATCAGGTAGAATTAGGTCTACTCGGATAACCGAGTTTGGTTTATTTGATATGTATATATAGGCGGCTTACATGAGGTATTTGATACGGACTCTATGTCCTATACAACTTGTACAACACGTTGTTTAACAAGATGATTCAGAAGAACTTCGTGGAGAGAGAGGAGCACCTAGGTCAAGGGGCTCCCTAGATCTTGGGCACCTTCGTGGGGGCGGGAGTGGAGGGGTGCGTCTAGGGCAGGGGCAATCGTGGGCTTGCTGTGTTCCATCCCCTTGCACCTCCCCTCTTTATATAGGGGAATAGGGATGCAGCCATGGAGTAGGAGTTCATGTCCCCCATTGATTGTTTGACTGAGAGTATCCAACATCTCTTGGAATTTTCGCCTTGTTTCTTCCCCTCTTGTTACTCCCCCCTTATTGAGTCTATGTTTCTCCCTTGTGACTTTGCGTTCCTTGCCTTCATAGATAAATACACCACCAAATCCACTAGTATCCCCATACTTTGGACATTTATTTGCAACATTACCATATAGATATTGATCCCTACCGTTGCTACCATCTTTGTCATCATGATGCATCACCTTTGGCACAAAACTATCTTCTTCCACCTTAAATTCATCTTATCTCAAGTGAAACAGAGCTCATATTATTATTTTTATTCACCAAAAGATCTAACTAGATGAGATGAACATCACTTCAACAATAAACGGCATGTCATCCATTTTCATCAAATCTACATGGGTATGAATAACTCTTGACGCCTAAGCAGGCAAAATGGGATGCATAATCATATACCCGAGAGCCCACATCACCAAAAAAAAAAAATCAAACCAAGTGTGGCACCACTATGACATGAATCCAAATTGTATGTTCCCAAAAATAATGAGGTAAGCTTCCGGTTTTCTGTTTACTTTGATTTTGTAGTATTCTTCCTTTTTCATAAAGACATGGCTTTCACCCTTCCATATGAAATAAAACAAAAAAAAATTTACATGTGTGCAATTGGTATTGTGGGAATCGGGACATGGAACGGGTGTCAATTGTGGAGGGGTTCGTTCAGAGAAGTGTTCATTGTGGAGGCGAGTGGAGGGCACAACTCATGGCAGTGGTTCCTCGAGGAACTGTTGTGAGACGAGGGCGGGGGATGAGGGATATACTTGTCAGTGCAAGGGTCACCAACCATGACCACCATTATCGTGGGTGCCAACATCTCTGCTACTTGTCTAGTTTCTGGGTTTTGGAAGGTTTCGCTTTGGAGGTGTTGGATTTTGTTGCCTTGCGTCAATCTTGCAAGGAAAGAACGAACCATTGAGACTTAACTATTTTCCATTATATATCTTGTTGAAGGAGAAAATACCATCACAAGAACATGTAAATTTTTGTTGTTGCATGTGTTAGTTCTAAGACATTCATTATTCAAAGATCTCTTGCATGAAAATAAGATTTGTTGTGTCTATGCCATATTTTTGTTGCGTGAGTGTGTTTCAAATGGTGTTCATGTTTCTAGTAGTCACAGTCTTGTCTATACATGCGGGAGTTGTATCATGCAGCAATAAGACCCTTTACATTTTCTCACTTAAAAAGTGGGATAAAACGACGAACAAATTGAAGGGGTGGCTGTTTTTCTTCGCTACCCTTTGATGTATAGTCTCGATCATAACGCAGAGAGTTGCAGTAAGCTAGTATCTAGATGGAAGGATGACAGCTAGGACAACAGCCACGCCAAACATGAATATGGCGATCCCATTGAAGTTGACCACGAAAGCCTCGCTCGGGTAGTTGCCAGGGAAAATGAACCTCACAAGGCCTGTCTCGGCGGTGCAGATGGCCATGAGGAAGATGACGATGCCGAAGAAGATGTGCCATGGCGCGTAGTCTGCCCTCATCGTCATCATAGCCCCGGGGAACACGAAGTACACGAATGCCACGAGCCACTGTACAACCACAATATGTTTTCGTTAACAACTATTACAAACTTGTTACGAGTTTTTACTCCTACATATAACATTGTAGCCGTAGACAGATGATGGATATTTTAGATTGTAATCGTGTTGGACTGCAACCAGTATGCTCTAGTGGAATAGTAATATTGATTATAAGCACAAGCAATCAGGAACCTGGAGGGCATAGAGGCTTATGGTGGCTATCCCCAGCCAAGCATGTAGCGAGCGGATGTGGGCGAGGCCGGCGTCATTGTGGAACTTGACGGCGGTGTTAAACGATGTAATTATCTCCTGTGTATACCGTGTATATCTCTGTTGGTAGACAGAGTCCTTGTATTATACGTTGTATGTCCTGTTGCTATATAAAGAAGATCGCGGCCCTTGTCTAGGGTTACGCTGCCCATAACAGTTTTGATATGGTATCAGAGCTAACTCTTCCTAAACACATCTAGTCGAAAGTTCGCCGCCGCTGCCGATCGCAAGTCTGCCGCCACCGCCGCCGATCGCATCATGTCGTTCTCAGCGTCGTCCTCAACTTCGGCGAGTGGTGCAGCAGCCCTCAACATCACGATCTCGGAAAAGCTTACCCGAGACAATTTCCTGCTTTGGCAGACTCAAGTTCTTCCAGAAATTCGTGGAGCTCAACTGTTTGGCTTCCTCGATGGATCTGTGGAGGAACCGGCGAAGACCGTGAAGACCACGGACAAGGATGGGGCTGAGCTGACTGTTCCCAACCCCGAGCATGCGCGGTGGATCGCGCAGGACCAGACCGTACTAGGGTTCTTGGTCAGAAACATGGCAAAGGAGGTTCTCACGCAGATGGTGGGTCTCTCGACGTCCGCAGCAGTTTGGAAAGCCGTGGTGGAGATGTTCTCTGCCCAATCTCAGTCGCGCGTGGTGCACCTTCGCACCAAGCTGAATCAATGTCGCAAGGATGACAAGTCAGGTCAGGCTTACCTGGATGAGATCAAGAGTCTCTCAGATGAGATGGCTGCGGCGGGCAAGCCCATGGACACTGTGGATGTGATCTCTTACATCCTAGCCGGGCTTGATGATGATTATGATGGCTTTGTTGCGGCGATCACTGCCTTGATGAAGGCGGAAAAGAATGTGAGTCTGAGTGATGTTTATTCTCGGTTCATGTCATATGAGTCTCGGATGGAGGCTAGAAAGTGGTGGCGGAGCATCGGTGAATGCCGCACACCGTGGTGGTCGCAATGGTGGCCGTGGTCGAGGACCGTTTCCTGATCGATATCGTGATCAAGGTGGTCGATTCCAGTATCGTGATCAGCGGAACAATTATGACCAGCGAAGCAACAACTACCGTGGAGGCTACAGAGGTGGCCGAGGTAATGATGGTGGAGGATACAGAGGTGGCCGTGGCAATGGTGGCCGCTCATATGCATCTGGGAGAAGTGATGAAATTTGCCAGGTTTGTGGCAAGACTGGCCATACGGCCCTAAACTGTTGGAAGCGATTTCAGAAAAGCTACCATGGACCTGACAAGTCAGCGGGTGCGGCCTATGGATCCTATGGGGTCGATACAAACTGGTATAGTGACTCTGGCGCTACGGATCATGTCACGGGCGAGCTAGAAAAGCTTCATGTTCGTGATCGCTATAATGGGAACGAGCAGATTCACACAGCCGATGGAGCAGGTATGGATATACATCACATTGGTCATTACTTGTAATGCATACCCCTAATCATGATTTGCATCTCAAAAATATTCTGCATGTTCCCAAAGCCACCAAAAGTCTCTTATCTACTAGTCGCCTAGCCACTGATAATCATGCTTTTGTTGAGTATTGGCCTAATTCTTTCTTTGTCAAGGATCAGGACACGAGGGAAATCCTCCTCCAAGGTAAATGTGTGGGAGGCCTATATCCCATGCCAGCGCCATCATCTCCATCTTCCGGTCGGCAAGCCCATGGTGTAGCCAAGTCATCATCCTCGCTTTGGCATAGACGTCTAGGTCATCCATCTTCAGTTGTAGTTCGACAAGTTCTTCGTGATAATAATATTCAGTTTAGTGAGTCAGAAAAGAGTCGGTTTGTGATGCTTGTCGAAGGCTAAGAGTCATCGGTTACCTTATCCTACATCATCAAGTGTGTCTACTTTTCCTCTTGAACTTGTATTTTCGATGTTTGGGGCCCTGCTCCAGGCTCTGTTGGAAGATATAAATACTATGTTAGTTTCATTGATGATTATAGCAAGTTTACCTGGATATATCTTCTTAAAAATAAGTCTGATGTGTTTCAGAAATTTCATGACTTTCAGCATCTTGTTGAGCGACTCTTTGACAAGAAAATTATTGCCATGCAAACTGATTGGGGTGGTGAGTATCAAAAACTTAACTCCTTTTTCCAGAAGGTGGGCATATCTCATCTTGTGTCTTGTCCTCATGCACACCAAATAGAATGGCCCAGCTGAGCGCAAGCATAGGCATATTGTTGAGGTTGGCCTGTCTCTCCTTGCTTATGCATCCATGCCTCTTAAGTTTTGGGATGAGGCGTTTCTTACGGCGGTGTACCTTATTAATCGTCTTCCTAGCAAAGTAATCAATTCTCAAACACCCATTGAGCGTCTCTTTGGACATAAAGGGGACTATAGCTTTCTGCGCATCTTTGGGTGTGCGTGTTGGCCAAATCTTAGACCATATAATAAGCGCAAACTAGAATTCCGTTCCAAACAGTGTGCCTTTCTCGGATATAGCAATCAACACAAGGGCTACAAATGTCTCGATATTTCAACTGGTCGTGTGTATATTTCACGTGACATTGTGTTTGATGAATCTATCTTTCCTTTTGCTTCACTTCATTCTAATGCCGGTGCCCAATTGAAAGCAGAAATTCTTCTTTTGCCTTCCAATCTACAACCTATTCACATGCATGATCATGAAGGGGGTGCTTTACAGTTTGATGATGTTGATGCTAATCCTGCTAACAGTGCTTCTGCTGAGTCATTTGCGCAGGAATCAGGTCAAAATTCTGCTCCAGATGGTGTTTCTGGTGATTTTCCGGGTTCTGGTGCGAATCCCGGAGACGATTCTCTCTTTCAAACTGACCAATCATTGCCTCCCTCGGGATCTGGACGTGTATCTCCTTCGGATCGCACGCCGTCCTCGGTCCGTGCGTCGTCGGCAGGCGACGCTGTCTCCGCGCGTGGAGGACGCGGGTTCGCCCGCCGGGGCATCTCCGGGCCCGCGTGGTGGCCCGTCGCAGTCTGCCGGGCAGTCTGCCTCCGCAGAGTCTTCTGCCACGGGATCTTCTGTGGCTGTTTCTTCTGATGCACAGCAGCACACAGGATCTGGTGCGGCCAGCTCGTCTCATGTGTCTGCTCCTGGATCTACTGCGGAAAGTGTGCCTGTAGCCTCTGGTGTGCCTGGTCGTCCTCATACACGGAGTCAAAGTGGTATATCTCAACCCAAGCAAATTACTGATGGTCGTGTTCGGTATGATCGTGTTCGATTTGCAAATTTTAGTAGTTCTGGTGAACCTACCAGTATTGGTGAAGCACTTGCCGATCCTAAGTGGAAGGCTGCTATGGATGAGGAGTACCAGGCATTGCAGCACAATAATACCTGGCATCTAGTTCCTGCTGGTGTTGGCAAGAATGTGATTGATTGCAAATGGGTTTACAAAGTGAAGCGTCGTGCTGATGGCTCAGTTGATCGGTATAAAGCTCGTTTGGTTGCAAAAGGGTTCAAGCAACGCTATGGCATTGATTATGAGGATACTTTTAGTCCTGTTGTCAAGGCAGCTACTATCCGATTGGTCCTTTCTATTGCAGTTTCTCGTGGGTGGCACCTGCGTCAGCTAGATGTGAAGAACGCGTTCTTACATGGTGTTCTGGAAGAGGAGGTCTATATGCGGCAGCCTCCTGGCTATGAGGGGCGCCCAGGGCTTGTGTGCAAGCTTGATAAAGCTTTGTATGGTTTGAAACAGGCACCTCGAGCTTGGTACTATCGCCTCAGTTCTAAACTTCAGTCTCTTGGTTTTTCTGCTTCTAAGGCTGATACTTCTCTGTTTTTCTACAACAAAGGGGGAGTGTCTATCTTTATGCTCATCTATGTTGATGATATTGTTGTTGCTAGCTCATCAGAGAAGGCTGTTGCTGCTCTTCTGCATGATCTTGGACTTGATTTTGCATTGAAGGATTTGGGTAGTTTGCACTATTTTCTTGGTATTGAGGTGAAGAAGGTACATGATGGTATTATTCTATCTCAGGAAAAATATGCTAATGATCTGCTTGGGCGTGTGAATATGAAGATGTGCAAGTCGGTTGATACTCCTCTATCAGTGTCTGACAAGCTGTCTGTGATGGATGGAGAAGTGTTGAGTAGTGAGGATTCTACTCGCTATCGAAGTATTGTTGGTGCGCTTCAGTACATTACTCTGACAAGACCGGATATTGCTTTTTCTGTGAACAAGGTTTGTCAGTTCTTGCATGCACCAACTACGGTTCATTGGACAGCTGTTAAGCGGATATTGAGATATCTCCAAGGCACTGTAGCTCTTGGCTTGCGTTTGAGTAGATCTTCCTCTACTGTTGTTAGTGCTTTTTCTGATGCTGATTGGGCTGGTTGCCCTGATGATAGAAGGTCTACTGGAGGATTTGCTGTGTTTTTTGGGTCAAATCTGATCTCATGGAGTGCACGGAAGCAAGCCACTGTGTCTAGATCCAGTACAGAAGCTGAGTATAAGGCATTAGCAAATGCTACAGCTGAGGTGATTTGGGTGCAAAGTTTACTCACCGAGTTAGGAGTGTCACAGAATCGAGTGGCATGTTTGTGGTGTGATAATATTGGAGCTACATATCTCTCTGCTAATCCAGTGTTTCATGCACGGACAAAACACATTGAAGTGGACTATCACTTTGTACGTGAGAGAGTAGCTCGGAGGCTCTTGGACATACGGTTTGTTCCTTCAGGAGATCAAGTGGCTGATGGTTTCACTAAGTCACTTTCGATCTTACAGTTAGTATCGTTTCGTCGCAATCTTAACTTAGATAAGTTATGATTGAGGGGGAGTGTTAAACGATGTAATTATCTCCTGTGTATACCGTGTATATCTCTGTTGGTAGACAGAGTCCTTGTATTATGTTGCTATATAAAGAAGATCGCGGCCCTTGTCTAGGGTTACGCTGCCCATAACAGTTTTGATAGGCGGCATACAGTCCGACGGCGGCAAAGCCGAGGGAGAGCAGATGCAGCAGGAGGTGCACCGCCTTCTTCGCCGCCCGTGGGCCCAGGACGATCCTGTACGCCATTACCGCTGCACATCGAGTTTCAATTGCACAGCTAGCTAGGTGAGTCCTTTGATCCGTCTATGGTGCAGAGTAAAATGGGTGCTGAATTAGTTACCTTCTCCGGTGCAGATGACAAGGCCGATCACCATGAAGAGAGGGTGTGCCTGTCAAAATCCAACGATATAGAAGATCATGACTTCATGCACTGTACTCGTGCAATAACAGTACTCCAGATTCTCACTTTTTTTGGACAAGCAGCCGGCCAAAAAGTGAGACTGAGTTCGAATTTAGGTGCTCAGGAGTGGAGTGGAGTAGTTTTTTACCGTGTAAACCAGCTGCGGGTTGGAGCTCATCTCCCAGGAGACGCCGCCCCGGAAGTGCAACACCCATACGAGCGTGAGAGTGAACACGGCAGCGGCGAGCAGCTGCGCCATGAGCACCACCGGCAGCGCGGAGAGCCGGAAGCTCGCGCCGCTCTTGACCGGCATGATGGCTTCACAACCGCGCTGGTTTGAAACTAGCCAACACCGGCAATGGAGCTGAGCTCAGTTTTTGCGTGTGGTTAACCTGGTAGACGGCTGGTTAAGTAAAGGGCGGAGGAGCATCCAAGGCGAGTTTGCGCGGGCAGAACCGGGTCAACGACAACTTTTTTGCATGTGTAATCTGCGCCGGCCTGCGTTTTGGAATGGCAGATAGATTTTGTCTGGTGTTTATTGCCAGGTCGTCTTTGGTTTTAGCCAAGGTGCTGTGTTTGGACGGCAGCCACGGCAGATGAACTCTATGCCTCGACCTCAGCCCTTGGAGAAGGCTTTGACATGTGCCGGAGTGAGCAGCAGGAGGATGATGATGTCCAAGACATCGACATCAGGAAGGCGTCCGGTGTTACGTATGTCGGATGTGCATGGCCCAGTAGTGCACGCCCTGCCAATATTTTTTGAAACAAGCCGACTAATTCAGGCGAAGAGAACTGCCTTGTTAATTAGAGAAAAACCTAGTGGAAACCAACCGACTGCCACCAACAGGGCACACCAAGTCAACCTCAGTCCTCACACACATCACTAGGAAAGCAACACCCGTCGAGGTTGACAGAAAAACATCATCATCATTACCCATTACCCATCGCCTCCGATATGGAGGCTCCAAATTGGCCGTAGACGACCACAGACAGGTTCAAGACGAGAATAGGCAGCGAATTCCCTGAGCTTGGTGCTACATACTAAAAGGAAAACTTCACTTGGATTGTTGTGCGGCGGTACATACCAACTTGCAAGAATCAGAGTTGTCTACAGAAACTTGATCTAAACTGGAGGAGAAAATGAGATTTTTATCTCTAGCAACTAATAATCCCTTCAACAAACGTAATCAGATTAGAAAATCAAATACTCTAACCTATATACTAACAAGGCTTCTACCCAATATACTATGCACATATCTTGCCTCTGCTTTTCATCATGACAAGTGGAAGTGGCATAAGCACACTCATCACCATTCTTAAGCTTCTTTCCGATCATTTCCTGCAGATCCATGAAATGCAAACGTGTTGAGGATTCGTCCTCATTTTTCAAAGGGCACAGGACCAGCACAGTTTGCACCAAAATACATTCACGTGTGTTCTCAAAACTGGTACCGGTTAACAGATGAGAATGCAGGATTGTCCATGTTGCTGCAACTGCAGTAGCATTCAAATGGTCATTCTCCCAGACCCAGCAGATTTTGCCCTGAGAAAAGTCTGTGTTAGAATGACCAATGGAAGGAAGAGCAAAGGCTTGAGCTCATTATGTGTCGACAATAATAACTATACCTTGGCAGCGGATCGAGGTTATCTCAGGACCTGACACATCAATTCCTTCATCAGTTAGCAATGTAATGCCAGATGATTCCACAATGAAAGGAAATGCTACAGCTGGAGACATGGGAGATTTCGCTACCTTGATGAACCTGTGACCTGTGGGCAACAGGTAAATGCAACACTGTTATGTGGCTTCATATAGTTACGTGAATTCCTGCAGCTTTTCAACCAGATAGTTCACCGATCACTATAATGGATCAAAGAGATATGAATTTTGAAAATGCACATAATTGTATCTTTTCTACATCCGAAACTGTAACCTGCGAATTTTGAAAATCTTAGAATAAAAGGCAGTTGGTTTTTGAAAATCTTAGAATTGGCACCCTTATGTGTATCTCTGTGTGCGCACGTGCGTGCGTGATTCGGTGTGTGCCACTTGTTTTGTAGGTCAACAGTCGTAGACTATAAGATGAAGATTAAAAAAAGAGGTAATTAACAGTACATGTATATACAAAACCTGAGTGGGATTCGAAGACTAGACGGATAGTTACAGCATGAGCCCACTGAATTCCTAGAGCAGCAACAAGATGAGATTCAATTCTTTCAGCACCATTGCCATCACCCATCTTTTTTACTGCAGGGCACAGGAATATCAAGTCAAGTTCAACAAATTGTCCAAATGATAATCTGTTTTCTTGGAATGACGCACATACCTTCAAACGAGTAATGATAACCATCATCGTTACTTTGGCTGCGGACTTGGTTTGTAACTACAACTGGAATTCTTGCGAACTCTGCAATAGACCTGCAGGACAGAAAAGAAAACGAGAAGCATTTAGCAGGATCACCAGTGTAGCCAAAACAAATATATAAGGGAAGCTATGAATATTAGGTCTAGGAAGCACACTTAAGAAATGAAAGAGCCCATCTTAGAGGGTGTTGCGTGAAACCTGTTGTACTTGTACCTCTTTCGTTCTCCCTGCCACATGTATGTTGAAGTAAGATATTAGAAAATTAAATATTCTCTTGTTAACATAAGAATGAACCATACTAGAAGAGGCAAACTTGCACGGGATATCGAGATGTCGTTAAAACATGGCAACCATTCATACTAAAGCGCCAGTACACAACTGCAATGTAGAGGGACAAGCTTCTACAGCAATGCAATAACGAGCGAGAGCATAGCAGTCCCACTGTCACAGCCCTTTCTCAGCTTTGGGCAGATATTTAAAACAGTGTCCTTTGTAATTGAGAACAAAAGCTATAATTATAAGGCACTGTAGATTATTTAACTCATAGTTCTATATAAAACCTACCACGCACACTGTTTAGCATGTTAACGTACCACCAAATATCTGGTCATTTTTTAGGAACTTGGGACAATTTATTGATTTAATATTTCAAAGTTTTCCATAATATATGGCAGAAATTGCCAGCTATCAACAATTTGCACATACCAATGAATTGGCAATCAGTGTTCAATTAATGAAATTCGATTGAGTCAGATAACATTCTAAAATGGTAGATGCGGAATGCCCGAATAAGCTAAAGCAACTGCAATACTCATTATCAAAGCTATCATTAGATGATCATTCTAAAAAATATCATTGTTTGAATCAAAAGCAAAAGGAAAACAATATATTCTAGTTTTCATATCTTACGAGGATGTGAGAGCAGCCACGCTGTCAACAATAAGTAACTTGACATCGTTCTGGAGTAGAGTCACCTTCATCTGCTCCAAACTGTACAAGTGCGAGGAAAACATCAAAACGACATTTGAGTGTTTTGCAGTATGATGGATTTCTCTTACACGCATAAATGATGAGGAACATCCTAGTAATTCACAAAAATTAAAACAACGACCATAACGTATTGGGTAGAAGAAGAGCATTTCAAGAGTCATTAATGAAGGTGTTTGATCCTTCACGGACCCTGAACATCAATCACTGGACATCAGCCTTCAAATGTTTGAGTGTCAGAAAAAAAAAACGTACCTCTTTGTGAAATCAGATAATGATGTTGGTCGCATCACTAGGATCCTGCCAGCCATCTGCAGCAAAAGAAAGAGAATGCATGAAACAACAGCTGAAGAAGTCACCTCGTAAGCACAAAAGTGCAAACCTGAAAGATCAAGAAATTTATGATCTAGATAAGTAGATAATGAATTATAATAACCTTCTGTGCCAAGCCTTCTTGCCTGAATACTTGAGGAAAGCTTTTCTGACCTATCTCGATCATCCTGCAATATATCGCGACGGTTGTTGACTACAGATATTTCTTAAATGACATGCTTGGAACATGTGAGTAGCAAGCTGAAACTAAGCTACCTCCGTGAAGAGAACTTGGATTCAGTGTCAATATACACAACTCGACCGTTTAAGCCCCCGTAGCATTCTGGTAATGTTGCCAACAGTGCGAGCTTCAGACAGAGCTGCAGAGCGTGCAAACTTTCAACAAATCTCTACAAAATGTATAATATAGTGGTAGCACAATTGCTGAGGAGAAAAGTAATGACTTTAGACTCCATATAAACACATGAGGTCCATTACTTGTACTCTCTGTTACAGAGAACCTACACAGAGAACAAATCCTGAAGCAGAGCGTCTCGATCACCTGTGTCTTGCCGATCCCGGAGGGCCCGACGACCTCGGTGAGCTTCCCCAGGGGAATGCCTCCGCCCAGCGCCTCGTCCAGCCCGCAGAGCGTGGTGGGCAGCCGGCCGCCGCCTCCCAGCCGGACCCGCTCCTCCAGGAGCGCGAGCGCCTGCGCAAATCATTAGTCGCAAAACGAGCCCACATTAATCGCTCGGAAACCCGAAACGGCGAGGGAGGCGAGGCGGCGGGGGTACCGTTTGGCAGGGCGGGCAGGCGAACTCGCTGACGTGGGAGACGGCGGCGCGGGCGGTGAGGATGCCGGCGTCGAGCAGGGTCATGAGCTCCACCTCCGGCAGCGACAGCACGTCCTGTCCTGGGGCGGAGGAGGAGGTTAGAGGCGGCGGGCGGTGGGGCGAGAAGGGGGGCGGGGCGGGGTTGGGATGGCTGACCTTGGCCGTGGTGAGGCGGCGCGCGGCGAGGAGGTGGGCGAGGTGGGGAGGCAGCCGCATCTCCGAAACCAGCTTGTTGGCCATGGCTGCCGCTGGACTGGAGAGCTCGCGGGGCGGGGCGGGGCGGGGAGGAGAGCGCGGATTTGGGGAGAAATACGGAAATGCGAGATTTCGAAATTTTCAGTTCCATTTGCGCGTACCGCTCCAAAAATTCTAAACAAAGTTTTTGGATGTAGAGGACGAACGTATGTGTGTGGCACGTCAGCGAAAATTCCATCTATTTGTCCAAGTTGTTGTAACAGGCTAAGAGCATGTCCAACCACGTTCCCCAAACACATCCACCAAACGATATCTGAATTGAGCGTTTGAAAGACGTGTTTTGTTTGTGCTGCGTTTGGGAGACGTCGCTTCCCCTTTTGTCGACCTTTTTATCGCGGCAGAGCAAGGTCGAGGAGACCTCGGTGAGGCCCTACGTGAACGCCGACTGCGACTTCTCGGTCGACGATCGTCGGCTAAGGCGGCCTTGGTAGCCTTGTTGCCGATAGGGCGCCCTGCCGATGTTGCCAGCGGCGCATCCAGATCAATGCCATCTTTCCCCTTCAACAACGACTGGCGCGTCAACCGTCATTTTGTTCGTTTTGAGCTTGCTATAGCAATGCATGGGTGCGAAAGACCTATTCCCTTCCGAGTACCTCCGGTACAACTTCATGGCCTTGTCAAACTAACCAAAGGAAATACAATCATATCATCGAACAAACTAGGCGCTAAATGAAATGCAATCAGATCATCGAACAAAGATTATCGTAGAAAAAGACGTACCACGTCGTTGATGTTTGCGCCGCTGTCGGCTCTGGCCTCGGCCTCGTGATGGTACCCATGGAACAAGTTCACCGACGCCCGGATGATGGCCCAACGCGTCGACATTGCCTTTTGGCTCCTCTTCATTGTCACTTTGTGGTAATCGGCGTTGACTAGCTTGCGCTCGTCGAACTCCACTTTGATCCTCGTCCAATACTTTCCATATTTTTGGTTTGCACCGATGATGGAGTCATGGCTCACCGTTGCCCACGACTCGCAGAGACATTGATCCTCCGGAACCATCCACTTGGGGTCTCATGGCTGTTATTGTAGAACCCGGATGTCGACGGAGACTGCACTCCCAGAATGTACACCGGCACCGACGCAGTCCATGGGTTCGCGTTGGTGGCCGCGATACACACGGCCAACGCCTGCTGCTGCGCGCGCCGCCACCATCTTCTTCTCCTGCTGCGCCGCCCTCCGCTCCGCCGTCGACAGCTTGCGGCGCAGGCAGTCTTGGTGCCATTCATCGTCGGTCCATCCTTCCGGCCTCTTCTTCGGAAGTGGTGCCTTCCGCGGCTTCGCAAAGGGCCCCTTTCGTCCTATAGCCCGGCGGCTTGGTGGCCACTTTCTTGGGCGTTTTTTTTGGCCTATCGGCGGTGCCATGGATGGGGATAGGTAGCGGCGGCGGGAGGGACAAAGTAGCAGCGACGGGAGGGAGAAATGAATCGGCGGGATAGGTGGTGAAATATGTTGGAAGCGCAGAAATGCGCGGCGGGAGAGGCGCGATTTGGCGGGAGAGAGGGATAAACTTTTCCTGTGCCGCTGACGCGTCGGTCCCGCCTTGCCTCGCTTTTCGCTGCGTCCGACGTACCCCGAGCGTCCACTGTATACCGGGGACGGACTCGGGGCGCCGGACACCGTATTGGGCCACGCCGAACAAAAAGAGGCTTTATGATACGCGGTTGGGAATGTTCTTTCGTTTGATGTGCCTCAAATCCCTTTGAGGGACGCAGCTGGAGATGAGATGCTCTAACAAGCGATGATAGCAAAGTTGTTATGGCCTTGGTACAAAGGCAGGGCCAGTGATTACTTTGTTTCGCAGCTTCTTCCGGTATTCTAGATGAGAGGATAAGGCAGACCATGTCTTATAGGCATATTTACACCGGCAAAAAGGCTTGTATTCTAGCTGGAAGAGGATATCGACAACTAGATCATCAGTTAACTTGGACGCGGTAACTTCCTTATGAACATCTGTATCTTTATGTTGGCTTATTGTCACTGAAAATCAAGTCAGACACTTGTAGAAAAATAAATTGATCGATTATAAAAAAAAACGTTCCCTTTAAAAAACACCACTTGAACTGGGCCAAATTGGCTGAAACCAGATCAGCTTTCAGCCCAAACTCACACAGGCAGCCCAACTTAGGCAGCACAGCGAGGAGGCCAGCGCGAAGACCACCTGCACCGGCGGCGTACCTCCCGACTGCGCGGTTCCCTGGCGGCGGCTCCTCCGGCCTCTCCTCCGTGGTGCGTCCTCCCTCCAGCATCTCTTCTCTCGTTCCCTCTTGTTCTCTTCCTGTTCCATGGTGTAATGTTAGTCTTGGGGATTCTATAGTTACTAAGGCGATTGAGCATGGATTTAAGCGGGGATGGATGCTGTTGAGTTTCACACGGGCAATCTCCCTTCTCCCCTAATCCTCTTATATTCTTCTGATTGTATGAATTTTTCTTGCCTCTGTGTGTGTTTTTGTTAACAAGGGGTTTCCCCCGATTTCCATTAAAGAAACCATAGCAGTCTGTTACATATAAAGTTACCAAAAGAGAAAAGCAAAAGCAAAAGCAAAACAAAACTGCAAGACAAGCAGTAGCCGATAAAAAAAAAGATATAACACCACATCCAGAGCGAGATATATAAGAACAGCTAATTTGATCTAGAACACAACAGACGAGAATATAGAGCCTCCAGACCACATCAAAAAACTTATGTATTCCCCTTTAATCCTTTGTGTATGGGCAGAACTCTTATATTTTCCTTTAATCCTCTTATATTCTCCCCTAATCCATTTGTTTTTAAATCTTCAATTCACGTGGAGTTGACGGTGATGGTAGAGAACTCAATAATGGAGCAAGCTTTTAGTGATATTTTTCTAAAGCACAATCTTTCAATGGTATTTTTCTGAAGTCTGGTGCAGAACCAACTTTCCCTGAAGATTACTGCTCGTGTCGCGCGGCAGCGAAGCACTAGAAGGGCAGGCGTCATACTGGAGAGAGTTAGAGAGATGTGTGCGGAGGAGAGTGGTTGTGGGCTATTGAGCTTCGGTCCTGCCGTGTCCTCTCACCTGCATAACAAAAATCATTCCAAAATTTTCGAAATAAAAACTATTCTACCTTTATCTTTTTATATTTCACGACATTTTTTGTAACTTTCAAATTCAATAGGCTTTTAATTCAACAAGTTAGGATATTCTAAAAGTATTTCTGACCCAGAACTTGCTAAAGCCATTGCTATTCTCAAAGTTCTCGAGCTGGCGCATGAATAGGCATCAATATCTTCTAATCATGTCAGGCTGCGTCTCTGTGAATCATAGGCTGAAGTCCCGAGCACCTGAAGGTTTTGTATTCAGCCCTATTCTGAGCGACATTACGTATGAGGTTGCATTCTTCCCTGCTAGAGCTAGTTAGATTGCACATTACAAATCATTTTCTTATGCTCTTCCTCTGGAGCATATGCGTGAGAATATTTGTAACAATACTGATATTCATTTTATTAAATAAAGAGCCGAGCACGCTCTTGAAAATAAATACTAACAACTTCAAGTTCAGTCATCGGTGTTCACTGTGCCATATTTTCCGGAACAAGTGCTATTTTGATGTTGGGGTGTACTCTCATGCTAGTTGATCTAGTCTTCGGGGATGTCCAATATGGTAAGCATCATTGTTTCAGTACAGCTTGTATGAATTATTATGTCTCTTTAGTCTGACTATTTTTTAGATAAAAAGCCATAGGCCCGACGTTAAATTAATAACGCCTTCAACGGTGAAACATATACAAGATGCTGAGCCCAGCTTACAGGATAGCACTGCACACACACACAAGACAAGGTCCAACCTAGGCCACAACCGCTGACAACGCGAGCAGCCGGCACGACTATTACAGTCTACGAGGAGGAAGAGCGAGCGCATGGCAGGATACGTTGTCGGACCGGTGCCCACCCTAGCACGGGTGAACCGACAACAACCACACGGGCCAGA
Organism: Lolium perenne; assembly: GCF_019359855.2. Classification (NCBI taxonomy): domain Eukaryota; kingdom Viridiplantae; phylum Streptophyta; class Magnoliopsida; order Poales; family Poaceae; genus Lolium; species Lolium perenne. Next base: position 22,187,392 of record NC_067244.2, on the reverse strand, counting down.
CAACACCACCATCGTGGACGCCACCAGGGCCACCACCGGGAATCAACTAACACAGCAAGGGCACCATGAGAGAATGCTTCGAGAAACACGGCGGGTGCATAGCACAAAGGAAGCTTTGCCGATGAGGGCAGACTGAGGAGGACCTCTGCCACCCAAACAATGGAGAGCCGCACGGCGTGAGATCTCCAAGGTGGCATCTTCAAGAAGAGCACGGCACATAAGCGCCGCTGCCACCCGATCCGGGGATCTTGGGTTTTCACCCGGAGAACGTGAAAAGGACCGAGCACCGCCACAACGACGCCTTCAAGAAGGGGACGACTTTCGCGGACGCCGCCGTCGCGGCCGAGGAGGGCAAGGGTTTCCCCCGGCAGGTGTAGGCAACTTTCCACACAGGGTAGCTGTCGTCGCCCTCGCAACAACTGTACCACCATCACACCACTCGGCTCGACGGCACCACGCCATCACCAGAGTCCGTGGCACGCTCGCCAACCAACCAGACTCCCAACCGTCCAGGGCCGCCGCCCCAGGAATCCAACTCCGAGAACTCCCGAACTGAGTAATATCGCTGCGAGAACACCACATGTCGTGGCAGAAACTCGGCCACCACCACTGCACTATCACAGGCGAGTATACCGTGTTAATATGACTATTAGTATGTAACTTTGAATTTCATTTGAGTTTGATTAATACCGTGTGCGTCTTGAAGTTTGCTTTTCCCTTTCGCAATCTTTGCCCCAGGCGACTATTACCACATAATATCACATCCTTCCTAAACTAAAAAGGAAAAATGTCTCCAATCCACTTCCAACATTCTCAAGACTCTCAAAAAAAGAAAGACTCTGGCCCATAGCTCTCAAGTTCAGAAAATAATTGAACTCTTCTGCATCACCGCTTTAGTAGACGTTGACCATTCTCTCCACTGCTTTCTTGTCTGAAAAATCTTTCTCCATCGACTCCTAGATCCATACCAAGTCTCAAAAAGTTGTTAGGAACCCATGATGCTGTAATTTGTTCTAATGCGAAAAGGCTTCATGAATTATGACTGGGTTGCTTCTTGCTGCATGCTGACCTGGATTGGCACAACTCAATGAGGTCGACCCGGAAAAAAACTGTAATGAAAAGTAGAAGAAAAGGCATTCCAGTTCATCATGCATATGCTTAAACCATTAAATCAAGGTAAGTGGAGGCTCTTCATATTTTATCCCAGGAGACCCATGATAAAGCAACAAGGCCCAGGCTCCTTGAAATACATCCCTCATATCCATCTAAGAAACCACATCTTATTCAACTTGAGAATTGCTCAGAATTTTTTTCCGAAAAGGGCACCTCACAACTAAATGCTGTCGAATTGCACGGCCAGCTTATGCATCTATTCAGCAATGAAAGTTCAAGAACATCACATCTGTTCCCAGCCAAAATCAGAAAGAACCTCATCAATTAATGCCATCTCTTCAGCAATGGAAGTTCAAGAACATCACATCTGTTCCCAGCCAAAATCAGAAAGAACCTCATAAATTAATGCGTGGCATTACAAATCATGTGTGATCCTACGAATTGCAACATAAATTTACCAAAAAATTGAAACCTTTGTCCTTGTCAGATCAATATATATCCTCAAATCACTCTGGTGCATAATCAGAAGGAATCACTGAAACTGACAACATACGCTTAAGAATAAGAAATCTATACTCAAGAATATCTAGCTGATTTTAGAGCTTTTTACTAAATATTTTAATGGAATAAACTATTTACTAATTATCACATTGAGGTTTTTAGGAGAAAGAGCAGATCGAAACAATAGCATGCAGAAATTTAATTAATTAATCAATACATTTGTTCAAATAAAACACAACATTACTCACTATAATATTACAAATTTACTGGAAATAAAGATGGCCTCCCTGCTTATCACAATAGCAAATTCTTCCTATAAATGTCCCTAGACTACCCGGCCATCCAGAGCACCTAAAAGGGGCAAAAACATCTGGTTCGTTCGTTCCACTCTTCACAATCCCGCTTTTCACTGCAGCCGTCCGATCGGTGAACTTTTTTCTCACTTACTGAGCTTCATACTGAGTCGATGACGCCTGGGACCAGCTAGGTGCGGGGGCCAACGATCAGAGACAGCCACAGACAATCGTTCGGGTCGCCTTCCGTCTCCATCCGCGAGACGGTGAAAACCTAGATCGGGGCATCCCAATCCGCCCCCAATCCCCGCCCACCCTCCTCACCAATCCTCGTCTCACCTTCTCCCCAATCGCCGGCCGACTTCTCTCCTCCGCTCCATCCCCACATAATGTTGCAGAGGGCACTATAAGTGGAGGAGGCCAGCGGCGCGCCGCCTCTCCCCCGAGATCGAGCCGGTCGTGGGCAGGATGAGGTGCTGTAGGAGCGCACATAGAGGAGGAGGGGGTCGGCGACGCCTCGTCCTCTCCTCTTCCCCGTCCTCTCATCTTCCTCCGTCCTTGACGTCAACATCCGGCCTCGCAGCTCGCATCCGACCACACCAAGGTCGATCCCCTTATCGTCTCCATTCTCCGCCTCGATCTAGAAATTGGGTCGCGAATGAGGCAGGGGCGTGCCTTGGTGGAAGGAGGAGGGGCGGCCTACGGGCGGGTCCGGGACGGGATCGCGCGGGGCGGATCCACGGCGGCGGCGACTGGAGGAGCCGGGCACGGCCGGAGACGGGCCGGCGCGGGGTGGATCCGCTCCGGCGAAGTCGTTGACATCGCTGGCCGCGGTGGACTCCCTGGAGGATCTGGCCAAGACGGCTAGGAAGCGCAGCGCCTCGACATACGACCACGACTCTGTCCGAGCCATTCTCCTGAAAAAGGTCAGCTCTTCGTCAGCAACATCTTGCTATGCGTATACTTCTCAATCTGTAGCCTATACACATCGAATCTGCTTGAAATCAGTTGCTTGTTTGGTTTCTAGGTCGAGGAGCTAAGAGAGTAGGTGCCTACTGGGACAGTACAGAGTACCCAGACGACAAACAACCTTCACGAGAGGTAGCCTGATCTTGAGAATAGCCAAGTCTGCAATGGGGTTACGGTTTTCATTGCCCCAAGAGCATTTGGAAACCTTGTTTTCATGACTGCAGGAGACGAATCAGGGATTATCCAGTGTGATCTTTGAACGGTTTTTTCACGGGAAAAACGGTAAGGCATAATGATTTTCCATTATCTAAAATGTTACCATTTGGTAAAAAAATTCTCAGCTTACATTTTCATGATGCGAGTATATTTTCTGGCTGAGCTTGTATTTGAACCAGCTTAAATATACTGATCTAACTATTAAAATTGGTTGACTGCCCTATGAATTAGCCAAGTTTTGTCAAGACTCAAGAAACTGAACTTCTGGCCAATGAAAAGAGAGCTGCTGCCATGCCTGCCGTTGCCTCAATCCTTCCTGACTGCATCTCTTCCTTGTCTTGCGCAGCGGTGACAACAGCAGCTGCCGAACGGCCATCTTCGGTGGACGCTCCTATGAGCTCACGTCATCGTGGTAGACTGGTAGTGCAGCGACGCCGCTCCAGACAATGCCTAGGAGACGTCTTCAGGTACAAGCAAACTAAATCCATGTATGTCTTGGCCTGAAAACTGGATAGATTGTAGTAATGTCTTCTGTTGTGTGTTTGCTTTTTGCTAATGCCTCATTTGTTTTGTTTTATTACGGCCTCAAAACTGGTCATATTGATTTTTTAGCCTTTGCTCTTCTTATTATCATAGTCCTGCAGATTTTCTATATTTTCCGTACTTGAATTTAGTTGAATAGAAGCGCATGTTTGTCCTGATTTTATCCATCAGAAGTTAAAAATGCAAATGTGTGTTTAAGTCCTTGTATCTGATCCAAGGGTACTGGATCTGTAAGAGGTTGTTCACCTTTTTCGTTTGCAATTCATTATTTTAACGGTTTCCATTATCTCCCGAATGAATCTGCTATAAAGTGTTCTCTATTATCCTGTCCTTTCCTATTTCTTGTGATTTATTTTCATGATTCCTTTACAATTCATTTATTTTCTATTTATGGTGAGAATCTAAATAACAAAGGAACGAACGGAGAAAGTTCTCAAGGCTGATTTAATTATGTCCACAATTACTGCACTGAATATCCAGGGAGTGGACACCTAGGAACGATGAACTTGTTTAATTGAAAACTTGTTCATTTTGGATGTCAGGGTTTTGCCTCTTGGTACTGATTACTTGTTCGTATGGTTGATTATGCCCTGCTCACTGACATGTCTGTTGGGAAATGAACTTGTTAGCTCTTTTTAATTTAATGCCATACTGAACCTGGTGCAGAATCTTGCTGATGATGTTTTGAACTATAAATGTTAAGTTTGATGCCATGTCATTCTTCTGTATTATTTGAGAGCTACAAATGATGTTCCTATCTCGCAAGACCATTGAAAACGGAGCACCTTGTGTCTTTTAGGTTTGACGGTGGCAGGATGGAGCTTTGAGGACCTCCAGTTTGGTGGCGGTATGCGTGTAAAATGGAGGAAGTGGTTACACTATCTATTTTAAACATGCAGCAGGCAAAAAATAAGTTGCTGGTAAGCTAAGGCAATGATTTTCAATTATCTGAAATGTTACCATTTGGTAAATTGTTCCTCAGCTTATATTTTCATGATGTGAGTATATTTTTTTGTATAAGCTTGTATTTGAAACGGCTTAGATATACTGGTCTAAATATTAAAATCGGTTGCATGCCCTATGAATTAGCCAAGTTTTGTCAATACTCAAGAAACTTCTGGCCAATGAAAAGAGAGCTTGTTGATAATCTGTTTGGCCAGGTTTCTGCTCTATTTGACGTTTTTCATTTGAATAGTAAAGATATTTGAACATAAGACATATAATATAGTTCATTAATTCCATTTGAACTATCATAACATAAGTTGGCTATTTCAAATTTTAAGCTAACATTCCTCTTTTTCAGGATCGACGCATGCTTTGCTCCTGTGCTCCTCTGTCCGTGCTAAGGTTTGCATTTTTCTCTCTGTACAAATTTTGTGCTTTTTGCCTGCTATTGATTTACTTGTTGCGTATGTGTATTCAGCACACTTGAGATCATTCTTATTTGGCCACACATTTTTGTTTTACTTGGTGTATTCAAAGTACAGATGTTTTTCCATTATTTCAGTCTTGCCCATTAAACAAATTGATAGAGCAGATGCATTTAAATAAATTTTGTTAAGGTATAAACTTTTGTTCATTCAAAAATAAGATTTAGGGCTATGGTATGCTTTCTATTGTACTCTACCTGCTTGCATTTACAATGCAGACATGTTAGTGATTTGACCTTTTTGTTGATTAAAAATTTGAAGCGCTTCACATCTATACATTGTGCTGGCAGTGTGTGATTAATGCCTAGGTTAATGCCGTAAACACCATCTGAAATGTCAATGATTAAACTAAGCACCGATGTCTACTACACATGGTACTGGCAGCAAATGTGAAAACAGTGATTAGTGATAATTTTTTCAGAAGATCAGTTGCTAAGCATCTTAGAATTGGTCTAGCTCTTATTGTGTAACGGCGTGGATCTCACATCATCATCGAATGTATCAATGTGAGTGTTCAGCTGCCCTGTTGTTGCTTGCTAGGGGCGAAAAGCTGCTTCTTTAGATAATAATGGATAGCTGGAACCAGCATGTAGCCATGTACGCTTTAAAGTTTTGTGGCCTTCCGGACTACATAGGACCATGCTCATTACCCCCTTAAACCTTGCTAAACTACCCGGCCTCTCAATAGATTTCATTGACAGGCAACCCCAGATCGTTATATTTACCTCTTGCTTGTTTCTTCACCTTTCATTTTTTTACTTCACTGATTTATCTTTTGATTGTTTGTAAAGTGGCTGACCACTGTGACCTATATTTTTTAACAGAGCAGTTGATCGTTCCTCGACTGAAGTTACTCTTGTGTATAATGATAGAGGTCTCTAAACTTGATTCCCTTATGAATCTTTGCCAACGAAAACTTAGCATATATTAATTTACCCGTTGTTTTTCTATGTATGTGCTGGTAGACCATGGATTTTGCTGACAAATAGTCTCAATATTACTTCCTAAGTAAATATTTGAGAGGTTGATAATTTTTAGTACAGGGTCATCCCCTTTTGGAGGGTGAATTTGACGAGCATTCCAATTCTCTTAAATGGGTATAGTAATTTTTCTCTGGTATATGAAGGCACTTCTTTATCTCATAAAACTTTACATATCTAATGCCGAGTTTTGTGCATGTGAAAGGTTACAGATACCAATAAGGCCAGTGGTATGGTTCAGTGGAGGTATCGGCCAGTGGTGTTGTCAAGAATATCGTCCCAGCCATGCTGCTGCTTGTGCATTGGAAGCTTTGAAGCTCGTCTTTGGCTGCAGCAGAAGTGTGTCAAATATATCATGTGAGTTTCACTGGATCATGCCCTCTTAAACTACAGATGGTTATGTAGGTGTTCTAAGTAAACAATGATATTTTAATTTATGTTTCAATAACAAATTAGGTTTAATCTTTATTTATATACAACTCAGCATCTGTAGCTAATAGTAATGGGCAAGTGTAAGTTAAGCTCACCCTCTGATTACAGGGCGATGCAAGTATTTTCATGTGCCGACTTCTCTTCCTTTTGTATGTCTTTATTCCTAATGGTCTACTCTTTTTTTTTTTTGGTTTTTTATTGGTATAGTCGGCTTGTTTTAGCCACCGTTAATTGATTCTAATTGTTCTGGCCATTTTTGTGTGTACCAGCTGCCTCTGGGAGCCGCATACAGTCTGTTCGGGGTATTTACCTGCAGTATGTATGGCAGTTGCAGCAGCTTGCTAATTAGTACCCACCAAAGGTAATTTACCTCTTCATCTTTGAGGTCCTACTGGTTGTCGCAAGAGCCAACATTGTGAAATCGTTGTCTTGTGCCAAGGTCCATCTTCTTGGTGAGATTTGTCAAGTATAATCATGCATAACATGTGTTTTGCAGGTACATGATCCATCTTTTTTCCTATTGTTTCTGTGCAAATATCCAACTTTTGTTGATGTCCTTAGAGACCTGGATTATTGCCTAATGATGGTGCATTTGTCTGTGGCGATTCCTGCTGTTGAAGGTGAACGCGTGCAAGTACAACCAATTCAGAACTGCCACAGGTATGTTCAGTTTTGGAATGATGAATTCCCCTCCCTCAACCTGAGGCCTATAACGCCTAAATGGGATTTAAGTTTCCACTCATTACGTACAGTAATCATGTCTTTGCACCCACCTTTACATCCACTATAGCTTGTTGACATATCAGGGCTTTTGTGAGGAAGAATTTAAGGTTGCAGAAAGTATATATTTAGCGGCATCCATGAAATACTTTAATTGTACATTGTAGGTTAAGCCATGAATGGTAGGCATATATTTCTCGAACGAATTCCCTACGAAAGACATTTACATCTGTCAAGGGCATATACTCCCATGTGAATTCTGTGAAGTTTTCATGTGCATACCTTCTCCATTCTTATTCACTGCATTGCCGAGTGTCTACATTCAATATTTTAATTTGACTACATTGTGTAGGCTAAATTTCAAGGGCAAAAGATCACCTGGCTAATTCCACGTGCTCTTCAGCAAGTTTTAGCTGATCACGTTGACTTCAATGTGATGCTCACATTTTTGGAATTCTATGAGGTAAGCATGTGGATGCTCTTTATCTCTTTACCGTTTATACTTTACTCAGCACGTGTATAATCATTTTTTCTGAAATAAAAGCAACATCACATCCATCTAGAGTAAATTATAGTCAGATGGTAGCATGCACCAGGCAGGTATAGTATTATCCTGTATGCGTTGGAACGAGGGTACCATCCATCTGTCCCTTATACTCTGCCTGATTGTGGTGGCTTCAATAGCTTGAAGCACGCCTATTATAATTATTTTAACTGCCCAATTTTATCACCAATTTTATCATAGCCAACTACTAAAAATAAATAATTCTTTATGTTGATGAAGCCATTCAAAATATTGGCGACACCTTTCAGTTAAATAACCTTTCAACTGAATATATCAAGACAACATGAGTATTTGATAAGAGATTTTTATTGTGTTTCTTACAACATTTTTCTATGACTATTTAATGGTACCTATTATATTGGGCAACCGTCACGTAGCTTGAGCACAGGCATATGACTTCACTTGTGGACTGGTTGCTACAAATCAAATACTTAGGTTTGTTATGCCTTCCCTTTACATAAGGTCCTATTTCTGGTGAGCATACACTATGTACTTCTTTATGTGCTGATTGATGTTTCTCCATATATTAGATGGTTGTGTTTTTTCCCCTTCTAGGAATAGACAGTGCCTTTAGTTTAGCGGACTGGAATAAGTAGTAGGTAGATCGAAAGGTGTTGTGTGGTTTTTAAAATGGTTTAGACTTCCGTATTGGAATAAATGGAGAGGTATCACATGAGGGCTTTCTCCGCCCTCGTGCTCCCTGGCCTGCATTCTAAATTGCTTTGTTCCGGCCCACCCAAACTTTCTTGTGTAGCTCCCCTGCTACTTAGTGGGGGTTCAGAGAACAGAAGGAAAATATGCACAAAGAAATCTAACCGTAACAAACAAGTTTATTTAACATTTGTAATAGATTAAGCTGTGTATCCGTGTTTTCACTTCAGATAGAAGATAACAACTTAAGAAATAACCCCATCTACTAGAGATTTGTAAAGTGGTAGAAGCTTATGCACGTTGCTGCAGTTTGTTAGCTGGAAACCATCTCCTCAATGTAGTCCTGTTGTTACAGAAGATAGAACATAATAGATTTGAAAACTATCCTAGGTATTGTGTTTCTAAGTAGTACTATCTTATGCAGATAGCTACAGTGTGTTGGTTGAACACTTCTGTTTCTACTTTACTATGTGCTTACCAAATTTATTAATTTTTAGTTTTGGAGTCCAAGAAGAGAATACTTGAAATCTTGTTTAGTCACATGCATACCCTTATAGCAGGGTTAATAGTCCTCACTTTTTTAGTCTGTGTATGTTCTATTTTCTCATCTGTACATTTGATTGTAGTTTTTTTTTGTATTTTCTTTATAGGCTTAATATCAGAAGAACCAGCGGTAATGGTGTATAGTGATCTTGGTGCACATTTGTTCTTTGGTTCTTAGTGATGATCCTGGTGTATTCTTATTGAAGGAAATGACACTTATTACTATTGTATGTGTTGATGGCACCCAAAAAAAAATGATATTTATGTATATTTATTTCTCTTTGCTATGAACAAATGGTTGGATGCAACAAATGCTGCTCCTGTGTTGTACATGTGTTATATGTAGATATTTGCTTGAAAGTTTTTATTTTCTTTTAAAAAAATTGCTTATACAGGCTTACGGTCGCTCAAAGACATTGAATTCTTGAACAACTGAACATACGTCAGCTGAGAAAAACTTATGTTTTTATTTTCTTTAAAAAGGATTGCTTTACAGGCATAAGGGCTTTCAAAGACCTACTAAATTCTTGGACAACTACACATACATCAACATCATAAAATTTATGGTTACAATATTGTCTTGCATTTGCCTGTGCGCTGGGGCGCAACGGGTCATCTCAAGTGATAGCAAGTGGGCAGCGATCGAAAGAGCACTGCACAAGGTCATCTCAAGTGATAGCAACAGCGGGTCATCTCAAGTGATAGCAAGTGGGCGGCGATTGAAAGAGCAGTGCACAGGGTCATCTCAAGTGATAGCAAGTGGGCGGCGATCGAAAGAGCTACATGCTCCTGAGCCTCTGGTATTGAATTAAACTAATGCTTACGGTGAGCTACGCGGTAACACGCCCTGTCGGGTACTACTGTACTTGATGCCGGTACTAAAATAAGCCAAACCTTATGGTTAGCCTCCATTATTTGCGCGATAGCGCAACGGGTCATCTAGTACAATAGAGGTTCAAACAGTGATAGTTGCCTATTTTATTGGACATGGCATACGTGTTGTGTAAACTCAACTCAGGAAAGCAACTTATAGCAAAGATCTATTTAATGTGGCAAGGCGTGCCACAACATCTGTCATTGATGGTCTGGGATCCACATCAATATTAAGACATTCCACAGCAATCCCTGCCAGGGCCTCAAGGAGCTCCAAATCTTCTGTTGCTGCAATTTCCTGATCAAACAACTCTGTTGCTTTCTTCCCTTCTTTGCGACATTCAAGAAAACTCGCCACTAAGCTGTTATTGTCTCTGTGAGTGGCCTTCTTCCTGCTAATGACTTCTAAGATGACAACCCCAAAACTGTACACATCACTTTTTTCTGTCAATCGGCCTGTTTGTAGGTAGACTGGATCCATATAAGTCATGTCACCAATGACGTTTGCGGTGTGGTCCTTATCTATTGCAATCAACCTCGATATGCCAAAGTCTGAGAGCTTTGGCACAAAATTTCCATTCAAGAGTATATTTGCTGGTTTAACATCACCGTGTAGGATTTTGGTGTGGGCTTGCGAATGCATATAAGCTAGACCATGTGCTGCTTCTTTAATAATACTTAGACGCACATCTAAGCTGAGAGGCACCTTGTTGTCACCCTTGTGAAGAATGTCATCCAGGCTTCCTTTGGGGATGAACTCATACACTAGCATTGGGGTATCCACTTCTAAGCAACAACCTATGAGCTTAACGATGTTCTTGTGGATGACTTGAGACTGGATGATGACTTCATTTGCAAACTGCGTGCTCTCCATCACATTGCTGCGAATTGGTTTCTTTACTGCGACAAGTTCATTATCAACAAGCCCCTTGTAGACTTCACCGAAGCCACCTTTTCCGATTATATTACCACTCTTCAATATTTTCTTGAGCTCCTCCTTTTTGAAAAGCTTTATAACTTTTGCCTTCTCCAAGGTAAGACCACCATTTTTCTCATAAAACTCCTTGGTCTTCCGCCTCTCTTTTCGAATAATAATGATGAATGCCATTATTGCGATGGCAAGAATACCACCTATTATACCTACATGGATAAACAAACAAACTTCATTCACTAAACTTTGCGATTATTGATCTCTCAGTTAAAGAGAGCAAGTTATTCTAAAGCGTTGCAAACCTTAACAAAAAGGACACTCCCTCCATTCAAAAAAAAGGCGTATAAATTTAGTCAAAATTCAATGTTCCCTATGTTTGACCAAGCTTATAGACAAAACAATGAACATCTAGAATGCAAAATTCATACCAATAGAACGGCCACTCAATTTAGTTTCATGGTGTACTTCTTAAATATCGTAGATGTTGATATTTTTCTTCGTATTTATAGTCAAACTTCACAATATTTCACTTTTGACTGAATTTATAAGCCTTATATTTTGGTTCAGATGTAGTATTAAGTTACCGAAATTGAATGTACAACACATTTACGATTCTACATGATATAAGATATTGTCATCCGGTGACTGAAACTTTGTTTAATTAAGGTCAATCTTCCTAACCCTTGGGAACGCGGACACAGGTGGTGCATCGTCAGCTCGTGCCGTAAGCCCATCTCTCCTTCTACACATAACCCACCCAACACTCAGGTAGAACTAGGAGAGCTTGAAATACCCACTGCCTCATTTCTGTATACAATAATGTCACTTCATATTTCGAGTCTAACTTGGCTAATAATTTGACAACCAAAGCATACCATTGCATTCATGTGTTTCTTAAGATGTTCCAGATTACCTCACATGATTAGGATAAGGTTTAAATCTGAACCATTTATTGATGGAGGTTAGTTGGGCTTTAATTTGAAAAAGGTTAAGAAGGTATTAATAGAAAGATCCTACCCTAAAAAATATGAACAGTTCCACAACAACAGTATTTCGCACACAGTTGAGTAATATTTTCTCTCTCAAGCAATTAATTTTAACATTTAGTTACAATCTAGGAGTATTGAATTATCAATGTCATTAAACATATTCCTTTAATTTATTCTATACATTTGTTTCCATAAACTCTTGCTAATTACGTGAAATAGATCAAGTGCAAAGACATCATTAGCACCGAGGAGGTCAAAGCGGCATCTTGCCTTCTTACAAGGTAATACATCACCCCACCTGTTAGATCAATGAATTGATAGTCTAGAATGGGAGCATCTTAAAATTTCTCTGCACCGAAAGAAGTCTCCAACAGTATGCTTTTGGTGACATATAAGTATAACTCATATTTTGCTAGTTGAAATATTCATCAAAGTTTGCCTAGAAATACGAAATTGCATTGTATCCAAAGACAGAGACAGTATACAAAATACAGAGAGGATCTACATTCAGTTATACATTAATTTTTTGTGGTGTGCATTTTATGCTATGGAGAAATAATAATATTTAGGAAAGAGATAAAGTAGTTAGCGAAAACATTGAGAAGTAAGTTGTCTGAGGTTACCTATGCAAATCTGTGCAACTAGTGGAAACTTTCGAGTACATGGTATGATTCTCGCGTCATCGCTCCTGTAACCTGAAGGACAGGTGCATAGATACGATCCTTCGGTGTTCTCGCATTCACCTTTGCAGGGATACTTGTTTGAATCTGCACATTCATTTATATCTGTGTTGCACAAATTCACAAAACTATGATTAGGACATTAATTGAAGAAAATCATATTTCTAGGCACGACCTAATTTGCGTTAGAAAACCTTCAGTCAGATTTCTCTACGCTTGACCGCTGATGAGCACATAAACTAGTAGTAAAAAATAGTTCCACATCGATCGAAAAATCATGAGAAGTCGAAACAGGTTAAAAGGGAGTAGCAATACTTACTCGTGCATCCGTTGACAACATAGGCGTTGCCCTCGTAGCCATCGGAGCAGCTGCAGTTGTAGCCGGGCCCATTGGTGGTGTCAACGCACTTACTGTGGTTGCTCACGCAGGCGTACTTGGGGGTGGTGGTCTTGGCCGCTTGGGTGCAGGATAGTATGTCGCTGGAGACGGAGTTGTTGCCGCGGATGGCCCAGTCTAGCCACACCGGCGAGGTCCGGTTCTTGTCCTTGAACAAGTCGGAGCGCTTGAAGGTGTAGTTTGTCTTGTCGACGAGGAAGGCGTAGTCACACGGGCTGTAGTCCATCATGCCGGTGTGGTCGTACGTCCGGAATTCGAACCAGTTGTCGGTGAGCCCCGGCGGGATGTCGACATGGCAGCACCCGACGCCGGCGCACTGGCCGTCCTGGGCGCTCGCCGAGTTGTTGCAGTAGGTCATGCACCCCGTGTAGTAGGCGTAGGGGTTGTTGGTGCCCTCGGTACTCGTGCTTGTCGTGCGCCCAAAGGTGTTACAGCCAAGGACGACGACCATGTTGTGTGTGTTGGAGATGCGGTACACGCCTTCCTTGTTCATTTCTGTCGTACCATAGCTATAGTCCTCCCACGTGCTTGGTTTGGAGGCGTTGTAGCACATCCACGCCACGGGGAGGATCACCAGCGACTGTGCAGGATCCACTGAAAGGTGCACCACCTGGAGGGAGGTGCCGGCGAGCACAGGGCCGTTGTTGATGCAGTCGATCTCGAAGCCCTTGCGGGAGCAGCCACTGCCGATGCCGAAAGGGTAGGGGATGTCCACGTTGCCGCAGCTCGCCTGGCAGTTAGGAGCCACGGTGAGGCTCTCGGCCGTCTTGGTGCTAGCTGCTGCTACCGCCAGTAGCAGAGCGGGAAGCAAGAATAATGGGGTCGACATTGCTTGGATGACCACTGACCAGCTGATACCTGATGAGCGCTGTAAGTGATCCCTGTCTTATAGCTGAACGATTGATTTTTTAACAATCTCTCAGCCAATAATATGTGATTTCTAAGTCCGTCGTTTTTTGTTATTGTTGTGCTATCACTGGAGAATAATACGCGCAGAAGACGACTAAGGCCTCACCAATGCACATTATAATAGGCAAACTGCTGACGAGGAGTGTAAAGTTGCATTTTACCTAACATATAACCCTCACGCGCAATCATAGTAAGATACTAAGATATACATATGCACAAATCGCATATGTATTATTTATTGTGAAGGTATCAAACATAGACTAGTGTCATATACTCCTACATGACACTAAGCCATGTTACTCCCTGGCTGGCCTTATAACTTATAAGAACCTTATAAAGAGACGAAGAGTCTAATCATGGAATCTGTAGGCTTTGATGCCATGACCCCCACATACTGATCGACGCACACCATGACCAGATACATGCGATAAGTAGAACATAAAATGACAAAAACAAACTAGCCATTTTCTTCACAAGAAGCCATGCTAACAAATATAGCGGTTAGATAGAAATACTTCATCCGATTCAAATTGATTGACTCTACTTTATTTAAATATGTATGTATCTAGACAACAAACGCATCTAGATAAAATGGAATCAAATAATTTGTATCAGAGGGAGTACCAATTTTCTACCAAGTCCTTGATAGTAGGTCATATTAATATATGAGAACACATGTATATCCATTCTAGCTGCCATCACCACGTCAAAGAAAACAAAGATAATAATGCATGACATGAGCCCGCCGGTTGATTGGTGCTGTTGACAACGCTAGAGTCTAATCGCAAGCGTTATTTGTGGTCCATTCATTGGTTGGTATTGTGTGTGTGTACGTATGAGAAGAAAGACAAAATGAACTGGCTTAGTAGTGGTTGGGTCAAACTATCTTTTTTTTAATAGGGACATTTCAGTTTCTGCATTAAAATCGATGCATATAGTTTTTTTATTAACTTATTGTAGTACAATCCTTCGTTACAAATCATGGGTTGCACAGAGTTGAAACATGTATCAACCATGTAAAGACAAGAGATTGTTAGGAAATTTAAGCTTATGACGGTTCATGGGTGCTGAGTTAGGAAATGTTGTGTTCGAGCCTCCGTCACGGAATAGTTGTCGGACCAGTATTTTCTCGAAAACGTCCCTGATGATTTCCCGACAAACATCCATCCTCCCACCGTCTCGCTCTCTTCCTCTCGCTCGTCGACGGCCACCGCCTCCCGGCACTGCTTCCCCTCCGCCCCATGCTGCCTCCTTGCGCGCACATCCCGCATCGCGGCGTTGCCTCCGCCCCACTCTGCTTGTCCCGCATCGCGGGCGGCCGCTCCTTCTCTCGTGGCCCGGCACCCACTAATTTAGTGCTTAAATTGGGGATTTTTCTACCGGATCTCTCGCGGTGGCGGTGCGGCGAAGCTCGATTCTAGTTGGCGGAGATCCAATCGCTGTGTTGCTGCTCGTGGCGGCACCGCGGAGCTCCAATCCAGTGTTATTGCTGGATTCGGCCGAGGTCGTGGTAAAAATGGTTTCTTTGCTGGATTCGGCCGAGACACGGAGGAGAGGGAGCCGTGGTGCTGCGGCGAGAGGGCCGAACTGTGATGACAGCTGCCCCGACCTGGACAGCATCGTCCAGGCGCGCGTGTATGAAGGCCGAGGCTCCACTTCCACGACTCGTCAACGTACAGTATGTATTGCTTCATAACCTGAATGTGCTCTGAATGCCATGTACTGTGCACTTCATAACCTGAATAGTCGCTAGCATTGCTTCCATGTAGAATGCCATGTACGGAGTACAAGCTGAATGCTACTCCATAATCTGAATGTACTCTGCACTTCATAATTTGAATGTACTCTGCACTTCATAATCACCAGGGCTGCGACGGCTAGATTCGGCCAAGACGTGGAGGAATTGCTGCCGGAGTTGCTGCCTCCCTGAGCTCCTCGCCGAGTTGTTGTCGGAGCTTCTGTCTGGAGCTTTTAATGCCACCCCAAGCTCCTCCCCAAGCTGCTGTCCGGAGCTACTGCTGCCTCCCCGAACTGCTGTCGACCACATCCACATGAAGATGCTGCAGGCGAGGCCCCTTTTCTCACAAGGAGATGGTTGTCATTCATGTGGTTTCCTTTCATAAGGAGATGCAAGCCTGAAACTTTATGGAGATGAAAGAGATGGTTCAACTTAAAATTGGAGAGATTGGCCACCTTGGGTACAAAACAGGAATCAGCTTTACTAGAGTAGGGATCAGCTTCACTAGAGTAGGAGTATCCAAAATGCCATTAGGAGAAAATCTTTTACAGTGTTGCTTCCGTGATGAAAGAAATGGCGGTAGGTTTCCAGGCTATGATCAGGAAATTTAGATTGAAATTGTTGTGTTCCAAATTGCTTGCAGTAGCTTGCTTGCATTACAGTTGAAATTGTTGTGTTCCAAATTACAAGCAAAACATCGAAATGTGCTTCATCGATAAACCTAAAAGCATAAAAGAGCAGAAAAACTCACCTCCTTATCTGGATTACTATGGAATAGCTGCAAATCAAGTTTTGATGGGTATGCCACATTGTTTGTAAATCTTTTCAATGTAACCATCAAGGGTTACTGTGAAGCGCTTTAGTTGAAATGCAAGCACATCTGGTGCTTTATCAAGCACAAGCTGCTTGTCCTTCCGCACTTTACAATTACAATTTTCACAGTTGAGCTTGTTCTCGACATCAACTAATTGCTCCACCTTAGTAAAAAACTCCAATGCAGCAACAAGGTCATCAACTTGATCGATCTCCAAGCTGATATCAAGGAAGGGCTCAAATGTCTCTGAGCAGTGACCGCAATCATGGCATGTCAACTATATGAAGAGAATTGTATTACTCCAAATAAGCCATAGTAGTTTGAACACATCTAAGTAATGAGAAGTGCAGTACATACTAGGATTTTCAGTCGACCTCCAAACACCTGCTCGACAATACTTTCCCCATCAATTGATTTGGGATCAAGGGTACACTTTTGCAAATTTTCCAGCAAGCAACTTAATAACTCATGTGCATCCTCTTGTTGTCATGGTATAAAAGCTGGAGATAATTCTTGTAAATCTTGTTAAGGAATTTTCTAGCACCGTCTCATCATCTTTGCCTCTGTGCTCCAGCATCGTCTCATCACCCTTGCCACAGTCCTGCTCCAGCATGGTCTCATCATCCTTGCCTCTGTCCTTCTCTAGCATCGTCTCATCACCCTTGCCTCTGTCCTTCTCTAGCATCGTCTCATCACCCTTGCCTCTGTCATGCACTTGCATCTGTTGTGACGGGCTCAAATTGAGATCAATGACAATATCCTTGCCTCTCTCGTGCACTTGCATCTGATGTGATGGGCTCAAATTGAGATCAATGACAACTTTGTTCACTCTGGGCTCAAATTGAGATTAATGATAGCATCCTTGCCTCTTTGTTGCACTTGCATCTTATCACAATGTATTCTCATCCGATGGAATCCAAGTCTCATATGGATCAAAGGTTTGGAGAAGATGTCCTCCTGGCGCATTCTGTTATATCTCCATACACCTTTTGCACTAAGGGGTACCTTTTTCCTCTTGGAAACAAGCTTGCATAGTTTGCCGCCATCAATTTGTTCTTGTATATAGCTGTGCATAGAGAAGATTAAATTCAGTTCACATGATGAGCATAAACATCTTTAAAAAATAAGAAATAGAATTTCTCAAGACAAAAGTAGGCACTAATTGGTACTTACTCATTTAAAAGCACTAATGGATCATCATATTGGAGTCTCATCTTGTTGTTTAGTTTCCTTTTTTCGTTGACTTGTGGTAGTAGTACTTCTCTTGTTCTCCTGTCCATTTTCTGCAAAAATAATCATGCTATAAAGATACAGCAACAAAACAGATGGTCTATTAAAGCCAATCTCTCCCAGCAACAAGGAGTAGCTAAAGTTATTGAACATCTAGTTCAGGAATCAAGATACACGAAGCTAAAGTTTATTTGTAAAAACATACTGCTAGTTATTTGAGGCTCTTGTATTTTTTCTTTTTAGAAAAACATACTGCTAGTTATTTGATTTTCTTCCTTGTGGATATGACCTTGTGCTTGTTTCATTCTGAAACTGCAAGATTTAGTTCCATTTTGAAAATGAAACTCCAGTTAATCAATGTTCAGTTAAAAACTGGGAGTATGAAACTGAAACTGAAATGTAAAATTTTGGATCAATGGGCCATCAGTAAGCCACAAAAACATGAGGGAAGTGTAGAGACTATGTTGGTAGTAGCACATTATCTTTTGAAGGGACTAATCTTAAGGACCAGAATACAACTGTCTTTTGAAACTGAAATGTCAAATTTTGGATCAATGAGGGAAGTGTAGAGCATACAACTGTCATTGCAGATTT
Source organism: Lolium perenne (assembly GCF_019359855.2). Lineage (NCBI taxonomy): Eukaryota > Viridiplantae > Streptophyta > Magnoliopsida > Poales > Poaceae > Lolium > Lolium perenne. Next base: position 22,169,281 of record NC_067244.2, on the reverse strand, counting down.
AGATGAATATGGCTAATCTTTTTAGTAAAGGACCAGCAGAAGTTTTACTGCAACATATGCATGACAAGCAGAAACATTAACTAGCAGTAGCACTGCCATGTACTTTTGATGTATCTTCTCTGTATTTTTACTATACATTCAAATGTATAATCAGTATAAACATCTCTATATTTTTGTTGTACATTCAAACGAAACTGAAACGAAACTGAAGTTGAACCCATACATTTTGAAATTCCATTGAAACTGAATTTGAACCTATACATTTGGAAATTTCAATGAAACTGAATTTCAACCTATGCATTCGGGAATTCCAAAGAAACTGAATGTGTACAATGGCACATCTGCAGGTCAGGCTCTCCATGGATGATATGTGCCAGAATGGGTACCTGCACTGGCTCTCCATTGATGACGGCAACTTGCAGGTCTTCGACGGCCAAGACAGCAAGATCGTGGACTTGAACCAGTCCCCCAACACCGCTGCCCGCATCCTCTAGCTCTTCGAGCTCCAGCGGCGGCGAGAGGGGACCTGCAGCACCGGCGGACAACATGTTACAGCAGCGGCGGCGAGAGGCGGCTCCAGCAGCTTCGGGTCCATCTTCCTCGAGCTCCATCGAGAGGGGAGCTCCAGCAGCTTCGGGTCCATCTTCCTGGAGCTCCATCGTCGGCGAGAGGGGAGCTCCAGCAGGGTCGAAAAGCGGGCTCCAGCAGCGCGGCGAGAAGCGGGCTCCAGCAGCGTCGGTGGAGCGTGGGAGGCCGCTGTTGGCGCGCGGCGCGAGAGATTGCCGGCGCGGAGGCCGTTCGCCCGCGTGCGCGAGACTCCATGCGAGGGACGCGCGATTCCGGCGGCGGTCGACTGCGAGGGGCGCGTGAGTCTCTGGCGGGAAGCTCCGATCCCGAGCGCGAGTCCGCCGGCGCCCGCGAAGTTTCCTGGTTAGATTGGGGATGCGTAGGTGATGATTTCGAAATACAAAGGGTGGAAATGCAAAAGTTCATTTACACTAGCGCTCCGACAGGTAATTCGTGACGGAGGGATACTACGTATTAGGCAAGTTTTGTAAACCAGAGTTGGGTCGCGTCGAGTTGGGTATGTGAGTCGTGTTGGACGTGGTATGTATCTCTTATACTTCCTCTGTCCCAAAATGTAAGGCCTGATCAAAAGTTAAACTTTACTAATTTTAACCAAATATTTAGAAAAATATATTTACATCTACAATATCGAATAGATACATTAAAAAAAATATTTTATGGTGAATCTATTTATGATGATTCAGTACTGTAAATGTTTATATTATGTGTATAAACTTGGTCAGACTTTAACAAAACGTTGACTTTTGACTAATCCTTAGACGTCTTACATTTTGGGACGGAGGGAGTATAATGTAACGAAAAAGGACCAGAAAAGCAGCACGTATTTCTGCGCCAAATGTACCTCTAAACCTAACTTAATATTAGGATTTTATTTATCTTTTTTAGATTCGTTTTGTCAAAGATCCATTAGTTGTATCTGAACGATGGGTGATGACAACGATAAGAAGGAGACAATTGCAGACATGACATACACAACTTTAGAAGCTGCAGCGCCGGCGCCGTCATCCACTACGGGAGACAAGCCGTGCGCCGACGGCCCCGCACCGTCGGCACAGGCTAATCCACAATCAGCACCGTCTCTGCCGACGGTGACCGTCGGCGTCTGCGCGTCGGCACAGTTCGCGTCGGGGCGGCGCACTCACCGTCGGCACAGGATGGCACCGTCGGCACACGCGTGTCCCGACGGCTGGACTCGGGCCGTCGGCCGTTACCACCGTCGGCGCAGCCCATCTCGCCGTGAGCGCCGGCCGTTAACTGCCACGTTGTGCCGACGGTGTCACCGTCGGCACCTTTTCTTATTTTTTTCCCAGATTTGGCGCCAAATACGTCGCCGTTCGAACTGGAAAAAAAACGCGAACGGCAGCATTTGTGCCGACGGTGTCACCGTCGGCACCTTTTCTTACTTTTTTTTCCCAGATTTGGCGCCAAATACGTAACCGTTCGAACTGGAAAAAAGGCGCGAAATACCCAGACCTAGTGTTAAGTGCTTTGTTCGTGTGTGGGTGTAGTTCTTTAAATATTTTGGTTCGTGTGTTGGTCTAGTTCTTTAAGTGTTTTGGTTCATGTGTGGGTGTAGTTCTTTAAGTGTTTTGGTTCCTGTGTGGGTGTAGTTCTTTAAGTGTTTCGGTTCATGTGTGGGTCTAGTTCTTTAAGCGCTTTGGTATGTGTGTGGGTCTAGTTATTTAAGTGTTTTGTATCGTGTCTGGGTCTTAAGTTTTTAAGTATATCACTTTTGTGCATGCCATGTGGACACACACAAGTTTTGGGGCCATTCACCCCCTCCGAGGCTCGATTTCTGACGAAACCCTAGTTCTGTTGACCGTGCGGTCTACCCCTTTGACTGCATCCCATCGGGGGTCCCCCGGTGGGCATATGCCTCCATTTGAGCTTGGTTAGATCATACGTACATGTGGTAACAAGGATCGTCCATATGATCTCAAGGTTCTCTCCGGTTCACCTTCGAGGGAGTTCTCCCTATACATCCAGAATCTGCCTAAGTGTAGGAACCCCATGTCCGAGAAGCCGGACACACCTAGGGGGTAGCCTAGGATATAAAACCATCTCAAATCACTCTCCGATCATCGATTTCTGAGAAAACCCTAGACAGGGGTCCCGGCGGGGGATCTATACCGCCCTTATACATATATAGGTTTCCCGCAAAGGGGTTCACCAAAATAGCAGTGAGAAAGAAATAAATAAATAAAAATGATTGGGATTAACAATTATATGGGTAATAATTATTTTTGTAGTAAAAATGTAAAAAAAAGGTGGGGCATCATTTGCTGTGCCGACGGCCGAGGTTGCGCCGTGGGTCACCGTCGGCACAACAGGAGAGGGGACCCAGCTGTCAGGCTCTGGGCCGACGGCCGCGGTTGCGCCGTGGGTCACCGTCGGCACAGCCTAGACGGCGCCGTGACAGCCTAACGGCTGGGCCCGCCTGTCAGTGCCTGTGCCGACGGGTGAATCTGTGCCGACGGTGACCTTCGGGCGCTATATTTCTGTGCCGACGACCACCATTGCGCCGACGGTGACCGTCGGTGTAACATGCAATGTGCCGACGGCCGTCCTGTGCCGACGGTCAGCTCCGTCGCCGGTCGACGAGGGCTTCTGTGCCGACGGCCCCGACATTTGTCCTTCGGCACATCGGGTGGCCGTCGGCACAGGCCGTCTCTCCCGTAGTGATGACGCAATCCCTGTGGTTCGATCGGTACCGCGAGAACTATGAAGTTTGGGCAGCATTGATGCAGTGCGCCATGGAGTTGCACGGGCTCTGGAACATCGGTGACCCCAAAGGCGACGAGTTCAAGAAGGATGGAGTGGAGCATCGGCGAGATCGTCAGGCAGCCTCAACCATCTATACGGCTATGCCGATGGGTGTCATGCAACACCTAATCTCTAAGGAGATGGCAAAGGAAGTGTCGGAAACCATCAAGATATTGCAGCTAGGGCACATGCATGTGCGGGAGGCCTCGTTGGCTCGTTGCAAACGATAATGAAGACCTACGATAATTTCCAGATGGGTGATGATGAATTTGTGGAGCAGTTCGCGGCTAGGGTGGTGCCCTTGGTCAATGGAATTTGCACGCTCAGTGAGAAGTTCGAGGAGATTTTGGTCGTGCGGCATTTTCTCCGAGCACCGACTGCACGGTACTTGCCAATACTATCAGCAAATTTTTTTTTCTGAACATAACGATTTTTCCATTAAGTTCAGCAACATTTTACAAAACCAAGCGTGCACAAGGCATCGCTGAATTCTGATAATACATCTCTGAAGGAGCATCGTAGGCCATCCTCGTTGCTAGCAAGGCACCTGAAGGAGAAAGGCCTACCCTGAACCTGAATCCTAGTAGCAAGCTTTGCTTGAAAATCAGCTTTGAAATTCGTGCTCCTAGGAACATGAAATATTTTCTGCGGATTGAAATAAGGCATACTAAAAAGAGCAGCTAGTTGTGGCCTAATCTGCCAGTGACCTGGGGCTTCAGTAATGTTACAAGTAGTTGCTGCCCTTGCTAGGATTGCGTTGTCGGTGAAGAAATGAACCTGCTGAAGCTGAAGGTGGTGTGCCAGCTTTGCTGCAAGAAGAAGTCCAAAAGCTTCGGCTTGCAGTGCCGAAGCAGCCGGGGGCGAAACAACTGAGATGAAGAGCCGGCTGCATCGATGGGCGCCTTCAAACTGAATGAAAATTCCTACTCCTGCCTTCGATGTAGAAGTGCCCTGATGTTGGAGTTGTGGCCATGAAGCATCTGTAAAGACTTTTGTGCCTGGAATGCTCCATGGATCAGAGACAGTTTTCCTGGAGAAGGAAACACCTGATGGTTGATGTGCAGATCTCGAGTTGAACTTGTGGTATACTGTTGGTCTTGAACAGAAGAAGTTGGTCCAGGCGCCTCCTGTTGGTGAGGAAGATCTTGGATCAAGCTGTCATGTGCCCTGTCATTCAACTTGGCTCCTTGGAGTAGAGCATTTGTTGCAGAAAACACCTGCCAAGGTTTATGAGCTTTCCTGCAAAAGAGTTGATCGTTTCTTGCTTTCCAAAGGCACCATAAGAATGTATATATATTCTCAAGTGAAGCTAAAGGGTGACCAGAGGAAATAATGGCGTGAATCAAGTCTGGGATGGATGGGTGATTAGAAGCAAAAACTTCAGACCTGATGTACCACGGGTGACAGAACCAAGCCGCTTTAGAAAACGGGCAGAGGAAAAGCATATGCATTTCGTCTTCCAGTGCTCCACATCGAGAGCACTCCTTGTTGATGTGTATAGAATACTTACCAACTCTCTTCCCAGTGGGGAGCGCTTTTCGCAACAGTCTCCATGCGAAAGTCTGAACTCTCGGAACCATCTTCTTGCATTTCCAAACCTGCAAAAGAAGGTTTTTGATTTGCACTGGCACTTCCTTTGGTCTTTGGTTGGCTGGGAGAGCCAAATTTGCTCTACAATGGTAGTAAGCACTTTTTGCCGAGCACACACCTGCAGGGGTTAGCTTCCAACAAAGTGTATCTTTCCCATTTGCTAAGATGATAGGAGTTTGAATAATTTGATTAGCAGTTTCAGTACTGAATAGGCTTTGAATAAGAGGGATATTCCAAACTTTTTGGTTGGGTATCCAAAGATCTTTAACAGTGGCAGGGTAATTGTAGGGCTGATCTTGTATAATAAGGTTATCATAAATAGATTCCCAACCTGGAAACCATGGGGTACTCCAAATGGAAGTACCGCCATCAAAGAGTTGGTAAAAAGCAACGGAGAACAAAAGAGATCGTACCTTTAGTATAGCAGTCCAGAAGGCAGATTTTGGAATGTTTGATTTTGCTCGCCAAATGGAGGTGTCAGGGTGGTACTTGGATTTGAGAACTTGCGCTAAATGATGTTGAGGATCATTTGCGCCTCCAAGCCGCCGTTAGAATTAGACTTTGATTTACGGCCTGCAAATTTCTAATGCCTAGACCACCTTCCTTTTTGTGTGTGCATATATCAGCCCATGCCCTAAGACACAAGCTTTTTGTGGTAGACTCTTCCCTCACGCCTGTCCACCAGAAATTTCTAATGATGGCAGTAAGTTTGGACAAAAACTTCCTGGAAAAAAGTATATTGGACATGTAGTACACCGGTATAGATGAGAACGCAGATTTTATTAAAGTTAACCTCGCAGCATGGGACATTCTATTGGCCTTGCAAGCAGTGAGCTTAGATTTGAATTTATCATATATGAAATTGTAAGCAGCTGACCTATCCTTTGCAGGTAAAATTAGAGGATGGCCTAAGTGGATGGTGCTGATGTCAATGTCCTGAACCTGAAAGATGTGCTTAATATCATGTCTATCCTGCATGTTAACATTTTTGCTAAACAAAATAGCTGATTTACTCCAATTGGGGGTTTGGCCAGAAGCTTGGCAAAATTGATCGATAACACTATAAATAGTTGCAGCTTCTTGGGTGGTGGCCTTACCACAAACAAGAAGGTCGTCTGCAAACATTAGGGAGTGTATCGGGGGACAACGTGGCCCAAAAGAAATACCTGTCAAGTGATTAGCCTGCTGAGCTTCTTGTAACGCCAGGGAGAGTTCATTAACTGCAAGAATAAAAAGAAAGGGGGACAGAGGACAACCCTGCCGAATACCTCTGCTGCTACTAAACCGAGCATGGGGCTGACCATTAATGATAATAGAAAAAAAGGGTGTCGCAATACAAGCATGAATCAATTTTATGAAATGGCCATCAAGCCCTTTACGAGCAAGCGCAGCAACAATGAAATTCCATTCAATCCTATCAAAAGCTTTCGCCAAATCTATTTTAATCATGAAATCATGGCTATTCCAGGAATTAAGGTTAAAAGAGTGTGTAATCTCCTGGGCAATGGTAATATTATTGCTAATATGCCTCCCTTCAATGAACGCTTGCTGCGACGGGTGGATATAATCAGGAAGGTGGTTTTTCAGTCGATATGCAAGAAATTTCGATATAATTTTGTAGATAACATTGCATAAGCTAATTGGTCTATAGTCTGCAGGCAAGTAGCAAACTAACTTCTTTGGGATGAGGGCTATATTAGTATCATTGAGGTGAGGAGGGAGAATACCTGTTTGGTAGAAGTTTTGCACCAACCTTGTTATGTCATCTCCAATTCAGTTCCATGCTGATAGGTAGAAAATACTATCAGCAATTGATCACTGTGTCGATCTGAAGACACTCACGATCGATAATTTGATCGGGAGTAATAAGGCTCATGATTGAAGGATGATGCAAAACCTCTAGCGACTGGAAGCATGCCGATACTCACGTGCAACCAGCTACAAGCAATGGTCACGACGGAGTACAAGAGTCAAGCTGGGTCTAGCAGTGGTGGCAAAGCGGAAGATCATCGCCTAGTGCACTGCCACAACTGTAGCAAGCTCGGGCACTTCAAACATGAGTGTCGTAGTCCCGTCAAGGAGACAGCCTTGGTGGCTGCAAAAGAAGGTGATGATGGCGTGCATCTGCTCATGATGGAGACTTGTGAGCTCATGGAGGAGAAACCAGCGAGCGCACAAGGAGCAGAATCTCAGAATCGATAGGTTTGGCTTCCGTCTCAGCAGCTTGAAGTTTGGCTTTCAGTTCATTCACTTGCTGCTGGGTCTTCCTGAGCAATTTCTCTTTCTCTGGCAAGGATTTAACCTGGTCGGAAAGCTCTTGGATTTTGAGCCCGCCCTGGTGAATCTCCTCGCTCTTCTCTGCCAAAGCTGCTTCAAATTCCACAGTCTTGTTCTTGAGCTCAGCTAGCTGTTGTTCTGAATGGTTTTCTCCAGCGATTTCTGTGTAGCTCCATGAACATATTCCAAGTTTTCAAACGACATTGTCCAATTTGGACTTAGTAGCATCTGCTATTGTGTTTTCATAAACACGAAGCTCAGTACAGGAAAGGCAAGAAGGATAGTCAGATATTTTAGATGTAAAACAGCACCGCGATTTTGATCCAGTTGTTGTTGCAGTTGGCGATTAACTGGTCCTTCTCAGATTCTGCCTTCTTTAGCTCCTCAATCGTAGATTTTTGGTTCTTGATGGTTTCACCCTTCTCCATGTGCAGTGAGCGCGTAGCCTACAAGTAAAAAGTCAACATGAGTAGTGATTCCGCCCACTGATGGTTACAGGAAATAATCCTTGGGGGATGCAGTTTTTTTTTTTTTTCTTTTTTTTGAGAAATTGGGGGATGCAGTTTGATCTTAAAGAAAATATATTGTGGATTTTCTCGTTCGAAGCGTCAGAGGTTGAAAATTTATATTTTTCGCCTAGATGCCTGGGGGCTACGATATAAGTAAATTTCAAATAAGCACAATTCTCAAAGGATAAAGTCGTAATTCATCTAGAAAATGCAAACTGGATGCTCGGGGGCTACAGGATATAAACAAAATTACCTCACGTAAATTCCGATACTTGCCAAACCAAGAGTTGATGAGCAGCTGAAAGTCCTTCTGCTCTTGTTCATCTTCTTCCGGCTTGCCCCAGATACCCTCCATCATATTTGACATAGCTTCATTTCTTTGATCCAATGGTGCTCAGTTAATGGCGAGGAAGAAATTTGGGAAGTTAGAAGGGAAAAGTTGGAGTTGTTTCAAAGCTATGACATTCTTAGCCAGAGCTTCAGCCGTTGTCTTTGATCTCTGCTCAGCTTTTGACGAGCCAAAGCTGGAACCCATGCCAGCGCCAGCGAGGTTGTCTCCGGTCCAGGGCCGGCCCTAAGGGGGGGCAGGCAGGGCGGCCGCCCCAGGCCCCCGAAATCAAGGGGCCCCAATCCTCAAGAAGTTGTGCTGCGGAGGAACTCATCTGCATTGCCATTAGAGCAGGTCGGGAGGGAGCTTCTCGTACGGTTGATAGTCACAGGGATGAAACGTTATGGACGAAGCACTCGGATGGTACTTGGGCCATTTTGTCCTTTGGTTAGCTTTGGGCCTTTTTTCTCTAGTTAGGTTGGACTTTTGTTTTCATTTAGCTAGGTACAATGATTAAGTGGGCTGGAACAAAGTAGTTAGATACTATGGCGCTCTAGGAAAGACAGCAAACGATGATTTAAAAAGGAAGTGGAGCAATTGACTATCAACACCCTTTCTTTTTCCGTGGCGTGTTGATCTCTCACCAATGGAGGTGGCCAGGTATAGTCTAGCTTCCATCGGCAAGGCGCCGTGTGCGACATTGTTTAATTGTCTTATGAACAAGAGCCAAGGCAATTTCAGGCAGTATCGACATAACATTTGAAGAAATATTTAATATGTGTTTGTACAAATTATTTGATAGCAATATTTCTTTTGTATGCAGTTTAATTATTTATTGGTAAATGTATAGCATACAAAAAATTATTATTATGCTTATAGCGACTGGATCAAAGAAGGATAATGTTGTTATTTGATTCTTCCATTGCCCTGAGTAAGAAAATATAGCAATTCAACATTCTGCCCATATAGGCTTTACAAATTACTTCATGGTCGGTTAATGCTTTCGTCGCAGTGGCATTAAATAGTAAGTCATGTCATCTAAAAATAATACATCCACTTGTGATTTTTTTTATAGAGACACATATATCTTTATCGATAATTTAAGGTAATATCTATTATATTAAAGAATGTTTTAGAATGCACTTCAAATATTTATTAGTAACTTCAAATAGTGTATAGAACAATTATAAATTAATATTTTAATGGTTATACTGAGGGCCCTAAATCCTAAAATCGCCCTAGGCTCCCGAAACCTCAGGACCGGCCCTGCTCCGGTCAATGTGCCAATGTCAACATGGTTGATACACTGCTAGGAAAACTGTTGGCCCAGACCCGACAGTACTCTCGCCGATCTAATACCAAACACAGCCCCTGACGTCGAGTGCTTTCCGACGACGCCTAACGATGAGTTTCCGGCGAGATATCGCGCACGTACAGCGTATACTTCCGCCAACACGTACGTTCAGCTTCTAGCTGAAGCTAGCTTGATCATTGATTCATCAATCAACTAGTACTACTTCGTACGTGTACAACACAAGAGACGACTTGATCGCTCAAGGCTCGTATCGAACCTGCTTGTATTGATTCTTCAACTCACGGTGGTTTTACAAGCCTAGCTATTACATAGATTATATAGTAGACAAACCATATTGACCCAACACGAGTCGGTTATGCACTCTAATCCTACCCGGATAGGTACATGAAACCTACACGCACACGCACTCGTATACTACATGTATACGGCTACGAAGCACTAGACGTGATTATTTCCAACAATCACCCCCCTAAGCACGACATGTGCTTCTCTTCGACCTGGGTCCCAAATGCGCCAGCTGCTTCTCGCGAGCGTCTTCCTCGGCATTGCTTTTGCCGCTCCTCGTAGCACCCATGTCACTGACTTTTTCTTCATCGGCTTCTCCATGGCTTCACGCCGACAGTCCTCTTTGTCCGCGTCTTCAGTCTTCACCAGTACCTTGATGAATAAACATTTCTTTTTACGTTTCATCTTCACCGTCCGAAATTCCTTCTTCGGATAGTCCAACACGCGTCGCATGCGTGCTCTCATCGGTCGTAGTCGTCTCGTCTCCAGTGCAGCCGGAGATAGCACGACGTACTCTTCTGCGGATCCTTCATTTGCTGGCTGAAGACCCACGTCGCTTCTTCGCGACTTACCTTTGTAATCTCGTCGAAGTACTTCCTCCCCGAGATTCACAAGAACATGCACAGCTAGCTCCTTGCCCAATGAATGCGACTCTAGCCGATGCTTTTGGCTATAATGCACCCCCGTACAAGCTAGCTCATGCATAGCTAGTTCCATCAGCTCTAGACACATGTAACGTGTCTGCCTATTTCTTGCTAGGATGTTAACTTCCATCCCGCGTGATGCAGCCTGAGATAGGCTCATCTTTTCGGCCCAGACAGAACAACAACACGCCTGCCCTCATCCGGCCTTCTTTCTTCTGATGCACTTGGAGGAGACGCCAAAGCTATCACGCTAGGGTTCGGCTCTTCGCCTTCCGATCCTCCAGGAGCTGGCGATTTACCAAACGACGCACTGCGCGCGAGTCTACCGCTCGCGTCCGATTCTGAACTGGCATCGTCCATCCCTCCTGCACTAGCGTGTCCTAGTGATGATGCAACACTAGGTGCAGCTAGGCCTTCTCTGCGTGCTAGGCCACCAGGTGGAGCTGCATCTCCACCCAAGCTCCCTACAACAGCTGCTTCCCCGCCACCTGACCTACGTTGGCTAACTCCAGCCCGAGCTGGACCTTGCGCTGCTGCTGGACGAGATGGGCTGCTATTGCTTTCAGGCCGACCTGACTGGGAGCCTCCTGGCCTGGTTCTTCGCTCCCGTGCGGGGAGTTATAGCGAGCGCTTGAAGCGTTTTCGCCCGCGCGAGCTGCTGGCGAGGCTAAGCCATCAGACGCACCGCCTCCCGCTGTTCCTTCTAAGCATGAACGTCCCAATGATGCAGAATCCGATGCACCAAAGTCCATGCTTGAATTCGGCTGATTAATTGCATGCTCAAGATTACTGTACACAACAGTAAAAATCTCATTGTCTACCGGTTCCGTGGAGCCCCAAATCCATGATAAGTCTTCTTCGAAGACTACGTCGCATGCGACAATCACCTTATTCGTCGAGGGATTGCACAAACGATATGCTTTCGAGCCTTCTTCATAGCCAGTCATGATCATTAGAGTACTCCTATCCGTCAATTTCCTTTTATGACCGGACACCGTCTTGACATGCGCCACACACCCGAAAGTGCGAAGATGATCAACCGAAGTCTTCCGTCCGTACCATGCTTCGTACGGAGTTCCACCAACCATACTCCTAGTTGGCGCCCTGTTCAGCAAGTAGACCAACCGTGTTGACTGCCTCACCCCTTAACTTTCCTGGCAAGCCTTTACTCTCCATCATGCTTTGTGCCATGGCCACCACCTTATGCTTCAATTCACCACCCCGATCTATGCGTAGGGACTTCTTCGCCCTCGCCTTGACCTCTCCAGCTTCCTTGATCTTCTCAAATGCTTGTAGACCTTGATCCTCACTTTTCAGCAACACAATCCACATGTGTTGGCTGTGATCATCTACCACAAGCATGAAGTACTCATTGCCGGACGGGGTTGCGGGTGAAATTGGACCGCATATATCGCCATGAACGAGCTCCAAAGCTTCACTTGCCTGATCTGTGGTTTCACGTGGGTACGGGGCACTCCGTAGCTTCTCGACGACACCTTCGTCGCATAGCTTGTCCACATGATCCACACACGGTAGACCGTGATCCATCACAATCTCCGTAGCCGGTGATGGAGGAGGTAGCTCCTCCTCGTCCTTCTGCTCGCATACTTCGAGCATCAGCATCATCGGTCCATCATCTCCTTCCTGGGCGATGAGAGCCCTTTCCTTTGGCTTCGGTGGTTTCCGGTAATCAACCTTGAAGTGACCGAGCTTGCCGCAGTTATGACATCTTACTTTCTTGATGTCAAACTTCCTCCTCGGCGGAGCGTCGTCCTCGTCCTCCCCTGCGTACTTTTTCGCTGGACGAGAAGCTTCTTTATCACTTCTGATGTCATATGCCTTATCGCCTTTCTCTTTGGCGACCACCGCCTGCCACTGGGCACGGGTAAGCATAACGTGCTCTTCCGGTACCGCATCACCGTAGGTGATCTTCATCCGCTCATCATGAGCCTTGAATCGTCCAACTAGATCATCCATCATGAGAGTCTTGAGATCAACGCACTGTTCGATCGCCGAAACAACGGACAAGTAACGCGGCGGCGCCGCGCGAAGGAAACGCCTTACGATCGAGATCTCCTCGAGCTTCTCGTCGAGTGCGCGAATCCCATTGACCAATGTAGCGACCCTTGAAGCGAAGGCGTCCACCGTCTCATCTTCTCTCATCTCCAGATTCTCGTACTTCTTCTGCAAGGTTTGTAGGGCCGCCTCGCGGACGCGCTTGTGACCAAGATTTAGCGTCTTGATCGTCTCCCACGCCTCCTTTGCAGATTTCTTCGAGATCAGGTGCTGCTTCACGTCCATCGGCATCACCGAGCAGATGGCCGTGAGTGTCTGTCGGTCCTTGCGGTACTTCGACGCGTCCTTCTTGAACTCATCGCCGCCTGGATTGACAGCTTCCCAGATTTCGTTGGACTCGAGCGCCCACATCATCGTGGTCACCCACACCGTGTAGTTGTCACGGATGTACTGCGGGTACTGCGTCGACACCGGCGCCGCGACGCCGGAATACTCGCCCACTTCCTTCATCATGACCTCCCGTTACTAGGAGATCCTCCACGAGGCTCTGATACCAATTGTTGGCCCAGACCCGACAGTACTCTCGCTGATCTGATACCAAACATAGCAGCTGCCGTCGAGTGCTTTCCGATGACGCCTAACGATGAGTTTCCGGCGAGATATCGCACACGTACAGCGTATACTTCCGCCAACACGTACGTTCAGCTTCTAGCTGAAGCTAGCTTGATCATTGATTCATCAATCAACTAGTACTACTTCGTACGTGTACAACACAAGAGACGACTTGATCGCTCAAGGCTCGTAGCCTGCTTGTATTGATTCTTCAACTCAGGGTGGTTTTACAAGCCTAGCTATTACATAGATTATATAGTAGGCAAACCATATTGACCCAACACTAGTCGGTTATGCACTCTAATCCTATCCGGATAGGTACATGAAACCTACACGCACACGCACTCGTATACTACATGTATACGGCTACGAAGCACTAGACGTGATTATTTCCAACAAAAACAGCTATAGGCCCAGCGTTATCACCTGCGCACCAAAAAACTGCGACGCCGGTGATATTTGCCGCTGTCGCATGTGTTTTCTGGCTCAACAGTGGTAAGAAGATACAGCTGACGGATGTCGGTGTAGGCGCACCAGCGGTAAAACATGAACCAATGTGTGCTGACCCTAGGAAATACCGTCAGCCCGTGATACTGTAGCAGAACTTTTGTTTCTTAGTTTTCTTTTCCTTTTTTCGCTGTGTGCACCGTAGTGCCATTAGGGTGGTGCGTTGTTGCAAAGGCTGGGTATAATTGGTATCTCTCGATATTAATATATTTCCTTTTATCGAAAAAAGGAAATACCGTCAGCGCACCAGCCCATAGCTACACCGGTGGTATTTTTCTATTGTCGGCGCAGTTATGGGCTGGTGCGCCAGCGGTATTTCCTGGACCCGTCCCGACAAAATTCGGCGGTGCTGCACACTTTCCCGCCGGCGCACCTCTATCTCGGTGCGCCGGCGGTAACCTGGGGATCAATTACAACCAGCCACTTCACTCTTCTGCCTCACTCCTCCTCCACATGCGTTCTTGGAACTGGTACCGATTAACATATGAGAGTGCAGGATTTTCCATGCTGTTGCTGTAACTGCAGAAGCATTCAAATGGTCATCCTCCCAGACCCAGCAGATTTTGCCCTGAGAAAGGTCTGTGTTAGAAAGACCAATGGAAGGAAGACCAAAGGCTTGAACTCATTACATGTCGACAGTACAAACTGTACCTTGACAGCGGATCGAGGTTATCTCACGACCTGACACATCAATGCCTTCATACTTAGCAACGTAATGCCTGATGATTCCACAATGAAAGGGAATGCTACTGCTGGAGACATAGGAGATTTCGCTACCTTGATGAACCTGTGACCTGTGGGCAAAAGGTAAATGTAACACTGTTATATATGTGGAATCATATGGTTACGTGAATTCCTAGTACTTCCTCACCAGATAGTTCACCAATCACTATAATGGATCAAACATATTCTAGGAAATGGCTATTACAGAAGTTGAAAAGCGAATAAGAAATGTTGCAGATCCTCAGGTTTGACTAGGGCTGTTCAAAACAGGGTTCAGCCAACCTGTCTCAACCCATGTACTCCCTCCGACCCAAGGCTTAGTGCGTAATTTTTTTTTCTGTTCTATCTCAAAGGTTAAGGCATGGGTCGTGTGCGAACGATATCCTTCCGTTTCTACCCCCGCTTCTCGTTCCCCCTCGTCCTCAAAACGAGCCTGTCGTCTTGAAAACGAGGAGCGGTTACTCTTTGTCTTCCGCGCTCCGCCTTTTTTCTTCGTCTTCTGCCCCAAATTATTCCGCCGCATCTCAATCCTAGTGTACATCATGGCGGCGAAGGTAGAGTGGATCTCCTGCACTCCTTCACTTCCTCTTCCCCCTTCTACCTTTCGTAAGATAACCATGGTGATGCTATTCGGTGGGATCGTTAGGGCACCAACGTTGGCTTTGATGTTGTTCCATGGCGCCTGCGTGAAGGATGACGGCGGAAGCTCGTCTAGTGGTGCTGGCATGGGGAACAGATGGACGGGCAGCAGCCTCCCAGCGCAAAGCCATGACGGAACCCTACCTACGGTTCATGGCGATCTAGGCATCCTCCCGGTGTTGTTCGGCGGAACCCTACCAGTCGACGTTGAGGCTACATCGTGGAGGACAACGCCGACATCGTCTTCATGGATCAACATCACTTTAACATGCATGTTAGTATCTTCATGGATGAACATTGCAATGCTCCTACTAGTAATCCAAAAAATTACATATTTTAATGGAGGATTTGTATGTAGTGGTTGTTCGATTTGCAGGATGTTTTTGATGCATGGATCGATGGCATGGATAACCTCCTGGATGTTGAAGATGAATTTGACATGATGAATAATGGAGAAATACATGTTGCTGCGGAGATGAAGGGGTAGCAGATGTTGGTGCGGAGATGCAAGGTGTAGAAGAGGTTGCTGCAGATATGAAAGGGGTAGAAGATGTTGGTGCGGAGATGCAAGGTGTAGAAGAGGTTGCTGCAAAGATGAAAGGGGTAGAAGATGATGGTGCTGACATACAAGGTGTAGAAGAGGTTGTTGCGGAGATAGAAGGGGTAGAAGATGTTGCGGGGTGTAACCAGATGTGAGAACATCAAAGGGATGCACCCCTTCTCCAACTGTAGCAAAATCTTTAACTCCTCGCGTCTCCGCAACATCTTCTACCCCTTCTATCTCCACGGCAACCTCTTCTACACCTTGCATCTCTGCATCAACATCTTCTACCCCTTCCATATCTGCAACAACCTCTTCTACACCTTGCATCTCCGCATTAACATCTTCTACCCCTTCCATATTTGCAGCAACCTCTTCTACACCTTGCATCTCCGCACCAACATCTACTACCCCCTCCATTTCCGCAACAACATGTACTCCTCCATTATTCATCATGTCAAATTCATCTTCAACATACAACAGATATCCATGCCATCGATCCATGAATCAAAAACATCATGCAAATCGAAAACCACTACATACAAATCCTCCATTAAAATATGCAATTTTTTGGATTACTAGTAGTAGTAGTATTGCAATGTTCATCCATGAAGATACTAACATGCATGTTCAAGCGATGTTGATCCATGAAGATGATGTCAGTGTGGTCCTCCACGATGTAGCCCTCGCCGTCGAATGGTAGGGATCCGCCGAACAACATCGAGAGGGTGCCTAGATCGCCCTGAACCATAAGTAGTGTTCCGCCATGGCCCTGCGTTGGGAGGCTGCTGCCCGTCCATCCGTTCCCCATGCCAACAACACCAGACGAGCTTCCGCCGTCGTCCTTCGCGCAGGCGCCATGGAACAACATCAAAGCCGCCGCCAGCGCCAAGAACGTTGGTGCTCTAACGATCCCACCGAACAACATCACCATGGTTATCTCACGAAGAAACAAAAGGTAGAAGGGGGAAGAGGAAGTGAAGGAGAGCAAGAGATCAACTCTACCTTCGCCGCCATGATGTACGACAGGATTGAGATGCAGCGGAGTAATTTGGGGCAGAAGAAAAAGAAAAAAGGCGGAGCGCAGAAGACGAAGAGTAACTGCTCCAGGTTTTGAGGGTTTTGAGGACGATGGGCTCGTTCTGAGGATGGGGGAACGAGAAGCGGGGGTAGAAATGGAAAGGTATCGTTCGCCCATGACCCACGCCTTAACCCTTGAGATAAAACGGAAAAAAATAGGCCCTAAGCCTCGAGTCAGAGGGAGTAAGAGTTAAGCCGAGTGCCATATTTAGTTTCATCAATTCATTTAAAGAGCATATGTTATTGTTGTGAAGTGTATAAGTGGATTATACTATCCCTTTCGATTAGTTCGTAATTTTGATTGTGTTAGCTAGTCCATGAAGTTTGACATGGTATAAAGAGTGCACGGTCTCAAGCTCGAGTCATGGTTTTCGCAATTTATCCTAAAATTGTGGTTGCACCTCTCTTTGTGTGTTTACTCTTCTTTTATTCACGTGTTGACTACTCTTCTCCATAAGTGGATTGTACTAGCCCTGCATGAAGCTTGACAGTTATCAACAGGTTTTGGAAATCTCTTCGGATCAAGGTTTGAACAGTGCCACTGAACATTCCAAAAGTGTCAGGAACCGCAGGTTACCAAACCAACGAACCCCAACTCGTCTGGAATCTGGTTTCTAGTAACACGATCTTGTTTCACTCCTCTAAGACCCTCTAATTAATCCTCCAAACTAAAATGCATATAACCACATCTCGCCTATATCCCAAACTGCAACCTGCGAATTTTAAAAATCTTAGAATAAAAGGTAGTTGGATTTTGGTTTTCCGCTGACAAAAAAGGATTGGCCACCCTTGCGTGCGTCTGTGGGAACATGTGCGTGCATGCTTCGATGTGTGCCACTTGTTTAGACTATAAGATTAAGATTTTTTTAAAGGTGATTAACAGTACATGTGTATACAAAACCTGAGTGGGATTCGAAGACTAGACGGATAGTTACAGCATGAGCCCACTGGATTCCTAGAGCAGCAACAAGATGAGATTCAAGTCTTTCAGCGCCATTGCCATCACCCATATTTTTTACTGCAGGGGATTAATAGGAATATCAAGCCAAGTTCAGCAAATTATCCAAAAGATAATCTGTTTTCTTGGAATGAAGCACAAACCTTCAAACGAGTAATGATAACCATCATCGTTAGTTTGGCTACGGACTTGGTTTGTAGCTACAACTGGAATTCTTGCGAACTCTGCTATAGACCTGCAGGACAGAAAAGAAAACGAGAAGCATTTAGCAGGATCACCAGTGTAGCCCAAACAAATATATAAGGGAAGCTATGAATATTAGGTCTAGGAAGCACACTTAAGAAATGAAAGAGCCCATCTTAGAGGGTGTTGCGTGAAACCTGTTGTACTTGTACCTCTTTCGTTGTCCCTGCCACATGTATGTTGAAGTAAGATATTAGAAAATTAAATATTCTCTTGTTAACATAAGAATGAACCATACTAGAAGAGGCAAACTTGCACGGGATATCGAGATGGAGTTAAAACATGGCAACCATTCATACTAAAGCGCCACTACACAACTGCAATGTAGAGGGACAAGCTTCTACAGCAATGCAGTAACAAGCCAGAGCATAGCAGTCCCACTGTCACAGCCCTTTCTTAGCTTTGGGCAGATATTCGCCTAGAGTGCATTTCGGGGTACGCGATTGTTCCCGGTCCTATTTTCGGTTTGTAGGTGTTGAGTGGTGGCTTCGGGTTGTGTGATGTATTTTCTTTATCCGTTTCTTTGTGGTATGATTCAATAAAATGCAATAAAAAGCCGTATGCATCGATTGATGCAGAGGCTGGGGCTACCCCATTTCGGAAAAAAAATAAAACAGTCCTTTGTAATTGAGACCAAAAGCTATAATTATAAAAGGCACTGTAGATTATTTAACTCATAGTTCTATATAAAACCTACCACGCACACTTTTTAGCATGTTAACGTACCACCAAATATCTGGTCATTTTTTAGGAACTTGGGACAATTTATTGATTTAATATTTCAAAGTTTAATATGCTAAAGCAACTGCAATACTCATTATTAAAGCTATCATTAGCTGATCATTCTAAAAAATATCATTGTTTGAATCAAAAGCAAAAGGAAAACAATATATTCTAGTGTTCATATCTTACGAGGATGTGAGAGCAGCCACGCTGTCAACAATAAGTAACTTGACATCGTTCTGGAGTAGAGTCACCTTCATCTGCTCCAAACTGTACAAGTGCAAGGAAAACATCAAAACGACATTTGAGTGTTTTGCAGTATGATGAATTTCTCTTACATGCATAAATGATGAGGAAAATCCTAGTAATTCACAAAAATTAAAACAATGACCATAACGTATTGGGTAGAAGAAGAGCATTTCAAGAGTCATTAATGAAGGTGTTTGATCCTTCACAGACCCTAGACATCAATCACTGGACATCAGCATTCAAATGGTTGAGTATCAGAAAAAAAAAACGTACCTCTTTGTGAAATCAGATAATGATGTTGGTCGCATCACTAGGATCCTGCCAGCCATCTGCAGCAAAAGAAAGAGAATGCATGAAACAACAGCTGAAGAAGTCACCTACGTAAGCACAAAAGTGCAAACCTGAAAGATCAAGAAATTTATGATCTAGATAAGTAGATGATGAATTATAATAACCTTCTGTGCCAAGCCTTCTTGCCTGAACACTTGCGGAAAGCTTTTCTGACCTATCTCGATCATCCTGCAAATATCACGGAGGTTCTTGAATACAGATATTTCTTAAATGACATGATTGGAAGATGTGAGTAGCAAGCTGAAACTAAGCTACCTCCGTGAAGAGAACTTGGATTCAGTGTCAATATACACAACTCGACCGTTTAAGCCCCCGTAGCATTCTGGTAATGTTGCCAACAGTGCAAGCTTCAGACAAAGCTGCAGAATGTGCAAACTTTCAACAAATCTTTACTAAATGTATAAATAGTACCACAATTACTGAAGAGAAAGCTAATGACTTTAGAATCGATATAAACACACGAGGCCCATTACTTCTACTCTCTGTTGCATCTTGCATGCCCATGTAAGCACGCGGATACACGAATTAGTTAACATTCAGGAACACGCCAGACACACACAAACCGCGAGCAAATCTCGGTGCAAATCCTCGAGCGTAGCGTCTCTCACCTGCGTCTTGCCGATCCCCGAGGGCCCGACGACCTCGGTGAGCTTCCCCAGGGGGATACCTCCGCCCAGCGCCTCATCGAGCCCGCAGAGCGTGGTGGGCAGCCGGCCGCCGCCTCCCAGCCGGACCCGCTCCTCCAGGAGCGTGAGCGCCTGCGCAAATCAGTCGCAAAATGAGCCCAGCTACCCACATTAATCGCTAGGAAACCCGAAACGGCGAGGGAGGCGAGGCGGCGGGGGTACCGTTTGGCAGGGTGGGCAGGCGAACTCGCTGACGCGGGAGACGGCGGCGCGGGCGGTGAGGATGCCGGCGTCGAGCAGGGTCATGAGCTCCACCTCCGGCAGCGACAGCACGTCCTGGGGCGGAGGAGGTTAGAGGCGGCGGCCGGTTTCACGGTGGGGCGAGAAGGGGATGGCTGACCTTGGCGGTGGTGAGGCGGCGCGCGGCGAGGAGGTGGGCGAGGTGGGGAGGCAGCCGCATCTCCGAGACCAGCGTATTCGCCATCGCTGCCGCTGGAGAGCTCGCGGGGCGGGGAGGAGAGGACGGATTTGGGGCGAATCCGGAAATGCGATTCGAAATTTTCAGTTCAGTTTGCGCGTATCGTTTTGCCTCTCAGGGCATCTCAAGAGAGGCGAGGCATTTGGGACCCCAAAATGTCCACGTCCGTTTGCGTCCCTTAGGGCATCTCCAACGCGGCGACCCTGCCGACCCATCCCGCGCCCGCGAGTTCGGATGGGTCCAATCGGACAAATCTGCGACTCAACGCGGCAACGCATCGCAAATGCGGATGGCCGCGGTGTCCAGGACAACCAAATCCGGCCCAATCTGGGCCAGGTTTGCGTGGCCGCGGATGGCACGCGGCGTCCTCGCGTGTCCACCTGATCAGCCTGGCTGGCCCAGCTGTCGGTGCCCCAGTCCTATTAAATGTGGACTGGGGTGGGGGACTGTCCCTATCCAGTCCTCACTCTCCACTCCGGCCGCACACACGCACGAGCTTCCCGCGCCGACATGGCCCCGAAGCGGGAGTTCCTGCCGTCTGCCAACGACCACGAGGTCGGCAGCAGCCGGCGAATCGCGCCGGCGGCGTTCGAGATGGGGCCGCCGGCACCTCCCATCCGCGAACGGATCTACGTCACCGTAGCGGTGGTGTAGATGTTCTGGGATGCCGACGTTCCAATGCCGTGGGGGACGTGCACCTCCCCCACGGCTGGCACCTAAGCCCGGATCGGGTTCCGGTGCCGCCGATCCCTGGCTCCGGCCGCGCCCGCATCGCGAAGATCCGGAGGCGTCGCACAGCTGTCGGCGGACCTCCGGGAGGACCCCGCCTACGGTGACACAAGTCCCAACTGGGACTTGTGGTTCGAGGTGGAGCACAATGCGCGCCGGCGCACGTGCTTCACGTCGGCGACGGAGCGGCCTCGCGCGCAGCCGCGCACGCCTGCTAGGCGAGCTGGCTGCCGCCCCGGCGGCCTCTACATCAACGAGGCCGCGGCGGCGCCACAACCCCAGCCCCAGCCCGAGCCCCAGGAGGAGGACGACCCCGAGCTGCAGGCGGCGCTCGCGGCGTCCCGCGACCAGCGCTCCCGATGGGAGTAGCCCCCGATTCGTCTTCAGCCTTTAATGAAGGAATTTATCCGTCTCGGTACCCAATTCGTCGGGTACCGTGACTATACCAAGAAGCTGGAAGGTACTACTTTTATCCGCCTCTTCTGTTGGATGTACTCCATTATTTTTGTCATGATATTTGATTGTCGTTTATTTTGCCAGGAAATCTTGCGGAGTCCAACAAGCGTGCTGACGCTCTTGCTACTAAGTTAAAGCAGAGCAAAAAGGCCCGCAAGAAAGCTGAAGCAGATGCTGCCACCGTCGAAGATCTTCGAAAAAGACTTCACGACGCGGAAACTTCTCTGAGCGAAAACATAACTCAGCAGTCTGCTCGCGAAAAAGAAATTCTTACTCGCTTGGAGTCGCAGTGTCGATGTTTTGTTAGTAAGTGCTCAGATCCTTGATGTTTCCTTGTGTCGTCTTTGTTCCCTTTTTTCTTTGACCAACTTTTTTTTTACTTTATTCAGGGAAAACAGATCAAGAATATGAGTTGGAAAACCCTGAAGGTGACCAACTCCTTGACGCGCTTTCTCTTCTTGAGATCCACAGCGATGAGGCCCGCGAAGGCCTTACTAAAGCTAAAATCGGCCTGTCGCGGCTTTTCCCATACTTCTTCAAGAAGAAGGAGGCACCCGCGACTTTTACCGCTCTCGCCAAGTGCTTCAATTCTCAAGAAGACCTTGGACTCCAACTTCGCCAAGAAGGGTTGAAAGTTGGCGTTGAAGGTACAATTGCCTTGGTTGCTGACAGCCAGCAAGAAGTCGACTGGGCAAGAGTTGGCAACACGGAGGAGATGGAGACGAAGAGGTGGCAGTCGCTGATTAAAGCTGCCAAGCCGAACTCGAAGAAGATCCTCGCCTACCTCGGATACAATCCAACTCCTGCTCCCAGTTCGTCGAAGCCGGAGGTCAAGTAGACCACCTTGTCTTCTCTTTTAGTTTTAACTCTCTTTTGACGCTGTCGCCCTAGTAGTCTTGGCGACAACTGCTTCAGTAGTTCATTAGGGACCCTTCTTTTGTAATAGCAATGTACATACTTCGAGAATCAATGGAAATCTATCTTTGCTTGATGATTGATGTCGAATCTTTTATTTCCAGTTGATTTTTTGACAACTATACTGCAACTCCTCGTCCTTCCGATGTTTTACCTACGTCGTCCCGTTTGAAGAAGGCACATGTTGCTGTCGAACTTACTGAAGATTCATCGAGTAAAAGTTTGGCAGAAGACTTGGAAGAACTTCGCCAACAACTCCAGTCTATGAAGAAACAATCACTTATGATAATGGAACAGTCTCGAAAGTCTTCCGAGAGGGAAAAAATTGCGCTTCAACAGGCTCAAGTTGCTATAGCTGAAAAGGAAGCCGCGGTTTCTGAGGCTGCTGCAGCTTCTCGACGAGAAAATTTCATGCTTGAGCTAATGCTTGATTCCAGCTTGGATATGGCGGGTATACTTCATTCACTTGACCATGATTATCTATGTTTTCCATGCTTTTCTTTCCTTTCTAATTCCTCCGCTGAAAACAGGTTCTTTTCTGGATACCGCTGCCGAGGATCAACGTGTTGAAGCTCTATCCAATGTGCTTCTCAGACTTGCTGAAGAGCATGGTTCCAACTTTTGGGGTACACCTGAACGTACTCGCCAGATTGTCAGATTTCAAGATCGTGCGACTCAGGTCCGTGATTTTCTCGACTTCTGTACAAGGACGTTGTCCTTAGTTTACGGTACCATGTTTCCACACAATGAGATGCCAGAAACCCTCCTGCTTTGATGGATAAATTTCGAGATGCACCTCGGATCCATGGATTTGTGCGGGCCCAGCTATTTGCCGGCGCCAGGTTTGCTATGATGATGATAAAAATCTGCTATCCCAAGTTTGACATGAGTCAAATTGTTACCAAGTGCCTGGCTAAGATGGCGAAAAGGAAAAGGAATGTTGGCAAAATTGACGATATGGTAACTCCTGTAGCCGAGGATATGATGGATGAACTTCTTCGGATGGATGCTGAGTTCTTCGTGAAGGGCAGCTATGCTGAGCATAGTACTCGCACTGTAAATAATGAACGGATGACCATAGATGATATACTAGGCAGCAATTGAGAGTTTCTTTTTTAGCTTGTCGAGTTTTTCCAGGAGCTGCATCTTGTGTGTTGTAAACATAATCTATATTGTAAAGCCAGTGAATATTTTTGTTTTTCCTTTTTCAAGCCCCCGAGCGTGTTGGTGACAATTTCCTCTATTGTGTATGCGAGGTTTGAACCAAGGCAAAACAATGAACTATATTGATTGTACTATTTTTGCGGGTACTAGCCCCCGAGCTCTTTTGTCGACCACTATTTTGTATCGTCTTTTTTATTTGGCGAGGTGCTTTGCACCAAGGCGAGGTATTTTGTGCGTTGGCGTTGTATATATATATTGTAATTTCTGGGCGCAAGCCCCCGAGCATGTCGAAGGAAAAGATATATATCTCCACTATCTTTATTATATTGCAGCACCGTGAGTCCGCCTCATTAAAAACCTTTTGCAGCCCCACTCGATGCCCTGAAAAAGGAAAAGAGTGCGTCTGAAAACTTGCGGGCGTTTCAGTACATTGTAGCTTTACAAGGAGGACTATATTTCTACTCTAGGCGTAGAAACGCCTGAGGTGTGCCACATTCCAAGGATTTGGCTCGACAGCTCCTGACTTCTTGTCCTTTATCTTGTATGCGCCTCCCTCAATTACTTCTGTGACGATGTAAGGTCCAAGCCACGGCGACTCGAGCTTTTCATGGCTTTTTTGATTGAGCCGCAGAACTAAGTCTCCAACCTGAAAAGACCTTGGTCGCAAATGTCGACTGTGGTAGTTTTTCAAATCTTGCTGGTACTTAGCAACCCGCGATAACACTTCGTCTCGAGCTTCATCGAGTGCGTCGACATCGTCTTCCAATGCTCTTCTGGACGCTTCTTCGTCGTATTCCGTGACTCTCGGGGAGTCGTGCTCTATTTCTATCGGCAGTGCTGCCTCTGCTCCATGGACTAGAAAGAACGGAGTCTCCTGTGTCGCTATATTTGGAGTTGTTCGGATACTCCATAACACACTCGGCAGCTCCTCTGGCCAAGTATGTCGAGCTTTTTCCAATGGTCCTACCAAGCGCTTCTTGATGCCATTGCAGATGATACCGTTGGCTTTCTCGACTTGACCGTTGGTCTGCGGGTGCGCGACTGACGCGAAGTGCAGTTTGATGCCCACCTCTGCACAGTATGCCTTGAACTCCTTGGATGTGAAATTACTGCCATTGTCCGTGACGATGCTATGAGGGACTCCAAATCGAAAGACAATGCTTTTCACAAACTTGATTGCCGACGCTCCGTCTGGTGAATTTATCGGCTTTGCTTCTATCCACTTGGTGAATTTGTCGACAGCGACGAGCATATACTCGTATCCTCCTGGCGAGGCCTTGTGTAGTTTTCCCACCATATCGAGACCCCATTGAGCAAAGGGCCAAGACAACGGTATTGGCATCAACTCTGCTGCCGGAGAATGAGGTCTTGCGGCAAATCTCTGGCACGCGTCGCAAGTTCGCACTATTTCCTTTGCATCCTCAATTGCTGTCAATCAGTAAAATCCTGCTCTGAAAACCTTGGCCGCGATAGCTCAGCTGCTTGAGTGATGACCGCATACTCCTTCGTGTACTTCCTTCAGAATTACCCTTCCTTCTTCGGGTGTGACGCACCTTTGTAACACACCCGAGATACTCCGCTTGTACAACTCTCCTTTGACCACAGTAAAGGCTTTGGAACGTCTAATAACTCGCCTTGCTTCAACTGGATCGTCGGGTATTGTTTTCCTTAGGATGTATGATATGTACGCCTGCATCCATGGGATTTGCACCATCATTACTAGATCCTGTTCCTCTTCTTCTTCTAGTACTTCTTGTGTAGCCCCCGAGGGTTTCTCGTCCTTCTCCTTCTTCTTTGATTTCTTCGGCTTTGTAGACCTCTCTGTTATTTCTTCCCAAAACACGCCTGGTGGAATCGTGAGACACTGCGACCCAATGTTTGCAAGAACATCGGCTTCATCGTTACTCAACCTGCTGATGTGATTTACTTCGCATCCATCAAATAGCTTTTCGAGCTCATTGTACATCTCCTTGTACGCTATCATACTTTCATTGACTGCATCACATTGATTCATGACCTGCTGAGCCACCAATTGTGAGTCGCCAAAGATTTTCAGGCGAGTTGCACCACAAGCCTTCGCCATCTTCATGCCGTGTATGAGAGCTTCATATTCTGCCTCATTGTTAGACGCGTTTGGGAACTTCATCCGTAAGACATACTTTAATTTGTCGCCTTCAGGTGATATTAGTATCACGCCTGCTCCAGCTCCCTCCAACCTTTTGGATCCGTCGAAGTTCATAGTCCAGGTTCTCGACAAATCTGGGGGTCCCGTATTTTGTAGCTCCATCCACTCTGCGATGAAGTCTGGTAAAATCTACGACTTGATTGCTTTTCTTTTTTCATACGTGATGTTCCGAGGGGAAAGCTCTATTCCCCAAAGGGAGACACGACCCGTAGCTTCTGGATTGTTTAATATATTTGATAAAGGTGCCTCGTTGACCACTATTATCGGATGCGCCGAAAAATAGTGTCGCAACTTTCTTGCTGTTGTGAACACTCCATATGCCAGCTTCTGGTACTACGGGTACCGCTGTTTTGAAGGCGACAATACTTCACTGATGAAATATACTGGCCTCTGTACTCCGTGGAGTTTTCCTTCTTCTTCCCTTTCGACTACGAGAGTTGTGCTGACCACCTAAGGTGTGGCCGCAATGTATAGCAGGAGAGGTTCTTTCTCTTTAGGCGCCACCAGGATTGGTGGTGTCGAGATTGTGCGCTTGAGATCCTCGAAAGCTTTGTTCGCCTCGTCATTCCACTGAAACTTCTCTCCTTGCTTGATCAGAGCATAGAACGGCAATGCTTTCTCTCCCAGCCTGGCGACGAATCTGCTTAAAGCTGCGACTCGCCCCGTCAACTGTTGTATTTCTTTCAACTTTGTCGGCTTCCTCATCGTTACGATGGCTTGGATTTTCTCTGGATTGGCTTCGATCCCTCTTGCTGATACTAGGAATCCGAGAAGTTCTCCCGCAGAAACGCCGAAGGAGCATTTTGTCGGGTTCAGCTTAAGGCAGAACTTGTCAAGGTTGTCGAAAGTTTCTTTCAAATCCTCGATCAACATTGTCCCCTTTTTTGAAGTTATGACGACATCGTCGATGTACACTTGTACGTTTTTACCAATCTGTGTTGCTAAGCACTTCTGCATCATCCGCTGATATGTTGCTCTCGCGTTTTTCAGACCAAAATGCATTGTTCTGTAGCAAAACACGCCATAAGGTGTTATGAACGCTGTCTTGGCTTCGTCATCTTCTTTTAATCTGATATGGTTATAACCAGAATATGCGTCCAGGAAGGAAAGACGTTCGCATCCTGCCGTGGAGTCGATGATTTGATCGATCCTTGGGAGGGGAAAGTGATCCTTTGGACAGTGTTTATTGAGACACGTGAAGTCGACGCACATGCGAAGGACTTTCGTGTTTTTCTTCGGCACCATCACTGGGTTAGCTACCCAAGTGGCTTCTGTAGATATCTCTTTAATAAAATCAGCTTCTCTGAGTCGATCAATCTCTGAGAGCATGGCTTTGCGGTTTGGTTCCGAAAAACGCAAGGTTGTTTGATTGGTCTCGCTATTGGATCCAAGTTTAGGTGGTGCTCGGCAAGTTCCCTGGGTACTCCTGGCATGTCAGCTGGACACCATGCGAAGATTTTCCAGTGCTCACGGAGGAACTCGACGAGCGCGCTTTCCTATGCGAGGTCCATGTTTGTTGCAATGGACGTCGTTTTCTTTGGGTCTGTTGGGTGAATCTGCACCTCCTTGGAATCCTTAGCAGTATTAAAGGTTGGCTCCTTGAGTGGCCTTCCTGAGTCTGGTAACACATCATAATCGGTTGTAAGCCGTGACGCCATATATTCTGCTTGCATCCCGAAAGTTTCTGACAGTCGATGAAAGTCCTTGTCGCATTTATCGGCTAACGCAAAACTTCCTTTGACTGTGATTGGTCCCTTAGGTCCGGGTAACCTCCACAATAAATACGTGTAGTGTGGTACCGCCATAAACCTGGCATATGCTGGTCGTCCCAACAAAGCATGATATTGCGACGGGAAATCCACGACTTCGAACTCCAGCCTCTCTATCCTGTAGTTTTCTTGGGTCCCAAACTGAACGTCGAGATTGATTCTTCCCAACGGATAACTCGGCTTCTCTGGTGTGATTCCATGGAAACGTGTGTCGGTTGGTTTTAGATTCGCCAAGGATATGTTCATCTTCCTTAGTGTATCCGCGTACATAAGGTTTAAACTGCTGCCTCCATCTATGAAAACTCGATATACGTCGAATCCTGCAATCACCGCCAGTAAGATAAGTGCTGACTGTCCTGGTCGAGGAACTTGCTGCAGATGATCCGCAATTGTGAAGCCAATGTCCTGTCCCGACCAATTTAAGTACTCAATCGTTGGTGGAGGCATCTTCTCTGCCATGAATACTTGCCGCGAGATTACTTTCTGCGCCCTATTAGATGGCCTAGCTTTCTGAATCATCGAGACCGCGCCATTGGAGTTAGGATCAACATATGGAGGTGGGTGTGGTGCTGCCGTTATTCTGAGCTGGTGTCGATTTTCATCCGTGATCGCGGGAGGAGGTGGTAGGTGGATCTCGCTCCTGGGCCCCTGGGGGTTTCTAGTTGCTGCTTGAGCATTGGCTAGCCCTGCAACTCGCAACATCGCTTGAAAATTGCGCCAGTCCATCTGCAGATGTCCTGACTGCCTCTTCCCATTGTTATCAAGATAGAAATGCATCTGACATGGCCCGTTCATCATATATTCGGGAGTTACAAAAGGTCTTTGAAACCTTGATCCACTATTTTGCCTGTTGTTTCGAGAATCATCTCTATTGTCGCCTCGCTGTTCGTTACTCCTTTGATATTCATCTCTATTGTTTCCTCCATTGTTTCCCCGAAAACCAGCCGATATTTGGCCAGGAGCATCGTAACTCGAGAATTGTCGAGGAAATCGCCTTCTATTTTGAAAGTTCCGACTACGGTCTTCCTCCGGTGACCTGTGTCGCTTATTGTGAACATCATCTTCTCCGTCTGCCCATCTGTTTGCGATCTCAATCAATGCTGACACTGTTGATACGTCTCCGACGTATCGATAATTTCTTATGTTCCATGCCACATTATTGATGATATCTACATGTTTTATGCATACTTTATGTCATATTTATGCGTTTTCCGGAACTAACCTATTGACGAGATGCCGAAGGAACAGTTGCTGTTTTCTGCTGTTTTTGGTTTCAGAAATCCTCTTAAGGAAATATTCTCGGAATCGGATGAAATCAACGCCCAGCATCTTAGGATTGCATGAAGCTTCCAGAACACCCGAGAGTCGCCAGAGGGGGGCCACAGGCCCACCAGACGACAGGCCGGCGCGGCCAAGGGGGGGCCCGCGCCCCCCTACTGTGACACCGCCTCGTCGACCCTCCGACTCCGCCTCTTCGCCTATTTAAAGGTCCCTGACCTAAAACCTCGAGACGGAAAAGCCACGGTACGAGAAACCTTCCAGAGCCGCCGCCATCGCGAAGCCAAGATGCGGGGACGAGAGTCTCTGTTCCGGCACGCCGCCGGGACGGGGAAGTGCCCCCGGAAGGCTTCTCCATCGACATCACCGCCATCTTCATCACCGCTGCTGTCTCCCATGAAGAGGGAGTAGTTCTCCATCGAGGCTCGGGGCTGTACCGGTTGCTATGTGGTTCATCTCTCTCCTATGTGCTTCAATACAATAATCTCATGAGCTGCCTTACATGATTGAGATTCATATGATGATGCTTGTAATCTAGATATCATTATGCTAGTCAAGTGGATTTTACTTATGTGATCTCCGGAGACTCCTTGTCCCACGTGTGTAAAGGTGACAGTGTGTGCACCGTGTGGGTCTCTTAGGCTATATTTCACAGAAGACTTATTCACTGTTATGAATGGCATAGTAAAGTGCTTATTTATATCCCTTTATGATTGCAATGTGTTTTGTATCACAATATATCTGCGTGCTACTCTAGTGATGTTATTAAAGTAGTTTATTCCTCCTGCACGGTGTAATGGTGACAGTGTGTGCATCGTGTAGTACTTGGCGTAGGCTATGATTGTGATCTCTTGTAGATTATGAAGTTAACTATTGCTATGATAGTATTGATGTGATCTATTCCTCCTTTAGTAGTGTGAAGGTGACAGTGTGCATGCTATGTTAGTACTTGGTTTGGTTATGTTGATCTGTCATGCACTCTAAGGTTATTTAAACATGAACATTGAATATTGTGGAGCTTGTTAACTCCGGCATTGAGGGTTCGTGTAATCCTACACAGTTAGTAGTGTTCATCATCCAACAAGAGGGTGTGGAGTCTAGCATCTATCTATTTATTCTGTTATGTGATCAATGTTGAGAGTGTCCACTAGTGAAAGTATGATCCCTAGGCCTTGTTCCTAAATACTGCTATCGCTGCTTGTTTACTGTTTTACTGCATGTTTACTTCCTGCAATATTACTACCATCAACTGCACGCCGGCAAGCACTTTTCTGGCGCCGTTACTACTGCTCATATTCATTCATACCACCTGTATTTCACTATATCTTTGCCGAACTAGTGCACCTATTAGGTGTGTTGGGGACACAAGAGACTTCTTGCTTTGTGGTTGCAGGGTTGCATGAGAGGGATATCTTTGACCTCTTCCTCCCTGAGTTCGATAAACCTTGGGTGATCCACTTAAGGGAAACTTGCTGTTGTTCTACAAACCTCTGCTCTTGGAGGCCCAACACTGTCTACAAGAATAGAAGCACCCGTAGACATCAAGCACTTTTCTAGCACCGTTGCCGGGGAGGAAAGGTAAACGGCACTCACACACCAGATCCCGGCAACGAAGCACTTTTCTGGCGCCGTTGCCGGGGAGGAAAGGTAAAAGGCTCTCATACTCCGGTCCCAGGTAAAGTACTTTTCTGGCGCCATTGTGTGTGTGCTTGAAGCTATTTCCTTTAGATCCTGCCATTGCATCTTTTTGTTTCTTGTTTACACTAGTTAGGCATAATGGACAACAATGAGCTTCTTATTCAATTTTCTGATTTAAGACATGGATGGTTTGATGCGAAAATTAAAAAACCTATGGAACATATTAGTATGAACGCTTTGAACACCATTGTTGCTAATGATATGGAAAATTCTAAGCTTGGGGAAGCTGGCTTTGATGAGCATGATATTTTTAGTCCCCCAAGCATTGAGGAGAAAATTTACTTTGATGATACTTTGCCTCCTATTTATGATGATTATAATGATATTGGTCTTTTAGTACACTTTGTTATGGAGGATAAATTTGATTATGATTACAATATGCCTCCTATATTTGATGATGAGAATAATAATGATAGCTACTTTGTTGAATTTGCTCCCACTACAACTAATAAAATTGATTATGCTTATGTGGAGAGTAATGATACTTTTATGCATGTGAATAAGAATGCTTTATGTGATACTTATATTGTTGAGTTTGTTCATGATGCCTCTGAAAATTATTATGAGAGAGGAAAATATGGTTGTAGAAATTTTCATGTTACTAAAACACCTCTCTATATGCTGAAATTTTTGAAGTTACACTGGTTTTATCTTCCTATGCTTGTTACTTTGCTCTTCATGAACTTGTTTATTTACAAGATTCCTATGCATAGGAAGCATGTTAGACTTAAATGTGTTTTGAATTTGCTTCTTGATGCTCTCTTTTGCTTCAAATACTATCTCTTGCGAGTGCATCATTGAAATTACTGAGCCCATCTTAATGGCTATAAAGAAAGCACTTCTTGGGAGATAACCCATGTTTTTATTTTGCTACAGTACTTTTGTTTTATATTTGAGTCTTGGAAGTTGTTACTACTGTAGCAACCTCTCCTTATCTTAATTTTATTGCATTGTTGTGCCAAGTAAAGTCTTTGATAGCAAGGTTCATACTAGATTTGGATTACTGCGCAGAAACAGATTTCTGTCTGTCACGAATTTGGGCAGGGTTCTCTGTAGGTAACTCAGAAAAATCTGCCAATTTACGTGCGTGATCCTCAGATATGTACGCAACTTTCATTCAATTTGGGCATTTTCATCTGAGCAAGTCTGGTGCCACTTTAAAATTCGTCTTTACGGACTGTTCTGTTTTGACAGATTATGCCTTTTATTTCGCATTGCCTCTTTTTCTGTGTTGGATGGATTTCTTTGTTCCATTAACTTTCAGAAGCTTTGGGCGATGTCCAGAAGTGTTAAGAATTATTGTGTCACCTCTGAACATGTGAAATTTTGATTATGCACTAACCCTCTAATGAGTTTGTTTCGAGTTTGGTGTGGAGGAAGTTTTCAAGGGTCAAGAGAGGAGGATGATATACTATGATCAAGAAGAGTGAAGAGTCTAAGCTTGGGGATGCCCCCGTGGTTCATCCCTGCATATTTCAAGAAGACTCAAGCGTCTAAGCTTGGGGATGCCCAAGGCATCCCCTTCTTCATCGACAACTTATCAGGTTTCTTCTCTTGAAACTATATTTTTATTCAGTCACATCTTATGTACTTTACTTGGAGCGTCTGTTTGTTTTTGTTTTTGTTTTTGTTTTTGTTTGAATAAATGCTTGTGTGGGAGAGAGACACGCTCCGCTGGTTCATATGAACACATGTGTTCTTAGCTTTTAATGTTCATGGCGAAGGTTGAAACTGCTTCGTTAATTGTTATATGGTTGGAATCGAGAAATGCTACATGTAGTAATTCTAAAATGTCTTGAATAATTTGATACTTGGCAATTGTTGTGCTCATGTTTAAGCTCTTGTATCATATACTTTGCACCTATTAATGAAGAAACACATAGAGCTTGCTAAAATTTGGTTTGCATAATTGGTCTCTCTAAGGTCTAGATAATTTCTAGTATTGAGTTTTGAACAACAAGGAAGACGGTGTAGAGTCTTATAATGTTTACAATATGTCTTTTATGTGAGTTTTGCTGCACCGGTTCATCCTTGTGTTTGTTTCAAATAACCTTGCTAGCCTAATCCTTGTATCGAGAGGGAATACTTCTCATGCATCCAAAATCCTTGAGCCAACCACTATGCCATTTGTGTCCACCATACCTACCTACTACATGGTATTTCTCCGCTATTCCAAAGTAAATTGCTTGAGTGCTACCTTTAAATTTCCATCATTCGCCTTTGCAATATATAGCTCATGGGACAAAATAGCCTTAAAAACTATTGTGGTATTGAATATGTACTTATGCACTTTATCTCTTATTAAGTTGCTTGTTGTGCGATAACCATGTTCCTGGGGACGCCATCGACTCTTTGTTGAATATCATGTGAGTTGCTATGCATGTTCGTCTTGTCTGAAGTAAGGGCGGTTTTCACAATCAAATGGTTTGAGTATGCATACCATTAGAGAAGAACATTGGGCCGCTAACTAAAGCCATGAATCATGGTGGAAGTTTCAGTTTGGACATAAAACCTCAATCTCTTATGAGAATATTATCTGTTGTTGAATGCTTAAGCATTAAAAGAGGAGTCCATTATCTGTTGTCTATGTTGTCCCGGTATGGGTGTCTGAGTTGAAGAATGATCAAAAGCGAGAAATCCAATGCGAACTTTCTCCTTAGACCCTTGTACAGGCGGCATAGAGGTACCCCTTTGTGACACTTGGTTGAAACATATGTTATGCAATGATAATCCGTGTTAATCCGAGCTAATTAGGACAAGGTGCGGGCACTACTAGTATACTATGCATGAGGCTTGCAACTTGTAAGATATAATTTACATGATACATATGCTTTATTACTACCGTTGACAAAATGGTTTCATGTTTTCAAAATAAAAGCTCTAGCACAAATATAGCAATCGATGCTTTCCTCTTTGAAGGACCTTTCTTTTACTTTTATGTTGAGTCAGTTCACCTATTTCTCTCCACCTCAAGAAGCAAACACTTGTGTGAACTGTGCATTGATTCCTACATACTTGCATATTGCACTTGTTATATTACTTTGCATTGACAACTATCCATGAGATATACATGTTATAAGTTGAAAGCAACCGCTGAAACTTAATCTTCCTTTGTGTTGCTTCAATACCTTTACTTTGATTTATTGCTTTATGAGTTAACTCTTATGCAAGACTTATTGATGCTTGTCTTGAAGTACTATTCATGAAAAGTCTTTGCTTTATGATTCAGTTGTTTACTCATGTCATTACCATTGTTTTGATCGCTGCATTCATTACATATGCTTACAATAGTATGATCAAGGTTATGATGGCATGTCACTTAAGAAATTATCTTTGTTATCGTTTACCTGCTCGGGACGAGCAGAAACTAAGCTTGGGGATGCTGATACGTCTCCGACGTATCGATAATTTCTTATGTTCCATGCCACATTATTGATGATATCTACATGTTTTATGCATACTTTATGTCATATTTATGCGTTTTCCGGAACTAACCTATTGACGAGATGCCGAAGGGCCAGTTGCTGTTTTCTGTTGTTTTTGGTTTCAGAAATCCTAGTAAGGAAATATTCTCGGAATCGGACGAAATCAACGCCCAGCATCTTAGGATTGCATGAAGCTTCCAGAACACCTGAGAGTCGCCAGAGGGGGGCCACAGGCCCACCAGACAACAGGCCGGCGCGGCCAAGGGGGGGCCCGCGCCCCCCTACTGTGACACCGCCTCGTCGACCCTCCGACTCCGCCTCTTCGCCTATTTAAAGGTCCCTGACCTAAAACCTCGAGACGGAAAAGCCACGGTACGAGAAACCTTCCAGAGCCGCCGCCATCGCGAAGCCAAGATCTGGGGGACAAGAGTCTCTGTTCCGGCACGCCGCCGGGACGGGGAAGTGCCCCCGGAAGGCTTCTCCATCGACATCACCGCCATCTTCATCACCGCTGTTGTCTCCCATGAGGAGGGAGTAGTTCTCCATCGAGGCTCGGGGCTGTACCGGTAGCTATGTGGTTCATCTCTCTCCTATGTGCTTCAATACAATAATCTCATGAGCTGCCTTACATGATTGAGATTCATATGATGATGCTTGTAATCTAGATGTCATTATGCTAGTCAAGTGGATTTTACTTATGTGATCTCCGGAGACTCCTTGTCCCACGTGTGTAAAGGTGACAGTGTGTGCACCGTGTGGGTCTCTTAGGCTATATTTCACAGAAGACTTATTCACTGTTATGAATGGCATAGTGAAGTGCTTATTTATATCCCTTTATGATTGCAATGTGTTTTGTATCACAATATATCTGCGTGCTACTCTAGTGATGTTATTAAAGTAGTTTATTCCTCCTGCACGGTGTAATGGTGACAGTGTGTGCATCGTGTAGTACTTGGCGTAGGCTATGATTGTGATCTCTTGTAGATTATGAAGTTAACTATTGCTATGATAGTATTGATGTGATCTATTCCTCCTTTCGTAGTGTGAAGGTGACAGTGTGCATGCTATGTTAGTACTTGGTTTGGTTATGTTGATCTGTCATGCACTCTAAGGTTATTTAAACATGAACATTGAATATTGTGGAGCTTGTTAACTCCGGCATTGAGGGTTCGTGTAATCCTACACAGTTAGTAGTGTTCATCATCCAACAAGAGGGTGTGGAGTCTAGCATCTATCTATTTATTCTGTTATGTGATCAATGTTGAGAGTGTCTACTAGTGAAAGTATGATCCCTAGGCCTTGTTCCTAAATACTGCTATCGCTGCTTGTTTACTGTTTTACTGCATGTTTACTTCATGCAATATTACTACCATCAACTGCACGCCGGCAAGCACTTTTCTGGCGTCGTTACTACTGCTCATATTCATTCATACCACCTGTATTTCACTATCTCTTCGCCGAACTAGTGCACCTATTAGGTGTGTTGGGGACACAAGAGACTTCTTGCTTTGTGGTTGCAGGGTTGCATGAGAGGGATATCTTTGACCTCTTCCTCCCTGAGTTCGATAAACCTTGGGTGATCCACTTAAGGGAAACTTGCTGCTGTTCTACAAACCTCTGCTCTTGGAGGCCCAACACTGTCTACGAGAATAGAAGCACCCGTAGACATCAACTGTCCTTGGGTTGGTTCTCCCCAAGTCTTCGACAAAATCTCCTCTTCGAATTCCTGCCACGAACGCATCTATTGCTATCTCGTCAGATAAATTATCTGCTGAGTGTTTGATGATGTTCCAATGTTGGATGTATTTTCTCATTGATTCATCATGCTTTTGTCGACACGACCTCAACTCTTCTAGTGATGCCGGTTTTTTGCAGGTTGATCGGAAGTTTTTCACAAACACATCCTCGAAACTATCCCAGCTGTCGATGGATCCCGGAGGAAGTTTCTTGATCCAAGATCTTGCGGCTCCGCTCAGGTGTATTTTAATACTTTGCATGACTGTTGCTCTGGTGCCACCTATCAGTTTCACCGTCTCGAGGTAATCGACAAGCCAATCTTCGGGATCTTGTAGGCCATCGAATTTTTTGAAACCATCTGGCAACTTGAATCCTGACGGGACTCGAGTTTTTCGAACCCGTCGCATAAAGCACGGGAGACCACACATATCTTCTTCAGCAAGGTCTGGTGACTGCCGATGTTCCCTTCTCTCATGTCACGCTCTATCCACCCTGGCTTGAGTCGCTGTATCTCTGACTCCACTTGCTCTCGGTGGATCTTGCACAGCTGCGGTAGGTCGCGGACTGTTTTGCCTTGCAGTTCCTTCGGGAGGTGTAGCCGCGAACGCTGCTCCATGGCTCCACATCCTGCCATGGCCATGTTATACAACGCTTCTCTTGGATCTCCGGGAGGTGGTCTGGACGCGAGGATGAAAG
Organism: Lolium perenne; assembly: GCF_019359855.2. Lineage (NCBI taxonomy): Eukaryota > Viridiplantae > Streptophyta > Magnoliopsida > Poales > Poaceae > Lolium > Lolium perenne. The sequence continues at coordinate 22,133,184 of NC_067244.2, read as the reverse complement.
CTTGCGTTGCCATGTACCCAGCTTCCGGTGTTTTAGGGATAATATTTCCCCTCGTGTCGATTGACATGAAAGACATGTCGAGGTTTTGAATTAAATTCTCCCTCTCTGCTTCGGGTATATTTTGTAGCCGAGATCTTGCTCTCCTTCGAGCTTCCCTGTGACTATCTCCCGAATTTCCTGATTTATCGACTTAGATCTGCTCTTCGCCTGCTTGACACGGAGGCTGCCTCCTGCCTTCTATTTAATGCAGCTGTCTGTTTTTCTAGCTCTTTGCTAACACGAGCGAGTCTATATTGATAAGCTTGCAATTCTTCTGCTGTAGCAGTTGTGGTCATTGGTTCTGTACCATCCATGGCTCTTGCGGCTCTATCCCATGCTTCTTGCGGGAGTTGAACCCTTAGACGTGGTGTAGGCCCGACATATTTAGTGCCTAAACCTCGCCTAAGATCAGCGGGATCAACATATGGGTTTCCCACATTGTCGAAAGCCTCTGACGTCTCCGGCTCTGCTCGGTTTGTTTCTTCAATTGCGTAGATCTGATGATATTTTGAATTTCGATTTTTGTCAGAATTGGTGACACCATCATATAGATTGGTGAAGACCTTTTCGAGAGCAACAGATCTGTCGATGAAGTTGAAGCAGTCGACGCTATCTGAGTCGCTGCTTATATCAGAGTCCGCAGACGACTCGAAGGACATGTCGCTGAAGATCTTGGCGAGCTTTTCGCTTGCCATGGAGTTGATGAGGCGTGGCGACGAAATCTCCTCTTCGCCTGATGAGAAATCGGAGTCGATCGCTGATGATCCCGACGACATCGGAACTTCGAGACGATATGACCCTTCTTTCCCGACGCAGAATCGGAATTTTCCCAACGTCATCTCCATGGGCTCCTCCAGATACATACATGCATCCAAACGGGAGGGCGGGTGAGGTACAAAATCAACTGGACCAGTTTCGATCTGTTTACCTCGATCCAACGCATTGCTTGCTACCGACGAAGTCGACGATCTTGAACGTGCCATCGAGATCAGCTCCTTGTCGCCTCTAGATCCCACAGACGGCGCCAATTGACAAGGTATTAACTTGTCAATGCCTACGGATTGTAGACTAGGGTTTCGTTAGATGTAGAGGGCAAGTAGATCTCGAAGGTTTCAGCCGAAAAGTACTCGACGAATATGAAACTAGGGTGGTGTTGACAGTAGATTCGATCCTTTCTTTGTCCCTCGACCGCCCCTTATATAGGAGGTGGAGCCTAGGGTTTCTTAATACACAAGTTACAGAGTCCGGGAGGGTTTCGTACCCGTCCCGCAAGATTACAAATTATACTTTCTAATACAACTATAGCTTTCCTTACTAACATCTTGGGCTTCCGAATCTTCTTATTCTTCGAGTCATGGGCCTTCAGTAAACCCAGGGTACTATCTTCGGCAGGCCCATTGGGGATGCCTATGTCACTCAGCGACCTCGAGGAGTTGGCCAAATGGCCGCACCTCGCCGAGACGCTGCGCGCCTCCGTGCTGGAGGAGATGGCCAGGAGGACGCCCAGGCGGAGGCGTGGGCCTTCCTCAAGATGGCTCGCCGGGAGGAGGAGGCCACGCGCCAGGCGGCGCTCCGGGAGGAGGAGGAGCACCGGGCGCTCTCCGGGCGGAGGAGGAGCGCCAGGCCGCGCTCCGGCGGGAGGCGGAGCTGCAGGCCGTAGAGGCGGAGCAGCTCCGGAAGGAGGCCGCGCGGAGGGCATGCCTACGCAGGCCGGCGAGCCCTCCGGACCCGCACTCCGCCTGGGAAAGGTCGCAGTGGTCGCCCTGGCCGGAGTCCCCGACACCCTCCAACGTGTCCAGCCGGAACAGCGCGTCGCCGCCGGGGGGCGTCGTCCTCATCGACGGCGACGATGACAAGTACTACTGGGAGTAGTACTGCGCACCGGCGGCCACCGTGCTCCCAAACCCTGGCCTAGGGTTTGCTCTTTTTTTTAGTTTAAAGCCCATATAGGGATTTCTTTTGTGTAAAAATTGCCCAAAATATGGCTAAGTTTAATGAACCCCTAGTTTAAATTTACTTTTTTTGTTGTTTTCATTTTTCATTTTTATTTTCATTTATTTTTTTACATATGCGCTGCGTCCGCGAGGATCGCAGGCTCAGTTTTGCGGTGCCTGTAATAATATTTACGGGTTTGATCATTTTGGTAAGTCCAATCTAGCCTAAAAATGTCTCAAATCCTCAAACCCGCCTACAAATATATGAGTTTGACAATTTTCAGGGATGCTCTTAGCTTCTCTTGTACGAGTAGGAACTCCTTTTATTTTGAACATAAGAGTAGGGATTCTTGACTTCCAACTACAACGATTTAGCATTTCTCTTTGTGTGTTGATGATCTGGGCTATGGCAACCTCTCTACACTTGTGCCGACGGCCAGGCTCTCTGCATAGGGCTGACAAGCTGGGCCGACGCTGTCGCCACAGGGATGACGTTTTGTTCCTCCACAATTAGTTCAATCGTCAGCCAATTCGAGCGAGCCTCGTCAGATTTTGTCAATCTTTTTCGGCCGGATTACGTGGGAGTTTCGACGGAATTTGGCTAGACTCTGGCGAGTCTATCGACGAAATGTATTGGCGCGAGGTGATTTTTTTCAATCGCTAGCGCGTTAACCATATACAACATGGCCCGTAAAACCCCAAGAAACAAATCTTAACAGTACTTTACTTCGCTACGGATCAAACGATAGTTAATATCTTTCAGATGTATCTAAAGGCATTATCAGATATCTCACCATGCAGTATACAATTTGTGCATGCGGGTAAAGAAAAATAAGCTCATCTTTATTACTTCAAACAGGGACAAATGAGATAGTCTCTTGCCTGTGATCCAAAAGGTTCTCTAGATTAAATTGGGTACACAATCTTTGTAGAACTCCCAAAAAATCAGAGTATGGACATATACCAACAGAAAATTCCATGTAGAGCAATTATAAAACAGCTGCTACGGACAGGTAAATTTTCTAAAGTGCTATAACCCTTTGCCTGAATGTCTACATGTGATTCTCCATTACACACAATGATATGAAGAAATTTAAAATCTATACTGATATTTAATTGATCAATCTAGTTGCACACAATGATATGTTAATGGAGAAAAGCAAGTTGACCAATTAAACAGATAAAACTGATCATGTACTGAATCATGCGCAACTTGCTAAACATAGCTCAGCTTTGATGAGTTTCATCATAGTCACTAAACTTTAACGTACCCACTGATCTACCAAGTGCAAAACCTTGCTTGTATATCTTGCAAAACAATGAGAAATTAATCTCATGACATGTTTGTTTGAAGATTTTAATAGGGTTAAATCTTGTTTACGAATCAATTAAAGGGGTACGGTTTAACCTTCACCGTTGATGTTATTGAGTTTGGAGGAGGGGGTCTATGGAAGCTAACCCCAAGAAACAAATTAAATCTTAACAGAATTAGGAGATAACACACTTTAAAAAAACCTAAAATCTTATGGGCATGCCAGACGGAAGACTCGAGCGCACGCGCGACCGCCCGATCGTGGCGATCCGGGCCCAGGTGCTTTTTATCGGGGTGGAGCACGTGGCCTACAACCGCAAACCGTTTAGCATTTCCAACTGCCCCCGAACCTCTGTTCCCCACCGGTTGCAGCCAGGCCACGGCGGTGGCCCAACCCTCCTTCCCTACTGCCCCAACCTCCGTTCAGCCGTGGCACCGCATCTTCCCTTCCCCCCAACCGGACTGTAACGTCCCAAAAATTTCAAAACAAAGAGAATGAATTTTCCTTTTTCCAAATTTTGGAACCAACAAAAACTTTTCTTAAATTAAGTGTGATACATAGTGAGCATGCTTAATTCTTGTGCTATTTCCATGATTGCTTGTTGAACCACTTTGAAATGATCTTAAACCCTAAACCTCACTTCTCTTTCACCATCCAAGTTAAAATAAAAATGAAAAGGTATTAAATAAGAAAAGGGCCTATGTGCCTAGGACTATTTTTGTGAAACTCTTACTTAGATCTTTATACCTTGTGTAGATGTTTTGAAAACATTAATCAACCCTACCTAGTGCTCAACCAATCAAATCCAAGTGGAAAACAAAGTCAACTAAAAAGGAAACAAAAATGCCATAGAGGCATATGAGAGCAAATAGCAACAATTGTGAATTTGAGGATCTTGACCCTAAGACTTGTTGTGAATGGTTGGATCACTCCTCTATACCATTTCAACACTCAACAACATCAATTGGGTCAAGAAATATCAGATCAAAAATCAAATCAAGAATCAAATGCAACATATGCATAGAGGCATATGTGGCACATAGCCATTTTACCCAAACCTTGACCTATGCCATTATACTTTGCCCAAATGGTGTGAAACCATCTCTAAACCTAATCTCACACTAAATTGACCCTAACCCATGCCCAAGTAAAGCAAGGGAAACAAAATAGAAGAATAAGAAAATTTGGAATATCACCTCTTATGTGTTTATGGCCATTTTTGCAAATCTTTGAACTAGACCTTTTGGAATGGTTTCAATGGTTTGGAAATGTTTCTAAACTAATAAGAATCACTTTGGATTCAAGAAAAATCAAATCAAATAGAGAGAAATGAAATAGTGAGAAAATTCCATTTTCACTCACATACACTTTAGCCAATTTTGCAAATCATCAACAAAGGCCACCATTGCTTGATCTATTGTTTGTAAAACACTTATATATCAAAAACAAACATAAATGCATCAAAGAAACCAGAACCAAATCAAAGAAAAATGCAAAACCAACATACATATGATAATGGTCACTTTGCCCATTTATAAAATGTTGCCCTCTTTGCACCACTGTTTTGGAAGATTCATAAACTAAACACCTCTACTTCTTTCCACCTCATCCAAGATCATGTCAAGATGAGAAACTTTGATGTTGACCACAAGTGTTGACTCTGCTTAGGTTGACCATGGTAAATAGGACAAGATGCTATATGAGAGTAAAGTGAAGATTACCCCAAATTTGAAACTTTGCAAATCAACACCAAAATGAACACCACCACCACCATTCTATCACATTAATTATATAAATGAAGTGCACCAAAAAGAATTTCAAAATTCGAATAAAATTCTCATGCGGCCATTTCGTCGAACAGTTGGCAGGCACAAATCTGAAATGAACATACATGTCTTTGTCCAGCAGTTCTTAGCCTAAACCCCTTTCAAACCTTGATGATCATTGCTCATCTAGGACCCCTGCATCGAGCCTTGTACTTGCCATTGTTGATTAAAGTGTGGAGAGGAGCGAACACCACTCATGCCGTGTACATGCCGGCCATCTTTGCCCTCTCTTCTTTGGCCTCTTCCTCTCACCCAAACCTTGTCCAGTACATGCTCCTGACCGTGGTGATCATAACGGTGCACGGCCCGAGCGCGCGCGAGCAAGGCATTGGCCAGGCGACGCGCGCCCAGCACCATGCCAGTGCACGCCAGGCACGCAGTGAGCGTGCACTGGACGCGCCAGAGCGTCGATCGTCCAGTCGCCTCCGTCCTCCCCCTGCATCCCTATGACTGCGACGAGCACCGCCACCCTCTCCTCTACCGCGTAGACATGCTCGAGCGCCTGCAGCCGCCTTGTCGCCGTCGTCCTCGTCGGAAATTTACCGCGGGTACCGCAGCACTCAATACAAGCTTCTGAGCGATCCCATCGTCCTCTCGCAGCGCCTGCAGCACGCCAAGCATCGCCATGCCGTCGCCACTCGATTGCAGTACTCACCTTGCCCTTTCGCACGCCGGAGACGCCGCACCGTCGACGCCCTCTCACAGCACCCACGGCACCCCCATGGCACTATAAATAGAGCACCCCCTCGACCCAATCCTTCACACCATCTCACTCCCCTCCCTTCACTGCTTCCCCTCGCACCAGTAGCTCAGCCAATCGTCGCCGGAGTCACCGGAATTGCAAGATCGAAGCCGCCGGAGCCCTGAGATCGCAGCCGTCGATTCAAGCCTCCCCAAGCGCCGCCACTTGTACCAGTCGCCTCAGCATCGTCGACAACCTCGCCGCGAACCTCGCCGCCGACCGCCGAAGCCCTGGTAGGCCCTCCGACCCCCTAGGCTCACCGGCAGAGCTTCGGCTTCTCGCCGGAGAAGACGGTGATCGTGAGCCATCGATCTCCAATCTAATCCTACGTCCCACACTAGCCCATACCGCTTCGGCGTTTAAACGTCGCTGACAGCGGGCCCCACCTCGTCAGAATGGCCCACTCGCACGAGATGCGTTGCTGGGCTGGATTTGTGTGTTTGAACCGTTTTGGGCCCGTAGGCTTTTCCCGCGCGGCCCAATAATTCAAATCCTGTTTAATTCGTTTCAGCTCAATTCAAATACTGCTGTCAACTTCAAATTTGAATAGTTTCAAATCTACTACACCAAATTTAGCAAACTTTATATCTCTGGAAAGCCCAAGAAATTATCTAAACATTGCCACTGGTCTCACTTCCAAATTCCTAGTCGAATTAAAATGATAAAAATAACAAGGCAGGGCTTTTCCAACTTCAAGTAATTATTAAAAATTATCTATAATTGATTTTTAGTTGATTCTAACTCACATAAATCACATTTGATATACTCTAATTGTTTATGCAAAAAGATAGCATAGTTGTTTTAAAGGATCATGGACTAGAGCAAAATAAGGGCTATGGAGCCATTTCTAGTCCATTTAACTCATACAAATAAATTTATTTAAATAGTATGAGAGCTACTCTCTCATTTAAATCTTGATCCTAAGTAATTCAATAAGAGGTAATGACCTTAGCCTAATGAACCTCATATTGTATTACTTAGTGATATTAAACCATTACCAAGCTAAAATTAAAATGCATGAGGTGTAGCACCTCATTTAAATCATGCTCTCAATTAATAGATATGAAGTGTTGACCTTGGTCAACATATATTCATACCTTATTATTATCTGAAGAAGTTAAATCTTAATAAGATTCAATAAGAGGAAATTATTTTCTCCAAAGAATTAAATAACAAACCAATAAAATAATTGTGATGAGAGGAAATTATTTTTCTTTAAACAAAGTCAAATCACCATGCTATGAATGAGGTGATGCTAGAATAATCTTGTGTGAGCCTTTGGTGTGTTTAGTCTAGCATGCAAGTTTTGTGTGGTGATTGTATCCTCGTATTCGTTATAGACGCTAGTACCGAAGGCTACGAAGGGGACGACGAGAACATCTACGGAGAAGAAGGAGGAACATTTTGATCAACACACCAACCAAGGCAAGCTAACACTCTTGCAAGCCACCCTAATGCAAAGCTCCACAAGAGCAAGACACCATTACATATTACTTTATGTTTAATGATCCTATCCCACGTTTTTACCTTGCAATTATTTTGCTTATTGTATTTCAAAGCTTATTTTTGATTTATGATTCACTTGGGTTAGAATAGAACAAGAGCATCAAATTTAGCCTAAAGCAAACAAAGCTAGATAGCACCCCTCATGACTAGTTGCTATTGCTAAATAAATAAAATTGACTACTCTAGATGGGAACACGTGAAATGAAATGACTTTGAAAGATTTTGAAGGTGAATGTGACATGAATGACTTGGTGAATTTTGATGAAAACTGATGGTTGGGTTCGGATGCGATACCATTCCAATTTACAAGTACCCCCACAATACCTGATTATGGGTAGGGCTTAACTGGAAGTTTATGTGTCTTAGTTTGGGTTCTCTCTGAACAAGCGTCATCGGGGTTATGCCGAAAGCTGCCTCTACAACAAAAGAAACGACGTTAAAGATGAGGTGAATGTCCGGCCCAAGCCCTGTGCAGTTCCCAGGCTGACCGTCTGTCTTCACTGGGAGGCCAAGCTCATGGGGAGGGGTGCCTATACTAGGATATGTAGGTGAAAGGTTATGGTTGATGATCCGCGTACTGAGTTGCGACTATTCAGGGTTATCCCTGACAGATGTAATCAAAAGTTGTGGCACAAGTGTACAACCTCTGCAGAGTGTAAACCTATTCGAATAGCCGCGTCCACGGTTAAGGACGGTTGGAAAGGCCATACTGTTCCGTCATCAGACCATTTTCAAAAATGTGACATATGACTTGTGTTGTGAACTTGAAAGGTGAATGGTGAATTTGAATTGAATCACAACCGAGTTGTGGGAATGACACTAATGTTCCCACTTGAGTTAGTTAGCAAATGAGGAGGCTTTTACTAAATGTTTGTGAACTAAAATTGGCTTTATGCAAATAAACTTAGAGCTTAGCACCCCCTTACTAAAATTGATAAGTACTTACATTAGTATTAGTTTGCGAGTACTTTAAAAAATACTCATGGCTTTGTCCCTGGCTATTCAAATGATCAGACTTTGAAGGAGAATAGCAGTACGATAAAGATGGACAGCAGGACGTCTACGACAACTAGGACTGCTCCTGACGTCAAGCGTTGGCATGTGGATTAGATAGCCACTACTACTTCGCTTCCGCTATTTATGATGTTCGTTGATCAATAGATCAACTACTATTGTAATACTGGATCATGTGATCCACCTTTGTAAGACGATTATGTGTTGTAATAAATGATGACTCTATGATATTCAACTATTATGTCTCGCAACAACAATATTCCTGGGATTGCGATGTATGGCATAATAGGCATCTGGACTTAAAAATCCGGGTGTTGACACGGACTACCAGCCCCCTCCGCGTAGGTCAATGCCGCCCGGCCTGAGCTGCGCGTCCGCCGCCTCACCTTGTCTCCACCGCTCAGCGCTCGCCGCTCCGGACGGGTGTCCTCTGCCCCATCCCCACCCCAAGATGGTCTCCGCTCCAATCGATCTAGGAGCTTCACCGTCCTGCTGCCAGGGCTTGGCTGAAACAGGCGCATTTGCCGTCGTGTTCCCGGCGGGAACCGCATCGAGGCCCCAAGACAGTCGACCACGAGGCTGCTTCGGGATTACCTGAGTGTATGGGCGTGCCCCTGGACGGCGATGGAGATCCCATGGATGGCGACAGAGATCCATCACCCGACCATGTTCTTTCAATCCATCAGGCTGATTTGGTCAATGGGAGGAGAGAGGAACTTTGATACACGTAGAGCAACTTTAGAACCCGAAAGAGCAACTTTGGTGCCCAGCGGCGCAATTTTGGGGTCCAACATAGCAACTTTGTGCCTGACAAAGCTACGTTTGTGTCTGTCATGGTAATTTGGACACCGACAGAGCAACTTTGGTTCCCGTCGGAGCAACTTTTGTGCCCATCGACGCATTTTTGGTGTACGGTAGAGCAACTTTGTGCCTGACAAAGCTACATTTGTGTATGCCATGGTAATTTGGTGCCGGACAGAGCAACTCTGATACTCGTTGGAGCAACTTTTGTGCTCGGCGGCGCAATTTTGGTGTGCGAGGGAGCAACTTTTGTGCTCACAAAGCTATATTCGTGTTTGGTGGCGTAATTTTGGTGTCTAACAGAGCAACTTTGATGTGCGAAAGATCAACTTTGATACCCATAGAGGTAGAGCAAATTACAAGACGTTTTTTAGCCAACAAATTATTATGTGATTTTAGGCAACAAATTTGATATTTTTTAGCCAACAAATTATTATGTGATTTTAGGCAAAAAATTGACACTGATATGCGATTTTTAGGCAACAAACTAGGCCAGGCAAGAAACAAGCATTTTTAGCAACCATTATGTCATTTTAGACAACAAAACAATATTATTGGGAAATTACCAAAAACATTTTCTCTAACGTGGGACCTCGCACGTATCTCATCTCCTTTATCTTTCTTGCGTATCTCATCTCCTTTAACCATCTAGTTAACGTTCCCCCTCGCCCAATTCCGGCCGCCGGGGGCTATAGCACGAGCTCGAGGCGGGGAGGGCGGTGGCCGCTGCGGGAGGTCGCGCCGGACAAGAGTCCATGTGCTGGATCGAGAGGTTTCGTGGGGAAGTTAGCGGCGGGGTGGGAGGAGGCCGGCGATGGGGATCCAGGCGCGGAGCCCGTGTTCAGGGCTTGGGAGACGCGGAACCTGTCCGGCGGCCAGCCCGTGCTGGAGGAATATTGGGCGCTCGGGACGACTATTGGGCGCGCGGCCGCCCGCTAGACACGTCCCATGAAAAACCTGAAATCTTACGGGCGGGCGTGTGCCCAATAGTCGTCCCGAGCGCTTACTTTGGCGAGAAAAAAATAGACAAGCTCATCTAACTCGATTTCGTCACTATGAAGTCGCCCCCTCGCCTCATTCCTCGCTCCGGCCAGGAGCACTACCTACCGGCCACGCGCACCGTCCCGACCAACCATGCTCGCCGACGACCTCCCATATAGACGCGCGCCTCCGCCGGCTACACGGGCCGCCCCAGCCAACCATGCTCGCCGCCGGCCTCCTATCGAGAATTACCATGGCAGACACAAATTACCATGGCACTAAAGTTGCTCCAACGGGTACTAAAGTTGCTCCAACGGGTATAAAAGTTGCTCCAACGGGTACTAAAGTTGCTCTGTCCGGCACCAAATTACCATAGCAGACACAAATGTAGCTTTGTCAGGCACAAAGTTGCTCTACCGTACACCAAAATTTGCGTCGGTGGGCACAAAAGTTGCGTAGTCGGAGACCAAATTACCCTGCCACAAACGTAGCTTTGTCAGGCACAAAATTTCTATGTTGGACCTCAAAATTGCGCCGCTAAGCACCAAAGTTGCCCCGTCAGGTTCTAAAGTTGCTCTATTGTGTGTATCAGTGTATCAAAGTTGGTCAATCGGACACGAAAAATTGCACTGCTAGCCACCAAAGTTGCTTCATCGGGTACCAAAGTTATCCTTTCGGCATCAAAAATGCTCTTTCGGACACCAAAGTTGCGCTGCCCGACACGAACGTAGCTTTGTCAGACAGAACTTCTCCGTCGAACACCAAAATTACACCGTCAGGCACCAAAGTTGCTCCGACGTGTACCAAAGTTGCTCCGACGAGTACCAAATTTGCTATGTGGGACACCAAAATTGCGCTTCCAGACACGAACGTAGCTTTCTCAGGCATAAAAGTTGCTCTGCTGGACACCAAAATTGCACCGTCAGTACCAAAGTTGCGCCACCAGGCACTAACGTAGCTTTATCATTATCAGACACCAATGTTGTTCTGTCGGGCACTAAAATTGCGCTGCTAGGCACCAAAGTTGCTCCGTCTGGTACAAAAGTTGTTCCTTCCGAAACCAAAGTTGCTCCGTCTCGTACCAAAGTTATTCATTTCGGCACCAAAGTTGCTCTGCGGGACAACAAAATTGCGCCACCAGGCACGGACGTAGCTTTGCTAGGCTCTAAAGTTGCTATTTCTGGTTTCAAACTTGCTATGTTAAACACCAAAATTGCTTTATAGGATCCAAAGTTGCAGTGTCGTTACAAAATGTGCTTTCACAAGTGCATGCCATCGACCTCCAGTCTCCTCCTCCTCGAGCCTCCGGTGTTGATGTTGAGCATGTGGTCGGAGCATCGCCCCCAAAGAGGCTGCAACTAGTAGGTAATGGAAGTATCAAGCTCGTTAGGGCGTGTTTGGTAGATCGGGCCAACCCAGATATTCTCCTCCCAACCCAGATTTTAGACAAAGATTGTGTTTGTTAGGTCGGGTCGGGGCAACTCAGCACTGCCCAACCCATACGAAAAAGGCCTCAGAGCCTGGTTGAGGAGAGAAGCTCAAATCGAGCTTCTCTAGTCATCCTGGTCGAACTCGTCCCGCAAAACACTGTACTCGCCGCGCCGCGCCCCACCCAGACCCTCACCCCCACCTCTTCCTCTCTTCATTTGCCCCCATTTCTTCTCTCCCATCGTGCTCCTGCCCGCCTCCTTCCCTCCGGCCGGCGCCCTTCCGCGCCAAGGCTAGCCTCCCGACGGCGCCGTCCCGCCTCGCCACGTCCCTCCCTCACGCCGGCGATGTCCCGCCCCGTCGCGTCCTTCCCTCACGCCGGCGCTGTCCCGCCCCGTCGCGTTCCCTCACGCCGGCGCCGGCCCGCCCCGCGGCCTCCACCCCCTCCCGCTGGAGCACTGCAGAGGCAGCAGCTCGCACCTCCACGCCCCACGCGGCGCCGCTTCCTTCCGCCGCACCAGCAAGAAGCCATGGAGACGAATCCCGCGCCATCCCAGCAGCACCAGCAGCAGCGGGCCGAAATTCGTCACGCCGTCGCCATCCCGCGCCATGGAGACGAATCCTCTCCACGAGGTCGACCAGGCCACGGAGTCCTCCGCCCCAAGGTCGGCGCCGGAGCTCCCAAGCCTCGCCGGAGCTCCCTCACCGGAGCTGCCAGGGACCCGATTGCTTTTTTTTTCGGTTTACAGGGACCCGATTGCTTTTAATTTTGTGTCTAGGGATCTGGTCATGTTTCATTTTTGTATGCAGGGGTCTTTGTACAAATTGTAGACCCCTCAGCTATTCTCAACCCATACAACTCAACAAACAACGGATGGACTCAACATATCTTCGTTGGCCCGACCTAACAAACACGTGAAAAAATCTGAGCTCAACTATGCTAGGGTCAGCTTGTATGAGAGCAGATAGCTAATCTCTGTTGGCCCGGGCTACCAAACACACCCTTAGTAGCTTTATGCAGCCATGTTAACCCCATCCACTAAACACACAATCTCTAAAAAGACGTAGCCTAACTGAACCAGTGAAGTCAGAGCATATTCATCTACCAAGACACTCCTGATTTTCTGAATTCAGAATAGGGACGCAACTATGCAGCGGCAATGCACCGGCCTCCAGCCCCGAAAAAAAATCCCCTTTTCATTTTCTTTCTTTTCATGGATCAGCAAGCTACATGGTGGATCTCGCGAGATGGAGTGACTACTCTCTTCCACCGAACATCTTGCCATCTTCTCGAGGCTATTGCACTGCCTCGCCTCCATCAATGAAAGGTCACATCAGTAGTCCCTACATCAGCGGCCGCGCGCGCCCTGCCCAGCTCGCCCGCCGCCGCCGCGAGGTCGCTCTGCTCCACCGCCGTGCCGCGGCCTTCCCTGCTCAGCAACGAAGCCCCTGCGCACGTCCCGCTCCGGCTCGACCGACTATGCCGCGTCCTTGCCCTGCTCTGGCGGCCGCCGGGAACCTGCGTGGCGGTGAATCGGAAGGGGAAACGGTGGTGCTGGTTTTCTAGGTAGGGACGGACGTCGCGTTGGATTGGTCGGCCGGCGCAGGGAGCCGGGGCGCGTGAGCTGGGCTGGTCCGCCGGTGAAGGGAGTGGAGGCAAGCGGATGAGAGCATCTCCAACCGCGTCCCCAAACCGCGCGGGATTGAACGTTTGGGTGACGTGTTTTATTCGTGCCGCGTTTGGGGGACGTCGCTCCCCAGTCGCGTCCCCCAAATGCCGCCCCCAAACATTTAAAATACTTCTTTTTAACGCAGAACCCTTTATCAAATATAGCATATGAATAAAAATGTTTGCGAGGATTGTTTTCAAATTAAATTACAACAAACAATAAAACAAGTAAGCAAATATAATAAATAGGACTAGATGGTAGATCAAGGTGCCACGGTATTTCCTTTGATCCTCCACAAATGCTCAACGAGATCAGCTTGAAGTTGATCATGAACATTGCTGTCACGGATCTCTGCGTGCATGGCGAGAAAATCAGCAAAATCTGCAGGCAACTCATGATCAACCTCCGCAAAAGGGCTCTGACACTCATAGGGACCAACATGTGTCCTGGCATGATTCTTGCGGTCATCCTCGATGATCATGTTGTGCATGATCACACAAGCCTGCATCACTTCCCACATTTGGTCGTGAGACCAGCTTAGAGTAGGGTACCAGACAATGGCTAATTGTGCTTGAAGCACACCAAATGCCCGCTCGACATCCTTCCTGCAAGCCTCCTGTCGCGTAGCAAAGTGGGAATTCTTCAGACCTGATGGATTCGATATTGTTTTGACAAAAGTAGCCCATTTTGGATATATACCATCGGCTAGATAATAGCCTTTGGTATATTGGTGGCCATTGATATCATAGTTGCATGGTGGAGCATGCCCTTCCACTAGTCTGCTGAACACCGGAGACTGCTACAACACGTTGATGTCATTGTGTGATCCCACCATGCCAAAGAAAGAATGCCAAATCCACAGGTCATAATCTGCCACAGCTTCAAGCACCACACTGCAATATCCATGACGCCCTTTGTATATACCTTGCCAAGCAAACGGGCAGTTCTTCCATGCCCAGTGCATGCAATCGATGCTTCCAAGCATTCCAGGAAATCCTCTGGCAGCATTTTGTGCCATGATCCTTGCAGTCTCTTCCTCAGTTGGCCCTCTCAAGTAGTATTTGCCAAACTTTCCCACCCAGCTCGGCAAAACTTGTACATGCACTCAATGGCAGTAGACTCACTCATGCGAAGGTAGTCGTCCTGTGTATCGGCAGGTGCTCCGTATGCAAGCATCCTCATGGCGGCGGTGCACTTCTGAATCGACGAGAACCCGACAACGCCTACAGCGTCGAGCTTGAGCTTGAAGTAGGGGTCGAACTCTCGAACGCCGTGGAGGATATTCATGAACAGGCCCTTGCTCATCCTGTACCGGTGCCAAAAATTGTCGGCATGTGTTGCCTCGTCGGCGAAGTAGTCGTTGTGCAACATGGTATGCCCCTCCATCCTCTACCGGGGCTTGGACTTCCTTCTCCCCCGCCTTGATCCTCCGCGGCGCGGCCTCTTCCTCTTCTTCGCCTCGGCATCAATCATGTCCTGGAGGGACGCGATGATCAGCAAATGCTCCCGCAGGTCGTTGTTGGAGATATGCCCAAGAGGCAATAATAAAAGTGGTTATTATATATCTTTATGTTTATGATAAAAGTTTATATACCATGCTATAATTGTATTAACCGAAACATTGATACATGTGTGTTATGTAAACAACAATGAGTCCCTAGTAAGCCTCTTAACTAGCTTGTTGATTAATAGATGATTAGTTTCATAATCATGAACATTGGATGTTATTAATAACAAGGTTATATCATTATATGAATGATGTAATGGACACACCCAATTAAGCGTAGCATAAGATCACGTCATTAAGTTATTTGCTATAAGCTTTCGATACATAGTTACCTAGTCCTTTCGACCATGAGATCATGTAAATCACTTATGCTGGAAAGGTACTTTGATTGCATCAAACGCCACTGCGTAAATGGGTGGTTATAAAGGTGGGATTAAGTATCCGGAAAGTATGAGTTGAGGCATATGGATCAACAGTGGGATTTGTCCATCCCGATGACGGATAGATATACTCTGGGCCCTCTCGGTGGAATATCGTCTAATGTCTTGCAAGCATATGAATAAGTTCATAAGAGACCACATACCACGGTACGAGTAAAGAGTACTTGTCAGGAGACGAGGTTGAACAAGGTATAGAGTGATACTGATGATCAAATCTCGGACAAGTAAAATATCGCGTGACAAAGGGAATTGGTATCGTATGTGAATGGTTCATTCGATCACTAAGTCATCGTTGAATATGTGGGAGCCATTATGGATCTCCAGATCCCGCTATTGGTTATTGGTCGGAGAGAGATCTCAACCATGTCTACATAGTTCACGAACCGTAGGGTGACACACTTAAGGTTTGATGTTGTAATAGTAGAACTTGAATATGGAATGGAGTTCGAAGTATTGTTCGAAGTCCCGGATGGGATCCCGGATATCACGAGGAGTTCCGGAATGGTCCAGAGAATAAGATTCATATATAGGAAGTCATTTTATAAGTTTGAAAATGATCCGGTGCATTTATGGAAGGTTCTAGAAGGTTCTAGAAAAGTCCGAAAGAAATCACTAAGGAAGGAGGAGTCCCGGAGGGACTCCACCTCCCCATGGCCGGCCAACCCTAGAGGGGGGAGTCCAAGGTGGACTCCACCAAGGGGGCCGGCCACCCCCCTTCATGGAAGGGTGGGAATCCCACTTGGGTGGGAGTCCCACCTTGGGTAGGTTTCCCTACTACATGGAAGGTTTTTGGTTCGGGTCTTATTCGAAGACTTGTAGTCCAACACTTGGGGTTCCACCTATATAATGAGGGGCATAGGGGAGGGGGCCGGCCACCACAAGCCACCAAGCTGGCCGCACCCCTTTGATGCGTGTAGTTGACACGTCCGTTGGGAACCCCAAGAGGAAGGTGTAATGCGCACAGCGGCAAGTTTCCCTCAGTAAGAAACCAAGGTTTAATCGAACCAGTAGGAGTCAAGAAGCACGTTGAAGGTTGATGGCGGCGGGATGTAGTGCGGCGCAACACCAGAGATTCCGGCGCCAACGTGGAACCTGCACAACACAACCAAAGTACTTTGCCCCAACGAAACAGTGAGGTTGTCAATCTCACCGGCTTGCTGTAACAAAGGATTAACCGTATTGTGTGGAAGATGATTGTTTGCAGAAAACAGTAAAACAAGTATTGCAGTAGATTTTATGCGATGTAAAGAATAGGACCGGGGTCCACAGTTCACTAGAGGTGTCTCTCCCATAAGATAAAAGCATGTTGGGTGAACAAATTACAGTCGGGCAATTGACAAATAGAGAGGGCATAACAATGCACATACATGTCATGATAAATATAGTGAGATTTAATTGGGCATTACGACAAAGTACATAGACCGCTATCCAGCATGCATCTATGCCTAAAAAGTCCACCTTCAGGTTATCATCCGAACCCCCTCCAGTATTAAGTTGCTAACAACAGACAATTGCATTAAGTATTGCGCGTAATGTAATCAGTAACTACATCCTCGAACATAGCACCAATGTTTTATCCCTAGTGGCAACAGCACATCCATAACCTTAGAGGTTCTTGTCACCCCTCCAGATTCATGGAGACATGAACCCACTATCGAGCATAAATACTCCCTCTTGGATTTAAGAGCAAAAACTTGGCCAGAGCCTCTACTAATAACGGAGAGCATGCAAGATCATAAACAACACATAGGTAATAACTTGATAATTAACATAACATAGTATTCTCTATCCATCGGATCCCGACAAACACAACATATAGTATTACAGATAGATGATCTTGATCATGTTAGGCAGCTCACAAGATCCAACAATGAAGCACAATGAGGAGAAGACAACCATCTAGCTACTGCTATGGACCCATAGTCCAGGGGTGAACTACTCACTCATCACTCCGGAGGCGACCATGGCGGTGAAGAGTCCTCCGGGAGATGAATCCCCTCTCCGGCAGGGTGCCGAAGGAGATCTCCAGAATCCCCCGAGATGGGATTGGCGGCGGCGGCGTCTCAGTAAGGTTTTCCGTATCGTGGCTCTCGGTACTGGGGGTTTCGCGACGGAGGCTATTTGTAGGCGGAAGGGCAGGTAAAGAGGCGGCACGAGGGGCCCACACCATAGGTCGGCGCGGCCAGGGCCTGGGCCGCGCCGCCCTAGGGTGTGGCCACCTCGTGGCCCCACTTCGTCTCCTCTTCGGTCTTCTGGAAGCTTCGTGGCAAAATAGGACCCTGGGCGTTGATTTCGTCCAATTCCGAGAATATTTCGTTACTAGGATTTACGAAACCAAAAACAGCAGAAAACAAAGAATGGCTCTTCGGCATCTTGTTAATAGGTTAGTTCCAGAAAATGCACGAATATGACATAAAGTGTGCATAAAACATGTAGATATCATCAATAATGTGGCATGGAACTCAAGAAATTATCGATACGTCGGAGACGTATCAGCATCCCCAAGCTTAGTTCTGCTCGTCCCGAGCAGGTAAAACGATAACAAAGATAATTTCTGGAGTGACATGCCATCATAACCTTGATCATACTATTTGTAAACATATGTAATGAATGCAGCGATCAAAACAATGGTAATGACATGAGTAAACAAGTGAATCATAAAGCAAAGACTTTTCATGAATAGTACTTCAAGACAAGCATCAATAAGTCTTGCATAAGAGTTAACTCATAAAGCAATAAATCAAAGTAAAGGTATTGAAGCAACACAAAGGAAGATTAAGTTTCAGCGGTTGCTTTCAACTTATAACATGTATATCTCATGGATAATTGTCAACATAGAGTAATATAATAAGTGCAATATGCAAGTATGTAGGAATCAATGCACAGTTCACACAAGTGTTTGCTTCTTGAGGTGGAGAGAAATAGGTGAACTGACTCAACATAAAAGTAAAAAGAATGGTCCTTCAAAGAGGAAAGCATCGATTGCTATATTTGTGCTAGAGCTTTTATTTTGAAAACATGAAACAATTTTGTCAACGGTAGTAATAAAGCATATGAGTTATGTAAATTATATCTTACAAGTTGCAAGCTTCATGCATAGTATACTAATAGTGCCCGCACCTTGTCCTAATTAGCTTGGACTACCGGATCATCGCAATACACATGTTTTAACCAAGTGTCACAATGGGGTACCTCCATGCCGCCTGTACAAAGGTCTAAGGAGAAAGCTCGCATTTTGGATTTCTCGCTTTTGATTATTCTCAACTTAGACATCCATACCGGGACAACATGGACAACAGATAATGGACTCCTCTTTAATGCATAAGCATGTGGCAACAATTATTATTCTCATATGAGATTGAGGATATATGTCCAAAACTGAAACTTCCACCATGAATCATGGCTTTAGTTAGCGGCCCAATGTTCTTCTCTAACAATATGCATGCTTAACCATAAGGTGGTAGATCTTCCTTACTTCAGACAAGACGAACATGCATAGCAACTCACATGATATTCAACAAGGAATAGTTGATGGCGTCCCCAGAAACATGGTTATCGCACAACAAGCAACTTAATAAGAGATAAAGTGCATAAGTACATATTCAATACCACAATAGTTTTTAAGCTATTTGTCCCATGAGCTATATATTGCAAAGGTGAATGATGGAATTTTAAAGGTAGCACTCAAGCAATTTACTTTGGAATGGCGGAGAAATACCATGTAGTAGGTAGGTATGGTGGACACAAATGGCATAGTGGTTGGCTCAAGGATTTTGGATGCATGAGAAGTAATCCCTCTCGATACAAGGTTTAGGCTAGCAAGGTTATTTGAAACAAACACAAGGATGAAGCGGTGCAGCAAAACTCACATAAAAGACATATTGTAAACATTATAAGAATCTACACCGTCTTCCTTGTTGTTCAAACTCAATACTAGAAATTATCTAGACTTTAGAGAGACCAAATATGCAAACCAAATTTTAGCATGCTCTATGTATTTCTTCATTAATGGGTGCAAAGTATATGATGCAAGAGCTTAAACATGAGCACAACAATTGCCAAGTATCACATTATCCAAGACATTATAGCAATTTACTACATGTATCATTTTCCAATTCCAACCATATAACAATTTAACGAAGAAGAAACTTCGCCATGAATACTATGAGTAAAGCCTAAGGACATATTTGTCCATATGCAACAGCGGAGCATGTCTCTCTCCCATACAGTGAATGCTAGGATCCATTTATTCAAACAAAACAAAAACAAAAACAAACCGACGCTCCAAGCAAAGCACATAAGATGTGACGGAATAAAAATATAGTTTCAGGGGAGGAACCTGATAATGTTGTCGATGAAGAAGGGGATGCCTTGGGCATCCCCAAGCTTAGACGCTTGAGTCTTCTTAGAATATGCAGGGGTGAACCACCGGGGCATCCCCAAGCTTAGAGCTTTCACTCTCCTTGATCATATTGCATCATACTCCTCTCTTGATCCTTGAAAACTTCCTCCACACCAAACTCGAAACAACTCATTAGAGGGTTAGTGCACAATAAAAATTAACATGTTCAGAGGTAACACAATCATTCTTAACACTTCTGGACATTGCATAAAGCTACTGGACATTAATGGATCAAAGAAATTCATCCAACATAGCAAAAGAGGCAATGCGAAATAAAAGGCAGAATCTGTCAAAACAGAACAGTTCGTAAAGACGAATTTTAAAATGGCACCAGACTTGCTCAAATGAAAATGCCCAAATTTAATGAAAGTTGCGTACATATCTGAGGATCACGCACGTAAATTGGCATATTTTTCTGAGCTACCTACAGAGAGGCAGGTCGAAATTCGTGACAGCAAAGAAATCTGTAACTGCGCAGTAATCCAAATCTAGTATGAACTTTACTATAAAAGACTTTACTTGGCACAACAAAACACAAAACTAAGATAAGGAGAGGTTGCTACAGTAGTAAACAACTTCCAAGAAACAAAATAAAAACCAAGTACTGTAGTAAAAACATGGGTTGTCTCCCATAAGCGCTTTTCTTTAACGCCTTTCAGCTAGGCGCAGAAAGTGTGTATCAGGTATTATCAAGAGATGAAGCATCGACATTCTTACCAGGGGTGTTGGGAGTTACCTCAACAATGCATGTTATCTTATCTATGTAAGTTTTAGAGGCTCCCTTTTCATTACTCTTAGGCTTGCTATTCTCATTAAACAAATTTTCAGGAACAATCCAATCATAATTCTTTTCTAGTGCCTCGAACATTCCTGCGAGCTTGCAAGGTATTGATGTCTTAATATCCCCTACATCATTAATATTATTAGTGTACTTTATTCTATCAATGTCCATCTTTTCAAGGGTACTAGCAAAGTTGGTGCAAGAACCAAGCATCTTATATTTGATAAAGACTTTTCTAGCCTCTCTTGCTACACCACCAAATTCTTTAAGAAGGGTTTCTAACACAAAATCTTTCTTTTCCCCTTCTTCCATATCACCAAGTGTGAGAAACATGTGTTGGATTATAGGATTAAGATTAACAAATTTAGTTTCCAACATGTGAACTAAAGAAGCAGCAGCAATTTCATAAGTAGGAGCAAGTTCTACAAAGTGTCTATCTTCAAAATCTTCAGTAGTACTAACATGAGTGAAAAAATCTTCTATATTATCTCTCCCAACTATAGACCCACGTCCTACCGGTATGTCTTTCGTGGTAAAATTAAAAGGAAACATGATGAATCAAGTAAAGTAAATGCAAGTAACTAATTTTTTTTTTGTGTTTTTGATATAGAGTGCAAGACAGTAAATAAAGTAAAGCTAGCAACTAATTTTTTTGTGTTTTGATATAATGCAGCAAACAAAGTAGTAAATAAAACTAAGCAAGACAAAAACAAAGTAAAGAGATTGGGAAGTGGAGACTCCCCTTGCAGCGTGTCTTGATCTCCCCGGCAACGGCGCCAGAAATTTGCTTGATGCGTGTAGTTGACACGTTCGTTGGGAACCCCAAGAGGAAGGTGTGATGCGCACAGCGGCAAGTTTCCCTCAGTAAGAAACCAAGGTTTAATCGAACCAGTAGGAGTCAAGAAGCACGTTGAAGGTTGATGGCGGCGGGATGTAGTGCGGCGCAACACCAGAGATTCCGGCGCCAACGTGGAACCTGCACAACACAACCAAAGTACTTTGCCCCAACGAAACAGTGAGGTTGTCAATCTCACCGGCTTGCTGTAACAAAGGATTAACCGTATTGTGTGGAAGATGATTGTGTAAAACAAGTATTGCAGTAGATTGTATGCGATGTAAAGAATAGGACCGGGGTCCACAGTTCACTAGAGGTGTCTCTCCCATAAGATAAAAGCATGTTGGGTGAACAAATTACAGTCGGGCAATTGATAAATAGAGAGGGCATAACAATGCACATACATGTCATGATAAATATAGTGAGATTTAATTGGGCATTACGACAAAGTACATAGACCGCTATCCAGCATGCATCTATGCCTAAAAAGTCCACCTTCAGGTTATCATCCGAACCCCCTCCAGTATTAAGTTGCTAACAACAGACAATTGCATTAAGTATTGCGCGTAATGTAATCAGTAACTACATCCTCGAACATAGCACCAATGTTTTATCCCTAGTGGCAACAGCACATCCATAACCTTAGAGGTTCTTGTCACCCCTCCAGATTCATGGAGACATGAACCCACTATCGAGCATAAATACTCCCTCTTGGAGTTAAGAGCAAAAACTTGGCCAGAGCCTCTACTAATAACGGAGAGCATGCAAGATCATAAACAACACATAGGTAATAACTTGATAATTAACATAACATAGTATTCTCTATCCATCGGATCCCGACAAACACAACATATAGTATTACAGATAGATGATCTTGATCATGTTAGGCAGCTCACAAGATCCAACAATGAAGCACAATGAGGAGAAGACAACCATCTAGCTACTGCTATGGACCCATAGTCCAGGGGTGAACTACTCACTCATCACTCCGGAGGCGACCATGGCGGTGAAGAGTCCTCCGGGAGATGAATCCCCTCTCCGGTAGGGTGCCGGAGGAGATCTCCAGAATCCCCCGAGATGGGATTGGCGGCGGCGGCGTCTCAGTAAGGTTTTCCGTATCGTGGCTCTCGGTACTGGGGGTTTCGCGACGGAGGCTATTTGTAGGCGGAAGGGCAGGTAAAGAGGCGGCACGAGGGGCCCATACCATAGGTCGGCGCGGCCAGGGCCTGGGCCGCGCCGCCCTAGGGTGTGGCCACCTCGTGGCCCCACTTCGTCTCCTCTTCGGTCTTCTGGAAGCTTCGTGGCAAAATAGGACCCTGGGCGTTGATTTCATCCAATTCCGAGAATATTTCGTTACTAGGATTTCTGAAACCAAAAACAGCAGAAAACAGCAACTGGCTCTTCGGCATCTTGTTAATAGGTTAGTTCCAGAAAATACACGAATATGACATAAAGTGTGCATAAAACATGTAGATATCATCAATAATGTGGCATGGAACACAAGAAATTATCGATACGTCGGAGACGTATCACCCTTGAGGCCGGCCACCCCCTCTCCCAAACCCTAGCCGCCCCCCTCTCTCCTCCACCTCTCCCGCACGCTTAGCGAAGCTCCGCCGGAGTTCTCCATCGCCACCGCCACCACGCCGTCATGCTGCCGGATTCAAGGAGGAGCTACTACTTCCGCTGCCCGCTGGAATGGGGAGAAGGACGTCGTCTTCATCAACACCGAACGTGTGATCGAGTACGGAGGTGCTGCCCGATCGTGGCACCGTGATCAAGATCTTCTACGCGCTTTTGAAAGTGGCAAGTGATCGTCTACCGCAGCAACGAGAGCCTCCTCTTGTAGGCTTTGGAAATCTTCAAGGGTTAGTCTCGTTCATCCCCTCGTTGCTCCCATCTTCTAGATTGCATCTTGGCTTGGATTGCGTTCTCGCGGTAGGAAATTTTTTGTTTTCTATGCAACGTTATCCTACAGTGGTATCAGAGCCAGGTCTATGCATAGATGGTTGCACGAGTAGAACACAATGTTTTTGTGGGCGTTGATGCTTATGTTGTCTTTAGTTTGAGTACTTTGCATCTTTGTGGCATAGTGGGATGAAGCGGCTCGGGCTAACTTTACATGACCGCGTTCATGAGATTTGCTCCACGCTCGACATGCAACTTGTATTGCATAAGTGGCTTTGCGGGTGTCTGTCTCTCCTACTATAGTGAAGATTCAATTTACTCTTCTATTGACAACACTAGTATCACCGTTGTGGTTCATGTTCGTAGGTAGATTAGATCTTACTCGAAAACCCTAAACCACGTAAAATATGCAAACCAAATTAGAGACGTCTAACTTGTTTTTGCAGGGTTTGGTGATGTGATATGGCCATGATGTGATGATGAATATGTATGAGATGATCATTATTGTATTGTGGCAACCGGCAGGAGCCTTATGGTTGTCTTTAAATTTCATGTTGAGTAGTATTTCAAAGTAGTTGTAATAGTTGCTACATGAGGTGAACAACCATGAAGACGGCGCCATGGACCTTGACGCTACGCCGACGATGATGGAGATCATGCCCGTTGATGATGGAGATCATGTCCGTGCTTTGGAGATGAAGATCGAAGGCGCAAAGACTAAAGGGCCATATCATATCACATATGAATTGCATGTGATGTTAATCCTTTATGCATCTTATTTTGCTTAGATCGCGACGGTAGCATTATAAGATGATCCCTCACATTAATATCAAGATAATAAAGTGTTCTCCCCTTGTATGCACCGTTGATATAGTTCGTCGTTTCGAAGCATCTCGTGATGATCGGATGTGATAGACTCAACGTTCACATACAACGGGTGTAAGCCATGTTGCACACGCGGAATACTTGGGTTTGCTTGACGAGCCTAGCATGTACAGACATGGCCTCGGGACAACGGAAACCGAAAGGTTGAACACGAGTCATATAGATGATATGATCAACATGTGTTGATGTTCACCATTGAAGCTACATCATCTCACGTGATGATCGGTTTTGGTGTAGTGAATGTGGATCGTGTACCACTTAACAACTATGAGGGATGTTGTATTAAGTGGGAGTTCATTAGTAATTAGATTAAAACATGAACTAATTATCATAAACATAGTCTGAGTAGTATTTTGAATTAATTTGTAGTATTAGCATCCGTTTTCTACCAAGCGCTAGTCTTGTAATTGAGATAGAAATACTGTTAAAATCTGACAAGAAACTTTACGGACTGGTACCGTATTGTTAAAGAATCAAGAAATGATTAAGTCCTATTGCAAACTTTTAGTAAACCTCACATTGTTGATTCAAAGAGCTATGGTTTCAATTAGTACCTAAAGTTATCTTGTCTCCGTAAAACTTAAAGTTCAAATTTGTTTGAAAAGTAAGGAGCTGGAAATTTTGTTTTCAGAAATAATCAAGGTATGAGATATATGTGATATCTGAGACCTTATTGCAAGATGATAGAATATAATTTGGTGAGACTACATAAACTCATAAGTTTTATGGGAATGTAGGAAGGTTGAAGACGCAAGGCGTCCCAATCCTCCAACTATTGGGGCACTAACGATATTCGCATATCCATGAAGAAATCATCCTTAGTATGCACCGTTGCTAAGACTCGTCGTTTCGAAGCATCTCGTGATGATCGGGTGTTATAGATTCTACGTGTGCATACAACGGGTGCAAGCCAGATTTGCACATGTGAATACTAAGGTTAGCATGTACAGACATGGTCTCGAAAAGTCGTCATGATATGATGGATAAAATTATGAGTGAAATTGTTCATCATATTACAAAGTTACTAATAGTGAAATCTGAAACACTTGTCATATGATGATCAACTTCAAAGTAAGAACCTCAAGGTTATTGGTATTTGACCAACAAACCTAGAAGTTATTGAAGGTGAAGTATTTTCTGAGAATGAGGAAAGCTAAAAGAGAAACTACAAAAGATATTTTGGCAGAAAGAAAGAAAAGACTAGAAAGTCTAGCTCAGGTGTATATAAATGATATACATGTTATGGATGTATTCCTTGTTTGGTCACAATAATGAAATTCTTGGGTATTTATACCAGATTGGTTGGTATGAGATGTCATACAATATAACACAATACAAGAATATGATGGCCTTAGTGACTAATAAGGAATATGGTAATAATGCACATCTGAAACATAATAAAGTGTTATTATGCTTGTCATTGGCATTCTACCTAGCCCTTATAATTTATAATAAAGAACTTAATAATTGTTATTTTGCTCTGGTCAAATGAAAACAATGAGTTGTTCAAATTATGACATTACTCTATGTACGATGGATAAGTTATTATAAATCTTAATGGTGAAACACACATACATAACACTGACACTAAAATGCCATAAGGCAAATGATTTGAATTCCACTTATTTGTGGAACCGCCATTTAGGTCATGTTAGAAAGGAACGCATGAAGGAACTCCATGCAAATGGATTTTTGGAGTCATTTGATTTTTGAATCGTTTGGCGCTTGCAAATCTTTTCTAAAGAGAATGACTAAAATACCGTTCATAGGCCAAGAGTTGAACGGGAAACTAACTTAGTGAAAACATATATGATGATGTATGTGGTTCACTAGGCATAGTTATGTGCGGGAGATTCTTCTACTTCATGAAAACTTCCAACAATGAATTGAGTATATATATGTGGATATATTCGATAAGGAAGAAGTTTGAAACATTTGAATGGATTCAAATAAATTTCAGCATGAAGTGGAAATCATCGTAATAGAAAAGTCAAATATCTATGATTGGATCATAGTGGAAATATTTGAATTACGAGTTTTAGCAAACATCTAAGAGAGTTATGAAGTTGTTCTACAACTCACGTTTCTTGGAGTATCATAGTGATGATGGAGTATCCGAGAGATGTATCCAAACCTTGTTGGATCAATGATGAGATAAAATATTGATGCCATTATATTTTTTGTGGATTATGCTTTAGAGACTACCGCTTTTACACTGAATAGAGCATCATCATGATCCGTTGAAATGACACCATACGAGTTATGGCATGGGTATGAACCCTAATATTCCTTTCTTAAATTTTGGAATGCATAGCATAAAGTAAACAAGTTTACAACCAAAATCGGATGAATGTCTTTGTTGGTTATCCCACAGAATTGATTGGGAATTCTTTCCACTATGGAGACAAAGACAAAAGTGTTTGTCAATGTTTCTTACTTCCAAGAATTTGTTTTTAGCGAAGTATTTGAGTGGGAGGAGAATAGAACTTGATAAGGTTTATGAACCTAAGCATAATGATCAGAGTAGCGCAGCATCGGAATTGGTTCTGGAAGCGGCCACGACGATCATGGCTCCCATGTCTACAAAATGTTATAGTCATGGAGATCGAAGTACTTATTGAACCTTGTAGGTATGGTTTACTTTGTGATCAAATAAATGATTTGTGAACAAAGGATTGTTTTTTGAACAATGATAAACAAACTACATACAAAGAAGTTATGATGGGCCCTGACTCCATTAAAATGGCTATATGCTATGAAATCCAAGATAGATGAATACTTTTTGAAAGTAAATGGATCTATAAAATTGATGGACTTGGTTGGAATATCCTTGAATAAGCTCGACTTGTCGAAAAGTTGTTTACGACAAAGTTCAAAGAGTTGACTACGATAAGATTAGATCTTCCGTAGTAATGCTTATAGTCTATGTGGATTATTCTAGTAATAGCTACATATTTCTTTCATGAGATATGATAGTAGGATGGCAAAATACATTTCTTAACAGAAGTGTGTATTAAAGGTGTATACAAGATACAACCAATTGTTTTGCTAGTCCGTGGAATACTAGATAGATATACGAACTTCAATTAGATGAAGTGAGTATCGCGGAGTTGGAATCTTCACCGGATGAAATAGTCAAAGAGTTTTGGATTTCATCAGAAACGATGAAGATACTTGCATTTGCAAGAAATTAAGTGGGAGCGCTGAGACATATTTATAATACTTTATGTAGGTGACATATAGTTGGTTATAAGTGATGTAATTATATACTTGATTATAAAAGGTTTCATTGAGAATTAACTTCAATGAAAGAATATGGACAGAAACATATTTAGTGTCAAGATCTATGAAGATAGATTGAAACACATAATAAGTTTAAGTCAAAGTACATAGAATGGATATTGAAGTAGTTCAATATAGAAATATTAAGAAGGTGTTCTTTTCATGTGAAGTTTTAACAAGACTTGAGTGTATCTGACACTCAATGAGTAAAAACACATGAGTG
This sequence comes from Lolium perenne, assembly GCF_019359855.2. Classification (NCBI taxonomy): domain Eukaryota; kingdom Viridiplantae; phylum Streptophyta; class Magnoliopsida; order Poales; family Poaceae; genus Lolium; species Lolium perenne. The sequence continues at coordinate 22,105,667 of NC_067244.2, read as the reverse complement.
ATTATGGATCACGAATAATATGTACACAATCAGATGTCATGTGCTCTAAAATGTTATGAGCATATACCAGAATGATTCATGTGATGATCATTGGACGACAGTAAGAATATCCTTGAGTACTTTAGAAGAACCAAGGATATATATATATAATTTTATATGGGGTAATGTCAAACAAATCGCTGTAAGGTGTTGCACCGATATTTGTTTGGTCACATATAAAAATGAAATTCAAATCTCAATTAGGCTAAGTATTGTTTAAAAGGTAAACAATGCTAGATTTAGAAGAGTTCTAAATAGTGTGACGGATTCTACAAACATAGGCAAAGCATGACATTGTTTTGACAATGACTGAGGATGTTGAGTCGAGAAGTTCTTTGAGAACTTGGTGTAGTTCCGATAGTGTCAGAACTTTGAAGCTATATTGTGTATGACAATATTAGTGACATATTTCAGACCGCGGAATTAAGGTTCCGCCAGAAGACCAAACATATTTAATGCCGACTCATTTGGAAAATGAGTGATGCGTGAAGACGCAAATGAATTACAAAATACATACGTTTCTGAGTGTGTCAGAACCGTTGACTAAATCTCTCCCTAGGGCAAAGTATGACCAACACCAGAATGCCATGGGTGTTAGGTACATTACAATGTAATCTACACTACAAGAAAAGTTGCCATGGCCGACGAAGTTGAAGTCGCGCCGTGGTTGCTGGTGTACCATGGCCGACGATTTTTGGTCCCTCCGTGGTGCATGTCAAAACTTTTTTTTTCTCGTTTTTGAGGCCACCTAGCCCGACGAAAGCGGCCAAAACGTCGCGTATGGTGGCCCGGGACGTGGTGCATCTCGAAATCTCGGGTTCGCCGGCCGAGTCAACGCAAATCCGCACCGCCGAGGGATGTAGGGCCCAGATGGCAGCCTCTCTGGCATTGTTTTTTTTCTCGATCGCGCCATCTCGTTCAACGTTCTCCGATCGAGCCGTTTACGATGCAGGATCGGTCCCGCATGTCATCCTCTATGAACCAAAATTCTTTCTATTCTTGGATTTTTTTGACCCCCTGATTTCTGGTTACTTCCTTTTTCTTTTGATCCCTTGCCGCCTTGGAAACGTTGAGACCGCTGCTGCTAAATGGGACCCGCATGTCATCCTCTATGTGCAATCAACTTTCTTTTCTTGGAGTTTTTTTTGGCACCTCAAATTTGGTCACTTGCCTTTTTCTTTCGATCCCCTGCCGCCTCTCAAACGGTGATACCGCTGCTGCTAACTGGGACCCGCATGTCATCCTCTATGTACTATAAAACTTTCTTTTCTTGAATTATTTTTGGCACTTCATATTTGGTCACTTACCTTTTTCTTTCGATCCCCTGCCGCCTCTCAAACGGTGATACCGCTGCTGCTAAATGGGACCCGCATGTCATCCTCTATGTACTATAAAACTTTCTTTTCTTGAATTATTTTTGGCTCCTCATATTTTTTCACTTGCCTTTTTCTTTCGATCCCCTGCCGCCTCTCAAACGGTGATACCGCTGCTGCTAAATGGGACCCACATGTCATCCTCTATGTACTATAAAACTTTCTTTTCTTGAATTATTTTTGGCTCCTGATATTTTTTCACTTGCCTTTTTCTTTTGATCTCATGCCACGTTTGAAACGTTGAGGAACCTGCAGGCTCATGGGACCCGCATGTCATCCTCTACGTACTATAAAAGTTCATTTTCTTGGTTTTTTTTCACCCTCTGATTTTTGGCAATTTATTTTTTCTTTTGATCCCCTGCCGCCTCTCAAACGGTGATACCGCTGCTGCTAAATGGGACCCGCATGTCATCCTCTATGTACTATAAAACTTTCTTTTCTTGGATTATTTTTGGCACCTCATATTCGTTCACTTGCCTTTTTCTTTCGATCCCCTACCGCCTCTCAAACAGTGAGACCGCTGCAGCTAAATGGGACCCGCATGTCATCCTCTATGAGCAATCAACTTTCTTTTCTTGGAGTTTTTTTTGGCACCTCATATTTGGGCACTTGCCTTTTTCTTTCGATCTCATGCCACGTTTGAAACGTTGAGGAACCTGCTGGCTCATGGGACCCGCATGTCATCCTCTATGTGCTATAAAAGTTTCTTTTCTTGAATTATTTTTGGCTCCTCATATTTTTTCACTTGCCTTTTTCTTTCGATCTCATGCCACGTTTGAAACGTTGAGGAACCTGCTGGCTCATGGGACCCGCATGTCATCCTCTATGTGCTATAAAAGTTTCCTTTGTTGGATTTTTTTTCACCCTCTGATTTTTGGCTATTTCCTTTTTCTTTTGATCCCCTGCCGCCTTGGAAACGTTGGGTAAGCTGCTGACTCATGGGACCCGCATGTCATCCTCTATGTACAATCAACTTTCTTTTTCTTTTGATCTCAAGGCGCATTTGAAATGTTGAGACCGCTGCTGCTAAATGGGACCCGCATGTCATCCTCTACGTACAATAAAGTTTCTTTTCTTGGATTATCTTTGGCTCCTGATATTTTGTCACTTGCCTTTTTCTTTCGATCTCATGCCGCCTTTGAAACGTTGAGTAAGCTGCTGGCTCATGGGTCCCGCATGTCATCCTCTACGAACAATAAAAGTTTCCTTTCTTGGAGTTATTTTTTACCCCTAATTTCTGGCTATTTGCCTTTTTCTTTTGATCTCCTGCCCCCTCTGAAACGATGAGGACGTGTTGGCAGGTCGGTCCCACATGTCATCCTCTATGAACAATAAAAGTTTCCTTTGATGGATTTATTTTGAACCCCTAATTAATTTCTGGATATTTCCCCTGCCGCCTTGGAATCGTTGAGGATGCTGCTGCCTCATGGGTCCCGCATGTCATCCTCTCAGAACGGTAAATGTTTATTTTCTTGGATTTTGTTAACCAAACGATTTTTGGCTTATTTTTTCTTTCGATCACGTGCAGCCTTTAAAACGTTGAGGACGCTGCTGGCTCACGGGTCCCACATGTCAACCTCTATGAACAATAAACGCTGAGGATGCTGCTGCCTCATGGGTCCCGCATGTCATCCTCTCAGAACGAAAATGTTTCTTTTCTTGGATTTTTTACCAACAGATTTATGGTTTATTTTTTCTTTCCATCCCCTGCCGCCTTTAAAACGTTGACGACGTTGTTGGCTCATGGGTCCCCGATGTCAGCCTCCCCGTACAAGAAACATATGATATCTTGATTATTTTGCAGACAATAAACAATGTATTGCGCTCTGAGCTATTTCAAACGGATAATTAAATCTTTATTTTTACATAAACAAACTTATATGTTGAATCTCCTTGTTTTTTTTGTCTTTGCGAAGCATAGGACTTTCCTGTTTTTTTAGAAAATTCGGAACTTTCCTGTTTTGGAGTGGGCTGAAATTGTACGAGTCAAAAGGCCAAGCGGGATAGTTCGAAGGCCCGGATGTCCGAGATGCAGCCCAATTGAAATCTTTCTTCTTGGATTTTTTTCACCCCGATTTCTGGCTACTTCATTTTTCTTTTGGTTCTGTGCCGCCTTGGAAACGTTGAGACCGCTGCTGCAAAATGGGACCCGCATGTCATCCTCTACGTAAAATAAAATTTCTTTTCTTGGATTATTTTTGGCTCCTGATATTTGGTCACTTGCCTTTTTCTTTCGATCCCGTGCAGCCTCTCAAACGGTGATACCACTGCTGCTAATTGGGACCCGCATGTCATCCTCTATGTACAATCAAGTTTCTTTTCTTGAATTATTTTTGGCTCCTGATATTTGGTCACTTGCCTTTTTCTTTCGATCTCATGCCACGTTTGAAACGTTGAGGAACCTGCTGGCTCATGGGACCCGCATGTCATCCTCTATGTACTATAAAAGTTCATTTTCTTTGTTTTTTTCACCCTCTGATTTTTGGCTATTTCCTTTTTCTTTTGATCCCCTGCCGCCTTGGAAACGTTGAGTAAGCTGCTAGCTCATGGGACCCGCATGTCATCCTCTATGTCCATCAACTTTATTGTGTTGTTGTTTATTTTAAGCCCTAATTTCTGGCTACTTTCTTTTTCTTTTGATCTCAAGCCGCATTTGAAACGTTGGGACCGCTGCTGCAAAATGGGACCCGCATGTCATCCTCTATGTAAATAAAGTTTCTTTTCTTGGATTATCTTGGGCTCCTGATATTTTGTCACTTGCCTTTTTCTTTCGATCTCATGCCGCCTTTGAAACGTTAAGTAAGCTGCTGGCTCATGGGTCCCGCATGTCATCCTCTACGAACAATAAAAGTTTCCTTTCTTGGAGTTATTTTTTAGCCCTAATTTCTGGCTATTTGCCTTTTTCTTTTGATCTCCAGCACACTTTGAAACGATGTGGACGCTGTTGGCGTGTCTGTCCCACATGTCATCCTCTATGAACAATAAAACTTTCCTTTGATGGATTTATTTTGAACCCCTAATTAATTTCTGGCTATTTCCTTTTTTTCTTTGATCCCCTGCCGCCTTGGAAACGTTGAGGATGCTGCTGCCTCATCGGTCCCGCATGTCATCCTCTCAGAACGATAAATGTTTTCTTTTCTTGGATTTTTTTACCAACTGATATTTGGTTTATTTTTATTTTCGATCCCCTGCCGCCTTTGAAACGTTGACGACGCTGCTGGCTCATGGGTCCCTGATGTCAGCCTCCCCGTACAAGAAACATGTGATATCTTGATTATTTTGCAGACAATAAACAGTGTATTTCGCTCTGAGCTATTGCAAACGGATAAATTAAATCTTTATTTTTACAACTTATATCTTGAATCTCCTTGTTTTTTGTTTTGGCGAAGCATAGGACTTTCCTGTTTTTTTTTTTTTTGAGAAAAATCCGAACTTTCATGTTCTGGAGTGGGCTGAAATTGTACGAGTCAAAAGGCCCAGAAGGATAGTTCGAAGGCCCAGATGTCCAGATGCAGCCCAATTGAAATCGTTCTTTTCTTGGATTGTTTTCACCCCCTGATTTCTGGCTACTTCATTTTTCTTTTGGTCCTGTGCCACCTTGGAAACGTTGAGACCGCTGCTGCAAAATGGGACCCGCATGTCATCCTCTATGTACAATAAAGTTTCTTTTCTTGGATTATTTTTGGCTCCTGATATTTGGTCACTTGCCTTTTTCTTTCGATCTCATGCCACGTTTGAAACGTTGAGGAATCTGCTGACTCATGGGACCCGCATGTCATCCTCTATGTACAATAAAAGTTTGATTTCTTGGATTTTTTTCACCCTCTGATTTTTGGCTATTTCCTTTTTCTTTTGATCCCCTGCCGCCTTTGAAACGTTTAGTAAGCTGCTGGCTCATAGGTCCCACATGTCAGCCTGTATGAACGATAAAGCTTTCCTTTCTTGGAGTTTTTTTTTGACCCCCTAATTTCTGGCTACTTTCATTTTCTTTTGATCTCAAGCCGCATTTGAAACGTTGGGACCACTGCCGCACAATGGGACCCGCATGTCATCCTCTATGTACAATCAAGTTTCTTTTCTTGGATTATTTTTGGCTCCTGATATTTGGTCACTTGCCTTTTTCTTTCGATCTCATGCCACGTTTGAAACGTTGAGGAACCTGCTGGCTCATGGGACCCGCATGTCATCCTCTGTGTACTACAAAAGTTTATTTTCTAGGGTTTTTTTTTCACTCTCTGATTTTTGGCTATTTCCTTTTTCTTTTGATCCCCTGCCGCCTTGGAAACGTTGAGTAAGCTGCTAACTCGTGGGACCCGCATGTCATCCTCTATGTACAATCAATTTTCTTTTCTTGGAGTTTTTCCCCCTAATTTCTGGCTACTTTCTTTTTCTTTTGATCTCAAGCCGCATTTGAAACGTTGGGACAGCATGTCATCCTCTATGTACAATAAAAGTTTCTTTTCTTGGATTATTTTTCACCCTCTGATTTTTGGTCACTTGCCTTTTTCTTTCAATCTCATGCCGCCCTTGAAAACGTTGAGGAACCTGCAGGCCCATGGGACCCGCATGTCATCCTCTATGTACTACAAAAGTTTCTTTTCTTGGATTTTTTTCACCCTCTGATCTTTGGCTATTTCCATTTTCTTTTGATCCCTTGCCGCCTTGGAAACGTTGAGTAAGGCTGGGCGATGGGACCCGCATGTCATCCTCTATGTACAATCAAGTCTCTTTTCTTGGATTTTTTTTACCCTCTTATTTTTGGTCACTTGCCTTTTTCTTTCGATCTCATGCAGCCTCTGAAACGTTGAGGAAGCTGCTGGCTCATGGGACCCACATGTCATCCTCTATACTATAAAAGTTTCTTTTCTTGGATTTTTTTCACCCTCTTATTTTTGGCTATTTCCTTTTTCTTTTGATCCCCTGCCGCCTTGGAAACGTTGATTAAGGCTGCGACACAAGGGCCCCGCATGTCATCCTCTATGTACAATCAACTTGCAAGATCTTGGAGCGAAAGAGCTTGTATAAGTGGGACCCATATGTCATCCTCTATGTACAATAAAAGTTTCTTTTCTTGGATTATTTTTTGCTCCTGATATTTGGTCAGTTTCCTTTTTCTTTTGATCTCATGCCGCCTCTGAAACGTTGAGTAAGGTGCTGGCTCATGGGACCCGCATGTCATCCTCTATGTACAATAAAGTTTCTTTTCTTAGATTTTTTTTACCCCCTGATTTTTGCTAACTTGCCTTTTTCTTTTCGATCATATGCCGCCTTTGAAATTGAGGTCGCCGCTGGCTCATGGGTCCCACATGTCAGCCTCTATGAACAACAAACCTTTCCTTTGTTGGATTTATTTTTTACCCCTAATTTCTGGCTATTTGCCTTTTTTTTCTTTTGATCCCCTGCGGCCTTTGACCCACATGTCATCCTCTATGTACAATAAAAATTACTTTTCTTGGATTATTATTTTTGGCTCCTGATATTTGGTCACTTGCCTTTTTCTTTCGATCTCATGCAACCTTTGATACGTTGAGCAACCCGCCGGCTCTTGGGACCCGCATGTCATCCTCTATGTACTATAAAACTTTCTTTTCTTGGATTTTTTTCACCCTCTGATTTTCTTTTGATCCCCTGCTGCCTTGGAAACGTTGAGTAAGCTGCTGACTCATGGGACCCGCATGTCATCCTCTATGTACAATCAACTTTCTTTTTTTGGAGTTTATTTTTGACCCCCTAATTTCTGCCTACTTCCTTTTTCTTTTGGTCCTATGCCGCCTTGGAAACGTTGAGAACTCTGCTGCATGATGGGACCCGCATGTCATCCTCTATGCACAATAAAAGTTTCTTTCGTGGATTATTTTTGGCTCCTGATATTTGTCACTTGCCTTTTTCTTTCGATCTCATGCCAACTTTGAAACGTTGAGAACGCTGCTGCAAAATGGGACCCGCATGTTATCCTCTATGTACAATAAAGGTTTTTTCTTGGATTATTTTTGGGACCTGATATTTGTCACTTGCCTTTTTCTTTCGGTATCATGCCGCTTCTGAAACGTTGAAGAAGCTGCTGGCTCGTGGGTCCCGCAAGTCATCCTCTATGTGGAATAAAAGTTTCCTTTCTTGGAATTATTTTTACCCCTGATTTCTGGCTACTTCCTTTTTCTTTTGATCCCGTGCCGCCTTGGAAACGTTGAGACCGCTGCTGCAAAATGGGACCCGCATGTCATCCTCTATGTACAATAAAGTTTCTTTTCTTGGATTATTTTTGGCTCCTGATATTTGGTCACTTCCTTTTTATTTTGATCCCGTGCCCCTTGGAAACGTTAAGACCACTGCTGAAAAATGGGACCCGCATGTCATACTCTATGTACAATAAAGTTTCTTTTCTTGGATTATTTTTTGCTACTGATGTTTTGGCACTTGCATTTTTCTTTCGATCTCATGCCGCCTTTGAAACGTTGAGACCGCTGCTGCAAAATGGGACTCACATGTCATCCTCTATGTACAATAAAAGTTTCTTTTCTTGGATTATTTTTTGCTCCTGATATTTGGTCACTTTCCTTTTTCTTTCGATCTCATGCCGCCTCTGAAACGTTGAGTAAGTAGCTGCCTCATGGGACCCGCATTTCATCCTCTATGTACAATAAAGTTTCTTTTCTTGGATTTTTTTACCCCCTGATTTTTGGTCACTTGCCTTTTTCTTTCGATCTCATGCCACCTTTGAAACGTTGAGGAACCTGATGGCTCATGGGACCCGCATGTCATCCTCTATGTACTATAAAACTTTCTTTTCTTGGATTTTTTGGCACCTCGTATTTGGTCACTTGCCTTTTTCTTTCGATCCCGTGCAGCCTCTCAAACGGTGATACCGCTGCTGCTAAATGGGACCCGCATGTCATCCTCTATGTACACTCAAGTTTCTTTTCTTGAATTATTTTTGGCTCCTGATATTTGATCACTTTAAAAACAACTTGTACGTAGAATGTCCCTGTTTTTTGTGGTGAATCATAGTATCCGTGTTGTATTAGAAAAGGGGCCGAAAGTGTTTGAGTTGCCCGTTTGTAGTTATTGGGCATTATAGTCCTAGTAAGTAGGCCCACATCAATTACCATGTACTCCCTCCGGTCTCTTTTAATTGACTCGGATTTAGTACAACTTTGTACTAAATTTGAGTCAATTAAAAAGGACCGGAGGGAGTAGACGGCAACCCAAAAGGGGAAATTTTGGCCCAAGCGGGGGAAGTTGTACTTTTTTTCTATTGGTAAGGTTAGCCTCACACACAAAAAATGTCTGGTTACATGGGGCAGTGCTTGAAGCCTGATCGTTACTGAAGGTTGCACATTTGCGCCTAATATGCTTGTCAGCAGGAGGTTTGCTATTTGTTGGAAAACTATGGAAGGGGAGTTTGTTGGTGCATGCATACGTTTGCGAGGAACCAAATGCAGCATTTTGACTTCACCAGACAACTGAACAGCATGTGTTCTTCACAATACAGCCAACACAAGCATTAACTAATGTAACTAGAGACATTGAGTACAGATTGAGCCTTCATGTTTAACATAACATTGTGTGTGGAGGAGCCACGCACATAGTATATAAGAGTACCATCATGTTGACCACAAATGCATCATCGAAGAGAGTGGTAAATATACTTATTGACCACCTCTCTACAAAAAAGTGGTAATTAGAACCGAACATGCACCACCTTATTTGAGCTGTGATCCATATTGTTCCTCCAGTGGTGCATGATTGCCTTTACACTTGATGACCTTCTCGCAGTTTTCGTGATCAAATACGAGCACCTTCAAGGATCTGGTGTCAATCCTCTTGAATACTGTGAAGTATCCTATCTTCAAGTCATGTGCTTTGACAAACGCTGACCAGCGTGCGTCCATAACAATCTTGCCATCTTCCTCCTTCAGGCCGACCTCCCAGATGCAATCGGTGGAGATCTTCAGCTTGATGGTCTCTGGCCACAAACCTTCAAACCAGGGCTTAAAAGCACTGGGGATGAGCCCATCCAGTAACTTGCAGAAGCTGCCAGGGCGGGTCTGCTCACTGGCGTTTGGTGGCCTGATCATCAGGGCAGCTCCCTTTTTTTCGAAGATGAGCTCTCTACAAGCTTGATCTTGTTGCCTGAACAATGCAACAACAAAAATGGACCCAAATGGTATACTTATGAAGCCCACAATCTGAACATTATGCCTCTGGATCTAGTTTGGCTATTTCGTAGGAACGGTATATCAGCTTCAACTCATAAAACTGGGAAAAACTAAGCAACAGGAATAGAACTATAGATAGCATGGCATGGTGGATGCATAGCCCGTGTTTGCAAATAGTTTGTGGGTAGCCCACACTTGCAAGTTCATATCAACATATATTTTCCCCGGAAATTATTGTATTGCAATTTCGACGATTCGCACTTGATCATACTTTTCATCGGCTGCCCAGTTTGGCTGACCGGTTTGTTTATTCGCTAGTGTCCTCCTTCCTATTCCTAGACACCCAAGTCCATCATCATGGGCACTGACAAGGTGTAATATAAGATATATGCCACAAAAATAATACGTAGGATTGATAATGAAAATAAGTTTCCAATGGTCCGTGTCCAACAAGGGACGAGTAGTTTCTCTCCACTTCATCCTGACGTGTGTGGTGAGCAAGCCCTCCCATCAGTATCAGAGGAATTTAATTTGACAAGGGCTACAGGAAGACATCACCAAGAAAGGGTGATGCATGTCTCCTTCAACAAACACAGCAGTACATGTCTGAAGCAAGTACATGAACACAAGTACACCACCATAATAATACTACATGAACACAAGTGATGCCGTCGGTTGGGGAGGCCTAAATAAAACTTAAACTTAATCCTAATCTAATGGACGTCGGTTGGGGCGCGCGATGGGTCTGCCTCGTCCTCGTTCTTCACCTATGCCGCCTACGTCTGTGCCCGCTTCTGGTCCCATGCTTCGCGATAGGGGTGGCCCCAGGGGTATTCTTGCGTATGCAGCTGAATACCCAAGATTTTGACAAAACCTTAGAATTTCCTCATAAATCAGGGAAAAATTTGGCAAATACATGAGGATTTTGGCAAAATGAATACACAGGTTGAAAATGAATACCCAGCACTTCAACACTGGCGCAGCCACTGTTCGCGCTCCAGGCGGTCGAGCATGGCGGACGCCGTCAAAAGACCTTGCCGGCGGCGCTGTCCCAGCAGTTCAGTCCTTAGCCGAGAAATCTCCTTCCGGAAGAAGAGTATCGCTTGCTGGCGGGCGAACGCCTCATAATGGCGATGAGCCCTGTCCTCGCAGAACTTCCGTTGGGAAGCCTCCAAGATCCGGAGGTCGTGCTCGCTGTACTCCTCCTTCAACCGTGGGTCCTCGTCGTTATCGGAGCTGTACTCCGCGTCGGACTGCGGCTCCGGCTCCGGCTCCGGCTGCGATGGTGGTGGAGGCTGCGCGCGGACTTTGAGGCCAAGCCTACAGAACCTCGTTTTCTGATGGCGCGACATTTTTGAGGTGGAGAGGAGAGAATGGAGCGTAAGCGGTGGTGGAAATGAGAGGATAGCACCGCGGGGGTGGACGGCGTAGTAGGTACTTTATGCTGGTGGTAGGCAACTACCCTCATTTACGGCGGGGTAGGCGACTGGACGCCGCGTGTCCGGCCGCTGCCCTCGTGGCCGCCTAGGTTTAGGCGCGGGAGACCATTAAACGCCGGGGACTACCAACCTTCCCGCGTCACCTTTGATGCGAACAGTCGCGTCCTCCCGCTGACAAGGCGGCCCCACACGCGAAAACCGTCGTGCCGCGAGGCGCCAACGCGCCCGATTCGCGCCCTTCGCCGGTGTGAGCCCAAAAAATGCAACTACTACTACTACTGTACTAGCGTATAGGGTGAGCAGGCCCTCCCATCAGTATCAGAGGAATTTGACAAGGGCTACAGGACGACTAGTTACATCACCAAAAAAGGTGATGCATGTCTCCTTCACATGGTCTTCTTATGTCATATAGTAAGGCACTAGCAATGATCGGCGCGGCGTGTCTAACTAATATACTCCCTCTATCTCAGAGCTTAAGGCGTAAAAATAAATTTGATTTTTGATCAAAGCATAAGGCGTAGGGCGAACTCTATCCTATTTCTACCGAAGATGCCCCTCTCAGCCGTTTCTCGTTTGCTAAAAACAGGGAGACGATTGACCCAGCTATGGCATGCACACGGTATTCACGCTGAATTAACTGCTCCTCCAGTCAATCTCCTCTAAAACCGGTGCCTTATTGGTTGTATACGGTGCATGCATGAGATGGTAGTTAACGAGGAGTCTGATGCGGCTACTTTAGGGAAGAGAGAGAAATACGGAGTAAAAGGAGTGAGTTATTAGAGATTTATGAGGGGCAAGTATGGAAGCTAATTTCCACGCCAACCCTACTTAATCCTACTGTAGCGCCAATTTATTTACACCTTAAGCTGTGAGATGGAGTAAATGTTTAGCAGTTGTAAATATTTATGGGCTTTTCATCAGCAATGATGATGGCACAACATGAAGTGAAGTTTAGCAGTTGTAGCATGATTTTTTTTTGAATAAATGATGCTCAAACTCACCAATTCTCAAACTGCCCTTACAATGTTAAGGGAGCTGATATTAGGCACATACCCACTTTCCCTAAGCCCTGAGACAACGCAATCAAACATCATGCTATCCGGAAGTCTGAAACAATCTCAACTGTGAAGAGATCAACATTTAATTTAACAAAACTGTCTAATCCTGATGTGTAGAGAACGAATCCGTTGCACATATTGCTGCAACTCATAAATAGATCACAACACAACTTCAGGATTATTTTTTACAGAACACAATTTTGTGATGCCATTTGTTATCACTCCTTGGTGTGTATCTTGTGCAGTATCGGTTAAATTGCTAGGCCATCTACTAATACTGATGGTTCATGTCTCCAGTTGTGAAAGTAAGAGTTCATATACTTAGCCAAATGCTCAGCTAGCTACCCCATGTAGGAAACTGACAGTGGGAAGGTAATTGCATCCTTCTCAGAATTTGATCTATTAAAAGACATCTGAAAACAAAAGACGGCTACCCTGAAGTAATTGAGTGTAAGATGAAATACTAAAATTGCTACACCAGCAAAAGTGGACAATTGCCTCATCTAAGCTGGTCTAGTGTACATCCATGTTTAACATGTGAAGATGTGAGCGTATGAATTAGTAGCCAAAAACAACAGACTATTTTCAGGGAAAGCACGGCAAAGTAAATGCAGATAATTCTACTTTAGCAATCGTCTCACCTTGACACATGTAATATGAACTATAGTTTCATGAACAGTAATTAGTAGGAACAGAGAAAAGTAATAGCTGCCTTAGTTGATATAATCTAAAAATAGTAGCTGCCCATTTCAGCTAATGATTTGTCCAGATGAAAAGCCCAACAGGAAACTAAGCATCAGAAACGTCTCAATAATATATAGAAAATAACTCTACATCAGGATAAGAATGAATTCGGTAGCTAACTCTATTTGAGTCTTTCGTTACTTCGACTGATGTTTACATACTAAAGTGGTACTGCAATAATGTTTACGTGGTCGACATCGAGCATTCTTGCAGTTTTAGCATTTGTGTCATCTAGGTTATTATTGATGCCAAAACTAGACACTAGTTAGTGTATACACAGTTATATACTACCTCTGTCCCACCGAAAGTGTCTGAGATTTGTCCAAATTCAGATGTATCTAGACAGTGAAAGCATATAGATAGATTCAAATTTTGACAAATATATATCATCTTAAGTTTAAGTCCTGTGCTGTAGTTAATTCCCTTTGTCTTAAGTGATCTATTAGAGAGCTTCCCTGTGACCACCCGAAGGGTAAGAAATGTTTAACTGTATAAGTGGATTGCCTAGACCTTTCCATCAGTTTGGACTTTTGGTTGCGTTGGCTAGTCGATGAAGCTTGACATGGTGTCAGAGCCAGGGTCTCGAGTTCGAGTCCTGGCTTTCGCAATTTATCCTTAAATTGCCGCCCTTGCGATCAATTCGGACTTTTGGTTGTGTTGGTAGTGCATTAAGCTTGACAAGAAAGAAATGCCTTTTTATAGCTAACCCCAAGTCTGGTAACATTTGCAAAATAGGTATCAGATGCAGCTATCCATTCAGTAGAAGAATTTGCATTTTAGAGTTGAAGGTTCATAATCTCTTCTCTACTATTGATAGTTAAGGGTACACAGGGTATTTCTTTACCTCATTTTCGCGTTCTAAAAAAGGTACGCCATATGGTTGTGCTAAGTTAAACTGATTTAAGTCTGTTCAAGTTTATCGAAAGTTATACTACCAACATCTAAAACATCAATATAGGCTCATATATTACAAAAGATATTTAGATTTTCTTTTCTCGAACACATGCCTAGTCGTGCATCATTATATATTAGAGCATACAGGGTTGTAGCAAGGCTACGAAAAAGCGAAAGCAAAAAGAAAGAACTATACAGGGGACTACGGGCAGCTAACTTTGCTAGGCACTGCGGGTGCTAAATCTTATATATATATGAGGTTGTAGATATTAGTCGTAAACTTACTCAAACTTAAATAACACATGATTAGGAAAAAGATAACCTGAGTTATTTTGAATGAGGGGACGTCACAATCACTAATCAAAGATAATTGTGGGAAACTGAAATCTATTCAAGAAAATGGGAGAAATAATGTATCGAACACAAAATTAATTATACCATTTTGCAGATTGTTCACCGATATAAACAAAGAAGCTGTTTGATCTGCATGTAGGTACATCCAATCAACGCTTTTTCCCCGATCTCTAGAAAATATAAGCTACGCATGTAATTACAAACGATTTTCTTCTATTTTTTCTGTTTCTACGTTAACATTTGAGATACTTGTTAATTACATCCATATTCTGCAGTTGCATAGAGTTACTAATTCAGGAATGCATTCACATACGGAGTATACTATGTTTGCTGATGACTGACTAGTACTAATTCATTGCAAGCAACGGTTCATTCATATTCAGATAAAGGATGTGATCGTTAAGTCATATACTTATGAAAGCCCTTATGCATCTCTCGATGCAGATGGCGAGTCTCTCGTCCTCCTTTTGGAGGCAAAATCAATTAGTTATATATGAAACAATGGGTGTAAAAGGTTATCAAAAGGGTGCCTTCATAGTGCTACGTTATCTTTTGAGATACTGGTTAATTACATCCATATTCTGCATTGGCGTAGAGTTACTAATTCAGGAATGCAATCACATACTGAGCATACTATGTTTGTTGGTGGCTAATTAGTACTACTAATTCATTGCAAGCAACGGTTCATTCATATTCAGCAAAAGGGGTTGTGATCATTAAGTCATTTAAGAAAGGAAAAATATAAACAAGGTAGTTCATTAATAACTTCATTGGTTAAGGCGATGTATCATGCAATGCAAAAGGACTGAAAAAATACCATTTGCGGTGTCCCGAAAGTACGTGGAGCCGTCGGTTTCGTCCACCGCAAAAACGTGGCCACCGAGTTCAATGGCATCACGGTAATTTGGATAATCAGTGCGGGTGTAAGGGCCTCCAGCATGGGCATTCTCCAGTCGCCACCCCCTTCAAGGTAGAAAATCGTTTTGTCAAACAAGGCGATGAGCTTGTAATCTGCGTACCTCCCACCTTTTGTGGGCACTTGGCAGATTACAATCTTCAACAAATCAATTCTTTGGACCCCAGTTAAAAGAGTATGCAGGTTGATATGAAAAACTACTATGATCGATCTTCGAAGCAGGTAGGGATGGAAGGGGGATATGTCACTTGGTGTAGACGTTCACGAGGCACCACTGGTACCCATGATGATCGGCGGCGGCGATCCAGTCGCTGTTCGCGCCAAGCCATTTTTACGTCGTGCATGAACGGCGGGCGATGAACGGCGAGGATGGTCGAGGGCACCGGGTCGTACACGGTATCATGCGAGACGAGATGCTGTCGCCCAATCCCGGTGTTCATCGAACCAATAAGCGAGCGGAGGCATCGGCGAGCGGGGTTCACCCGAATGGTGCATCTTACCTTCATCCTTGCTGATCCGGTCGTAGAGCTCCCTGGAACATGCGGCAAGTCGGACGGTGTAGGTAACGTCCAGATGCGCAGCGATGAGGTCGATGTTGTCGCCGATGAGAGCCTCCAAGTGGCCGTCCCCGCCGCCCCGGCAAAGCCTAGAATATTCCATCACGTGAAGATGGATTTAGGTGGATGGCGGATGCAACTGCGCTTGGGGTTTTCGGAGGAGAGGGCGAGCGCTATGGAAGGAACGATGCGGCGTGGTGGGGATCGAGATCCTGCGCGTGCGCGTGATTCTGGGAGGGTGAAGAAAAAGATGATAGACATGCAAGGGGCAAAACCTAGGCAGTACTCTAGGCTGCTGCTGCTGCGACTGGGCGCCGATTTGACAGTTGGTAGATGGTAGACTAGCACGCCACCCATCTATAAATTTGCGACGACGTTTGGTGCAGTGATGTCTCGTCACATCAGCTTGAGCAGAGAGGTTTTTTTTTTACAGTTTCCATTACGATATATTTTTCACCGATAATCGTAGTACTCTATGCCAGAGACACGTACCTTAACACGTGGGCAGCATGCAACCGCGCGAGCACCAAAATGAAATGAGAGATGTTTTAGAGCAGAACTTCATTTTCAATGCCTTTCCTAGCTTGGTTTGGAAACCGGACGGAGCTTCAGTGACTAGATGCTTCCAAGTCTCATTGTGACTAGGTGCCACCATCTACCATCATTCGAGATCCAACGTTCCAAACTATCTGTTATTTCGAAGCTAAAAAAGAAAAAACTATTCAAAAAATTTTGAAAAAAATCCAGTAATATGTAGATGCCTTGTTTTAAAATCTATGAATATTTCATCCCATTCGGATGACTAGCTTGTGATTAAATAGCTTCTTACGTATTCGAGCACTAGTTTAAACTAAATATATATTTTCTCACAAACCTATGATTCAAATCGAATGAAACTCCACCAAAATATAAATCGAAATATGTATGATTTACTGCAATGTGAGCGGATAATTCAATCCCACGAAAAGACAATATGCTCCAAGACCAGTAATCTCTTCCCTAGCTTATCTGAACATAACTGACAGCGTCCTTAGAGAACATCTTGCAGCCTCAGTAAAGCCTCAGGTATGAACAAGAAGCATATTGCCATCTACAGATCACGCTAAGAACCACAACAGGATCATCCTCATAGCCTATATCATCAAGGTTTCCCTCCAAAATGCTTATGTTTTTGGAAAGTTTTCTTGACGATACGGAAGATTCTGAAGGGCTTAGATTCGCTACAATAGCAACAAATGGAAAATTTTTGCCGCTAAAAAGAGTATCCCGCCATTTTAATATACACTTAGTAGTAGTTGATCAATTGTGCATTGCAAAACACAAAGTTCAGATCAAATGTGCAACATACCAACAGAAAGTTAACTAGCAGTTTTACGAGCACATGGCGATATTAAGGTGATGAAGCAGTTAACTAGCAGAACAAGATCTCCTACTCAGGGACGCTCTTGGTGGACGCCGAGATATAGGTCGCTAGCTGTGCACGGAGATCCTCCTTCTCCTTGATAATCGCCTTAAGGACGGCGGTTTGTCTGCGCATTAGCACCCTCGAGATCTGCCTCTTGAGCTTTAATTTCAACTTCTGTTCCATGAGATACTTGATGAGGTTGCTTCCAGTATCCATCCATGTGACGCTCTTGTTGTTCAGTTCCACCCAGTAGGCGTTCTGCTGCTTAAGCATGTCGACGCATTGCGCAAGATGAAAGGAGATCTCCTTCTCAGACGCCAAAACTCTGTGAAGACGATCACACTCCAGGGTGAGGGAGTGTTCATTCTCCAGCTGGCTGTCTATGTGGGCCTTGTTCTCCTCCTTTTGCTACAACAATCATTGTATGAAAAAAAAAGAAATCAACCCATTCATATATGAATATTAATTACCCGCAAACAATAGGACTACTAATTTCTAGCATGGATATTGATAAAGGAATGGACAACACTCGGACGCTCCACAAATACCACAGGGTTCATCAACACATAATAATCGGAAAGCAGTGATTACATAAACTATAAAAAAACAAGTGGACAGAGGCATACAACCTACCTGGCTTGGCCGGGAAACGGGGCCGAACTTAGCTTCGGACGGCCGGACTTGGGGCGCCACCGTCGTTGTGGTTACCGGGGAGACATTTGAACCGCCGGCCCAGTGAGATGTAAATAAATGTAAAAACGGTTAGAAAATAAGAATCAACTGAAGGACACCCCGCTAGAAACTTACCCGGACGAACCCTCGCCCTTGATGGTGGTGTTTGCATCATCATCATTCATCAATGTGACGCTCTGGTTATGCAGTTCCACACAAACGCGGTTCTGCTCGTTAAGCCTGTCGAGCTCGGCAGTAAAGGTATTGATGCCTTGCTGAAGATTATGGCATATCTTGTTCTCGGACGCCAAATCTACGTGAACAGGCTCAAACTCTGGGGTGAGGGAGAGTTCATTCCCCAGCTGGCTACCTATGTGGGCCATGTTCACCTCCATTTGCTGGCACGATCATTGTATGGAACAAAAAAGAATCCAACCAATTCATATATGAGTAATTACACACAAAAAAAATAGGAGTACTACTAATTTCTAGTACAGATCTTGATACAGGAATGGACATCACTTGGACGCTCCACAAATATCACAGTGTTCATCAACACATAATTAAAAGGAAAGCCGTGATTACATAAACTACTCCATCCTATCCCTTTTAGTAGTAGTAGTAAAACGGATTTAGTAAAGTTGTATTCTCCCTATGATCCCTTTTAGTTGACTCGGATTTAGTACAAAGTTGTACTAAATTTGAGTCAAATAAAATGGATCGGAGGGAGTACTAAATCTGAGTCTATTAAAATGGATTGGAGGGAGTATAAAAAAAAAGTGGATAGAGGCATACAGCCTACCTGGCTTGGCCGTGAAACGGGGCCGAACTCAGCTTCCGACGACCGGACTTGGGGCGCCACCATCGTGGGGGTTACCGGGTAGACGTTTGAACCGCCGGCCCTGTGAGATGTAAATAAATGGAAAAAACAGTTATTAGAAAATAAGAATGAACTGGAGGACACGCCACTAGAAACCTACCCGGACGAACCCTCGCGCACTGGCTCGCTCTCCATCGAATAGAGGATAGACTGCTCTGCGAGAATGCTCAGGCGATCATAAGTGGCCATACAACGACGCGCTAGCTGGCTAGATGAGTTTTTCTCGGCGGTCCTAGTCCTCATCGTCTTCCCTAGGATATCCTGCCGCCGGGCCGCCCGGCTCAATGGAGCCATGGCTTGCGAGGTACGTAGTACTTTACTACTCAGTAGTTAGGGTGGAGGGCTGGTGAAGGCTAGTTACTAGCTACCAGCAGAACAGAAAGAGAAGAAGGGCGGAGGGCTGGTCAAGGCTAAAATCTTACATACACCCAGAAAAGACCATCGTGCCCTCGTGGGGCTTCTGAGCAATTATAGGGACGTGTGTTCTCAAATGGGCAAGATAGGGTACCTTCCCGAGGAAGCATCTAGCACCCAAGCCGATGGACTGCGCGTTGAACAATGGTTACAGTATGTGTAAAAAGAAAAGATAACAAGGGAAATGCCAGCAGGGTCCGAGAGGTGCTTTTATTCGGACATGGGATTCCATAGTATTTTACACCATAGAGTATGTGAACATAAACACAGAATACAATCAAGCGCTTAGTGTTTACATAAAGGGCCCTAACTGAAGATAGGAAACGCAAGCAAGTCCCTCTCCGCCAAATAAGATCATATATCGTCGTTAGGGCCGCCCTGGTGAATCCTCTGAATGAAAAAAGCCCATAGTTGGCAACCTAAACCCGCCGCTCCGAATAGGAACTTCCGTCCGACGAGAACTTTCTGACAACAAAAATTAATTAATTCAGTACTGCATAAACCGCAATTTCAATTAGATAAACATGAAGATTAAGATAGGCGCAGGTATCACCTATCGATGCGAACCCAGATAGTCAGCTCCGTGCACGGTTGATACCATTGCAACGACCGCTCTAGTTCCGACCATTTGGCGGCGCCAGGCGTGGTCGTGCTGTTCGCCAGAATAGTGGCCGTATAGTTGGGGAGCATTAAACCAATCTCAGAGCGATTAAGTAATGGCTTGCCTTGCGACGACATACTCACCTTGTACTCCGGCCACACGCACGCCGCCGACCTAACGCACTCAACGGATAGGCTGGCCAGCACGCATCCATTTTTCGGCTGGACTTGCGTATATGTGTGCCAGACGAACACGGTACCATCGTTCCCGTAGAAGATGACCGGACGTCTTGGCTCTGGCGGTGCCAGCACCGTGATGAACGCCATCGCGGTGCCGTACGGGATCATGTCCACACAAATCGAATGGATTTCTCTGAGGTGGGCGATGAGCGCTGCTGGCGAGGCGGAGAAGTCGCAGCCGGCCTCTGTGCAGTCGCACGGGCCGTGCGGGCACGCGAGCTCGTGGTCGTGGAGCTCGTTGTAGGCGACCACGCTCCCGCACCCGTCGTGGGGGCACTCCATCCTCTTTAATCTGCTTTGAAGAGGATATTGATGGGGAGGGGAGGGGAGGGGCGAGTGGAGAAGAAGGATGGTGGTGGCTTTATTAATTCGGGCCTCACCGTCCCACCAGCTTGGCTAAGGGCCCTTTTGTTGTGGCTTTTTTTGGCTTTTTGGCTTTGGCAAAAGCTATGTGCTTTTTTGGCTTTTGGATTTTGGAAGCCAAAAAAATAGGATCTTTGTTTTTGGCTTCCAAAATCCAAAATCCAAAAAAGCACCTATTTAGGTGCTTTTTTTGGGTGCTTTTGGCTTTTGCCAAAGCCAAAAAGCCAAAAAAACCACAACAAAAGGGCCCTAAAAAGGTGACGCTGAAAGTTTCACTGTCTATGTTTTCACACGCAGTACACCTTATATGATGGCCAAAAATGGGATATGAAGATTTTCTCGAAATATCAAAAAAAAAATAGATTGATGTTTGACATATGTGTGATGTTACTCAAAATTGAACTACATGTTACGAATGGACGGTCGGCAATTTTGAGGGAAGAAAATGAATTTTAAAATATTGAAATACTTTGAGTGTCTCTGTGTGAAGCCTTGCACTAAGATCATAGAAATTTCCATTACCCTTGTACGGATGGTGGGTCCTAAAAGTTGAAGTAATTTGAGTGCAACAAAAAGAACTTCAATGAAATTAAAAATGTGGACTAGCTTGTGTCGTCATATGAGATATAGATGGTATAAAAATAACAAACTACAATCCTAAGAGTGATTTATATAAATCAAGTTTGATTTCTTGCTTTCATGTATGAGTTAATTTATTAACATGGCTTTCTACCCCACCCCTCCCCCCCCACACACACTCTCTCTCTCTCAAATGGGGGTGAGAGGAGAAGAAGGATGTTCGTAACTCATGCCTCACCATCCTACCAGACTTTGGTCGATGCCCAAGACATTCATGACCTAAAAAGGTGGCGTTGACTATTCCATAGCCTACATTTTCACAAGCATTATACAATGTATATTGGCCAAAATGTGATGTGTAGATTTTCTCGAATTGTACCTTATTTGGATTCATGTTTGATGTATGAGCGGTTTTACTCAAAATTCAACTACATGTTCAAATTGCCAGGTCGGAAAATTTGAATGAAGAAAATATAGTTTAAATATTGAAATAAGTGAGCATATGTGTGCGTGCGTGTGTGTGTGTGTGTGTGTGTGTGTGTGTGTGTGTGTGTGTGTGTGTGTGTCTTTTGTGCACTACGATACGTAAAATTGGCACTACCATTTTACGAATGTGGTGGGTCCTAGAATTTTGAAGCAAATTCAAAAAAAAATGTGCTAGCTTGAGTCATCGTATGAGATAAAATTGCTATACAAATAACAAACTTACAACCTTAAGGTAATTTAAGAAAGATTTATTTTCTTGCTTACACATGTGTGGTCATGTTGATTGCATTGTATATTAGTATGAACTTACTAATAATTATCCCAAATATTGGCAGCAATGTGCATCTTACCGTTCACATATATTTTATTCAACTTCATTTCACACAAAAATACATTCTACTTTATTAGTGTAAAATAAGAGCTTTATGTGAGCTTTATTGTGAAGTGGCTGCCTGAGAGAAGGGCCAAATTTTCAAGGTAACAATTTCGAAACATGGCATACTTCATAAGATGACCATTTAGGTGATATATATGTTGATTATTTCTCGAGTTTGTAATATATGTGGACTTATGTTGGGTTTTAACCAATTTTAGTCAATTTAAAATTGCATGTTCTTTAAAGTTCGGCACGAGTTTTGGTAGAAAATATGCAGATTTTACCATGGTAAGGTGTTATGCTTCATGCATGAAAAAAATACAAAGAAAAGATGAACAATTTGTACGAATGGTGAAGTCGGTGAATTTGAAGCAAATTGAATGCAACCAAAGGAAATTCATTAAAACCAAAAAAAAGATGAAGAGTTCACGAGGAAATGGTATGGCAATTTGAAAAGAAAATGAATCACTACATATGTGAATCTGGTCATAGTAAACGAAAATGCCAAGTAGAGTTTCCAATTTTGTTCATAAAAATAGATCAAATTTGAACTAGATTTGTGATGTAGATTGGTCATAGAAATCGCTATAAGCCATCGCAATGTACGGAAGTGAATAATTCTAGGCATCCATATTTTAATTACTTCATGTAATGTAATTGAACAAGCTAGATTGGGTATTGCCCCATGAAATTGTACCACACATGCCAACAATAGTAAACATGATTGCTTACAAGTACGCCAACATTATGTGGCTTGATTAAATGTGCATTAAACTTAAAATGCCTATTTATTTATTTTGTTTTAGTAGTCGTATGACAGTGAAGGATCCAGAGTTGCATTAATCGGCGAATTGGGTTACATATTATATAGACTAATTCATGGTAAACATAAAATACATCCAATCCCTCAACATTTTTAGATAAAGGTCTAAGTAGTCCTTCCCCACCGAAGTAGATGACCACCTCCAACACTACGGCCGTCCTGACAAGAACCATCAGCAAAACGTCTCTTTTAGTCCTTGTACTGAGTACTTTGAAGCAGGAAGCCCCAGACACACCCTTCCTTTTACGGTGATGAAGCAATATAAACATCAAAAGAAGAGGCAGAACAAGATCTCCTACTCAGGGACACTTGGTGGACGCCGAGATATAGGTCGCTAGCTGTGCACGGAGATCCTCTTCTCCTTGCTAATCGCCCTGTCACAAGAAAAACAAATTAATTCAGCATTACTTAAATCCGCATTAGCATCGTCCCAATAAGATTGAGGGTAGTGTTATGTTCACTCACTCCTTATCGATGCGCAAATAGATAGTCAGCTGCTTCGATGATTCATTGCCGCACAGGTACCGCGGCGGCACCGAGAGGAAGGAAGTGACATCTCCCAAAGAAATTGTGCACGGAGTCGGGCTGCTCGTCGGCTCTAATACCGCCTTCACCACGTCAAACAAGTGTTCCCCGGTAAGCTTACGCGGCCCCGGCATTGGCGGGCCGTTCGCCCACTTTGTCACCCTATACCGGGGCAAGTTGCACGCCGCCGGCCTGACGCACACGAAGGATACCGCGGTGTCCATGCCGCAAGGGTGGATGTGCAAGGCGAACACTGCGCCATCCATCCCGTAGCCGATGAGCTGTCGTTTTGGCGAGCCCGGTGCCGGCACCTTCAGATGAACAAATCCGAAGTCCTCGTCGTACGGGAACCTATCCACAGCGGTCAAGTGGGCTTCTCTGAGGTGTAGGATGAACGGTACCTTCGAATCGGCGAATTCACAGCCGGGGTGCGTGCAGAAGCAATAGCCGTGCGGGCACGCCATCATGTGCTTGTCTTCCTCGTTGTAAGGGATCTCCCTCCCGCACCAGTCGTTGATACACTGGATCGTCGGCTTCAGAGGCTACTTCTTCGGCATAGGCAACTCCATAGTCTAAGGTCTGATGAGGGATCGGAAAGGGGCGCAGGGGGTTGTGGCGGCGGCGGCGCGAGCGAGGGGGGAGCAGTGAGAAGCTGAGAACTGAGAAGGGAGATTGATGTTTATGGAGATTGATGTTTCTTTATACGAGTAATAATATAGAGGGCTCTTCTTTTAACGGGAGCCTCTAGACTGGTGGACACATGACCTGTGCTCACTGAAGTGTGGGACCTCACGCATGGGAACCACACGTAAGTGACAGACCAGTTGGTGTATTCGGGTGATTATTATAATGTATTAGTACTCCATAGTTTCCTATAGATCCAAGGGTAGGAAAGCCAAGTTATCTCATTTACAAGACATTATTTTTTCCATGAAGCCAAGTTAACTCATCAATCAATTGGTATATTTTGGTTATATTCAAACTTTTACTTGAAACTAGTTGGTCATGCCATTCTACTACTCGCCTAAAACTTTTCTTTGGGGGTGGGGGGTGGGGGTGATGCTACCCTGAATTTGTGGGATCCAGAAAAAACTCGGAAATACGAGCTAGCGATGCATCAAAAAGAAACACATTCATCCCCCTCCCCCAGTGATTTGACCTAGATTTGAAATCAAGGCACACGTGATTCAAAAAAGGCAATCTAAAAACATGGAGTATTCATCATTTTGTAGTACATATATCTAGGGAAAATACCAAACATGCCATACCAGTGTTTTAGAGAAGAACCCTCAAGTAGATTGGCACCATGTTGGAGTCCGTCCAGCTAAATTTCCTCCCACATGCATGTGAGCTTGGTACCACTACACAAGAACCATGCCAAACTTTTGAATCATGGCCCAATTTTATGTATATATTTGCAACTTTTCATCATGCACGCATGAATACTTTGCAAAATATGTGCATTTTGGGTTGTCGCCCATAAATGTGTTTTTGCTTGTCTGCCACCAATCAAGTTTTCATTCGCGGGGAAACATGCATGACAGGATGACCATTTCCAAGGTTTCATGAATTATCTCAATGTGCATCCATATATATACAATTTCTTGGGCTAAATCCGATAAAATGCAAATTTGACACAGTGTGTAGATGAAGTACAGATCAAACAAATAATTTAAAAAATACATGGGTGTGTGGCCTGAATGTGTGGATCGATCCAAGTACATTTTATATAATAATGGCCAAACACATGCACCGCACCCTCCTACTAGAACAAATTAAAACAAGCAGGGTGAGAGCATAGTGAGATTGCTCGACCTAGCTAAATTTTAAAACAAGCCGAATTAATAAGTTATTGTGGGGATTGATAGAAAAGATCGAAACAAAGCATGCATAGTCATATCATTTGTGGTTTACATAATACCTCTATGAACAGTACCAAATAAACATGGCATATATACACTTCTATGTTTAGACAAGAACCCTGCATATTTTTTTGCACCATGTGTTTGAGGCCTCGCTTCCCCAGAAGTGTGTGTGAGAGCATTTTGCATGCTACGAGAAAACAATGCCAAACATTTGAATCGCATGACTCATTTTTTGTAGTGATATATAGGTTTATGGTTTATATATATACAAGGTTTAGTGTTAGGGTCTAGGGGTTTAATATAATTAGGGTTTAGGGTTTATAGAGATTCACATCATCTGTTTCATTTCACATTTGTGATGTACAATACTACATACCTAAGTAAAATCGATCCTTCTTAGTCACTCCAAAATGGAGCTCGTGGCGGGAGGTTTTTGGAATTTCCATGTTTGAAACCCAATACCACTTCTCTTCATGCTTGACTTCATAATTAAGACAGAGTTTAGGGTTAGGGGTAGATACATGATTTTTCTGGTTTGAATATGTCTAGATCGAGCTTTGTACGTTTATTATCAACTTTTGAATGCTTACTGTATAACATAAGAAGACAATGTGCTTTAGTTTTTCATTTTTCATTTTTTTGAATTTTTATGCCCATATGAATTTTGGTCAAATCCTAGGTTAATTTGACCAAGAGTTAACCAAGTTTAAAAACATGAATATGAAAAAGTAAGCTTGTATCCTTCTTAATCACTCCAAAATGAAGCTCTTGTGAGGTTTTTAAAATTTCTATGTTTGAAACCAAAAACCACTTCTCTTCATGCATGCTTGACTTCATAAGATAGAGTTTAGGGTTAATTAGGGGTAGATGCATGATTTTTCTGGTTCGAATATGTCTAGATCTTGTTTATCAACTTGAATGCTTACTATAGGACATAAGATCGAAGACTATGTGCTTTGATTTTTTATGCCCATTTGAATCTTGGTCAAATCCTAGGTTTGACCAAGAGTTAAACAAGTTTAAAACATGAATATGAAAAGGTAAGCCCGTATCCTTCTTAATCACTTCAAAATGAAGCTCTTGGTATTTTTAAAATTTCTATGTTTGAACCCAAAAACCACTTCTCTTCATGCTTGACTTCATAAGAGAGAGTTTAGGGTTAGGGGTAGATACATGATTTTCCTTGTTTGAATATGTCTAGATCGTGTTT
Organism: Lolium perenne; assembly: GCF_019359855.2. NCBI lineage: Eukaryota > Viridiplantae > Streptophyta > Magnoliopsida > Poales > Poaceae > Lolium > Lolium perenne. The sequence continues at coordinate 22,079,699 of NC_067244.2, read as the reverse complement.
ATCAACTTGAATGCTTACTCTGTGACATAAGAAGACTATGTGATTTGGTTTTTTATTTTTTTATTCGTTTTTTTGTTTCAAACATGTAAATTTCAAAAACCCTCCCAAGAGCTACATTTTGGGGTGACTAAGAAGGATAGATGGGGAGTGATGTTTTGGCACATGGGAGCATATGCTCCCTTTATTTTGAAATACATGTTAGACACATTTTAAAATGTCAAAAAAAATTGAAACAAAAATTTCGCACGTACATCTTCATGTGCTACGCGCTCACAAAGTCGTTTCATGAAAAATCAACATGTCATGTGGCGTGTGTAAAAAAGACAAAATTCAGTGCTGAAACAAAGACATGTCACAAGATAAATTTTCTCTTTTTCGCTTAGACTACAAAAAATATCATTTTTTCGTGAAACTTGACGAATACACATATATTATGGAGATGTACATGTAAATTTTTTTGTCAAATTTTTTTAACACTTGGAAATATATTTTTATGGTAGAGGGATCATACGCACCCGGGAGCCGAATTGAGTTTCTGGGATAGATGCTTATTTTTTTCATATTCATGATTTAAACTTGTTTAAACCATGGTCAAACCTAGGATTTGACCAAGATTCAAATGGGCATCAAAATTGAAAAAAAAATCAGCAAAAAGAAAAACCAAAGCAAATAGTTTTCTTATGTTATATAGTAAGCATTAAAGTTGATAAACAAGGTCTAGACATATTCAAACCAGACAAATCATGTATGTATACCCCCTAACCCCTAAACTCCATCTTATGAAGTCAAGCATGAAGAGAAGTGGTTTTGGGTTTCAAACATGGAAATTTCAAAAACCTCCCAAAAGCCCCTTTTCAAATATTTCAAACTTATTCAAATTTGGTTCAAATTTGAAAGACATACAAGTTATAGCACACATATTGCATACATTTTCACACAAACTGCACTAGATACTAACCCTATAATTTGAGGCCATTTGGATGAGGTCGAAAAAATTCTTGGATTAGAATTGTGTTGTTCGAACCTCGTAGTTGGATTTTTTTTGAACCCTTGATCTGTAGAACTGGGCAAAACCCGAGTTTAACCTATTTAATTATAGATTCGTATATCGATTTTTCTACTACCTTTTTATTATTACTATGCAGCACATGGGTGTTTGCCCGTCGAGTGAAACTCGGAGGAAGAGGGATCACTCGGAAGGAGAGAAGAAGGGAGAGCATTATGGTGTCTCCCCTTTTTCGGGTGATGATGTTGACTTTTGTGCAGGGTTTGTCAGTGAGCAGGAGGTGCGAGCGAGCGAGCGAGCAAGTCGAGCGAGGCCGAGAATGAGGGAGATTTGTTTTTTTTGTGAGAGGGACAACCGAAGGATCCAGAAGGACCCACAGACTTCCAATACGCATCCTGATGCGTCTTCTCTTGACAAAGAAGATGGCTGGGAGTTTGCGTACCTATTGCACGTGACTTGTGCTCACTGAAGTGTGGGACCTCAAGCGTGGGCACCACACGTAAGTGACAGACCTGTTGGTGTAAAAACTCGATTGATTATTATAGTGCATTAGAACAAAGTTTCCTATGGATTCAAGGGTAGGAAATCCAAGTTAACTCATTTACGTGTTAAACTTGTCTAAATCTTGGTGAAACCTAGGATTTGACCAAGATTCAAATGGGCAGAAAAATAAAAACACAGAAAAATGAAAAACCAAATCACATAGTCTTCTTATGTCGTATAGTAAGCATTAAAGTTGATAAACAAGGTCTAGACATATCAAACCATACAAATCATGTATCTACCCCCTAACCCCTAAACTCCGTCTTATGAAGTCAAGCATGAAGATAAGTGGCTTTGGGTTTCAAACATGGAAATTTCAAAATCCTCCCAAAAGCCCCTTTTCAAATATTTCAAACTTATTCAAATTTGGTTCAAATTTGAAAGACATACAAGTTATAGCACACATAGTACATACATTTTCACACAAACTGCACTACATGCTAACCCTATAGCTTGAGGCCATTTGGATGAGGTCGAAAAAATTCTTGGATTAGAATCGTGTTGTTCGAACCCCGTAGTTGGATTTTTTGAACCCTTGATCTGTAGAACTGGGCAAAACCCGAGTTTAGAGTGACTAAGAAGGATACATGCTTCCCTTTTCATTTTCATGTTTTAAACTTGTTTAAATTATCTTGATCAAACCTAGGATTAGACAAGATTCAAATGGGCATCAAAATTTAAAAAAATCAGCAAAAAGAAAAACCAAAGAAAATAGTTTTCTTATGTCATATAGTAAGCATTAAAGTTGATAAACAAGGTCTAGACATATTCAAACCAGACAAATCATGTAGCTATACCCCCTAACCCCTAAACTCTGTCTTATGAAGTCAAGCATGTGAAGAGGAGTGGTTTTGGGTTTCAAACATGGAAATTTCAAAAACCTCCCAAAAGCTTCATTTTAGAGTGACTAAGAAGGATCCATGCTTCCCTTTTCATTTTCATGTTTTAAACTTGTTTAAATTATCTTGGTCGTCAAACCTAGGATTTGACAAGATTCAGATGGGCATCAAAATTGAAAAAAAAATCAGAAAAAAGAAAAAACCAAAAAAGCAAATAGTTTTCTTATGTCATATAGTAAGCATTGAAGTTGATAAACAAGGTCCATACATATTCAAACCACACAAATCATGTATCTATACCCCCTAACCCCTAAATTAATTAACTATGTCTTAATTATGAAGTCAAGCATGTGAAGAGAAGTGGTTTTGGGTTTCAAACATGGAAATTTCAAAAACCTCCCAAAAGCTTCATTTTAGAGTGACTAAGAAGGATCCATGCTTACATTTGCATTTTCATATTTTAAACTTGTTTAAATCATTATCAAACCTAGGATTTGACCAAGATACAAATGGGTGGGCACAAAATTCAAAAAAATCAGAAAAATGAAAAACAAAAGCACATAGTCTTCTTATATATGTCATATCGTAAGCATTCAAGTTGATAAACGAGGTCTAGGTATATCCAAACCTGCACAAATCATGTATCTACCCCTGTCGATCTTATGAAGTCTAGCATGAAGAGATCGAAGTCGTTTTGGGTTTCAAACATGAAAATTTCAAGAACATCCCAAAAGCTTCATTTTAGAGTGACTAAGAAGGATCCATGCTTCCCTTTTCATTTTCATGTTTTAAACTTGTTTAAATTATCTTGGTCGTCAAACCTAGGATTTGACAAGATTCAAATGGGCATCAAAATTGAAAAAAAAATAGAAAAAATAAAAACCAAAGCAAATAGTTTTCGTATGTCATATAGTAAGCATTGAAGTTGATAAACAAGGTCCATACATATTCAAACCACACAAATCATGTATCTATATCCCCTAACCCCTAAATTAATGAACTATGTCTTATGAAGTCAAGCATGTGAAGAGAAGTGGTTTTGGGTTTCAAACATGGAAATTTCAAAAACCTCCCAAAAGCTTCATTTTAGAGTGACTAAGAAGGATCCATGCTTACATTTGCATTTTCATATTTTAAACTTGTTTAAATCATTATCAAACCTAGGATTTGACCAAGATACAAATGGGTGGGCACAAAATTCAAAAAAATTAGAAAAATGAAAAACAAAAGCACATAGTCTTCTTATATATGTCATATCGTAAGCATTCGAGTTGATAAACGAGGTCTAGGTATATCCAAACCAGACAAATCATGTATCTACCCCCCGTCGATCTTATGAAGTCTAGCATGAAGAGAAGTCGTTTTGGGTTTCAAACATGGAAATTTCAAGAACATCCCAAAAGCTTCATTTTAGAGTGACTAAGAAGGATACATGCTTAACTTTTAATTTCCATGTTTTAAACTTGTTTAAATCTTGGTTGAACCTAGGATTTGACCAAGATTCAAATATATGGGCATAAAATTCAAAAAAAAAAAAGAAAAATGAAAAACCAAAGCACATAGTCTTCTTATGTCTATAGTTAGCATTAAAGTTGATAAACAGGTCTAGACATATTCAAACTAGAAAATCATGTATATATCTACACCCCTAACCCTAAACTCTGTCTTATGAAGTCAAGCATGCATGAAGAGAAGTGATTTTTTTGTTTCAAACATGGAAATTTCAAAAACCCTCCCAAGAGCTACATTTCGGGGTGACTAAGAAGGATAGATGCTTATTTTTTCATATCCATGATTTAAACTTGTTTAAACCATGGTCAAACCTATGATTTTACCAAGATTCAAATGGGCATAATTTTTTTAAAAAAATCAGAAAATGAAAAACCAAGGCACATAGTCTTCTTATGTCATATAGTAAGCATTCAATCAAGTTGATAAACAAGGTCTAGACATATATTCAAACCAGGAAAATCATGTATCTACCCCCGAACCCTAGCTAAACTCTGTCTTATGAAGTCAAGCATGCATGAAGAGAAGTGGTTTTGGTTTCAAACGTTTAAGCCAAAAGCCCCTTTTCAAATATTTCAAACTTAATCAAATTTGGTTCAAATTTGAAAGACATACAATTTATAGCACACATAGTGCATACATTTTCACACATACTGCACTAGATACTAACCCTATAGTTTGAGGCCATTTGGATGAGGTCGAAAAAATTCTTGGATTAGAATCGTGTTGTTCGAACCCCGTAGTTGGATTTTTTTTGAACCCTTGATCTGTAGAACTGGGCAAAACCCGAGTTTAACCTATTTAATTATAGATTCGTATATCGATTTTTCTACTACCTTTTTATTATTACTATGCAGCACATGGGTGTTTGCCCGTCGAGTGAAACTCGGAGGAAGAGGGATCACTCGGAAGGAGAGAAGAAGGGAGAGCATTATGGTGTCTCCCCTTTTTCGGGTGATGATGTTGACTTTTGTGCAGGGTTTGTCAGTGAGCAGGAGGTGCGAGCGAGCGAGCGAGTCGAGCGAGGCCGAGAATGAGGGAGATTTGTTTTTTTTGTGAGAGGGACAACCGAAGGATCCAGAAGGACCCACAGACTTCCAATACGCATCCTGATGCGTCTTCTCTTGACAAAGAAGATGGCTGGGAGTCTGCGTACCTATTGCACGTGACTTGTGCTCACTGAAGTGTGGGACCTCAAGCGTGGGCACCACACGTAAGTGACAGACCTGTTGGTGTAAAAACTCGATTGATTATTATAGTGCATTAGAACAAAGTTTCCTATGGATTCAAGGGTAGGAAATCCAAGTTAACTCATTTATGTGTTAAACTTGTCTAAATCTTGGTGAAACCTAGGATTTGACCAAGATTCAATCGCGAGAAAAATAAAAACACAGAAAAATGAAAAACCAAATCACATAGTCTTCTTATGTCATATAGTAAGCATTAAAGTTGATAAACAAGGTCTAGACATATCAAACCATACAAATCATGTATCTACCCCCTAACCCCTAAACTCCGTCTTATGAAGTCAAGCATGAAGAGAATTGGTTTTGGGTTTCAAACATGAAAATTTCAAAATCCTCCCAAAAGCCCCTTTTCAAATATTTCAAACTTATTCAAATTTGGTTCAAATTTGAAAGACATACAAGTTATAGCACACACATAGTGCATACATTTTCACACAAACTGCACTACATGCTAACCCTATAGCTTGAGGCCATTTGGATGAGGTCAAAAAATTCTTGGATTAGAATCGTGTTGTTCGAACCCCGTAGTTGGATTTTTTTGAACCCTTGATCTCTGTAGAACTGGGCAAAATCCGAGTTTAGAGTGACTAAGAAGGATACATGCTTCCCTTTTCATTTTCATGTTTTAAACTTGTTTAAATTATCTTGATCAAACCTAGGATTAGACAAGATTCAAATGGGCATCAAAATTGAAAAAAATCAGCAAAAAGAAAAACCAAAGCAAATAGTTTTCTTATGTCATATAGTAAGCATTAAAGTTGATAAACAAGGTCTAGACATATTCAAACCAGACAAATCATGTAGCTATACCCCCTAACCCCTAAACTCTGTCTTATGAAGTCAAGCATGTGAAGAGAAGTGGTTTTGGGTTTCAAACATGGAAATTTCAAAAACCTCCCAAAAGCTTCATTTTATAGTGACTAAGAAGGATACATGCTTAACTTTTAATTTCCATGTTTTAAACTTGTTTAAATCTGGGTTGAACCTAGGATTTGACCAAGATTCAAATATATGGGCATAAAATTCAAAAAAAACAGAAAAATGAAAAACCAAAGCACATAGTCTTCTTATGTCTATAGTTAGCATTAAAGTTGATAAACAGGTCTAGACATATTCAAACTAGAAAATCATGTATATATCTACACCCCTAACCCTAAACTCTGTCTTATGAAGTCAAGCATGCATGAAGAGAAGTGGTTTTTTTGTTTCAAACATGGAAATTTCAAAAACCCTCCAAAGAGCTACATTTTGGGGTGACTAAGAAGGATAGATGCTTATTTTTTCATATTCATGATTTAAACTTGTTTAAACCATGGTCAAACCTAGGATTTGACCAAGATTCAAATGGGCATCAAAATTGAAAAAAAAATCAGCAAAAAGAAAAACCAAAGCAAATAGTTTTCTTATGTCATATCGTAAGCATTCGAGTTGATAAACGAGGTCTAGGTATATCCAAACCAGACAAATCATGTATCTACCCCCTGTCGATCTTATGAAGTCTAGCATGAAGAGATCGAAGTCGTTTTGGGTTTCAAACATGGAAATTTCAAGAACATCCCAAAAGCTTCATTTTAGAGTGACTAAGAAGGATACAGGCTTACCTTTTAATTTTCATGTTTTAAACTTGTTTAAATCTTGGTTAAACCTAGGATTTGACCAAGATTCAAATATATGGGCATAAAATTAAAAAAAAAACAGAAAAATGAAAACCAAAGCACATGGTCTTCTTATGTCTATAGTTAGCATTAAGTTGATAAACAGGGTCTAGACATATTCAAACTAGAAAATCATGTATGTATCTACACCCCTAACCCTAAACTCTATCTTATGAAGTCAAGCATGCATGAAGAGAAGTGATTTTTTTTGTTTCAAACATGGAAATTTCAAAAACCCTCCCAAGAGCTACATTTCGGGGTGACTAAGAAGGATAGATGCTTATTTTTTCATATCCATGATTTAAACTTGTTTAAACCATGGTCAAACCTAGGATTTTACCAAGATTCAAATGGGCATAATTTTTAAAAAAAATCAGAAAATGAAAAACCAAGGCACATAGTCTTCTTATGTCATATAGTAAGCATTCAATTAAGTTGATAAACAAGGTCTAGACATATATTCAAACCAGGAAAATCATGTATCTACCCCCGAACCCTAGCTAAACTCTGTCTTATGAAGTCAAGCATGCATGAAGAGAAGTGGTTTTGGTTTCAAACGTTTAAGCCAAAAGCCCCTTTTCAAATATTTCAAACTTATTCAAATTTGGTTCAAATTTGAAAGACATACAATTTATAGCACACATAGTGCATACATTTTCACACATACTGCACTAGATACTAACCCTATAGTTTGAGGCCATTTGGATGAGGTCGAAAAAATTCTTGGATTAGAATCGTGTTGTTCGAACCCCGTAGTTGGATTTTTTTTGAACCCTTGATCTATAGAACTGGGCAAAACCCGAGTTTAACCTATTTAATTATAGATTCGTATATCGATTTTTCTACTACCTTTTTATTATTACTATGCATCACATGGGTGTTTGCCCGTCGAGTGAAACTCGGAGGAAGAGGGATCACTCGGAAGGAGAGAAGAAGGGAGAGCATTATGGTGTCTCCCCTTTTTCGGGTGATGATGTTGACTTTTGTGCAGGGTTTGTCAGTGAGCAGGAGGTGCGAGCGAGCAAGCGAGTCGAGCGAGGCCGAGAATGAGGGAGATTTGTTTTTTTTGTGAGAGGGACAACCGAAGGATCCAGAAGGACCCACAGACTTCCAATACGCATCCTGATGCGTCTTCTCTTGACAAAGAAGATGGCTGGGAGTTTGCATACCTATTGCACGTGACTTGTGCTCACTGAAGTGTGGGACCTCAAGCGTGGGCACCACACGTAAGTGACAGACCCGTTGGTGTAAAAACTCGATTGATTATTATAGTGCATTAGAACAAAGTTTCCTATGGATTCAAGGGTAGGAAATCCAAGTTAACTCATTTACGTGTTAAACTTTTCTAAATCTTGGTGAAACCTAGGATTTGACCAAGATTCAAATGGGCAGAAAAATAAAAACACAGAAAAATGAAAAACCAAATCACATAGTCTTCTTATGTCGTATAGTAAGCATTAAAGTTGATAAACAAGGTCTAGACATATCAAACCATACAAATCATGTATCTACCCCCTAACCCCTAAACTCCGTCTTATGAAGTCAAGCATGAAGATAAGTGGCTTTGGGTTTCAAACATGGAAATTTCAAAATCCTCCCAAAAGCCCCTTTTCAAATATTTCAAATTTGGTTCAAATTTGAAAGACATACAAGTTATAGCACACATAGTGCATACATTTTCACACAAACTGCACTACATGCTAACCCTATAGCTTGAGGCCATTTGGATGAGGTCGAAAAAATTCTTGGATTAGAATCGTGTTGTTCGAACCCCATAGTTGGATTTTTTTGAACCCTTGATCTGTAGAACTGGGCAAAACCCGAGTTTAGAGTGACTAAGAAGGATACATGCTTCCCTTTTCATTTTCATGTTTTAAACTTGTTTAAATTATCTTGATCAAACCTAGGATTAGACAAGATTCAAATGGGCATCAAAATTGAAAAAAAAAATCAGCAAAAAGAAAAAACCAAAAAAGCAAATAGTTTTCTTATGTCATATAGTAAGCATTGAAGTTGATAAACAAGGTCCATACATATTCAAACCACACAAATCATGTATCTATACCCCCTAACCCCTAAATTAATTAACTATGTCTTAATTATGAAGTCAAGCATGTGAAGAGAAGTGGTTTTGGGTTTCAAACATGGAAATTTCAAAAACCTCCCAAAAGCTTCATTTTAGAGTGACTAAGAAGGATCCATGCTTACATTTGCATTTTCATATTTTAAACTTGTTTAAATCATTATCAAACCTAGGATTTGACCAAGATACAAATGGGTGGGCACAAAATTCAAAAAAATCAGAAAAATGAAAAACAAAAGCACATAGTCTTCTTATATATGTCATATCGTAAGCATTCAAGTTGATAAACGAGGTCTAGGTATATCCAAACCCAGACAAATCATGTATCTACCCCCTGTCGATATTATGAAGTCTAGCATGAAGAGATCGAAGTCGTTTTGGGTTTCAAACATGGAAATTTCAAGAACATCCCAAAAGCTTCACTTTAGAGTGACTAAGAAGGATCCATGCTTCCCTTTTCATTTTCATGTTTTAAACTTGTTTAAATTATCTTGGTCGTCAAACCTAGGATTTGACAAGATTCAAATGGGCATCAAAATTGAAAAAAAACACAGAAAAAATAAAAACCAAAGCAAATAGTTTTCGTATGTCATATAGTAAGCATTGAAGTTGATAAACAAGGTCCATACATATTCAAACCACACAAATCATGTATCTATACCCCCTAACCCCTAAATTAATGAACTATGTCTTATGAAGTCAAGCATGTGAAGAGAAGTGGTTTTGGGTTTCAAACATGGAAATTTCAAAAACCTCCCAAAAGCTTCATTTTAGAGAGACTAAGAAGGATCCATGCTTACATTTGCATTTTCTTATTTTAAACTTGTTTAAATCATTATCAAACCTAGGATTTGACCAAGATAAAAATATATGGGCATAAAATTCAAAAAAAAAAAAGAAAAATGAAAAACAAAAGCACATAGTCTTCTTATGTCTATAGTTAGCATTAAAGTTGATAAACAGGTCTAGACATATTCAAACTAGAAAATCATGTATATATCTACACCCCTAACCCTAAACTCTGTCTTATGAAGTCAAGCATGCATGAAGAGAAGTGGTTTTTTTGTTTCAAACATGGAAATTTCAAAAACCCTCCAAAGAGCTACATTTTGGGGTGACTAAGAAGGATAGATGCTTATTTTTTCATATTCATGATTTAAACTTGTTTAAACCATGGTCAAACCTAGGATTTGACCAAGATTCAAATGGGCATCAAAATTGAAAAAAAAATCAGCAAAAAGAAAAACCAAAGCAAATAGTTTTCTTATGTCATATCGTAAGCATTCGAGTTGATAAACGAGGTCTAGGTATATCCAAACCAGACAAATCATGTATCTACCCCCTGTCGATCTTATGAAGTCTAGCATGAAGAGATCGAAGTCGTTTTGGGTTTCAAACATGGAAATTTCAAGAACATCCCAAAAGCTTCATTTTAGAGTGACTAAGAAGGATACAGGCTTACCTTTTAATTTTCATGTTTTAAACTTGTTTAAATCTTGGTTAAACCTAGGATTTGACCAAGATTCAAATATATGGGCATAAAATAAAAAAAAACAGAAAAATGAAAACCAAAGCACATGGTCTTCTTATGTCTATAGTTAGCATTAAGTTGATAAACAGGGTCTAGACATGTTCAAACTAGAAAATCATGTATATATCTACACCCCTAACCCTAAACTCTGTCTTGTGAAGTCAAGCATGCATGAAGAGAAGTGATTTTTTTTGTTTCAAACATGGAAATTTCAATAACCCTCCCAAGAGCTACATTTCGGGGTGACTAAGAAGGATAGATGCTTATTTTTTCATATCCATGATTTAAACTTGTTTAAACCATGGTCAAACCTAGGATTTTACCAAGATTCAAATGGGCATAATTTTTTTAAAAAAATCAGAAAATGAAAAACCAAGGCACATAGTCTTCTTATGTCATATAGTAAGCATTCAATTAAGTTGATAAACAAGGTCTAGACATATATTCAAACCAGGAAAATCATGTATCTACCCCCGAACCCTAGCTAAACTCTGTCTTATGAAGTCAAGCATGCATGAAGAGAAGTGGTTTTGGTTTCAAACGTTTAAGCCAAAAGCCCCTTTTCAAATATTTCAAACTTATTCAAATTTGGTTCAAATTTGAAAGACATACAATTTATAGCACACATAGTGCATACATTTTCACACATACTGCACTAGATACTAACCCTATAGTTTGAGGCCATTTGGATGAGGTCGAAAAAATTCTTGGATTAGAATCGTGTTGTTCGAACCCCGTAGTTGGATTTTTTTTGAACCCTTGATCTGTAGAACTGGGCAAAACCCGAGTTTAACCTATTTAATTATAGATTCGTATATCGATTTTTCTACTACCTTTTTATTATTACTATGCAGCACATGGGTGTTTGCCCGTAGAGTGAAACTCGGAGGAAGAGGGATCACTCGGAAGGAGAGAAGAAGGGAGAGCATTATGGTGTCTCCCCTTTTTCGGGTGATGATGTTGACTTTTGTGCAGGGTTTGTCAGTGAGCAGGAGGTACGAGCGAGTGAGCGAGTCGAGCGAGGCCGAGAATGAGGGAGATTTGTTTTTTTTGTGAGAGGGACAACCGAAGGATCCAGAAGGACCCACAGACTTCCAATACGCATCCTGATGCGTCTTCTCTTGACAAAGAAGATGGCTGGGAGTTTGCGTACCTATTGCACGTGACTTGTGCTCACTGAAGTGTGGGACCTCAAGCATGGGCACCACACGTAAGTGACAGACCTGTTGGTGTAAAAACTCGATTGATTATTATAGTGCATTAGAACAAAGTTTCCTATGGATTCAAGGGTAGGAAATCCAAGTTAACTCATTTACGTGTTAAACTTGTCTAAATCTTGGTGAAACCTAGGATTTGACCAAGATTCAAATGGGCAGAAAAATAAAAACACAGAAAAATGAAAAACCAAATCACATAGTCTTCTTATGTCATATAGTAAGCATTAAAGTTGATAAACAAGGTCTAGACATATCAAACCATACAAATCATGTATCTACCCCCTAACCCCTAAACTCCGTCTTATGAAGTCAAGCATGAAGATAAGTGGCTTTGGGTTTCAAACATGGAAATTTCAAAATCCTCCCAAAAGCCCCTTTTCAAATATTTCAAACTTATTCAAATTTGGTTCAAATTTGAAAGACATACAAGTTATAGCACACATAGTGCATACATTTTCACACAAACTGCACTACATGCTAACCCTATAGATTGAGGCCATTTGGATGAGGTCGAAAAAATTCTTGGATTAGAATCGTGTTGTTCGAACCCTTGATCTGTAGAACTGGGCAAAACCCGAGTTTAGAGTGACTAAGAAGGATACATGCTTCCCTTTTCATTTTCATGTTTTAAACTTGTTTAAATTATCTTGGTCAAACCTAGGATTAGACAAGATTCAAATGGGCATCAAAATTGAAAAAAAAATCAGCAAAAAGAAAAACCAAAGCAAATAGTTTTCTTATGTCATATAGTAAGCATTAAAGTTGATAAACAAGGTCTAGACATATTCAAACCAGACAAATCATGTAGCTATACCCCCTAACCCCTAAACTATGTCTTATGAAGTCAAGCATGTGAAGAGAAGTGGTTTTGGGTTTCAAACATGGAAATTTGAAAAACCTCCCAAAAGCTTCATTTTAGAGTGACTAAGAAGGATCCATGCTTCCCTTTTCATTTTCATGTTTTAAACTTGTTTAAATTATCTTGGTCAAACCTAGGATTTGACAAGATTCAAATGGGCATCAATATTGAAAAAAAATCTGAAAAAAGAAAAACCAAAGCAAATAGTTTTCTTATGTCATATAGTAAGCATTAAAGTTGATAAACAAGGTCCATACATATTCAAACCACAAAAATCATGTATCTATACCCCCTAACCCCTAAAATAATTAACTCTCTCTTATGAAGTCAAGCATGTGAAGAGAAGTGGTTTTGGGTTTCAAACATGGAAATTTCAAAAACCTCCCGGCCAAAAGCTTCATTTTAGAGTGACTAAGAAGGATCCATGCTTACGTTTGCATTTTCATATTTTAAACATGTTTAAATCATTATCAAACCTAGGATTTCACCAAGATACAAATGGGTGGGCACAAAATTCAAAAAAATCAGAAAAATGAAAAAGAAAAGCACATAGTCTTCTTATATATGTCATATCGTAAGCATTCAAGTTGATAAACGAGGTCTAGGTATATCCAAACCAGACAAATCATGTATCTACCCCCTGTTGATCTTATGAAGTCTACATGAAGAGAAGTCGTTTTGGGTTTCAAACATGGAAATTTCAAGAACATCCCAAAAGCATCATTTTAGAGTGACTAAGAAGGATACAGGCTTACCTTTTAATTTTCATGTTTTAAACTTGTTTAAATCTTGGTTAAACCTAGGATTTGACCAAGATTCAAATATATGGGCATAAAATTCAAAAAAAAAACAGAAAAATGAAAACCAAAGCACATGGTCTTCTTATGTCTATAGTTAGCATTAAAGTTGATAAACAGGGTCTAGACATATTCAAACTAGAAAATAATGTATATATCTACACCCCTAACCCTAAACTCTGTCTTATGAAGTCAAGCATGCATGAAGAGAAGTGATTTTTTTTGTTTCAAACATGGAAATTTCAAAAACCCTCCCAAGAGCTACATATATTTCGGGGTGACTAAGAAGGATAGATGCTTATTTTTTCATATCCATGATTTAAACCTGTTTAAACCATGGTCAAACCTAGGATTTTACCAAGATTCAAATGGGCATAATTTTTTAAAAAAAATCAGAAAATGAAAAACCAAGGCACATAGCTAGTCTTCTTATGTCATATAGTAAGCATTCAATTAAGTTGATAAACAAGGTCTAGACATATATTCAAACCAGGAAAATCATGTATCTACCTCCGAACCCTAGCTAAACTCTGTCTTATGAAGTCAATCATGCATGAAGAGAAGTGGTTTTGGTTTCAAACGTTTAAGCCAAAAGCCCCTTTTCAAATATTTCAAACTTATTCAAATTTGGTTCAAATTTGAAAGACATACAATTTATAGCACACATAGTGCATACATTTTCACACATACTGCACTAGATACTAACCCTATAGTTTGAGGCCATTTGGATGAGGTCAAAAAAATTCTTGGATTAGAATCGTGTTGTTCGAACCCCGTAGTTGGATTTTTTTGAACCCTTGATTTGTAGAACTGGGCAAAACCCTAGTTTAACATATTTAATTATGGATTCGTATATCAATTTTTCTACTACCTATTTATTATTACTATGCAGCACATGGGTGTTTGCCCGTCGAGTGAAACTCGGAGGAAGAGGGATTACTCGGAAGGAGAGAAGAAGGGAGAGCATTATGGTGTCTCCACTTTTTCGGGTAATGATGATGACTTTTGTGCAGGGTTTGTCAGTGAGCAGGAGGTGCGAGCGAGCGAGTCGAGCGAGGCCGAGAATGAGAGAGATTTGTTTTTTTTGTGAGAGGGACAACCGAAGGATCCAGAAGGACCCACATACTTCCAATACGCATGCTGATGCGTCTACTATTGACAAAGAAGATGGCTGGGAGTTTGCTTACCTATTGCACGTGACTTGTAATCACTGAAGTGTGGGACCTCAAGCGTGGGCACCACACGTAAGTGACAGACCTGTTGGTGTAAAAACTCGATTGATTATTATAGTGCATACAGAAAAATGAAAAACAAAATCACATAGTCTTCTTATGTCATATAGTAAGCATTAAAATTGATAAACAAGGTCTAGACATATCAAACCATACAAATCATGTATCTACCCCCTAACCCCTAAACTCCGTCTTATTAAGTCAAGCATGAAGAGAAGTGGTTTTGGGTTTCAAACATGGAAATTTCAAAAACCTCCCAAAAACTTCATTTTAGAGTGACTAAGAAGGATACATGCTTCCCTTTTCATTTTCATGTTTTAAACTTGTTTAAATTATCTTGGTCAAACCTAGGATTTGACAAGATTCAAAGATACATGCTTCCCTTTTCATTTGACATGAATCCTTGTGGCACGACCATGTTGTGGTCACTCCTGGCTGTCTACCCAGCCGAGCATGCGGGCTCTATTTCCTTGTACGAATCCTCGTTTTAAACCAAGAAGAAGTGAACAAACTCTCTCCCCCCCGCCACGGACACACACACACACACACACACACACACTCTCTCTCTCTCTCTCTCTCTCTCTCTCTCTCTCTAACCGGCTTTAGATATCGCATCATTTGTCTGTCAGACTCCATTGATTTGCCCCAAGTTCAACAAGGTCGCCCCCTTTTCCTCTGAGAGTCCATTGATTTTTATTTGCTGGTGTCACTTGTGCTAAACCGTCATTCCTTGTACTCCCTCCAATTCATATTATTTGATGGTAATATAGATGCATCTACACACATTATAGTTGTAGATACATCCATTTTACCATCAATTAATATTGATCGGAGTTGCAGCGTGGTATGAGGCCTGCCGCCTGCCACCGTCGACGAGGTTCCAAGTAAACGGCGCCAGAAGAAGAGTAGCGCGGCTCCGGATTCAACCAACTGGCGGCGATGGACGGCACTATGGAAATAAACGCTACGAATTTGGAGGCCATCGCGTACAACATCGCTGGAACGGCGCAGGCCATGTGCTCCCACGACGGCTGCGGGGTCATCGTCAGCTACCACGAGTCCCTAAGCCACCAGATCGCGTGCCCGCATGGCCGGTGCAACTGCACGGAGCAGGGCTGCGACTTCGCCGCCCCACCGTCAGCGCTCCTCGTTCACCTCGCAGAGGCCCACTCGATTCAGGTGCACATGTTAGAGTATGGCAAGTCCATAGAGTTCCGGGTGACCATGACGCACCCGTGCTCGCCGTGTAGGCTGCTCGTCGTCGAAGGGGATGACGGCTCCGTGTTCGTCCTATACATCGACGCGCTCGGCCCGGCCATTGTCTTGTCTTTGGTATGCGTTAGTTCGGCCACATCCGTGTGGCCGCTCTACAGGGTGAAGATCTGGGCGCACGGCCCGCCGCCGTCCTCGAAATCGGATCGCAGCGGGATGTCGTGAAGATGTCTGCCGATGCTTCTGGCAGCGCGTCGCCGGGCGCTGTCGTGTTTGAGGAGCTCACGTCGTTCCTCGTTGTGCCGGGGCCATACCTCGTTGGTGCTGGATCGTCCAAGGAGCTGCGTTTCTACATTCGCATATGCAAGCAGATGTAGCTACTGCTACTTTTCGTAGTTGAAAAAACTGTCAATTTGTCATGAGGAATGATAAATTTCGCTGAAAAGTACTTGATTGTTCGTACGGCTGCTATTTTTTTATGGATTCCTCGTTTCATATTTGTGCTGAACTGTTTGTAGTAGTACTTATACTTAATAATAATGCAGCGTGGAAGTGAATACTCCTTTTTTTTGTGAATCGGAAGTGAATACTCCAACTATATGTAATTGTAACCCCTCCATCTGATTTATATAAAACTATGTGCACTTCCAGATCATTTCTCCTGTTTTTTAGATGTCCTTTCACTTACTATAAAAAACAAAGAAGCACTACTGCTTTGATTCAAAGGAATGTGGAGAGTGTAGAAATAGGAAAGGTGTAGGATTGAAATTTTCCCATAGGAATCAAATCCAACATAATTCCTATGTCAATCCTATGAATCAAAGAAGCCCTAAGTGGTTACCGGTGCTTAATGCACAGTTCCAAAAAGTTCATCCCGCAGTCCAAATAACTAATAATCAGATGATGTCAATTTTTGTGTATGTAGTTGTGCCTATTACCATCACAAATATAGTCTCAAATAGTATGATGGTGGAGATACACATTTTTTAACTACCATGATTTTCGGTAAATGCTTAGTCAATTTTGACATAATTTGACTTTCTAAAAATAATACTCCGTATAAGCCTTAAGCTTTGAGATGGAGGTACTATATTGGGTTTTCCTCGTCTTAAGCAAAATCCCTTCCCATCCCCTTAAATAGAGTACTCCAGCCTCGAGGCTAGGAGATAAGAGAGGCCATCGATAGGCCATACTCCTCGCGCGCTCGCAATGTTGGAAACTGTCACCGTTACCCTGAAGATGGACTCCACCGTGCTTCACTGCATTTTCTGCTCCCAGCCCCTCCAGCCCCCTGTCTTCAAGGTCGATCCCTTTCCCTCCCACACTCCATTGATGTTTCTTTTGTGGGTTCACTACTGCAAAAATGGGAATCCACGAACTTTGATTTGTGCAAAGGTGCAAGGGTAATCATTTGGCCTGCGGCCGCCGCCTCGCCGAGCTTCCCGGGAACCGGTGCCATAGGTGCGTGGAACCCCGCGGCGGATTCGAGCAGGACCCGGCAATGGATGCCGTCGTATCAGCGGCGACGGTTGAGTGCCCCCACAGCAGCTGCGGGAGCTTGGTGGCCTACCACCAGGTCCACGACCACAAGATTGCATGCCCGCACGCCCCTTGCGCTTGCACGGAGCCCGGCTGCGACTTCGCCGCCCCGCCAACAGCACTCGTCGCCCACTTCGCAGTGGCCCACTCGATCCAAGTGCACAAGCTCCCGCCGTACAACACGACCAAAGTGTTCCAGGTGCCGGTGCCGGTGCCGGGTTCGCCGTGCCTGCGGATCATCGCCGAAGGGGAGGACGGCGCCGTGTTCGTCCTGATCATCGGCGTGCTCGGTTCGACTTCGACCACCATCGTGTCTACCGTGTGCGTTAGGGCGGCCGCGTGCGTGTGGCCTCTGTACACGGCAAAGATGTGGGCGAATGGGCCGGCGTCGTGCTCGTTGGCGCACGCGAGGAGCAGGGCAGACACCGTGAGTGTGTCTTTGGAGGCGTCGAGCTGCGCCTTGCCGGGCGACGTCGCGTTTGATGAACTCACGTCGTTCCTCTCGGTGCCGCCGCTATACCTGGTGCTTGGTGGACCTTCCAAGCTGCTACGTTTCTACATTCGCATCGAGAAGGAGAACAATTAATCCTCAAAATAAGTACTCCTACTCCATATGATGATACGTACTAGTATAGTGCTAATGCGGATGTAACCTCTAGTAAAGTACTAGTACTAACACTGTCTGAGTTGTACTATTATTTCAGTTTCGCTTCTATTGTTGGGTAACATCATCAGGAACATAACTTGAACTTATTGGTTTCAAATATGTGACAACAAAAGAAAAAGAACAAGAAAGGGAGTAACTGTTTTTCGTCCTGCTAATGCAACCTTGATGTGACCGGGACAACTTTGTTCAAAGCATCGTGTCATATAAATATACGTACTCTACAAAATCATCAGCAGTGGAGTACCTCGATAGGTGCCATGTCCATGGATCGACAAGACAAGACACACACATAGACTGGGTCACTAGGAGATGGATATTACTACTGGATAGCTGTCCTGACATGATAGGATGCCTACATACACCCTACTCGGCAGGTGACGATACCTTCCCAACAAAGGTATCCAGTCCCATCCATTGATTATTTTATTATGGACGGAGAGCATTCTACTAGAAGAGATGTCATGTCTTGGGGCAGAGGTTCGGCTTAATCATGGTTTAGATATGGCCATGACTTTTGTCATTTAAGGCACCACCTATGGGAACCACAAGATTATTGAAACAGAACTACATTACTTGACTCTAATGTAGATGTATCTAGACATATTGTAGCTATAGATACTTCCATTTTAGCATCAAGTAATGTGGATCGGAGGGAGTAATACTATACAATATACTCAGTATAAGGTTAAGTTTGGCACACGCTGGGACGCACATATTTGTTAGAAGTACACACATGCAAGACAGAGCACAGAGTAAAATAATTACTATTTACTTATGGGCAACCAAAAGCTTGTACGTGTCCACTATATATATGGGCATGGACTACACTTATTGCTTGTGGACGAGGATAGCTGTTGTGGACAACACAGTGGATGCTGTTAGAGTGAAACGGCACACTTATTATGGATCGTAGGGAGTATGCAAGATAAAAAAAAGATCTACCATACATATTAGTATTATTATCATCAGTTATGTACTCATGACACTGGGAGCATACACACACGATCGTACATACTACAGTAGTACTGTACTACTTTTAAAACTACTTGCAAGATAAAATATAGCTGGATGTAAAGAACTACTTATCACTGGGTGCATACACACACGATCGTATACATACTAGTACTGTACTACTTTTAACACTAGGATAAAATATAGCTGGATGTACAGAACTACTTATCAGTGGTCTTCCTCTTCAGCTTCCACAGCCTGTACCATGTTGCTCTTCTTCTTCTTCTTCTTCTTCTTCTTCTTCTTCTTCTTCTTCTTCTTCTTACTCCCGCTGTCCTGGAATTCCGCCAATTTTTGTTGACCCTTCTCAAAGTTCACTATTCGCCTGTATACCTCATATGTCGCGTATGCGTCGATGCTTGCATACAGGATATGCTTCATGGACAAGGGCACCTGCTTCCACAGCTTGTGTTCCTCTTTCGTAAGTTTTTTCATGATAGATTTGTACTGGCTGTCTATAATGGCCGCAGCATAGTCAGCCAATGAATCCTTATTGTTACTAGTGGAATCGGCAGGCTTCCACCTTTTCTGGATGTCCACGAAGTTCGCCACTGAGAGGTTGCAACGCCCAACCCTGGTAATGTCGTTGCCGATGTCAACACCTGCAAATGTTATGTCAGGCATGCCAAGAAAGTCAGCGAGTTTGGGGCAGGGCTGGTCGGCCGAGGAAATCTGGTACAGGAGGCAGTCTGTGCCCATGCACAACTGTATGAGGGCAGCCTTCTGTTCAGGCCCATAGGTGTACTCTACGTCTAGGCCAACAATTTTGTACGAGTCTTCTTTCTCCAGTATCAACTCGATTTTGTTGATGTGTTCCTCCACCTTAGACGCCATATTGGTATAGTTCGCCGTAATGGTGGTTGTTCCATGAGCGAGGAAAGTGTGTCCTTGGTAGAACGCTTCCATGGAGGGTAGCGAGAGAGGGGCACAGGCGAGAGTGTCGTGGAGAAGACGAAATGAGGAAGACGAATGTTAACCGCCACGCCAGGGCCTGCAAACCGCCCGTCGCTAGATGCATGCATTTGGCCGGTTTTGAAGATGACGGGCCATAGGGCACGAATGCAGTTTCCCTGTTAAAATAATAATAACCACCCACGTACTTAATTAATTGTATGCTTATTTGTTTCTCGAGAGGAGCCTAGTTTTTTTCTACGAAACTCTGAAGATCTATTAAAAATCATCAACATTAGTACAAAGAGATTCAAAATTAATATTACCTTTGTCTAAAAGGAGGTGTCTTAGTTTTGTCTAATACGGATGTATATAGACATATCTTAGTTGTAGAAATTACAAATATGTCTTCTTTGCACCACTTAGCTACCACTACAAAGTACAAACACTAACGCAAGGTAGATCAGCATCATGCAATGTAGACATTACAGTATTTTTGTACTACTGTACTTGTCTTCCCTGGTCTATGATTCAATATCTAGTATACTGTACTGCTTATACACCAGGGAGATTCAAAATACGAGTTGAGCGCCAAAACTCCCGCCTCCATACACATATTTCGAATTCCCTTTCGACCCCTATTACCAATGACGCAAAGGCAGACAAGTGAAGCCGGCGTTGGTTGGGGTCTCGTTCGTAATTTACACATCCCCTCTGATATATATAGTCTACCGCCTTCCATTCGTCTTCCCCATTTCCGCAAAAAATCTGTCGCAATACTCCAGGCCCATCATCTCTCACCTGCCGGACCACCGCACCGGAATATCCCAGCCGTACTTAGCCGGCATACCACCTCACCTACCTGAGGCCACCGACTCCCTCGTCCGCAGCACCAGATCCACTTCACCAACGCCGCCGTGTACTGCATCGGATCTGCTTCACCGACTGCTTCATCCGCAGCACCAGATCCGCTTCACCAACGCCGCCGTGCACTGCACTATCTGAGTTCACCGACTCCCTCGTCTGCCGTACCTGATCCGCTTCACCAACGACGCCGTGCACTGCACCGGATCTGCTTCACCGACTCCCTCGTTTCAGATCTGCTTCCCCGAACCCATCAACGACCGCCCCAGATCTGCTTCCTCGACGCCAACACCCACCGCAACCGCAGCACCCCCGCCGTCGTCGACGTGACCCGCAAGGATGCTGAGTATGACTACACGAAGCCGCCGTCGAGGTAACCAGACCCCCTCCCCCCTACACGTTTTGGTCTGTTACCATAGAAGGTTCAAGCATGTCTTGGTCAACTAGAATGTGTCTATATACTGATTCGTCCGTCTAAAAAAGCATCGACAGAGAAGTCCCATAGATCCAGCTCCGCCCCGCTCTCAATGCGCGTGGCATGGCAGATCCTGCGCATTTGCCCATGCCACTCCTTGAGCTCTTTGTCTTGATGTGCTTCACACACAGGGCTTATAATACTAGGAAGCTTGTGCCTCACATACACTTACACACAGGGCTACTACTACTAGGAAGCTTTATTGGATATCTCAGTGGTACAAAGCTTACTTACATGGGACGGGTGATACTCTATTTAAACTTTTGTACATGACCCTTTAGATTGTTGCCATGTGCCAGAATCCAAACCCTATACCATACTTCTAGAATACTCTACAAACTCTAGATATTTCATACTACTCGTAAATATCTTACTCTAGAACATTCCCCATTCTACAATTCTCTCTACATACCTTGGATACTTCATGACTAAGCTAGCTCCTTTACTAGCCAACCACATTGATAAGATTACTACTAACAATCCCCCCCATAATCTTGTCATATAAACTATCTTTACTATTAAATTTAAAATAGGCCGCGGTGGTTGGTGATGGTACGTCAAACGTGTATACAACTCACCCCGAACATAAAAAGTAAGGTCAGCGTGACCGGCTCCATGAGGAGTTCTTATCAGGATTAGTTAGGTCACGACCAAAATCCAATCCGTAGCACTAGGTAGCAAAATCAGCATCCCTTTCCTAATTCTAATCGGTAAGACAAGCATAGATCGGTTCAGCCACACATCTTTTTCGTTCGCTCCCCTTTTTATTCTCTAAGGAACCCTCTCCTTAACGAGCGTAGATTGATGGAGATGGTTTTTGTACCGGTCAATCTTTATATCCTTTCTGGCATAGTTCTGTACAAGATCGGCAGGTGATCCGTCCTTTCTCCTCTGCCGTAGTTCATCAACGCGTGTCCGGCAATCCCGGTTAGATCGACACAATCGGCAAAAAAGAAAAAGGCCAAAAGAGACCCATTGATTAGGCTCCTCTTGCCGTGCTACTTTAAATTTTCTAACTTTTCTTTCATTCGCAAACATACAGTGACAACCTATATGACTCTAGGTTTCTTTTCCTAATTTTTGCACGTGCATGCATTTTTCCCTTTAAAATTCGTAGGACATACAAATCTCAACACTTATGCAACTAAAAATCCTTAAAAAAAACAAAGCTTTCATACCCTGCAGCTTTTAAGAGGTTAGTGACAAGAATCAACCACATGTTTTGGAGCGCAGTGATATTCTCCCTAAAAAACCATGTTTCATGCGTGGGTGTTTCATTAATAAAGAGAAATATCTGTTCAGTTGGGGCCACGTTTCGACGTGTGTTCTCGACAAATCAGTTTCTCAGACAAAGTATCTCGAAGGTGTTCATAGAGATTGCATGTGCATTTGTGCGTTCGTAGGAGCGAGTATGCATTTAGTGAGCATTTATATTGTACCGTGTTTTGTTAAAAAAGATGGTGTAAAACGGGCACCTTTTACGATATACTCCCTCCGTCCCAAAATGTAAGGCGTCTCTGGATTGGTCAAAAGTCAAACCTTACAAACTTTGACCAAATATTTTAAAAAATATTTACATCTACAATATCAAATTGACATATTAAGAAATTATACTTTAGGGTGACTCTATTGATAATGATTTAGTATTGTAAATATTTATATTTTTGTGTGTAAACTTGGTCAAACTTTAAAAACATTGACTTTTAACTAATCCTTAGACGCCTTATTTTTGGCACGGAGGGAGTATCATTCAATAAATACTATGAATTATTCGATCGTTTGTTCAAACATGTTAATTAGATCGGTCGATTGATCAACTCGGATCGGTCGATCGAGCATCAGAGTTGTCTCAGTGATGACAAAAAATAGTGCACATTGTATGATACTGACGTACCACAGATTCTAAAGAAAATGAGGACCATGTGGCCACACATCCTGGACATAGACATTGCGATTATATTCCATTTATTCTATATTTGGAGGGAGCCATCTTTCGTTATTAACCCGTTGCAACACACGGGTATTATGCTAGTATCCCCTAATCCAGATCACATGGACCATGCACTTCATCTTGTGATGGCATCACACCGACTCACGTCAAGCAACGACGCCGCACCCTGCTTGTTAGCCTGACACCGACTTCATTTTAGATATCATGTAGTACATGTCAAGTACCAAATCACTGAGAACCAACCTGTGTTTGGATGGTTAGGAGGGCAGTGGCACCCCTGCATTTAACGCTTTGGAGTCTCAAAAATGGAGGAATATTCTTCTGTGGGATGCGGCGTTCCCGATGACATTGTGGTGCTAGTGGTGACTTCGTCAATCTCAATACCCGTCGGAACAGTTTCTTGGATGCAGTTTCCTGAAGGTGCTCGAAGGGGTAGTGTGTGTGCTTGAGTGATGAGTGTATGTATGTACGTATGAGCGTCTATGATTGTACTGTGTTGCAAAAAATAGTATTAATTTTGTCTTGTTCATACTAAGACTAGCAAAGCGTTCCCTGCTCTATAAACTCTCAAGAAACACCCCTATAATATCGATCTAGTTCGTCCTAATGTTAGAACAGTAATTGCATGCTATGTAATTCATCTATTTTTGTTAGGAAACCTACATGTTTGTTTGCTTTTCTTATTCTCAGGTGATAGGTTGTGTGCTGGGACCATAGCCGCCGTCTGTTTTGTTCGTTGCAAAATGTTGTTTTATATTCCGCCATTCTGTGCTCTTCTGTGTTCACAAGGTTTTACATTATAATTTCCATCTGTTTTGTTGTAAACAATGACGGTAAATGCCAATTACTATTTCCTTTCTGCTATCCTTTTGCCATCCTATAGTACATGTGTGAACTCATTGCTCTGGTACATTTAAATTCTTCATTGTTTTTGTTCTTCAAGAGCTGCAACCCTAACTCTTTGCTGTAATTTCATGTTGCACTATCACATGGAACACAGCAAATCGTGGAGTGAATCACCCCTATAATCCAGTAAGTACCTTTCATTTTTGTATTGATATGCTTATCGTGGTCGGAACCAGTTTGTGTTTAACACATTTACTCTCCATATAGATAGGATAACTGGTTTGAAATAAATCATGCTATTTGTATGACTGAACGTCTTAGTTCAATTTCATGATAGCTTCTCAAACTTGTTCTATTGCCTGTCTAATCTTTTTTTGTTTGATCGTGATTAAACCAATTTAATTGTTCTGCTTAACTTAAATGATCTGGCATTTTATTCTAGCCACATAATGTTTGATTGCTCATGCACTTCCTCATACCGTTATGTCTTCTGGATTTCTTCCATAATGATAAGTATGTTTTTCTTGGTGAATATGAGTCAGATGATGATTCAATTGGTTATTAGTCCTTGATTCATTGAGTTGACTGATGATTAAAACATATAAACCTTGCGACTATCTGGCATGCTTGTTGTGGGATATAATGAGCATATTTGTTTTTTGTAAGACTTTTTTCGGATTTCACTGTTGATTAATCCAATGCCACCTTCTGTAGTAGGAAATCCACCTTCAGTAGGTATCATAAATAAGATTTGTTGTTACTTTTTGGCTGACCCATCTTTTATTTTTAGGCACAAAATGGTTCATTTGTTTGTTTCTCCTTCCCTTATATTGCGCTCATGGGTTAAACATTGAAATAATATGTCAGTTTATATGAATCCCTAATGGTTGCTTTGTCTAATCTGTCTTAATTGGTCCTGCTCGTTTATATTTGGCACCAAATGGATATATTTCTCTTTTATCTCGAGGCATTCCCATGGCTGGCTGATGATTAAAATAATGAAATTTAGGGGTTGGAGATTCTCCAACCGCACAATGTCCGGCTAGTTTTGTCCACATGACCACTTTTGTGGAACTTAAGGGATCTCAAGCACCCCTTCCAAGTGTCAATTTTAATAGACAAATGTTATGCGCTTTCCTGGCTTATTTTATTAGGCAGATCGTCTAGTTACTTGATTTATTTTGTTCATATTTGCCATCCGGTTGCTCTGCCTGTTGCATTGGGGTTGATAGCTTGCTTTGTTATATTATGCCTTGTGCTTTGTGAAAATCTGCCATCTGTTTTGATGCTTTGCAAAAATCTGTGAGAACTAATAATATGGTTGTTTTCTCAAATTGTATGGTTCTCAGAACTTGCACTGCCTTGTTTTCAGCCCCCGAATAGAGCAAGGAAGGCAGATGGCAGTGGCATGTACATCAAGTGTCCAGGTCTTTCCACAAAGACAAACGTGACAATGCCAATTCATCCGATTGTCGATGATAGCTAATGTCTCCAGCCATTCCAAATAAGCAAACAATCGCTGCCTTTGCACACGAAACAATTGATATAATTCAGCAGCAAAGAGATGAAAGAGATTCAAATATCATCATAACAGTCAATGAGATACATGAATTGAAAAATAGGCAAGCTTGGATTGAGCAGATCCTTAATAATCTACTCTGCAGATCTAATGGAAAGCCAGCTGTTACTTGCACTCCGATGAATTCTACCTAATGTAAATGCGCTTTTGCCGATGATGCCATTTGTATGGCTTGTATCATTTGAGTTATTTCAACTTGTTGTTGTATTTGAGAATTTTTGCTGTTATTGTAATCCTTGAGCATTTTTTCCTGTTATTGCTATAGTTTGCAATCATTGTAACAAATTTTCAATGTAATGATTATTTTATCTTGCACTCGGCCTTAAACAGAACTACTAGTATGGTCTCACAATTTTTTATCATTATACTATGCAAGATTTAGCGGTCACCCCAAATTCAGAGCACCCATAGCGATTTGGGGGCCGGCGTCGTTTTAGGGCTCGCACCGGTGCGCTCCAAACGGCGCCGGCTATTTGTCGAGCCGAGTAGAATCGCCGGCATCCCCGAGCCGGCCCCTTCGCCAGGGGCGCGAATCAGGCGCTCCGGGTGCCTCGCGGAACGACGGTTTTCGCTGGTGGAGGCGCCTTGTCAGCGAGAGGACGCGACGGTTCACATCGACTGGCCACGACGCGGGAAGGTTGTGAAAGATCATATCTCATTTTATATGTGTTTTGGTGTTGATGACAATGATAATATATGAACATTTCGGTTTATAAGATTTGTAGGTTATTACATTCTCTAGATGCTTAAAGAGTGAAGAGTATACAAGATATTGGAAGAGAAAAGAAAGAGAAGAAGAAAGAAAGAAAGAGAAGAAGAAAGAAAGAAAAGAGAAGGAGAAGAGAAAGAAGAAAGCAAAGAAAAGAAGAAGAAGGGTGCCTGGGCGGTACCGCCGGCCTGGCCACGGCCGGAGGCTCCGGCCATGGTACCGCCCATGGTACCGGGGAAGGGGGGGGCGCCTCTGTATTGTTGCCGGGGGGTTTGGAGCCCCGGCGGTACCGCAACCGGTACCCCGGCCGGAGGCTCCGGCCTCCCCCCCCCGGACCGAGCCTCCTCTGCCACGTGGCCTTCTCCTGCTGGGCGGGCGCGCGTCGCCAGGAGCGGTAGTACCGGCCCAATCTGGCCGGTACTACCGGCCACCCCTCCCCAACGTCTCCAACGGCCGAATCAGCTGCCCTTTTTAAGGGCTTCTTCTCCATTGAGCTAGGGTTGCTCATTCCCCCTTCTAAAAAGAGATACACCATTGTTGAGCCACCAAGAACATCAAATCCATCGGATCTCCTTCCTCAACCACCCAAATCCCTTGTGCTTTGGAGAATGGACGGAGAAGACCCCGATCTACATCCTCACCGAAGCGTTTTTCATTTCCCCCTCTTATGCTTGAGGGCCCCCTTGCTAGTGTTCCTCTTTGGATCCCTAGTGGTTGTTGTTGATGTATGCTTGTTGATTTGTTGTGTTGTAACAGATTTGGGAGCCTCCAATTTGGTTGTGGATGTGTGCCCCAAGAACCTTGTAAAGGCCCGGTTTCCGCCTCGAGGAAATCCCTTAGTGGAAGTGGGCTAGGCCTTCGTGGCGTTGCTCACCGAAGATCTGAGTGAAGCCTTCGTGGCTGTTGGTTTGGCTTTCGTAGCAACCACACTCCTCTAAACGTAGACGTACCTTCTTGCAAAGGAAGGGAACTACGGGAATCATCTCCGTGTCATCGCGTGCTCCACTCTCGGTTACCTCTATCCCACTCTATCTCTATATTACTTAGATATATCTTGCTTAGTTGTTAGCTTTGTCATATAGGTAAATTCACTTAGTTGCATATCTAGAGAATTTACCTTTTGTGTCAAGCCTAAATTGAAAAAGAACTAAAAATTGGTTAGCACCTATTCACCCCCCCCCCTCTAGGTGCGGCATACGATCCTTTCAATTGGTATCAGAGCCTCGGCTCTTATTTCGGGCTTAACCGCCTAAGAGTATGCCGGACGAGGAGTCCTCGGAAGGGGCCGCCAAGATGGTCTCCGTGGAAGACTTCAATTCGTTGAAGTCCTCCGTGGAAGCCCAAATGGAAAGCATGAAAAAGATGATTGCCGAGCTTTTGGCTCCGGCCCTTCCCAAGGCTCCTAGTGTAGAGGTAAAAGACACGGGTGCGGTAGAGAAGGGAGAGGCTTCGGACCTACCCTCATCTACCAAACCCGTGGAAGGTGATAACTTAAACACTAATAAATCTCCTATTGCATCTCCTAGGGGAACCGATGGGAGTGAGAGCTACAATCGAGTACCTCCACCTTTCCAATCACCCGATATACCGGTTCCCCATCCCCATTTAAACATTAGGGGCGACCCACCTAAGTTTTCTATTGAGAATTTCGATACTTGGCAATTTGAGTTCCGCTCTCATGTTTGTAGTGCCTCCAATGAATTATGGAGAATCATCATGGTGGGCTTCAAGCCATACAACTCCGACAATTTGACTAGAAGAGAAGCCGTTGATAGTCAACTCAACAACACCGCCTTGCACATGATTCAATCAAGTGTGGGGACAAAGGAATTGCATCGGGTCCGGAACTACACCACCGCCAAGGAAGCTTGGGATGGTTTGACCGCGAGTTGCATTGGAAGTGAGAGCACAAGGAGAAACAAGTATAATGCTCTCAAGAATAAAGCCGAAGGGTTCTTGAGGCTACCGGATGAAGATCATGAAGATATGTATGGAAGACTTCTCACCGTTGCCGATGCCTTCCGGCTTATTGGTGCCACCCACATAAATGACTCTTGGATCAAGGAGAAGTACATTGAATGCATGATGCCATTTGTACCCATTGATGTCAAGACTCTTGTGGGGAGGGAATGCTATTCCTCTCTCACCTCTCAACAAGTCGTGCACGAGATGCAAGCTCTCAAGGTGCTTGAGGAAGCCTCTCATGATTCTCGCAATCGTGCTCTTGGGATGGCAAAAGGTTCCAATCTTGCCTTGGTGGCCAACTCCGTCGATGAAGTGATTCCTCAAGAATCTTATAGGGCATCTTGGAGCATGACCTATCCGGAAGATTTGCAATGCCACTACCATGACCACATGGCCTTCCATGCAAAGTCTTTTTGGATTGATCCCTCCAAGGCCAAGGAAGACAACATCAAGAGGAACAACAAAAGTGGGTTCACTAGCTTTGGTCCAAAGACAAGATCATGCTACAATTGTGATGACAAGCGCCACTTCATTGCCGAATGCCCCTATGAGAATAGAGAGCTTCATAATGGAAGGCTCATTCCCAAGGACAAGAGCAAAGACTCAAAGGGCAAATATTCAAAGCCCCTCAACAAGAAGTTCTACAACAACAAGACCAAGAAGGGCAAGAGGCCCTCAAGAGTTGTGCTAGTAACAAGGGAAGAATATTCTACCGATGAAGTTGAAAGTTCTAGTGGTGATGAAGATGAAGAAAGCTCAAAGGAATTAGCCACCATCGTCACCACCAACACAACCTCTTCATCTCTCTTTGAATCTCCCAATGAGAACCCTCATATCAAGAATGCACATTGCTTCATGGCAAGGTCCTCCTTGGACACACCTATTGTGCTATCAACTCAAGAAGAGTATACCTCCGGAGATGATGATGTTGATGATGAAGAAGATGCAACATCTAATGGATTGGTCGCTCTTGCCTCCCTCTCCACTAACTCTTCATCACCAAGTGAATCCCCCAATGAGGTCATTCATGTGGAGGAAGAAAGTTGCCTTATGGCTAAATCCTCCGAGGTATCATCTCCTAACCCCTCTATGCCTAACTTATCTAGTGATCTAGGGGTGGATGATGCTAGTCTAAAAAGGCAAACAAGAAAAAGACCAAGCCCGCACATGAGAAAGCTAATGGTGAACCCCGAAAGGGCAACACCATTAATGATGATGGTGCGGGAATAGATAATCCTCACTATGTTCTCTTTAAAGATTATTATGGTGATGTTTATGCTAAGTATGTTGGTCCATATGATGGTTATGTTGCTTGGTCTATTTGGGTCCCAAAGACCCTTGTTGCTAACAAAAGAGGACCCATTGAAAAATGGGTACCTAAATCCAAGAATTGATCTCATGTAGGACTATGCCGCCGGAGGTTCAAAATGGGTACTTGATAGTGGATGTACAAGTCATATGACCGGCGGCAAGAACCTCGTCAAGGAGTTGAGGCCTAACATAAATGATATCACCGTCTCCTTTGGCGATAATTCTACATCCGAGGTATTGGGTTTTGGCAAGGTTGTGGTTGCACACAACATTACTCTTGTGGATGTCATGCTTGTCAAAACCCTTGGTTACAATTTGCTTTCCGTTTCCGCCCTTGGCAAGATGGGTTTCTCCGTCTTTATTGATAATGATATTGTGGTCCTCTTGTGGAGCAAGACTCTAAAAGTCGCATTCGTTGGGTATCGCGAACACAACTTATATGTGGTGGACTTTTCGGGGACCACCACGTCAAGTGCGATGTGCCTATTCGGAAAGGCGGACGTGGGTTGGTTGTGGCATCGCCGCCTAGCCCATGTCAACATGAGAACTTTGCAAAGTCTTCACAAGGGGAACCATATTGTGGGACTAATGGAAAATGTGTCTTTTGCCAAGGATCGTGTTTGTAGGGCTTGTGTTGAAGGCAAAATGCATGACTCTCCGCATCCAAGCAAGACCATCATCTCTTCCAAGAGGATCTTGGAGCTCCTTCATGTGGATCTCTTTGGTCCCGTTACTCATGCAAGTCTTGGTGCGAAGAAACATTGCTTGGTGATTGTCGATGACTACTCAAGATACACTTGGGTCTACTTTCTCAAGACGAAAGATGAGACTCAACAAATATTCATTGACTTTGCTACCGAGGTGCAACGCCAACACAACCTCCTCATTATGGCAATAAGAAGTGACAACGGCTCCGAGTTCAAGAACTACACACTCAATGATTTTCTTAGTGATGAGGGGATTCGTCATCAATATTCCGCTGCTTACACCCCTCAACAAAATGGTGTTGCGGAGAGGAAGAACCGGACTCTTATGGATATGGCAAGGTCTATGATGGCGGAGTATAAATCCCGCTATAACTTTTGGGCCGAAGCCATCTCCACCGCTTGTCATTCCTCCAACCGGCTATATCTCCGCAAGGGCTTGAACAAGACTCCATATGAAATACTCACCGGGAACAAGCCTAATATCTCATACTTCAAGGTGTTCGGGTGTAAGTGTTTCTACAAAATCAAAGGAGTTCGTTTGTCTAAATTTGCTCCTAAAGCTTTGGAGGGTATATTTGTTGGTTACGGTGCCGAATCTCACACTTATAGAATCTTTGATGTATCCTCCGGGATTATCATTGAATCTTGTAGTGTGAAGTTCGAAGAAAATGATGGCTCCCAAGTGGGGCAAGTTGATGTTTGTGCAGGTGATGAAATACCTCAAGATGCCATAGTAAGAATGGGTGTGGGATTTTTCCGCCCCATTGAGGGACACGGTGTGGCGTCTCGGGAAGGACTATGCTCTACCACGGTGGAGCCCTCATCTTCTCAACATCAACAAACCCCATCAAGTGAAGCAAATGATGCACCAACCCAAGAACAAGAACAAAACCCTCCCCCTTGTGTGCAAGATCAAGGACAAGATCAAGGACAAGATCAAGGACAAGATCAACCACGGATTCATGATGGATCCGATGAGTATCCTTTCAACATTCTACTCTCACCGGATAATGTCCAAGATCAAGCACATGAGGATGAGCAACCTCAAGTAATTGAGGAAGCTCAAGTTGAAGGTCAAGACGGGGACCCAAATGGTCAAGATGATCAAGTGACACCTCCAAGGCCAAGAAGAACCAAGGAGGAGATCGAGGCCCGTCGTTTAGCAAGAAGAGAAAGGACCCTTGAAATTCGTGGACACACTCATGATAAGGTCCTCGGTGATGTTCGAGCAAAAGTCTCCACAAGAAGGCAATTGGCTAACTTTAGCAATCATCATGCCTATATCTCCGTAGTGGAACCCAAGAAAGTGTTTGAAGCCCTTGAAGATTCGGATTGGGTGGAAGCTATGCATGAGGAACTCAACAACTTCAAGCGCAACAAAGTGTGGACCTTAGTAGAGAAGCCAAAGGAGTGCCGCAATGTTATAGGCACTAAATGGATATTCAAGAACAAGCAAGATGAGTTTGGAAATATTGTGAGGAACAAGGCAAGATTGGTGGCTCAAGGTTTCTCTCAAGTTGAAGGGATTGACTTTGGAGAGACCTATGCTCCCGTGGCTCGTCTTGAGTCCATCCGTATCCTTCTTGCTTATGCATCGCATCATAACTTTAAGTTACAACAAATGGATGTGAAAAGTGCATTTCTTAATGGTCCTTTACATGAAGAGGTTTATGTTAAGCAACCCCCGGGGTTCGAGGATCTCAACTTTCCTAACCATGTCTACAAGCTCGATAAAGCTCTTTATGGTCTCAAACAAGCTCCTAGAGCTTGGTATGAGCACCTTAAGGAATTATTGGTAGACCGTGGGTTTGATGTTGGGCTAATCGATCCCACTCTTTTTACTAAGAGGGTCAATGGGGAGCTTTTCGTTTGCCAATTATATGTTGATGATATTATATTTGGCTCTACTAACAAATCTTTCAATGATGAATTCTCAAAGCTTATGACCGATAGGTTTGAGATGTCTATGATGGGAGAGATGAAGTTTTTCCTTGGTTTTGAGATCAAGCAATTGAGAGAAGGAACCTTCATCAACCAAGCAAAATATCTCCAAGACATGCTCAAGAGGTTCAAGATGACCGAGTTGAAGGGTGTGGCCACTCCTATGGTTACCAAATGTCATCTTGCACTAGATCCCAATGGTAAAGAGGTGGATCAAAAGGTATATCGCTCCATGATTGGATCCTTGCTTTACCTTTGCGCATCTAGACCGGACATAGTGTTGAGTGTTGGTGTGTGTGCAAGGTATCAAGCTTCTCCTAAGGAGAGCCACATGATGGCTCTCAAAAGAATCTTTCGATATTTGGTTGATACCCCAAGATATGGTATTTGGTACCCCAAAGGCTCAAGCTTTATTCTCAATGGATATACCGATGCGGATTGGGCGGGTGACAAGGATGATAGGAAATCAACTTCCGGGGCTTGCCAATTCCTTGGTAGGTCCTTGGTGTGTTGGTCTTCTAAGAAGCAAAATTGCATATCTCTCTCCACCGCCGAAGCCGAATATGTTGCCGCCGCAAGTGGATGCACTCAATTGTTATGGATGAGGCAAACTTTAAAGGAATACGGTGTCATTTGTGACAAAGTGCCTCTATTATGTGACAATGAAACTGCCATCAAGATTGCCTATAATCCGGTGCAACATTCAAGAACGAAGCATATTGAGATCCGGAATCATTTCATTAGGGATCATGTTGCCCGTGGTGATATTGAGCTTATCTATGTTCCTACCAAAGATCAACTTGCCGATATATTCACGAAGCCTCTTGATGAAGCAAGGTTCTCTTATTTGAGGAATGAGCTAAATATCATTGATTCAAGGAGTATAGCTTGACCATCTTGCAAACACACCTTCGTCTCAAAACTTTATTTGGTTTAGATGTGGGCATGGAAATAGGGGGAGTGCGGTTTAAACTATTGAGCTATCCCTCCCCCCATAATGCCAACATTAAGAAATAATTCTCTTTATATCATATGATGATATGTGAGCTTCAATGATGAGTAGTGGTTTTTGGGCCCAAGATATATCTTCGCGGTGCCATGCCATAACACTCATATATGGTGGCCTAGGCCACCACACTCTTCTTTATGAAGAGTTGGAATAATTTGGATCTTTATTGGACTTCATTTGCCTATCTTTTGTTTTTATGGGAAATGGCTCAATGTTTGGCTTCTATTGATTTGCTCCTTGCAAACTTGAGTTCATATTACCATACCCCTCTTTTTGTCCATCCTAAGCCATTTTCTCACCTCTAAAACATTCCATATCTTGCACAAGCTCGTCTCAAAAAACAAATGCATATCAAAATTATTTGTTTTAAAGAGGGTGTCTTTATATAAAAAAAAGGGGTTTTTGTTTAAAACAGCCTACAAAAAAAGGGGAGGATTTTGTTTAAAACAGCCTACAAAAAAAAAAAAAAAAACCAAGGGGCGGGGGCTGGCCGACCCGGGCCTGACCAGGCCGGTAGTACCGCCTGGGGCCTGGCCGGTACTACCGCCAGCCTCGGGCCGGTGCCCCCAAGTGAGGGCGGGTCGAGCCCTGCTCCCCAATCCCTGCCCACTCGCCCGACCGCCCCAAGCCACCAGACGCCCGGCCGCCCCTGCCGCCCCTGCCGCCTCCCTTGCTCCCCCGGCCTCTCTCCGGCCATCTCCGGCCGGATCGGCTCCGTGGGAGCCTTCCCCCACCCCTCCTCCTCCATGGCTCCCGGTATTAGCCTCTCCCCCGTGTATTTTGCTCGTATTTTTGGCTCACATGTGTATTGGTTATTGGTTCTACATGCTTAGATTTTTGGCTAAATCTTACTCTAAGGGGTTGTATCTATTGCTGATCTATGTCCTCTAGTATGTAGCACCGTAAACCTCTACTTTGTAGCATTTTTTTTTCTACCCATTGTGTGTGGCCTTATTTTTTTTCTCATCATGCATGTGTATTTTGGGTCAAAATTTTGTTAAGTTGAGATGAGCTTGTGCCCTTATCCCATATTTCCCTCGGCTCTGTTCGTCTATTTCACAGGTACTAGTCGGAAGAGGAGAGGGGATCCGCCCCTTGAGGATGATTTTGTTGAACAAGATGAAGTGTTACCCCGTGCCACTACTGCGCGTGGTGCTTCTTTGGCAAATAAAAAGAAAGGGAAAAAGGCTATTGAGTCCTATGGCAGCGTCCGTCTTCATGCATACATGGCTATTCGCACCGCTAACCCCTATTTGGGGCCTCGGTCTTCTCGCACCCACAACCGCCACTTCTACACCGAGGTTCAAGAACGCATATTCAATGAAGTCTATCCTCCCAACAAGGTGAAGGTAGTTGATCAACGGTATATCAACATTGACCATTTGAAGAAGGATGCCTACTTTCATGAAGCTCTTGGTATTTGCGAGGAGTTTGGTTTGCTTCCCATTATGACTTTCCAATGCAACTATGATCCCTACCTTGTGACTCAGTTCTTTGCCACAGTCTATTTTCATGAGGATGACGCTCGCTCCATCACGTGGATGACTCGTGATGAGGTACTCACTACCACTTGGAGCACCTTTGGACAGATTCTTGGCTATCCTCTTCCGGACGATTGTGAACATGACACTGATAGTGGTTGGAGGTTTCATGGGCAGACTAATGCAAGCACCAAAGATGTTCTTGAGCCGCTCTATATGCCCGGTCAATGCAAGCTTGGATTCACTTCCGGTCTCCAACCCGTCTATGATATTATGCTTCGCATCTACCGTGAGACTGTTGCCGTCAAAGTGGGTAATGTTGATGAGATCCATTCTTTTGTCATTGACTTGATGCTTCAAACTCATCTCCGAAAGGGCAAGGGTGTGAAGATGGATGTCATGGATTGCCTGTGGAACCAGATTTTCCTGCGTATGGTTGAGAAGAGGTCTCCCGCCTTTGGTCCTTTCATCATGAAGCTTATTTCTGAGGTGTGGCGTCAGAAGTTTGAGGGTGCCATTCTGGAACCATTTTCCACACTCACTGTTCATAAACGCAAGAACCTTCTTATCAAAGATCATGAGCTCCTAGCTTCTACCTCAGCCCCAGCAGCTCCTTCTGCCTCTGCAGCACCTTCTGCCTCAGCACCTCCTTCAGCAGGTCCTGCAGATCCTCCCACTGATCGCCGGTTTGCTGGCATTAGACTCCTTGATGGTTTTACTCCTCATATGGCCCTTGGGGGGCCTCCGGCTCACTCCGCATATGATCCCATGCTCGAGCCCTCTTGGTACACCAAACTCAAGATCAAGGTAAAGAAGACCTTCTGCCTGCAGCTGGATATTCAGGAGCGCATGTATGACGCCTATGTGGCAGAGAAGAAAGCTCGACGCCGTCAGAAGAGCATCATGGCAAAGCTTGGTGTGGAAGTGTCTCCTCCAGGATCTGAAGAGAATATCCTTCCGAAGCCTCAGTGGATTTCTGCTCATAGCCAGTGGTCTGATGGCGAGGATGGTCCCTCCTATGATGTCGACTCCGATGTTGCCGAGGACTTCCTTGATGGCTAGGGACGGTAGCATCGCTCTTCAACCTTTTTTGGCATCTTGATGTCAAAGGGGGAGAAGAGTTCTATTAGGTTCGGGATTTGCATGGGAAGTCACAAGCTTGCGTTTTCTTTGACTCTTTATGCTTGTGACTTATGGTTATCTATTGTTGAGAACTACTTATCATATTTTATGCACCTTATCTATGTGTGTGAGACATAGGGGCTATCTATTTATGTATGAGACACTATCTATCTATCTATCTATGGTAAAGACTAAGTGAACTTCATGTGGTATGATCTCTAAACTCAACACTTGTCTTTACTCACATATGGTTGTCTCTTCTATATACAAGTGATGAATTTATTTGCTTACCTAGCATCTTTGCACTTGTTGGTGATTCGTATTTACTTGAGTAGTTTGATCCTAGATTATGTGCCTCTCATTCAAATGTTAATTCTATTAGATGCACATGTCTAGGGGGAGCCTTTTATGCATATCTTATATTTTCTCTGCTCAAATACTCTCATCTTTTGCAAATCTTATATTGTCATCAAGAAACCAAAAAGGGGGAGATTGAAAGATCATATCTCATTTTATATGTGTTTTGGTGTTGATGACAATGATAATATATGAACATTTCGGTTTATAAGATTTGTAGGTTATTACATTCTCTAGATGCTTAAAGAGTGAAGAGTATACAAGATATTGGAAGAGAAAAGAAAGAGAAGAAGAAAGAAAGAAAGAGAAGAAGAAAGAAAGAAAAGAGAAGGAGAAGAGAAAGAAGAAAGCAAAGAAAAGAAGAAGAAGGGTGCCTGGGCGGTACCGCCGGCCTGGCCACGGCCGGAGGCTCCGGCCATGGTACCGCCCATGGTACCGGGGAAGGGGGGGGCGCCTCTGTATTGTTGCCGGGGGGTTTGGAGCCCCGGCGGTACCGCAACCGGTACCCCGGCCGGAGGCTCCGGCCTCCCCCCCCGGACCGAGCCTCCTCTGCCACGTGGCCTTCTCCTGCTGGGCGGGCGCGCGTCGCCAGGAGCGGTAGTACCGGCCCAATCTGGCCGGTACTACCGGCCACCCCTCCCCAACGTCTCCAACGGCCGAATCAGCTGCCCTTTTTAAGGGCTTCTTCTCCATTGAGCTAGGGTTGCTCATTCCCCCTTCTAAAAAGAGATACACCATTGTTGAGCCACCAAGAACATCAAATCCATCGGATCTCCTTCCTCAACCACCCAAATCCCTTGTGCTTTGGAGAATCGACGGAGAAGACCCCGATCTACATCCTCACCGAAGCGTTTTTCATTTCCCCCTCTTATGCTTGAGGGCCCCCTTGCTAGTGTTCCTCTTTGGATCCCTAGTGGTTGTTGTTGATGTATGCTTGTTGATTTGTTGTGTTGTAACAGATTTGGGAGCCTCCAATTTGGTTGTGGATGTGTGCCCCAAGAACCTTGTAAAGGCCCGGTTTCCGCCTCGAGGAAATCCCTTAGTGGAAGTGGGCTAGGCCTTCGTGGCGTTGCTCACCGGAGATCTGAGTGAAGCCTTCGTGGCTGTTGGTTTGGCTTTCGTAGCAACCACACTCCTCCAAACGTAGACGTACCTTCTTGCAAAGGAAGGGAACTACGGGAATCATCTCCGTGTCATCGCGTGCTCCACTCTCGGTTACCTCTATCCCACTCTATCTCTATATTGCTTAGATATATCTTGCTTAGTTGTTAGCTTTGTCATATAGGTAAATTCACTTAGTTGCATATCTAGAGAATTTACCTTTTGTGTCAAGCCTAAATTGAAAAAGAACTAAAAATTGGTTAGCACCTATTCACCCCCCCCTCTAGGTGCGGCATACGATCCTTTCAGGTTGGTCGTCGGCGTTTAAATGGCCTCCCGCGCGGAAACCGAGGCAGCGACTGGCCACGAGGGCAGCGACTGGCCACGCGGCGTCCAGTCGCCGTAAATGTGGGTAGTTGCCACTGCTAGATATATAGGACGTACGCCGTCCACCACCGCCGCTCCATTCTCTACTCTCCACATCAAGATGCCGCGCCGTCTGAAGACCACCTACTCGATGCTTGGCCTCAACGGCCGCGCACTGCCTCCACCACCACGGCAGCCGCAGCCGGAGCCGGAGCCGGAGCTGCAGGCCGACGACGAGCACAGCTCCGACGAGGACGAGGACCCACGGTTCGAGTCCTGGCACGATGTCTACGTAGCAGAAGCGGAAGCAGAGGCGGCGGATCAAGGAGTCAGCGCAGTCGGGCGAGCCGCTGCAGGCCCCCGCCGACCCGAAGCAGGCGGCGATCCTCGCGTCGCTGAACGCACAACGATACCAGCGGTTGAGGGAGGAGGAGCGCGAGTTCGTCAACGACGCGAACCTCGAGCACGTCCTCGAGATATCGCGCCAGCGAGCGGTCACGGAGGAGGCGGGACGCCGCCTCAAGGAGGCAGAGCGACAGAAGCTCGCAGAGCTCTGATACGCGTACAACACGCGTCCGTTGGGAACCCCAAGAGGAAGGTGTGATGCGTACAGCGGCAAGTTTTCCCTCAGTATGAAACCAAGGTTATCGAACCAGTAGGAGCCAAGAAGCACGTTGAAGGTTGATGGCGGCGGGATGTAGTGGGGCGCAACACCAGAGATTCCGGCGCCAACGTGGAACCTGCACAACACAACCAAAGTACTTTGCCCCAACGAAACAGTGAGGTTGTCAATCTCACCGGCTTGCTGTAACAAAGGATTAACCGTATTGTGTGGAAGATGATTGTTTGCGTAAAAACAAGAGAACAAAGATTGCAGTAGATTGTAATTCAGTAAAGAGAATTAGACCGGGGTCCACAGTTCACTAGAGGTGTCTCTCCCATAAGATAAACAGCATGTTGGGTGAACAAATTACAGTTGGGCAATTGACAAATAAAGAGGGCATGACCATGCACATACATATCATGATGAGTATAGTGAGATTTAATTGGGCATTACGACAAAGTACATAGACCGCCATCCAACTGCATCTATGCCTAAAAAGTCCACCTTCAGGTTATCATCCGAACCCTCCAAGTATTAAGTTGCAAAGCAACAGACAATTGCATTAAGTATGGTGCGTAATGTAATCAACAACTACATCCTTAGACATAGCATCAATGTTTTATCCCTAGTGGCAACAAAGACAACACAACCTTAGAACTTTCTCACATCGTCCCAGGTGTCAATGCAGGCATGAACCCACTATCGAGCATAAATACTCCCTCTTGGAGTTACAAGCATCTACTTGGCCAGAGCATCTACTAGTAACGGAGAGCATGCAAGATCATAAACAACACATAGATATAACTTTGATAATCAACATAACAAGTATTCTCTATTCATCGGATCCCAACAAACGCAACATATAGAATTACAGATAGATGATCTTGATCATGTTAAGCAGCTCACAAGATCCGACAATGAAGCACAATGGGGAGAAGACAACCATCTAGCTACTGCTATGGATCCATAGTCCAGGGGTAGACTACTCACACATCACTCCGGAGGCGACCATGGCGGCGTAGAGTCCTCCGGGAGATGAATCCCCTCTCCGGCAGGGTGCCGGAGGCGATCTCCTGGATCCCCCGAGATGGGATCGGCGGCGGCGGCGTCTCGCAAGGTTTTCCGTATCGTGGTTCTCGCACCGGGGTTTCGCGACGGAGGCTTTAAGTAGGCGGAAGGGCAGGTCAGATGGGGCACGAGGGGCCCACACCCTAGGTCGGCGCGGCCGTGGCTTGGGCCGCGCCGCCCTATGGTGTCGCCACCTCGTGGCCCCACTTCGTCTCCTCTTCGGTCTTCCGGGAAGCTTCGTGGCAAAATAGGACCCCCGGGCGTTGATTTCGTCCAATTCCGAGAATATTTTGTTACTAGGATTTCTGAAACCAAAAACAGCAGAAAACAAAGAATCGGCACTTCGGCATCTTGTTAATAGGTTAGTTCCAGAAAATGCACGAATATGACATAAAGTGTGCATAAAACATGTAGATAACATCAATAATGTGGCATGGAACATAAGAAATTATCGATACGTTGGAGACATATCAGCATCCCCAAGCTTAGTTCTGCTCTCCCGAGCAGGTAAAACGATAACACAGATAATTTCTGGAGTGACATGCCATCATAACCTTGATCATACTATTTGTAAAGCATATGTAGTGAATGCAGCGATCAAAACAATGTATATGACATGAGTAAACAAGTGAATCATATAGCAAAGACTTTTCATGAATAGCACTTCAAGACAAGCATCAATAAGTCTTGCATAAGAGTTAACTCATAAAGCAATAATTCAAAGTAAAGGTATTGAAGCAACACAAAAGAAGATTAAGTTTCAGCGGTTGCTTTCAACTTATAACATGTATATCTCATGGATATTGTCAACATAGAGTAATATAACAAGTGCAATATGCAAGTATGTAGGAATCAATACACAGTTCACACAAGTGTTTGCTTCTTGAGGTGGAGAGAAATAGGTGAACTGACTCAACATTGAAAGTAAAAGAATTGTCCTCCATAGAGGAAAAGCATCGATTGCTATATTTGTGCTAGAGCTTTGATTTTGAAAACATGAAACAATTTTGTCAACGGTAGTAATAAAGCATATGTATCATGTAAATTATATCTTACAAGTTGCAAGCCTCATGCATAGTATACTAATAGTGTCCGCACCTTGTCCTAATTAGCTTGGACTACCGAATCATCACAATGCACATGTTTTAACCAAGTGTCACAAAGGGGTACCTCTATGCCGCCTGTACAAAGGTCTAAGGAGAAAGCTCGCATTGGATTTCTCGCTATTGATTATTCTCAACTTAGACATCCATACCGGGACAACATAGACAACAGATAATGGACCCCTCTTTTATGCATAAGCATGTAACAACAATTAATAATTTTCTCATTTGAGATTGAGGATATTTGTCCAAAACTGAAACTTCCACCATGGATCATGGCTTTAGTTAGCGGCCCAATGTTCTTCTCTAACAATATGCATGCTTAACCATAAGGTGGTAGATCGCTCTTACTTCAGACAAGACGAACATGCATAGCAACTCACATGAAATTTCAACAAAGAGTAGTTGATGGCGTCCCCAGAAACATGGTTATCGCACAACAAGCAACTTAATAAGAGATAAAGTGCATAATTACATATTCAATACCACAATAGTTTTTAAGCTATTTGTCCCATGAGCTATATATTGTAAAGGTGAATGATGGGATTTTAAAGGTAGCACTCAAGCAATTTACTTTGGAATGGCGGAAAAATACCATGTAGTAGGTAGGTATGGTGGACACAAATGGCATAGTGGTTGGCTCAAGTATTTTG
Source organism: Lolium perenne (assembly GCF_019359855.2). Lineage (NCBI taxonomy): Eukaryota > Viridiplantae > Streptophyta > Magnoliopsida > Poales > Poaceae > Lolium > Lolium perenne. The sequence continues at coordinate 22,038,649 of NC_067244.2, read as the reverse complement.
GATGCATGAGAAGTATTCCCTCTCGATACAAGGTTTAGGCTAGCAAGGTTATTTGAAACAAACACAAGGATGAACCGGTGCAGTAAAACTCACATAAAAGACATATTGTAAACATTATAAGACTCTACACCGTCTTCCTTGTTGTTCAAACTCAATACTAGAAATTATCTAGACCTTAGAGAAACCAAATATGCAACCCAAATTTTAGCATGCTCTATGTATTTCTTCATTAATGGGTGCAAAGCATATGATGCAAGAGCTTAAACATGAGCACAACAATTGCCAAGTATCACATTACCCAAGACATTTATAGCAATTACTACATGTATCATTTTCCAATTCCAACCATATAACAATTTAACGAAGAAGAAACTTCGCCATGAATACTATGAGTAGAAACTAAGGACATACTTGTCCATATGCTACAGCGGAGCGTGTCTCTCTCCCATACAATGTGAATGCTAGGATCCATTTTATTCAAACAAAACAAAAAAAACAAAAACAAACCGACGCTCCAAGCAAAGCACATAAGATGTGATGGAATAAAAATATAGTTTCAGGGGAGGAACCTGATAATGTTGTCGATGAAGAAGGGGATGCCTTGGGCATCCCCAAGCTTAGACGCTTGAGTCTTCTTAGAATATGCAGGGGTGAACCACCGGGGCATCCCCAAGCTTAGAGCTTTCACTCTCCTTGATCATGTTGCATCATACTCCTCTCTTGATCCTTGAAAACTTCCTCCACACCAAACTCGAAACAACTCATTAGAGGGTTAGTGCACAATAAAAATTAACATATTCAGAGGTGACACAATCATTCTTAACACTTCTGGACATTGCATAAAGCTACTGGACATTAATGGATCAAAGAAATTCATCCAACATAGCAAAAGAGGCAATGCGAAATAAAAGGCAGAATCTGTCAAAACAGAACAGTTCGTATTGATGAATTTTAAAATGGCACCAGACTTGCTCAAATGAAAATGCCCAAATTGAATGAAAGTTGCGTACATATCTGAGGATCACTCATGTAAATTGGCATAATTTTCTGAGTTACCTACAGAGAATTTTGCCCAGATTCGTGACAGCAAAGAAATCTGTTTCTGCGCAGTAATCCAAATCTAGTATGAACTTTTCTATCAACGACTTTACTTGGCACAATAAAACACTAAACTAAGATAAGGAGAGGTTGCTACAGTAGTAAACAACTTCCAAGACACAAAATAAAAACAAAGTACTATAGGTAAAAACATGGGTTGTCTCCCATAAGCGCTTTTCTTTAACGCCTTTCAGCTAGGCGCAGAAAGTGTGTATCAAATATTATCAAGAGACGAAGCATCAACATCATAATTTGTTCTAATAATAGAATCAAAAGGTAACTTCATTCTCTTTCTAGGGAAGTGTTCCATACCTTTCTTGAGAGGAAATTGATATTTTATATTACCTTCCTTCATATCAATAGTAGCACCAACAGTTCGAAGAAAAGGTCTTCCCAATATGATGGGACAAGATGCATTGCATTCAATATCCAAGACAACAAAATCAACGGGGACAAGGTTATTGTTAACGGTAATGCGAACATTATCAACTTTCCCCAAAGGTTTCTTTGTAGAATGATCAGCAAGATTAACATCCAAATAACAATTTTTCAGCGGTGGCAAGTCAAGCATATTATAAATTTTCTTAGGCATAACAGAAATACTTGCACCAAGATCACATAAAGCATTACAATCAAAATCTTTAACCTTCATCTTAATGATGGGCTCCCAACCATCCTCTAGCTTTCTAGGAATAGAGGCTTCGCGCTCTAGTTTCTCTTCTCTAGCTTTTATGAGGGCATTTGTAATATGTGGCGTGAAAGCCAAATTTATAGCACTAGCATTAGGACTTTTAGCAAGTTTTTGCAAGAACTTTATAACTTCAGAGATGTGGCAATCATCAAAATTCAAACCATTATAATCTAAATCAATGGGATCATCATCCCCAATGTTGGAAAAAATTTCAGCAGCTTTATCACAGGCAATTTCAGCTAGCTTTAGCAGCTTTCAGCGTTTCTCGCTTTGCATTAGAAGTGGAAACATTGCTAACACCAATTCTTTTATTAGTATTAGTAGGAGGTGCAGCAACATGTGTAGCATTAGCATTACTAGTGGTGGTAATAGTCCAAACTTTAGCTACATTCTTCTCTTTAGCTAGTTTTTCATTTTCTTCTCTATCCCACCTAGCACGCAGTTCAGCCATTAATCTTATATTCTCATTAATTCTAACTTGGATGGCATTTGCTGTAGTAGTAATTTTATTATGATGATTTTCATTAGGCATAACTTTCGATTTCAAAAGATCAACATCAGCAGCAAGACTATCAACTTTAGAAGCAAGTATATCAATTTTCCCAAGCTTTTCTTCAACAGATTTGTTAAAGGCAGTTTGTGTACTAATAAATTCTTTAAGCATGGCTTCAAGTCCAGGGGGTGAACTCCTATTATTGTTGTAAGAATTCCCATAAGAATTACCATAGCCGTTGCCATTATTATAAGGATATGGCCTATAGTTGTTACTAGAATTGTTCCGGTAAGCATTGTTGTTGAAATTATTATTTTTAATGAAGTTTACATCAACATGTTCTTCATGAGCAACCAATGAAGCTAACGGAACATTATTAGGATCAACATTAGTCCTATCATTCACAAGCATAGACATAATAGCATCAATCTTATCACTCAAGGAAGAGGTTTCTTCAACAGAATTTACCTTCTTACCTTGTGGAGCTCTTTCCGTGTGCCATTCAGAGTAATTGATCATCATATTATCAAGAAGCTTTGTTGCTTCACCAAGAGTGATGGACATAAAGGTACCTCCAGCAGCTGAATCCAATAAATTCCGCGAAGAAAAATTTAGTCCTGCATAGAAGGTTTGGATGATCATCCAAGTAGTCAGTCCATGTGTTGGGCAATTTTTAACCAAAGATTTCATTCTTTCCCAAGCTTGAGCAACATGTTCAGTATCTAATTGTTTAAAATTCATTATGCTACTCCTCAAAGATATAATTTTAGCAGGGGGATAATATCTACCAATAAAAGCATCCTTGCATTTAGTCCATGAATCAATACTATTCTTAGGCAGAGATAGCAACCAATCTTTAGCTCTTCCTCTTAATGAGAAAGGGAACAATTTTAATTTTATAATGTCACCATCTACATCCTTATACTTTTGCATTTCACATAATTCAACAAAATTATTGAGATGGGCAGCAAGATCATCAGAACTAACACTGCAAAATTGCTCTCGCATAACAAGATTCAAGAAAGGTGTTTAATTTCAAAGAATTCTGCTGTAGTAGCAGGTGGAGCAATAGGTGTGCATAAGAAATCATTATTATTTGTGGTTGTGAAGTCACACAACTTAGTGTTTCAGGGTTGGCCATTTTAGCAACAGTAAATAAAGCAAACTAGATAAAGTAAATGCAAGTAAACTAATTTTTTTGTGTTTTTGATATAGCAAACAAGATAGCAAATAAAGTAAAACTAGCAACTAATTTTTTTGTATTTTGATTTAGTGCAGCAAACAAAGTAGTAAATAAAACTAAGCAAGACAAAAACAAAGTAAAGAGATTGAGAAGTGGAGACTCCCCTTGCAGCGTGTCTTGATCTCCCCGGCAACGACGCCAGAAAAAGCTGCTTGATACGCGTACAACACGCGTCCGTTGGGAACCCCAAGAGGAAGGTGTGATGCGTACAGCGGCAAGTTTTCCTCGCATGAAACCAAGGTTATCGAACCAGTAGGAGCCAAGAAGCACGTTGAAGGTTGATGGCGGCGGGATGTAGTGCGGCGCAACACCAGAGATTCCTACGCCAACGTGGAACCCGCACAACACAACCAAAGTACTTTGCCCCAACGAAACAAAGTGAGGTTGTCAATCTCACCGGCTTGCTGTAACAAAGGATTAACCGTATTGTGTGGAAGATGATTGTTTGCAGAAAACAGTAGAACAAGATTGCAAGAGATTGTATTTCAAGAAAGAGAATTGGACCGGGTCCACAGTTCACTAGAGGTGTCTCTCCCATAAGATAAACAGGATGTTGGGTGAACAAATTACAGTTGGGCAATTGACAAATAAAGAGGGCATGACCATGCACATACATATCATGATGAGTATAGTGAGATTTAATTGGGCATTACGACAAAGTACATAGACCGCCATCCAACTGCATCTATGCCTAAAAAGTCCACCTTCAGGTTATCATCCGAACCCCCTCCAGTATTAAGTTGCAAAGCAACAGACAATTGCATTAAGTATGGTGCGTAATGTAATCAACAACTACATCCTTAGACATAGCATCAATGTTTTATCCCTAGTGGCAACAGCACAACACAACCTTAGAACTTTCTCACATCGTCCTGTGTCAATGCAGGCATGAACCCACTATCGAGCATAAATACTCCCTCTTGGAGTTACAAGCATCTACTTGGCTAGAGCATCTACTAGTAACGGAGAGCATGCAAGATCATAAACAACACATAGATATAACTTTGATAATCAACATAACAAGTATTCTCTATTCATCGGATCCCAACAAACGCAACATATAGAATTACAGATAGATGATCTTGATCATGTTAAGCAGCTCACAAGATCCGACAATGAAGCACAATGGGGAGAAGACAACCATCTAGCTACTGCTATGGACCCATAGTCCAGGGGTAGACTACTCACACATCACTCCGGAGGCGACCATGGCGGCGTAGAGTCCTCCGGGAGATGAATCCCCTCTCCGGCAGGGTGCCGGAGGCGATCTCCTGGATCCCCCGAGATGGGATCGGCGGCGGCGGCGTCTCAGTAAGGTTTTCCGTATCGTGGTTCTTGGTACTGGGGGTTTCGCGACGGAGGCTTTAAGTAGGCGGAAGGGCAGGTCAGGATGGGGCACGAGGGGCCCACACCCTAGGTCGGCGCGGCCAGGGCTTGGGCCGCGCCGCCCTATGGTGTCGCCACCTCGTGGCCCCACTTCGTCTCCTCTTCGGTCTTCTGGAAGCTTCGTGGCAAAATAGGACCCTGGGCGTTGATTTCGTCCAATTCCGAGAATATTTTGTTACTAGGATTTCTGAAACCAAAAACAGCAGAAAACAAAGAATCGGCACTTCGGCATCTTGTTAATAGGTTAGTTCCAGAAAATGCACGAATATGACATAAAGTGTGCATAAAACATGTAGATAACATCAATAATGTGGCATGGAACATAAGAAATTATCGATACGTTGGAGACGTATCAAGCTCAATGCTCATTGCCACCAGGACGCGTTCGCTAGCCAGCAGGCGAGGCGCGCCGAGATCGAAGCTTCTCGGGAAAGGCTGGAAGCGCGGGGACAGCGCCGCCGGCAAGCCCCTGCGACGCTGGCCGCCATGCTCCACCGCCAGATGCGCGAAGCAACGGAGGAGAAGCAGGCACGGAAGCAGGCGGCAATGGCGAAGAACAACGACGAGGCAGGGCCATCGAGCGCCCCTACCGACGGCCAGTAGACCAGGATTAAGTTTATGTTTAGTTATGTTTAAATTCGAGCTACTTTGGTATAAATTTCATATGAATTTGGGTTTTTAGATGTCAATTTAAATTTTAAAATCTATCGGGGCTGCCGTTTTGGGGCCGCCGGTGTGGGAGCAGCGTCCCCAAATAGAGGATGTCGTGTTAGGTGGAGATGCTCTTATAGATAGATAATGATCATGGTAATAAAAATCGTCAACGTGATGATGATTTGATGTTGCACTCGACCTTGAACATAAGTACTAGTACGGTCTCACAATTTTTTTAATCATTATACTTTGCAACATTTAGCAGATGCGCCAAATTCAGACATAGATCATGATCATGGTAACAAATTTTCAGCATGATGATGATTTGATGTTGCACTCGGGCTTGAACAGAAGTACTAGTACGGTCACTCAAAATTTTAGCATTATACTTTGCAATGGATGCACCAATTTCAGATATAGATCATGATCAGGGTAACAAATTTTCAACGTGATGATGTTTTGATGTTGCACTCGGCCTTGAACTGAAATACTAGTACGGTCTCACAATTTTTTATCACTATAATTTGCAAGATCTAGCGGATGAGCCAATTTCAGAGATAGATGATGATCATGGTAGTAACCAGTATTTAATGTGATGATGATTTGATTTTGCACTCGGCCTTGAACAGAGGTACTAGTACGGTCTCACATTTTTTAATCATTATAGTTGGACCTTAGCCAAATTCAAAATCTCATAGCGGCAAAACTTCCCGCCCACAAAATACAAAAATTTGACACGCTTCCAAATTCCCATTCTACCCTCGCGGAGATGACAGAAAGGTCGGTTGGTGGGGGGTGGGGGTATGCCCGTCATTTTTTGGATCACCACCTCCCTAGCCCGGAAACCCTCCCAAAAAATTCATTTCCCTCGTACCACCCACCGGAACTTCCCAAGTCCCTCTCTCCCACCTCCACGACCACCGCACCGGAACATCCCCGCCGGACTTCCTCGGCCTACCCGAGCCCTCGCGATCCTCGCCATCCGGCTGCCCGCCGGAGCCGCTTCATCGACGCCGTCATCAACCGGACCGGATCATCCCCGCCGTACCTCGAAACCATATGCTCATCCAGCGAGTCTACCGCAGCCGCTTCAGCTTAGCCGCTTCGCCGGATCCGTCTTCCACCGCATCGGATCTTGCTCACCGACACCGTTGTGCATGAACCGGATCTGCTTCACCGGCGCCGTGCATGATCTAAACTCTTCTACTGTCGCTTTCTATTGCTTGCCCGCAAGTTCTTGTTTAATCTTGGGGGAACCTGTTTGTGCTAACGACGCACCGTTACTTTTTGCAGATGAGATGAGTAACCATGAAGTGTAATGGCCGTCTCTCCAACCCCAAGTAGCACATGTAGCGTACTTCATCACCGGATCTATCAACCCTGTGAAGATCTCGTTGTGACTCCCACAGTGCTTCTCCTAATGTAAGTCCCTTGTTTTAGCGCCATGTTCGGGGTTCGTATGCTTGTTTGTCCGAAGCTCTTTTAGTTCATTCCTAGCTATGACCGTAACACGTTGCTATTTTCTACTTCATTGCTAACTTTAAGCGATTGAACATTTTGGTTTGCATTCCCTGCTCCGTAGATGTAGCCATCATAACTTCTATCTTGCGCAATGTTGTTACAAAAATTATAGGTATTATAGTAACATCCTCGCTATTATTTAGTTCATGGCCAATTTTAAGTAATTGCACATGTTGGTTCGCATTCCCCGCTCTATAGCTTTTGGCATCGTAACTTCTATATTTGGTTTACATTCCCTGCTCGTAGATCTAGCCATCATAACTTTATCTTGCTCGTCGTTGTTACAAAAATTATGGCCTCGCTACTATGTTGTTTGTGCCAATTTTTTACTCCATGAACATGTTGGCTTGCATTCCCCGTACTACAGGTGATGCCATTGTTTTGTATCTAGTTCATTGTAAGCTAACAAAGTAAGGACTTAGTTTGGCATGCTATCACTCGCTATCTAGCCTCGTAGTACAAATAAACTTGTCATACTACTAGATAATAATTTTGCGTGCCATCTTGTTCTTCAAAAGCTGCATTATTGACTTGTTTCTCTCGACTTGGCATGACGCTCACATATGGAAAGCTGAACATATTGGTTTGCATTCCCTCTTATACAAGTTCACAGTGATCCCACTATATTCGTATTTGGTCCATCCTAAGCTCCAAAGATTAACTATCCTCTATGTGTTGCTCATTACAAGTTTATATCCCGAAACATCTTGATTTGCATCCCCTTCACTATAAGTTCAGGAGTATTATTTAGTTCACGGCCAAAATGAAGTAATTGCACTTGGCACATGTTGGTTCACATTCCCTCCTCTTTAGCTTTTGCCATCGTAACTTCTATTTTTGGTTTACATTCCCTGCTCTGTAGATGTAGCCATCATAACTTCATCTTGATCAGTCGTTGTTTCAAAATTTATAGCCTCGCTACTATGTTGTTCATGCCAATTTTGTACTCCGAACATGTTGGTTTGCATGGGACTCGACAGTAGTAAGTCCATTGTTTCATTCTAACATGCTCTGTTATATTGGCTGTTGGTATGCGGCATGCACTCTTTGTTTGCTTATTGTGCGCATTACAATGATCATGTTATAACGACGAAATGATGAGTTCCAAATTCTTTGGCAAACAATATTGTAGTGTCTTTGCCTTTCCATTGTTGCTGTCTTAACTTGTAATGTCTTTGTTTCGGATATAGGTGCTGCATGGACAACTTAAAAGATTGCCGGATCCCTTCATTGTATTGCTAGGTTTAATTACCATTCAATTTCTCTGGGTTCTGTAATATTTTTTCAATGCCTTGCAGCTGATGTAATATTTAGTTAGTTTTTATAGTTCTTTCGCGCATTTTTTCTTTGGTGCTTGTGGTAAGTGAGGCTATCCGACAGAAATCAATGCTGCGTAAATATTCTCAGTATCTAAATCACGAATTCCCATCCCTTAAACGGCCCAATTAAGCGAAATCACATATGTGCCGGCCCGCAAAATCCTAAAGCGCCTATTACGCCGGCATATAAACGGCAACTAAACGGGCTGGCCCACTTACTTATTGGGCCAGCCCACTTGATTTACTGTGGACCCCACACATTTATTGGGCCGGCCCACTTGCTTTAAGGTGGACCCCACCCACTACTGGGCCGGGCCAGCCCAATTGCTTTTGTGGTGGACCCCACATACTAAATGGGCCGGCCCTTTAAGACGAAAGTGGGACCCACCTCTGTTTTGGCCCGGCCCACTAGCGTGTTGGGCCGGCCCACTTGCTATATGGTGGACCCCACATACTAAATGGTACGGACCTTTAACAGAAATTGGGACCCACCCGTGTTTTTGGCCCTACCACTAGCATGTTGGGCCGGCCCACTTGCTATATGATGGACCCCACATACTAAATGGGTCGGCCCTTTAACAGAAAGTGGGACCCACTCAAAGGTTTTGGCCCGCCCACTATCTTGTTGGGCCGCCACTTGCTATATGGTGGACCCCACATACTAAATGGGCCAGCCCTTTAATCGGAAAGTGGGACCCACCCGTGTTTTTGGCCCGCCCACTACCTTGTTGGGCCGCCCACTTGCTATATGGTGGACCCCACATACTAAATGGGTCGGCCTTTAACAGAAAGTGGGACCCACCGGTGCTTTTGGCCCTACCATCGGCTTGTTGGGCCAGCCCATTTGATCAAATGTGGACCCCACGTACTAAATGGGCCGGCCTGAGATAGCAGAAAGTGGGACCCACATGCTAATTGGGCCGGCCCAATAACTTCTTGGGCCGGCCCAGTTGCTTTAATGTGGACCCCACTTTGTAAATGGGCCGGCCCGATACCAGGAAAGTGGGTCCCACATGTCTTGTGGGCCGGCCCTTTTGCCTGTTGACCGGTCAAACGAGTGCATTCGGCCCGGCCCACATACTTAGTGGGCCGGCCCATTAAAGTTTTGACCAGTCAACCATAGAGGTTAGGCCCGGCCCACGTAACTAATGGACCAGCCCAGCCATATAGTTGACCGGTCAAACTAAGTCAGCTGGCCCGGCCCGCAAACTTAATGGGCCGGCCCGCTTAAGACGTGGCAGGCCTCGTGTGGGCCTACCATCTACCACGGGGTTTCAGCCGGTTAACGCCGTTAATCGCCGATTAACGGCGTACGCCACGTGTCGGTTGCATGACGTCGGCGATCAACGGGCTCCCGGAAACACTTGGGCAACGGTCCGATTTTCCGTGGCGGAAGGGCGCCCAAGCGCGACGGACCGAAAAAATCGTCGTAGGACTTTGCCTGACGCAGTTTCCACAACAGAACCCATATCGTCGGGTTAGGCCCATAGGCGACGAAAAATACCCCTTAGCGGACGATTTTGAGACGTTGTCTATCAGAACTTTTCTTGTAGTGCTAGATTATTGACTCTAGTGCAAGTGGGAGACTGTTGGAGATATACCCAAGAGGCAATAATAAAAGTGGTTATTATATATCTTTATGTTTATGATAAAAGTTTATATACCGTGCTATAATTGTATTAACCGAAACATTGATACATGTGTGTTATGTAAACAACAATGAGTCCCTAGTAAGCCTCTTAACTAGCTTGTTGATTAATAGATGATTAGTTTCATAATCATGAACATTGGATGTTATTAATAACAAGGTTATATCATTATATGAATGATGTAATGGACACACCCAATTAAGCGTAGCATAAGATCACGTCATTAAGTTATTTGCTATAAGCTTTCGATACATAGTTACCTAGTCCTTTCGACCATGAGATCATGTAAATCACTTATGCTGGAAAGGTACTTTGATTACATCAAACGCCACTGCGTAAATGGGTGGTTATAAAGGTGGGATTAAGTATCCGGAAAGTATGAGTTGAGGCATATGGATCAACAGTGGGATTTGTCCATCCCGATGACGGATAGATATACTCTGGGCCCTCTCGGTGGAATGTCGTCTAATGTCTTGCAAGCATATGAATAAGTTCATAAGAGACCACATACCACGGCATTTAGTAAAGAGTACTTGTCAGGAGACGAGGTTGAACAAGGTATAGAGTGATACCGATGATCAAACCTCGGACAAGTAAAATATCGCGTGACAAAGGGAATTGGTATCGTATGTGAATGGTTCATTCGATCACTAAGTCATCGTTGAATATGTGGGAGCCATTATGGATCTCCAGATCCCGCTATTGGTTATTGGTCGGAGAGAGATCTCAACCATGTCTACATAGTTCACGAACCGTAGGGTGACACACTTAAGGTTTGATGTTGTAATAGTAGAACTTGAATATGGAATGGAGTTCGAAGTATTGTTCGAAGTCCCGGATGGGATCCCGGACATCACGAGGAGTTCCGGAATGGTCCGGAGAATAAGATTCATATATAGGAAGTCATTTTATAAGTTTGAAAATGATCCGGTGCATTTATGGAAGGTTCTAGAAAGTTCTAGAAAAGTCCGGAAGAAATCACTAAGGAAGGAGGAGTCCCGGAGGGACTCCACCTCCCCATGGCCGGCCAACCCTAGAGGGGGGAGTCCAAGGTGGACTCTACCAAGGGGGCCGGCCACCCCCCTTCATGGAAGGGTGGGAATCCCACTTGGGTGGGAGTCCCACCTTGGGTAGGTTTCCCTACTACATGGAAGGTTTTTGGTTCGGGTCTTATTCGAAGACTTGTAGTCCAACACTTGGGGTTCCACCTATATAATGAGGGGCATAGGGGAGGGGGCCGGCCACCACAAGCCACCAAGCTGGCCGCACCCCTTGAGGCCGGCCACCCCCTCTCCCAAACCCTAGCCGCCCCCCTCTCTCCTCCACCTCTCCCGCACGCTTAGCGAAGCTCCGCTGGAGTTCTCCATCGCCACCGCCACCACGCCGTCGTGCTGCCGGATTCAAGGAGGAGCTACTACTTCCGCTGCCCGCTGGAACGGGGAGAAGGACGTCGTCTTCATCAACACCGAACGTGTGATCGAGTACGGAGGTGCTGCCCGATCGTGGCACCGTGATCAAGATCTTCTACGCGCTTTTGAAAACGGCAAGTGATCGTCTACCGCAGCAACGAGAGCCTCCTCTTGTAGGCTTTGGAAATCTTCAAGGGTTAGTCTCGTTCATCCCCTCGTTGCTCCCATCTTCTAGATTGCATCTTGGCTTGGATTGCGTTCTCGCGGTAGGAAATTTTTTGTTTTCTATGCAACGTTATCCTACAGTCGTCGTCGAAGGCTTGCTCGTCCTCCAGCAGCAGGGCAACCATCTCATCGTCGCTGTCCATGGCTAAAGCAAAATCAATGGTTAAAATTGCGCCGAGGCAGACGACGCAACGAACATCGGCCAATCGCGCCTACCTGGCAAGTTGTCGAGCACCTTGTGTGCGCGGAGGTAGGGCGGATTTGACGGCGCGTTCTGGGACGCGCTGGCGAAGCGGCGGCGGCACGACCGGCGGGAGCCCCAGCCGCGACGACGATGCCGACTCTCAGCAGAGATCAGACGTCCAAACGGCCGGGAAATCCAGCGGCGGCGGAGGGGTGGGAGGCGCGGGAAGGAAGGAGCGACGTGGAAAAAGGCGCGAACCAACGGTTTATGCAAATAGTCGCCGACATGTGGGAGCCCGCCTCGCTTTTCGTTGTGTCCGGCGTGCCCGGAGCGTCCCCTGTAGGACGGGGACGGGCTCGGGGCGCCAGACACCGTATTGGGGCGCGCCGGACAAAAATGGGCTTTGGGGACGCGGCTGGAACAGTTTTTTTGGTCCGGCGCGTCCCAAATTGCTTTGGGGGACGCTTTGGGGGACACGGCTGGAGATGCTCTGAGGTTTTACTTTCCCTTCTCGCGGATTTTTCTTGTCGTTTTCTGCTTGCGCTCGACCTGTCTATCGGGCACGCGGCCGCCCGCTAGACACGTCCTTAAAAAAAATCAGGAGAGAGCAGGAAAATCTTCTTGGGGACGAACCTTTCTATATCCAAACTCTTATTCTGTAATCAATACGTAGTACTAACTAGGCATAACTAGAGACACATATTTCACAATCTGCCTGTAATCGTGTGGAGGGAGCTGAGGTCTTGTTCCTACTCGCTACGTAGCCCCTCGCATGACACCATGCCATCAGCTTCTGTGCTTCGTCGCATGGAAATCTCCCGTTCTAGCTAGTTTCTTGAGAAGAGGCTTGACTCTCAGATGAGGCTTCTTCGAATTCCTGAAGATCACCATCATCCTGCAAGCAGCTTGATTGACGCAGAAGAATTGGATCACGCGGAGTAAACGTGGACACCTCCAAATCCAACTGTCTGAGCCGGCGAATCCATCCCGGCAACTCGTCAACATGCCCGTGGCCGTGGAGCTTGAGCCTCCGTAGCTTTTCTGGAGTCTCGAAGTCACCATCCTGCACAGAAGGGTCAATCCCCTGAGTGTCCTTGTCAAGCCATATCGACAGGGACTCCAGATGGTCGTGCCCCGAGACAGCGTCGCGGAGCTTATTGTGGTTCCCCCGATTGACGCCAGACACCCCTAGTTTGCGCAGCTGGGTAAGCATCTTGAGCCCCTTGAGTCCTGCGGCGCTGGCTTTGATGACACCAAGGGTATGCAAGTTGATCAGCTCCTCGATTCCGCAAGCCACTTCGACGCCGACGATCCCATTTGCAGGCTTGGATGAACATGCCAAACAGGTGGATATCCAGGTCCTATATCGCGAGGTGTTGCTGCTGACACATTGCAACGGTGAGTTGCCAGCACGAACATACTGCAGCTTCTTTAGCTCGGCGACGGTTGCCGGCAGGCAGGATATGTCAGTGTGCCTGACATCCAGGGTCTCCAGCTGCCTCAGGCGACCCAGGGATTCCGGTAGCCGGAAGATGTGTTTGCATCTTCGCAGGGAGAGGAACTTGAGTCGAGGAAGCCGTGTGACAATGCCTTCGACCTCATAGTCAGTCAGACCTTCCGTGTCCTCCAGATCCAGCACCCGAAGCACCCTCATCTTGTCGGAGGCGAAGAACGGTTTCCACGGCCCGAACACCGTCAGCGACCTCAGCCGCGAGAACTCAATCTTGTTGAACACGTTCTGGTCTCCTTTCCAGCTTTTGTCGATGACCAGGTGCCGTCCGGTGCGCCTTGTGGGCTGGCTGCACCTCCCCTCAAGCGCGAACACATGGTTCTCCTCCATTCGCCGCGATAGGATGTACTCATGGAAGAAATCGTTGACGTTGCACTTGGCCATTCTCCTCCCACTACTGCTGCCTGTCACGTCAACACCACGCTCATCGTCTGTGAGCATGCTGAGGTTGACGAGCCTGGAGAAGTAGTCTTCCCCATTCACTTCTGCAAGATTGTCATCGGTGTCCCTGGCGTAGCCCTCGGCAATCCACCGCCTCACCAGACGTCTCCGCCGGATGCAATGGCGCCGAGGGAATATTGACAGATAGAAGATGCATGGCTTAAGTTCGTCGGGGCAATTGTGGAAGTAGGAGTCTAGCCATCGAAATATGCTATGCACACTAGCCACTAGTTCTGGGTTATTCTCCAACTGGTTGATGAAGTTATTATTCGTGGCTTCCCAATTCAGGTTCTTGGCCAAGAAACAACCCATTGCAGATATCACCTTGGGAAGACCTCCACATTTGTTTAAGATCTGCTTCGTCATGTCCTCGTCCCGTGCGACGTGGTTAAGCTGACCTTTATATACCTGGATAATGTTACACACACAAAAAAAATCAAATCAATTCATGTTCCAATTGTGAGCACAATGTCTCTTTTATATAACTTGGGTGTGAGCCCGGTTAATGCTGGTTTAGTGCATTTTATGATTGAAACAGATGATGCTGCTACGGTGGCTGGTAACCTGATTCTAGAGAGACTAATATCCTTTCAGTAAAAAAAAAAATCTAGCTGGCTCAATGAAAAGATTCAATTTTATAAATTGTAGATATTTTAATTGGTGGAACTTTCAAAGACTTAAATTGTGAAAGTCACGAAATATAAAGAGATTTGAATACAAAAAAAAAGCATAACAACGAATTTGGAATTGTACTAATTATTAAGTGGTTGTCTTGGATATATAGTTGCAATTAAAATTTTAATATCCAAATCTATCATGCTTGTACATGAACTGAAATGTTGAATTTAAATTCTAGTGAAGAACTTCAAAATGTGTTTTCACAAAAATAATCATAGTTTTGTTGTTTTCTTGATTTTTAGTATAGCTTTCTGATTTAAATTACATTTAAAAATAATACTTGTCACGTAATGGGAACATGTTTTAGGAATACTAAAAAATCTATAATACTTCATTGTTAGTATGCCAGAAGGAGGATACTCAAAACAAGAATATGTTACTCGATAAACAAGTGCTTAGTTCACGACATTTCTACTTTACTTGTATTCTAGAAGTCAATACCTAAAATTAAAAGTATGGATCAAAGTTTATTCAGACTTCCAAAATGTAGGGAGTTTTAACATGTTGCGACTTCATGCTCAAAACACCGATATAGATATTGCAATTCAAAATATCGTACTTTGGACTCCTAAAATACATTTTTTTTTGGATATTTTAATTTCTGAATATCGTTGTTAATTTTTTAGAGTTCCCTGATCCTTTTCCTAAGAAACAATAGAGAGTGAAACTACAAGCACGATGCTTTAGTGAACATTTGTAAGACACATTTAGCTTAATTGACATTAGTGTAAATCTGTTAAACCACAAGTAACTTAGAATATTTATTCTAAAATTTGTGACAGCAAAACACATCAGATGCACTGAATGAGTGGGGCAGTTTGCTGGATAAGAAAATGAAAAATTAGACACTGTATGACTATATACGAGGCACATGTACTATATGGTCTATATCTACTTTTGGGGATTCTGAAATCTGTAAAACTCCTAGTGAATGTCTAAGGATAAGCTGGCACAAGGAAAACAAAAAAGGAGATGAAATTGCAGGAATGGCTATTTTACAGCAGCGAGTACCTTGTCGAATAGTTGAAAGGCGTCATCGTCAGCAAGACCTTTCACATTGAACACAAGCTGATCTTGGTCTTGCCCTGAACAATGTTTTGCGACGCTTGATTCGTTTGTAACAAGTATGACACAGTAAAATTTACCAAATGACAATTCTTGTTTTATGGTGTCCCATTCTTCAATTGTCTGCAGGTCGTCGATAACTATAAGGCACCGTTTATGTTCTTCATCGTCACTCAGAAGCCTATGGCAGACATCAACTGGATTGGTCATGTTTGCCAGTTCGGCGGTTGCGTCCTCTTGGATCTTAGGAGGCTTTGATGTCAGGTTGAGGACCAAGGTGCGGCAAAACTCTCTCAGATTGAAGGGATGGGGCACGTTCACCCATCCGTGTAGATATGTCATGCTTAAACCCGTGAAGATGGCGAGGTTGTCCAGATATTGGTTGTAGGCACTTCTGACGAGTGCCGATTTTCCAACACCAGCGATCCCCCATACGGAGATCACACGGGAAACCTCGTCAATCTGGTCTTTAAGCTCCTTCATTTCTGTGTCGCGCCCAACAAGCTTTGTTTTGTCATCTTCCTTGGGCACTGTATTTGCAGGATCGCCCCCACCTTCAGAAACCTGACAAGTCGACAAGAGAAACAACTTTGAATTTTGACAGTAATGTTTCTTTTTGAGGGAGAATAAATAACAG
Organism: Lolium perenne; assembly: GCF_019359855.2. Lineage (NCBI taxonomy): Eukaryota > Viridiplantae > Streptophyta > Magnoliopsida > Poales > Poaceae > Lolium > Lolium perenne. The sequence goes on along the minus strand of NC_067244.2, from coordinate 22,022,446 downwards.
GTGAATAAAATTGTCAGGGCCAAGCCAGGGAACATAATTGACATGTCTGGGATTTGTCAAAAAATAGATATATGTAGCTGCTATTTAGTGTCTAGATGCATTCGAATTTAGACAAATTCGGAGAGATACCTCTTTGAAGAAGACACAGACAGAGTGGTCAGCTGTGAACTTTCTGAACTCTGAAACTTTGTGCGGCTGCCCAGTGCACAAGCTGGCGATGTCGAAATGCTTCGTGGACACGATGATCTGGCTCCCGTTGCCCATGTCCGGCAGGTACATCCGGAGGGCATCCCATTCTGCCATGGTGGACAGGTGTTCCAGGACGACGAGGTACCTGTGAGTCTTGACATGACTCAAAAACTCCTTGACTAGCTCTTCTTCCCCCACAACCATCTTCTCCATCCTGAACAAGGAATCCACATCTAGAGCCTCTCCATGTTTTCGAGGAGCACTAGTGTTTGTACAGAACTGAATGAGCAAGATCCGCAGTATCTTCCGCGGATCGAAAGGGCGGGTCAACGTGGCCCAGCCACGACATTGGAAGTTCTTGTGGATCTCAGGGTCGTCGTAGGCCTTCCTGATGATGGACGCCACCCCGAGATCGCCGCCTGTTCCCCACACCGAGATCACCCCGAGCTCAGGACGGTCTTCCTTGTTGGGGATCAGCTCCGTGAGATCCACCAAACTACGACCTTTCATCGTTGCAGACTCGATGGGGATATCGAGCGTTCTGCCTGCAGCCCGGTCGAGCTGTTGCTCCAAGGCGGACCTGGTGCTGCCGTCGCCGATGTCGGTGATGAGGTTGTAGCGCGTGTTCCTCTGGCTCACGTACTCCACCCTGTCCTTGAGCTCCTTGATCTCCGCCGCCGCGACGTCTATGGGCAGCGGCACCGACGGCAGGCAGGGCAGGACGAGCAGGCGGCGCCACCAGGTGGGCTTGGGATCCAGGTGGACGACGAGCTCGATGCAGTCCTCCGTGTCGTAGGCCAGGTCGCGGAGCTGCCTCACCCACGTCTTGACGGCGCTGTTCTTGATGCGCTCCGCGTCGGCCCCGTTGAGGAACGCCTGCATCATTTCGAATTCTCCCGTGATGAACACCAGGTCGCTCTGCACCGAGAGCTTCAGCTTCGCCTCCTCATCGATCGCAGCCTTCACCTTGACCAGCGTCCCCTCCACAACCGTCTTGGACAATCCAAGAACGATCTCCTCCATTGCTCGCGGCTATTGCTTCTCTCCTCCGACGTGTTTTTGTGGTCAAAGGCTCACAAGTCGCAAGCAACCGAGGTTCACAGATGCAGCATCTTGAGAGTTGATCGACATGTCATATCCAAAGGTCGAAGAGGACAAATCTCTCCCTTTTTTAAATCTGTACTGCAGTACTGGCAGTCTGTCTAGTTCAAACTAGTACTCGGTACTCATCCCATCCCGAGTATGCACCTGATATGTAAAAAACATATTCCAATAAAAATATATAATTTTTTTTCACTGGTAGAGGGACATGTTTTATGTGTGCATGTAAAATTTCACGTAAAATCGATAATTTTTGTTACATGTGTAATAAAAAAAATGTCTCGAGAAATAGACTATTTTAGCATAAATAATTCATCTTTTTTACACAGTACATAAAACATGTCGATTTTTTCTGAAACAACTTTGTGGGAATGTAACATGTCATACACAAGACATTTTTATTTGTATTTTTACATATTTTTAAATATGTTTAAAATGCAATTTTAAATAAAGGGTACACATGCACCCGGATGCTGTCCGGGGTCGGTAGGCCAACATGTAATTTTAAAAAATTGACTTTAAATTTGATTTACAAAATATAAATATATGTTATACAAATGATACCATTGGAAGCAACTTTTGAATGTGAATCTAATGCGAAAATTCACTTTTGATCTTTGGTGCATAAGCTAGCTTTACCTAAAAAATGTATTCCAAAATGCTAAATAAATTGGAATAAAACTTTAACTCGTATATCTCGATATTCTATGTGCTTACTTAAGGTTTCGTAAAAAACTAAGGTTCCTCATAGCATGTGTAAAGAAGACAAATAAAATGCCTCTTAAAATACTTATTTTAATACCAAAATTTCTCTTATTTTGCAAGGACCACATTACAATTGGTTGTTTCTTCAAACGAATTCGTGAGCATGTAGGATATTGATAAGTACGTGCATCATTTTTGTTTGGAATATTTTGACACATTTTAGTATGTTTAAAATATATTTCAAATAAAAAGAGTACATACATCCAGAGCAAAAACACCATGTCCAATGTAATGGTATAATTCTTATGATATAAAATTTATATTTGGTTGACCTAATTTATGTTTAACTTTTTTTCTTAAACCTTTCCTCATGCCAACCTAATAAATCGATATAGAGGGAGTACCAAAAAAATAATTATCTTATACATAAAATAGCTTCATTATTATTCGTCGACCAACATTTTTATAGGTCACATAGGGAGCCTGTCTAGTTCAAACTAGTTCACCGAATGATAGCATGGGGCCCGTATACCATGAGGAAGCATCTTTAGCGGGTCGACTCATCTGATTCTCACGTGTTCGATTGGATCCGCGAGGACAGGCAAAGCAGCTACGTACGCTCGAGATGGACAAACTCATCCACCCGGCATGGACGCTCTGCGGACAACACGTGTGTCCGGCCATCGGTCATTGGGCCCAATTTGTAAGTGTCTTTCATTAGGACCCCACATCTAGTTAAAAGGACTCACATCTAAAAATTATCGGCCGCTACTAGGCTGACCCTACATGTGTTGACATCAAGTGACTATGGATTCATGATGAAAGTCGGAAGAAGAGAATTTCATGAAGGTCGGAGGGGAGGACTAGCTAAGGGAGGTTCAAGTCTCCGCGCTGTTGAGGGGCTTGCTTGGTGTCCGGGCTTCACATCAGCGGTATGAAAGTGGGGGCGACAACACATGTGAAGCGCAGAGTCTTACCTTTCAGTGTGAAAATCCAAGGTCTGGCCTTAACTGGTTGTGCCTGGCAGTGACCTTGGTGGAGGCATTGTTTTGAGAGTGGGAACTATCTTCAGGGTGAAAACCTAAGATCTTTGATCGGGCGACGACGGTGTTGGAGCACTGTTCCCTTCTTGGAGGCGTCGTTTTTTGGAGAGTCTGCAATTTAGGTGTTGTCATGGTGGTGGATGTATTGCTGTTGTTAGGTCCGTGATACTGTAGCGGGACTTTTGTTTCTTAGTTTTCTTTTCCTTTTTTTGGCTGTGTGCATCCGTAGTGCCATTAGGGTGGTGCGTTATTGCAGAGGCTGGGTGTAATTGGTATCTCTCGATATTAATATATTCCCTTTATCGAAAAAACGCTGACCCTACACGTCTACTCCTCCCCGCTGCCCGTGCAGCCCATATGGCTTCTTCCTGGCGGCGTTGCTTGGTGATGGAGCGGCGGTAGTTCTCTCTACGCCGGGCCTCCCTGCGGCGCTTGTCCTGGCGGGCGGCAAGGCGGCGTTGAACACGGCTGCCTAGTGCGCCCTCCTCTCCTCCTCCGCGGCCGCCTGCTACACCTCCTCGCTGCGGCCTCCCTCGCCTACCTACTCGCGGACGATTCATCGTCGTGCTCCCGATGGTCAAGGTCTCTTGCAGCGTACATGCGGTGCGTCATGCGCACCGACCAGTAGTCCTCCTCCTCCTCATTGCCCAGGAGGCCCCAAGCCATAGCTAAGAGCATCTATAGCAGAGACCGTAAACATGTGAACTGAAAAATGCGAGTTCGGTTCACCGAACTCGTGTTTACGGGTGATACGTCTCAAACGTATCTATAATTTCTTATGTTCCATGCTAGTTTTATGACAATACTCACATGTTTTATATACACTTTATATCATTTTTATGCATTTTCCGGCACTAACCTATTAACAAGATGCCGAAGCGCCGCCTCAAGCATCGCTGTTTTTGGTTTCAGAAATCCTACACAGGAAATATTCTCGGAATTGGACGAAACAAAAGCCCAGGGTCTTATTTTCCACGGAGCCTTCCAGAAGTCCGAAGAGGAAAGGAAGGGGAGCCGAGGGGGCTGATGTCTACTCACGCTTCTTTTCCTGTAGACAGTGTTGGGCCTCCAAGAGCAGAGGTTTGTAGAACAGCAGCAAGTTTTCCCTTAAGTGGATCACCCAAGGTTTATCGAACTCAGGGAGGAATAGGTCAAAGATATCCCTCTCAAGCAACCCTGCAACCACAAAGCAAGAAGTCTCTTGTGTCCCCAACACACCTAATACACTTGTCAGGTGTATAGGTGCACTAGTTCGGCGAAGAGATAGTGAAATACAGGTGGTATGAATGTATATGAGCAGTAGTAATGGCACCAGAAAATAGCTTGCTGCTACAACTGGCGTGTGGATGATGGTGGTAATATTGCAGACAGTACAGATGCAGTAGAACAGTAATCAAGCAGCGATTTCAGTATTTGGGAACAAGGCCTAGGGATTATACTTTCACTAGTGGACACTCTCAACATTGATCACATAATAAAATCACTCTACACTCTGTTGTTGGATGATGAACACCACTAATTGTCTAGGATTACACGAACCCTCAATGCCGGAGTTAACAAGCTCCAGAATATTCGATATTCATATTTAAATAACCTTAGAGTGCATGATAGATGAATATTGATACAAAACACATTGCAATCATAAAGGGATATAAATAAGCACTTCACTATGCTATTCATAACAGTGAATAAGAATTCTGTGAAATATAGCCTAAGAGACCCACACGGTGCACACACTGTCACCTTTACACACGTGGGACAAGGAGTCTCCGGAGATCGCATAAGTAAAATCCACTTGACTAGCATAATGACATCTAGATTACAAGCATCATCATATGAATCTCAATCATGTAAGGCAACTCATGAGATTATTGTATTGAAGTACATAGGAGAGAGATTAACCACATAGCTACCGGTACAGCCCTTAGCCTCGATGGAGAACTACTCCCTCCTCATGGGAGACAGCAGCGTTGATGAAGATGGCGGTGGAGATGGCAGCGGTGTCGATAGAGAAGCCTTCCGGGGGCACTTCCCCGTCCCGGCGGCGTGCCGGAACAGAGACTCCTGTCCCCCAGATCTTGGCTTCGCGATGGCGGCGGCTCTGGAAGGTTTCTCGTACCGTGGCTTTTCCGTATCGATGTTTTAGGTCAGGGATCTTTATATAGGCGAAGAGGCTGAGTCGGAGGGCTGACGAGGCGACGACACAATAGGGGGCGCGGCCCACCCCCTGGCCGCGCTAGCCTATCATCTGGGGCCCACATGGCCCTCCTCTGGTGGCTCTCGGGTGTTCTGGAAGCTTCGTGGGATTCTAAGACTCTGGGCGTTGATTTCGTCCAATTCCGAGAATATTTCCTTACTAGGATTTCTGAAACCAAAAACAGCAGAAAACAGGAACTGGCACTTCGGCATCTCGTTAATAGGTTAGTTCCGGAAAACACATAAAATCATCATAAAGTATGTATAAAACATGTAGGTATTGTCATAAAACAAGCATGGAACATCAGAAATTATAGATACGTTGGAGACGTATCAGCATCCCCAAGCTTAGTTCCTACTCGTCCTCGAGTAGGTAAACGATAACAAAGAAAATTTCTGAAGTGACATGCTACCAACATAATCTTGATCATACTATTGTAAAGCATATGAGATGAATGAAGTGATTCAAAGCAATGGTAAATACAATGGTTAAACAATTGAATCATATAGAAAAGACTTTTCATGAATAGTACTTTCGAGACAAGCATCAATAAGTCTTGCATAAGAGTTAACTCTTAAAGCAATAAATTCTAAATAAAGGCATTGAAACAACACAAAGGAAGATTAAGTTTCAGCGGTTGCTTTCAACTTGTAACATGTATATCTCATGGATATTGTCAACATAAAGTAATATAATAAGTGCAATATGCAAGTATGTAGGAATCAATGCACAGTTCACACAAGTGTTTGCTTCTTGAGATGGAGAGAAATAGGTGAACTGACTCAACATCAAAGTAGAAGAAAGGCCCTTCGCAGAGGGAAGCATCGATTGCTATATTTGTGCTAGAGCTTTGGTTTTGAAAACAAGAAACAATTTTGTCAACGGTAGTAATAAAGCATATGCATCATGTAAATTATATCCTACAAGTTGCAAGCCTCATGCATAGTATACTAATAGTGCCCGCACCTTGTCCTAATTAGCTCGGATTACCTGGATTATCACCGCAATACATATGTTTTAACCAAGTGTCACAAAGGGGTACCTCTATGCCGCCTGTACAAAGGTCTAAGGAGAAAGCTCGCATTGGATTTCTCGCTTTTGATTATTCTCAACTTAGACATCCATACCGGGACAACATAGACAACAAATAATGGACTCCTCTTTAATGCATAAGCATTTAGCAACAATTAATATTCTCATATGAGATTGAGGATATTTGTCCAAAACTGAAACTTCCACCATGGATCATGGCTTTAGTTAGCGGCCCAATGTTCTTCTCTAACAATATGCATGCTCAAACCATTCAACTCATGGTAAATCGCCCTTACTTCAGACAAGACGAACATGCATAGCAACTCACATGATATTCAACAAAGGGTAGTTGATGGCGTCCCCAGGAACATGGTTATCACACAACAAGCAACTTATAAGAAATAAAATGCATAAGTACATATTCAATACCACAATAGTTTTTAGGCTATTTGTCCCATGAGCTATATATTGCAAAGATAAAGGATAGAAATTTTAAAGGTAGCACTCAAGCAATTTACTTTGGAATGGCGGAGAAATACCATGTAGTAGGTAGGTATGGTGGACACAAGTGGCATAGTGTTTGGCTTAAGGATTTTGGATGCATGAGAAGTATTCCCTCTCAATACAAGGCTTAGGCTAGCAGGGTTATTTGAAGCAAACACAAGTATGAACCGGTACATCAAAACTCACATAAAAACATATTGCAAGCATTATAAGACTCTACACTGTCTTCCTTGTTGTTCAAACCCTTACTAGAAAATATCTAGACCTTAGAGAGACCAATCATGCAAACCAAATTTTAGCAAGCTCTATGTATTTCTTCACTAATAGGTGCAAAGTATATGATGCAAGAGCTTAATCATGAGCACAACAATTGCCAAGTATCAAATTATTCAAGACATCATACCAATTACTACATGTAGCATTTCCCGTTTCCAACCATATAACAATTAACGAAGCAGTTTCAACCTTCGCCATGAAAATTAAAAGCTAAGAACACATGTGTTCATATGAACCAGCGGAGCGTGTCTCTCTCCCACACAAGCATTTTCAAACAAAAACAAAAACAAAAACAAACAGACGCTCCAGGTAAAGTACATAGGATGTGACCGAATAAAAATATAGTTTCAAGAGAAGTGACCTGATAATTTTGTCGATGAAGAAGGGGATGCCTTGGGCATCCCCAAGCTTAGATGCTTGAGTCTTCTTGAAATATGCAGGGATGAACCACCGGGGCATCCCCAAGCTTAGAGCTTTCACTCTTCTTGATCATATTGTATCATCCTCCTCTCTTGACCCTTGAAAACTTCCTCCACACCAAACTCAAAGCAACTCATTAGAGGGTTAGTGCATAATCAAAATTCACATGTTTAGAGGTGACAAAATCATTCTTAACACTTCTGGACATTGCTCAAAGCTACTGGAAGTTAATGGAACAAAGAAATCCATCCAACATAGCAAAAGAGGCAATTCAAAATAAAAGGCACAATCTGTCAAAACAGAACAGTCCGTAAAGACGAATTTCTAAGAGGCACCAGACTTGCTCAAATGAAAATGCTCAAATTGAATGAAAGTTGCGTACATATCTGAGGATCACTCACGTAAATTGGCAGAATTTTCTGAGTTACCTACAGAGAATTCAACCCAGATTCGTGACAGCAAGAAATCTGTTTCTACGCAGTAATCCAAATCTAGTATGAACCTTACTATCAAAGACTTTACTTGGCACAACAATGCAACAAAAGTAAGATAAGGAGAGGTTGCTACAGTAGTAACAACTTCCAAGACTCAAATATAAAACAAAATTACTGTAGTAAAATAAACACATGGGTTATCTCCCAAGAAGTTCTTTCTTTATAGCCATTAAGATGGGCTCAGCAATTTCAATGATGCACTCCCAAGAAATAAGTGTTGAAGCAAAAGAGAGCATCAAGAAGTAAATTCAAAACACATTTAAGCCTAACATGCTTCCTATGCATAGGAATCTTGTAAATAAACAAGTTCATGAAGAGCAAAGTAACAAGCATAGGAAGATAGAACAAGTGTAGCTTCAAAAATTTCAGCACATAGAGAGGTGTTTTAGTAACATGAAAATTTCTACCACCATATTTTCCTCTCTCATAATAATGTCCAGTAGCATCATGAGCAAACTCAACAATATAACTATCACATAAAGCATTCTTATCATGAGTCTCATGCATAAAATTATTACTCTCCACATAAGGATAATCAATTTTATTAGCAATAGTGGGAGCGAATTCCACAAAGTAGCTATTATTATTATTCTCATCATCAAATATAGGAGGCATATTGTAATCATAATCAAATTTATCCTCCATAACAGGTGGAACCAGAAGACTACTATCATTATAATCATCATAAATAGGAGGCAAAGTATCATCAAAGTAGATTTCCTCCTCAATGCTTGGGGGACTAAAAAGATCATGCTCATCAAAACCAGCTTCCCCAAGCTTAGAATTTTCCATATCATTAGCAACAAGGGTGTTCAAAGTATTCATACTAATAACATTGCCATTAGCATGCAAATAAGGTTCCATAGGTTTTTCAATTTTTGCAACACACCATTTATGTCTTAACTCAGGAAATAAATTAAAAAACTCCATGTTGCTTTCCATTATGCCTAACTAGTGTAAAACAAGAAACAAAAAGATGCAATTGCAGGATCTAAAGGGAATAGCTTCGAGCACTTACAACGGCGCCGGAAAATAGCTTAGTAGCCGAGATCCGGAGTGTGAGTACCTTTTACCTTTCCTCCCCGGCAACGGCGCCAGAAAATATGCTTGATGTCTACTCACGCTTCTTTTCCTGTAGACAGTGTTGGGCCTCCAAGAGCAGAGGTTTGTAGAACAGCAGCAAGTTTTCCCTTAAGTGGATCACCCAAGGTTTATCGAACTCAGGGAGGAAGAGGTCAAAGATATCCCTCTTAAGCAACCCAGCAACCACAAAACAAGAAGTCTCTTGTGTCCCAACACACCTAATACACTTGTCAGGTGTATAGGTGCACTAGTTCGGCGAAGAGATAGTGAAATACAGGTGGTATGAATGTATATGAGCAGTAGTAACAGCACCAGAAAATAGCTTGCTGCTACAACTGGCGTGTGGATGATGGTGGTAATATTGCAGATAGTACAGATGCAGTAGAACAGTAATCAAGCAGCGATTTCAGTATTTGGGAACAAGGCCTAGGGATTATACTTTCACTAGTGGACACTCTAAACATTGATCACATAATAAAATCACTCTACACTCTGTTGTTGGATGATGAACACCACTAATTGTGTAGGATTACACGAACCCTCAATGCCGGAGTTAACAAGCTCCACAATATTCGATATTCATATTTAAATAACCTTAGAGTGCATGATAGATGAATAGTGATACAAAACACATTGCAATCATAAAGGGATATAAATAAGCACTTCACTATGCTATTCATAACAGTGAATAAGTATTCTGTGAAATATAGCCTAAGAGACCCACACGGTGCACACACTGTCACCTTTACACACGTGGGACAAGGAGTCTCCGGAGATCACATAAGTAAAATCCATTTGACTAGCATAATGACATCTAGATTACAAGCATCATCATATGAATCTCAATCATGTAAGGCAGCTCATGAGATTATTGTATTGAAGTACATAGGAGAGAGATTAACCACATAGCTACCGGTACAACCCTTAGCCTCGATGGAGAACTACTCCCTCCTCATGGGAGACAGCAGTGTTGATGAAGATGGCGGTGGAAATGGCAGCGGTGTCGATAGAGAAGCCTTCCGGGGGCACTTCCCCGTCCCGGCGGCGTGCCGAAACAGAGACTCCTGTCCCCCAGATCTTGGCTTCGCGATGGCGGCGGCTCTGGAAGGTTTCTCGTACCGTGGCTTTTCCGTATCGATGTTTTAGGTCAGGGACCTTTATATAGGCGAAGAGGCGGAGTCGGAGGGCTGACGAGGCGACGACACAATAGGGGGGCGCGGCCCACCCCCTGGCCGCGCCAGCCTATCAGCTGGGGCCCACAGGGCCCTCCTCTGGTGGCTCTCGGGTGTTCTAGAAGCTTCGTGGGATTCTAAGACTCTGGGCGTTGATTTCATCCAATTCCGAGAATATTTCCTTACTAGGATTTCTGAAACCAAAAACAGCAGAAAACAGGAACTGGCACTTCGGCATCTCGTTAATAGGTTAGTTTCGGAAAACACATAAAATCATCATAAAGTATGTATAAAACATGTAGGTATTGTCATAAAACAAGCATGGAACATCAGAAATTATAGATACGTTGGAGACGTATCAGGGGCCCCATACCACCTGGCGGCGCGGCCAGGAGGGGGGCGCGCCGCCCTATGGGGTAGGCCCCTCGAGCGCCTCCCGACTCTGCCCCTTCGCCTATTTATTCTCCCCGTCGCGAAAACCCTATTACCGAGAGCCACGATACGAGAAAAGTTCCAGAGACGCCGCCGCCAATCCCATCTCGGGGGATTCAGGAGATCGCCTCCGGCACCCTGCCGGAGAGGGGAATCATCACCCGGAGGACTCTACATCACCATGATCGCCTCCGGACTGATGTGTGAGTAGTTCATCCTTGGACTATGGGTCCATAGCAGTAGCTAGATGGTTGTCTTCTCCTCTTGTGCTATCATGTTTAGATCTTATGAGCTGCCTATCATGATCAAGATCATCTATTTGTAATGCTACATGTTGTGTTTGTTGGGATCCGATGAATATGGAATACTATGCCAAGTTGATTATTGATCTATCATATATGTGTTGTTTATGATCTTGCATGCTCTCCGTTGCTAGTAGAGGCTCTGGCCAAGTTGATACTTGTGACTCCAAGAGGGGGTATTTATGCTCGATAGTGGGTTCATGCCTCCATTGAATCTGAGACAGTGACAGAAAGTTCTAAGGTTATGGATGTGTTGTTGCCACTAGGGATAAAACAACAATGCTTTGTCTAAGGATATTTGTATTGTTTACATTACGCACAGTACTTAATGCAATTGTCTGTTGTTTGCAACTTAATACTGGAAGGGGTGCGGATGCTAACCCGAAGGTGGACTTTTTGGGCATAGATGCATGCTGGATAGCGGTCTATGTTATTTTTCGTAATGCCCTAAGTAAATCTCATAGTAGTCATCATGATATGTATGTGCATTGTTATGCCCTCTCTATTTGTCAATTGCCCAAATGTAATTTGTTCACCGAACATGCTATTTCTTATTGGAGAGACACCACTAGTGAACTGTGGACCCCGGTCCATTCTTTTACATCTGAATACAATCTACTGCAATCATTGTTCTCTACTGTTCTTCGCAAACAACATCATTTTCCACACCATACATTTAATCCTTTGTTTACAGCAAGCCGGTGAGATTGACAACCTCACTGTTAAGTTGAGGCAAAGTATTTTGATTGTGTTGTGCAGGTTCCACGTTGGCGCCGGAATCCCTGGTGTTGCGCCGCACTACACTCCGTCACCAACAACCTTCACGTGGCCCTTGACTCCTACTGGTTCGATAGACCTTGGTTTCTTACTGAGAGAAACTTGCTGCTATACGCATCACACCTTCCACTTGGGATTCCCAACGAACGTGTGCTTCACGCGTCATCAAGCTAAATTTCTGGCGCCGTTGCCGGGGACGTGAATGAAAATTACACCACAGAGATTTCCAACTCCCACGTCAACTGCACGCCAGCAAATAAATTTCTGGCGCCGTTGCCGGGGAGATCAAGACACGCTGCAAGGGGAGTCTCCCACATCCAATCTCTTTACTTTGTTTATTGTATTGCTTTACTTTACTTTATTTTCTGTTTTGTTTACTTTCTTTATATCAAAAACACAAAAAAATTAGTTACTTGCATTTACTTTATTTTGTTATCATGACTAGTCCTGTAGCTGTTACTCTGTCACCTGAGGAATTGATCTTTACCTTTAAACAAGGGGATGAGGAGAGTTTTAAGGGAGCTTGGTCTAGAATTTTTGATTCTTATGGTAAAACTGAACCTAAAATGACTCTAAGCCTGCTTCTTAGTAACTTTTATTTTGGGCTTATTCTTTGCTATAGATATGCCTTGGATTCTGTAGTGGGAGGAGATTTCCTTCATTGTGATGGGGATCAAGCTTTTAATGCCATAAAAAAATTGGTTGCATCATCTAGCTCAGCTAATAATTTTGATCCATCTCTTGCTAGTATTTATAATAGATTAAACACTCTCGAGACAAATATATCTTGTTTAAAAGAAGGGTATAGTAAGATTCGTGAGCATTTTGATTATGTCCCAGTAAACTTTGAACCTTCAATGTGGGACCCTACTATTAAAGTTTCTATTTGTGGTGAAACTTTTTATGCCCGTTGTGATATTATGTCTGAGTTTTGCCTTATGCCTAAAAGTATTTATGAATCTTTGACACTTTGGGGACTTACTGAAGGAGGAGAAGGAATAACTCTTACTGATAACTCTGTTATAATTCCTAAGGGAATAGCTGAAGGTGTGTTCACAACCTTTCTTGGAAGAACGGTATCCACTGATTATCTCATTATTGAATATTTAGGGACAGGATAAATCATACTTGGAAGATCCCTGCTGAAACTCGTGAGAGCAACCATAGATGTGGGGAAAGGCACTCTAAATTTTACCTCTACACCTAGATGCGGCCATATATTACCTAAACCAAAGAGTAAGAATAAGAGTAAGAAGGGTAGGCGCAAAGCCCCTGGTAATAATGATATGCTTCCTCTTTTGATAATACTTGAATTGCACTTTCTGTGCCTAGCTGAAAGGCGTTAAAGAAAAGCGCTTATGGGAGACAACCCATTATTTTACTTCTGCAATTTTTGTTTTATATTTGTGTCTTGGAAGTTGTTACAACTGTAGAATTCTCTCCTTATCTTTATTTTATTGCATTGTTGTGTCAAGTAAAGTCTTTGATAGTAAGGTTGATAGTAGATTTGGATTTCTGCGCAGAAACAGATTTCTTGCTGTCACGAATTTGAGTAGATCTCTCTGTAGGTAATTCAGAAAAATCTGTGAAAAATCATGAGTAATCCTCAGATATGTACGCAACTTTCATTAAATTTGAGCTTCTTCATCTGAGCATGTTAAGTGCCTCTAAATATTTTGTCTTTACGGACTGTTCTGTTTTGACATATTCTGCCTTTTATTTCACATTGCCTCCTTCACTGTGTTGAATGGATTTCTTTGCTCCATTAACTTTCAGTAGCTTTGGGTAATGTCCAGAAGTGTTAGGAATGATTGTGTCACCTCTGAACATGTGAATTTTTGATTATGCACTAACCCTCTAATGAGTTTGTTTTGAGTTTGGCGTGGAGAAAGTTTTCAAGGGTCAAGAGAGGAGGATGATATAATATGATCAAGAAGAGTGAAAAGTCTAAGCTTGGGGATGCCCCCGTGGTTCATCCCTGCATATTTCAAGAAGACTCAAGCATCTAAGCTTGGGGAGGCCCAAGGCATCCCCTTCTTCATCGACAACTTATCAGGTCACCTCTAGTGAAACTATATTTTTATTTCGTCACATCTTATGTGCTTTACTTGGAGCGTCTGTATGTTTTTATTTTTGTTTGCGTTTGAATAAATTCGGATCCTAGCATTCCTTGTGTGGGAGAAAGACACGCTCCTCTTGTTCATATGAACACTGGTGTTCTTAGCTTTACTTTTAATGTTCATGGCGAAGGTTCAAAACCGCTTCGTTCATTGCTATTTGGTTGGAAACAGAAAATGCTTCATGTGGTAATTGGTATATTATCTTGAATAATTTGATACTTGGCAATTGTTTTGAGCTCTCAAATAGATCATGTTTAAGCTCTTGCATCATGTAGTTTGAACCTATTAGTGGATAATTACTGTAGAGCTTGTTGAAATTTGGTTTGCATGATTGGTCTCTCTAAAAGTCTAGATATTTTATGGTAAAAGTGTTTGAACAACAAGGAAGACAGTGTAGAGTCTTATAATGCTTGCAATATGTTCTTATGTAAGTTTTGCTGTACCGGTTCATACTTGTTTTTGCTTCAAACAACCTTGCTAGCCAAATCTTTGTACCGAGAGGGAATGCTTCTCGTGCATCCAAAACCTTGAGCCAAAACCTATGCCATTTCTGTCCACCATACCTACCGACTATGTGATATTTCTCTGCCATTCCAAAGTAAATTGCTTGCGTGGTACCTTTAAAATTTCATTCCTTGTCTTTGCAATATATAGCTCATGGGAAAATAGCTTAAAAACTATTGTGGTAAAGAATATATCGCTTATGTATCTTATTTCTTATAAGTTGCTTGTTGAGCGGTAACCATGTTTTCTGGGGACGCCATCAACTATCACACTTTTGTTGAATATCATGTGAGTTGATATGCATGTTCGTCTTGTCTGAAGTAAGGGTGATTTGTCATGATTAAATGGTTTGAGTACGCATATTGTTAGAGAAGAACATTGGGCCGCCAACTAAAGCCATGTATCATGGTGTAAGTTTCAGTTTGGACATTAATCCTCAATCTCTTATGAGAATATTATCTATTGTTGAATGCTTAAGCATTAAAGAGGAGTCCATTATCTGTTTTCTATGTTGTCCCGGTATGGATGTCCTATAGTTGAGATCTATCAAAAACGAGAAATCAAATGCGATCTATCTCCTTGGACCTTTGTACAGGCGGCATAGAGGTCCCCCTTTGTGACACTTGGTTGAAACATATGTAATGCAATGATAATCCATGGAAATCCGAGCTAATTAGGACAAGGTACGAGCACTATTGGTATTCGATGCATGAGGCTTGCAACTTATAGGATGTTTTATGCATAACACATATGAATTATTACTACCATTGACAAAATTGTTTCCATGTTTTCAAAATAAAAAGCTCTAGCACAAAGAGTAATCCCTGCTTCTCTCTGCGAAGGGCCTTTCTTTTACTTTATGTTGAGTCAGTTTACCTACTTCTTTCTATCTTAGAAGCAAACACTTGTGTCAACTGTGTGCATTGATTCCTACATACTTTCTTATTTGCACTCATCATATTACTTTGTGTTGACAATTATCCATGAGATATGCATGTTGAAGTTGAAAGCAACTGCTGAAACTTATATCTTCATTTGTAATTGCTTCAAAACCTTCTATTAAGAATTTATTGCTTTATGAGTTAACTCGTATGCAAGGCTTATTGATGCTTATCTTGAAAGTACTATTCATGAAAAGTCTTTGCTATATGATTCAGTTGTTTAGTCATTGTCTTTACCATTGTTTTGAATCACTTCATTCATCTCATATGCTTTACAATAGTATTGATCAAGATTATGATAGTAGCATGTCACTTCAGAAATTATCCTTGTTATCGTTTACTTACTCGAGGGTGAGTAGGAACTAAGCTTGGGGATACTTGATACATCTCAAACGTATCTATAATTTCTTATGTTTCATGCTAGTTTTATGACAATACTCACATGTTTTATATACACTTTATATCATTTTTATGCATTTTTTGGCACTAACCTATTAACAAGATGCCGAAGCGCCAGTTCCTGTTTTCTGCTGTTTTTGGTTTCAGAAATCCTACACAGGAAATATTCTCGGAATTGGACGAAACAAAAGCCCAGGGTCTTATTTTCCACGGAGCCTTCCAGAAGTCCGAAGAGGAAAGGAAGGGGAGCCGAGGGGGCCCCACACCACCTGGCGGCGTGGCCAGGAGGGGGGGCGCGCCGCCCTATGGGGTGGGCCCCTCGAGCGCCTCCTGACTCTGCCCCTTCGCCTATTTATTCTCTCCGCCGCGAAAACCCTATTACCGAGAGCCACGATACGAGAAAAGTTCCAGAGACGCCGCCAATCCCATCTCAGGGGATTCAGGAGATCGCCTCCGGCAGGGGAATCATCACCCGGAGGACTCTACATCACCATGATCGCCTCCGGACTGATGTGTGAGTAGTTCATCCTTGGACTATGGGTCCATAGCAGTAGCTAAATGGTTGTCTTCTCCTCTTGTGCTATCATGTTTAGATCTTGTGAGCTGCCTATCATGATCAAGATCATCTATTTGTAGTGCTACATGTTGTGTTTGTTGGGATCCGATGAATATGGAATACGATGTCAAGTTGATTATTGATCTATCATATATGTGTTGTTTATGATCTTGCATGCTCTCCGTTGCTAGTAGAGGCTCTAGCCAAGTTGATACTTGTGACTCCAAGAGGGGGTATTTATGCTCGATAGTGGGTTCATGCCTCCATTGAATCTGGGACAGTGACAGAAAGTTCTAAGGTTATGGATGTGCTGTTGCCACTAGGGATAAAACAACAATGCTTTGTCTAAGGATATTTGTATTGTTTACATTACGCACAGTACTTAATGGAATTGTCTGTTGTTTGCAACTTAATACTGGAAAGGGTGCGGATGCTAACCCGAAGGTGAACTTTTTAGGCATAGATGCATGCTGGATAGAGGTCTATGTTATTTGTCGTAATGCCCTAAGTAAATTTCATAGTAGTCATCATGATATGTATGTGCATTGTAATGCCCTCTCTATTTGTCAATTGCCCAATTGTAATTTGTTCACCCAACATGCTATTTCTTATTGGAGAGACACCACTAGTGAACTGTGGACCCCGGTCCATTCTTTTACATCTGAATACAATCTACTGCAATCATTGTTCTCTGCTGTTCATTGCAAACAAACATCATTCTCCACACCATACGTTTAATCCTTTGTTTACAGCAAGCGGGTGAGATTCACAACCTCACTGTTAAGTTGGGGCAAAGTATTTTGATTGTGTTGTGCAGGTTCCACGTTGGCGCCGGAATCCCTGGTGTTGCGCCGCACTACACTCCGTCACCAACAACCTTCACGTGGCCCTTGACTCCTACTGGTTCGATAACCTTGGTTTCTTACTGAGGGAAAACTTTCTGTTGTACGCATCACACCTTCCACTTGGGGTTTCCAACGAACATGTGCTTCACGCGTCATCAAGCTAAATTTTTGGCGCCGTTGCTGGGGACGTGAAGGAAAATTACACCACAGAGATTTCTAACTCCCACGTCAACTGCACGCCAGCAACGGGCCGGAAAACCGTTGTCACAGATTAGAATCTGTAAAAGTGGAACTGAAAATTGGAATTTGAAATGTCGCGGGTAAATTAGGCGATGATCATAGTTCGAGATGAATTTGGTGCTCCAATTGACCATGAAAACTTACATAGTTCGAGAAATTAAAGCAAACATACTTGTACACTGGCGAGCGCTACTTAGTTAAGCAAAATGCGGCCTAAAATAGTGGCCTATACGCGCGGCGGTGCCAGTGGTGGCGCAGCGTGTCAGCGACAGACGGCGTCGACGCTATCGTGGAGGAGCTTCACTCCTCATCGACATCAAGATCAACTATTTCGAGCTTCACGCGGCGGACACGGGCCTCCCAGCGGGCCGCCTCGTACTCTCGCACCAGGCGGACGGCGTCCGTCTCCTCCTGGCGGAAGCGAGCGCGGGCCTCCGCCTCGCTAATGGCCTTGGTCTGCTTGAGGACGACCTCCTCCTTGTCACTGCCATGGACGTAGTCGCCGACGGAGATGGTGGGCGACCACGCGGGGACGAGGTCCTCGTTGTCGCTGCTGTCTGCTGAGCGCGGAGTTGATGAAGGAGAATTTATGCGCAACATTGAGTGGAACCCCAAGAGGAAGGTATGATGAGCACAGCAGGAAGTTTTCCCTCAGTAAGAAACCAAGGTTTATCGACCAGTAGGAGAAAAATGTTCTCTCTCGAGGTGTTGCGAACCAACTCGTGGCAGGGCGCACTGCCGGCGTCAGCAGCAACGTGGAGACCTGCACACAAACAACCAAGTACTTTGTCCCCAACTTTCAGTGAGGTTGTCAAGCTCACTGGTTTTGCTGAAAACAAAGGATTAAACGAACCGTGTGGAAGAAGAATTGTTTGCAGAGAATAGAACAGGAAAATGCTGTAGAAGATTGCAATTAAAAGGAGAAGAACCGCGGTCCACAGTTCACTAGAGGCGCCTCCCCAATAAAATAAATATGCTGGGTAAAAAAATTACAGATGGGCAATTGACAAACAGAGATTCTATGCAATGGTTGGTGCAGAATACATGCTATGGAAGTATGCGGGCATTACAACAATATACATAGACCGTAATCCAACTGCATCTATGACTAATAATCCACCTTCAGGATTGCATCCGCGACACCCTCCATTATTAATTTGCAAGCAACGGGCTATCGCTTTAAGCAATGTGTGTAAAGTAAACGATGAAACTACCCTTGAATAGAACACCGCTGTTTTCTCCCTAGTAGCAACATCACATCTACAACCGTAGAGAACAAGGTCACTTCCCATGGTTAAACAGAGGCATGAACCCACTATCGAGCATAAATACTCCCTCTTGGAGTCGCTAGCATCTACTTGGCCAGAGCATCTACTAGAAATAGAGAGCATGCAAGATCATAATAACATAACACATAATCTCAATCAAAGCAATCTCTCTATAAATCAGATCCACATCAAACCAACATGTAGCAATTACAAATAGATGATCTTGATCATGTTAGGCAGCTCACAAGATCTATACCCATGGTCCCGTGGAGGACTACTCACGAATCACCTCGGACGAAGACATGGCGATGTAGAGGCATCCGGCGGTGATTTCCCTCTACGGCAGGGTGCCGGGATGGACTGCAGAACCCTCCCGAACTAGGGTTTTGGTTTGACGGCGGCGTCGAAACTTTTCGTGATGGAGGCTCAGGTCCCTGGGGTTTTCCCGATACGAGGAATAAATAGGCGGAAGGGCGGAGAAAACGAGGTGACGAGGCGCCAGTACATGGGCCAGGCGCGGCCAAGGGTGGGGCCGCGCCTGCCCTATGTACTGCCATGTGGCAGTGATACGTCTCCAACGTATCGATAATTTCTTATGTTCCATGCCACTTTATTGATGATACCTACATGTTTTATGCATCCTTTATGTCATATTTATGCATTTTCCGGCACTAACCTATTAACAAGATGCCGAAGAGCCAGTTGCTGTTTTCTGCTGTTTTTGGTTTCAGAAATCCTAGTAAGGAAATATTCTCGGAATTGGACGAAATCAACGCCCAGGATCTTATTTTTCCACGAAGCTTCTGGAACACCGGGAGAGAAACGAAGTGGGGCGACGAGGCGGCCAGACGCTAGGGCGGCGCGGCCCTAGCCCTGGCCGCGCCGGCCCAGTGTGTGGGCCCCTCGCGTCGCCTCCTGACCTACCCTTCCGCCTACTTAAGCCTTCGTCGATAATAACTCCAGTACCGAGAGCCACGATACGGAAAACCTTCCAGAGACGCCGCCGCCGCCAATCCCATCTCGGGGGATTCAGGAGATCGCCTCCGGCACCCTGCCAGAGAGGGGAATCATCTCCCGGAGGACTCTTCACCGCCATGGTCGCCTCCGGAGTGATGTGTGAGTAGTTCACCCCTGGACTATGGGTCCATAGCAGTAGCTAGATGGTCGTCTTCTCCTAATTGTGCTATCATTGTTGGATCTTGTGAGCTGCCTAACATGATCAAGATCATCTATCTGTAATGCTACATGTTGCGTTTGTTGGGATCCGATGAATAAGTGAATGCTATGTTATGTTTATTATCAATATCATCTATGTGTTGTTTATGATCTTGCATGCTCTCCGTTGCTAGTAGAGGCTCTGGCCAAGTTGATACTTGTAACTCCAAGAGGGAGTATTTATGCTCGATAGTGGGTTCATGTCTCCATTAAATCTGGGGGAGTGACAACAACCCCTAAGGTTGTGGATGTGTTGTTGCCACTAGGGATAAAACATCAATGTTATGTCTAAGGATGTAGTTGTTGATTACATTACGCACCATACTTAATGCAATTGTCTATTGTTTGCAACTTAATACTGGAAGGGGTTCGGATGATAACCTGAAGGTGGACTTTTTAGGCATAGATGCATGCTGGATAGCGGTCTATGTACTTTGTCGTAATGCCCAATTAAATCTCACAATACTCATCATAACATGTATGTGCATGGTCATGCCCTCTTTATTTGTCAATTGCCCAACTGTAATTTGTTCACCCAACATGCTTATTCTTATGGGAGAGACGCCTCTAGTGAACTGTGGACCCCGGTCCATTCTTTAATCGAATACAATCTACTGCAATACTTGTTCTACTGTTTTCTGCAAACAATCATCATCCACACTATACATCTAATCCTTTGTTACAGCAAGCCGGTGAGATTGACAACCTCACTGTCACGTTGGGGCAAAGTAATTTGGTTGTGTTGTGCAGGTTCCACGTTGGTGCCGGAATCCCTGGTGTTGCGCCGCACTACACTCCGCCGCCATCAACCTTCAACGTGCTTCTTGGCTCCTACTGGTTCGATAAACCTTGGTTTCTTACTGAGGGAAATCTTGCCGCTGTACGCATCACACCTTCTTCTTGGGGTTCCCAACGGACGCGTGCTGTACGCGTATCAGGAAGCTCTCCTGTGCGTGTCCTTCTGGCTCCATCTTCGTCCCGGAAAAATAAGACTCTGGGCTTTTGTTTCCTCCAATTCCGAGAAACTTTCATGTACAACTTTTCTGAAACACAAAACAGCAGGAAACAAGAACTGACACTGCGACACTGCGTTAATAGGTTAGTCCAAGAAAATGCTAAAAAGTGTGGAAAAGTGCAGATAAAACATATAAGAATTGTAACAAAACAAGCATGGAGCATCAAAAATTATAGATACGTTTGGGACGTATCAATATCCCCAAGCTTAACTCCTGCTCGTCCTCGAGTAGGTAAGTGATAACAAACAGATAATTTTTTAGGTGACGTGCCGTCACACTACTTTGATCAATCTAAGTGTAAAAGCAAACATAGCTGAAATCATAGAATCATAACATAAACATGATAGATATAATCAAATAATGAAACTTAATAACCATGCTAAAACATGAATAGTAATCAAACAAAAGAAAATGTATAACGTGCATGGAAAGAAAAGTGATTGTCAAGAGCTTATCATAGATACATAATGAAGTGGTACTCAGCTTGTCCCATAAGTGAAAGCAAAACATAAATGCTTGGACACCTTTAAAAGATTATAAGGATGACTAGAAACAAAAAGTTTGAACAAGCAATACCATAATTATGAAACAATCAATAAAATCTTGGGACCATGCACATAAAACTAAGAATGACAACTATGCTCTCATAAGTGGTGCATAAACTAGAAGGTGGAGACTCAACATAAAAGTAAAAGAAGGTCTCTCTTTGAGAGGCAAGTAAGATCACTCATGTGCTAGAGCTTTTTATTGAAACAACAAGAGTGTAAAATGCACTTTTGAGAGGTGGTTGTTCATGTCAACGAGTAGTAAAAAAAAGCTATTGTCATCTTCCATACTAAGAAAGTTTGAGAGCGGTTCCGAAATATTTGGGCGAAGCCTCTTTTCATTTATACTACTTATAAAATTGTGACACTCCTCCCAACCTTTGCTTACACATACCATGGCTAACTGAATCCTCGGGTGACATAGGCATCCCCAATGGGCCTGCCAAAGATGGTACCCGGGGTTTTACTGAAGGCCCACGACCCGAAGTTTATGAAGCCCGGAAGCCCAGTCGTGAGATAGTTTTGGAAAGATAGAGTTGTATTAGGAATATTGATTTGTAATTATTACGGGACGAACTCAAAGAGTCTCCCGGAGTTTGTAACTTGTACATCACGAAACCCTCGGCTCCGCCTCCTATATAAGGGGGAGTCGAGGGACGAAGAGGACATCGATTTCATTGTCAACACAAACCCTAATTTTCATAGTAGTCAAGTACTTTTTCGGCTGAACCTTCGAGATCTACTTGCCCTTTACTTGCCTGAAAACCCTAGTCTACAATCTGTAGGCATTGACAAGTCGATACCTTGTCAATTGGCACCGTCTGTGCACCAAAAATAGCATGAGAATACTCAAAAAGCAATATATCGAATAAAAAAGACGACAGAGTAACTTACGAGCTAACGACGGCATCATTGTAAGGGTTGAAGGCTCTTCCTCTTCGGGGAAGTTTCCTCGACAGGGGATTTGCTGGCTTTGGAGGTGCCGGAGTCTGCGACCTCACCCCTCTTCCTTTTGTTCTTTGGGGAAGCAGCAGAAGGGAGAGAATGTACGGACTCAGAAGCCTCAGATTCAGTCTCTCTTTCAGAAGAAGCCGCGGATTTGTGACATGCCGCGACGTCACTCTCAGGGCGAGAGCTACCCTGTGCATCGTCGGTAACGATGGCTCGATCATCGACCTCCCCACCTTCAGGTAAGGGAGGTAGAGATGAAGTGACTTGATGGTTCTGCCAAAAGAAAAACAATAACAAGGGCTAGTTTAGGATGGAAGTCGACAGCAATATAAAAGGATAGCAGTCGAAATTTGAATTAGATTCGAGAAAAAGCAACTTAATCGAGTTAAGAATGAAAAAACTCGAGAGACAGGTTAATTACCTTGGGGAGCGCACGGGTACCACTGTATGGTTCCACTCGGCAGGAAGTTGGTACCGAGTCCTTTTTGCTTAACGACGAAACACGCCGAACAAGCTTCTCCAAATCCTTCACAGAGAGACCTTTGGATAGGCGGTCGACGTATTTCTCGCCAGCATACATCCACATAGGGTTTTCGCGAGCCTGTAGAGGCTGCACCCTAATCCTAAGGAAATAGGCGGTAGTCTGGATATCCGATAATTCTTTGCCTCGGGTATTTTGCAGTTCATGGATGCGTGATGTCTACGCACGCGTCTATTCCTATAGACAGTGTTGGGCCTCCAAGAGTAGAGGTTTGTAGAACAGTAGCAAGTTTCCCTTAAGTGAATCACCCAAGGTTTATCGAACGCAGGGAGGTAGAGGTCAAAGATATCCCTCTCAAGCAACCCTGCAATTACGATACAAGAAGTCTCTTGTGTCCCCAACACACCTAATACACTTGTCAGATGTATAGGTGCACTAGTTCGGCGAAGAGATAGTAAAATACAAGTAATATGGATGATTGTAAGTAGTAATTGCAATCTGAAATAAAGATGGCAGCAAGCGAACATGTAACAGAACTTTGTTGGAAACGTTGTTTCAAAGCTTAGAAACAAGGCCTGGGGATCATACTTTCACTAGTGGACACTCTCAACATTGATCACATAACTGAATAAATAAATGCTACTTTCTACACTCTCTTGTTGGATAACAAACACCATTCATTGTGTAGGGCTACAAAAGCACACCTCAAGCCGGAGTAAACAAGCTCCACAACATCCGGAGTTCATATTAAAGTAACCTCAAGAGTGCATAATAGACCGTTGCAATTTAGACCGAGTACTAACATAGCATACACACTGTCAACAATAGCTATGAAAGGGGGAATAGATCGCATCAATACTATCATAGTAATAGTTAACTTCATAATCTACAAGAGATTACAATCATAACCTACGCCAAGTACTACATGATGCACACACTGTCAACATTACATCATGGAGGAGGAATAGACTACTTTAATAACATCACTAGAGTAGCACATAGATTAATAGCGATACAAAGCTCATGATCACATAAAGATCACACCATGGGAGAGAGAGATGAACCACATAGCTACCGGTAGAGCCCTCAGCCTCGGGGGAGAAATACTCCCTCCTCATCATGGGAGACAGCAACGGCGATGAAGATGGCGGTGGTGTCGATGGAGATGACTCCGGGGGCAATTCCCCGTCCCTGCGGCGTGCCGGAACAGAGACTTCTGTCCCCCGAATTGGAGTTTCGCGATGGCGGCGGCGTCCCTGGAGTCTTTCTGGAGTTTCGTCAATTTGTGTAGGGTTTTTACGTCACGAGGGATTTTATAGACGAAGAGGCGGAGTCGGAGGAGCCAGGGGGCTCCCTCCCCATAGGTCGGCGCGGCCAGGGGGCCACCCGCGCCGCCATATAGTGTGGGTCCCCTGCTGCCCTTCCTTGACTCCTCTTCGGTGTTCTGGAACCCTCCGTGAAATATAAGATCGTGGGCTTTTGTTTCATCGACTTCCGAGAATATTGCCCGAACAGCCTTTCTGGAACCAAAAACAGCAGAAAACAGGAACTGACACTTCGGCATCTTGTTAATAGGTTAGTTCCGGAAAATGCATAAAATCATTATAAAGTGTGAGCAAAACATGTAGGTATTGTCATAAAACTAGCATGGAACCTCAGAAATTATAGATACGTTGGAGACGTATCAATGCGCTTCATCAGGGCCTCTGTCGCCATTTTCTCTTCTTCGGTGACCTCTGCATCCCAGGATCGGCGGCGAAGGATTTTTGCGCTACCGTCAAAGGGGGCGATGTTGTATTCCCGCGAGTCGGAGCAGTACTCCTCGTGGACGTATAGCCATTTTTTGCGCCACCCTTGGACAGAGTCGGGGAATTTGACGTCGAAATACTCGACGTCAGGGCGGACACAGATAAAACACCACCTATGTTGTAGGCGATGTTGTGGGAGCCGTTGCGGCGAAGGCACACAATGCATTTCCACAGGGCCCAATTTGGTTGGGTCCCGAGAAAGCACTCGCAAAGAGTGATAAAAATAGAGATGTGGAGGATGGAATTGGGAGTCAGCTGGTGCAGCTGCAGCCCATACACAAAGAGCAATCCATGAAGAAATTCGTGGATAGGAGCGGAGAGACCGCGGATGAGGTGGTCGACGAAACTAACCCGATATTGGATAGGAGGCGATAGGAAGCTTCCTCGCTGGGGAATATAAGCGCCTCCTTCTGCTTCATCAGGCCTAGCTTCTTCATCAGGTTGGTGTCCTGATGTTATCACCAGAATTTGACCGAGTCAGAGGTGGGCCGCGATCAAGATGGGCTTGAAGAATATACATGGAAGAATATACGTGAATCGGCCTTATATGCAAAGTTTGGGCTAGTTTGCCCTTGTATCTGTAATATAGTAGGATACGTGTCGATTAGTTAGAGTTTGGCTCGTGCACGGTTGGGATTGTTCCCACGTTAGAAAGTCTACGGACTATAAATATGTATCTAGGGTTTATGAAATAAACAACAATCACGTTCACCACAAACCAATCTAGGCGCATCGCCAACTCCCTTGTCTCGAGGGTTTCTTCCGGGTAAGCATCATGCTGCCTAGATCGCACCTTGCGATCTAGGCAGTACAAGTTTATCCGTTGTTCATGCGTTGCTCGTACTGAAGCCTTTTTGATGGCGAGCAACGTAGTTATCTTAGATGTGTTAGGGTTAGCATTGTTCTTCGTATCATATGCTGTCGTAGTGCAACCCTTAGACATCTAGCCGCCCTTACACCTATCTTAGGTGTAGGGGCGGCACCCCGCTTGATCGTTATTTAGTAGATCCGATCCGTTATGGTTGCTCCTTGTTCTTCAAGGATTAGTTTAATATCTGCATAGTTAGGCCTTACAAAGGGTTGAAGGATCCAGCGACGTGTAGGGTGTAGTTTGCTAGCCGTAGACAGGATGTTCCGGGGATCAACCTCGTGTTGGTTTTTAGGCCTTGTCTAGGATTGACTTACGAACACCGTACGCGGCCGCGAGGCTCAATCACGAGTAGGATGTTCCGATTATGCGGTGAAAACCCTAAATCGTATAGGTCGTTTTAGCTTTATTCTGATCAAGCAGGACCACCATATATTCGTACACCTCGTGCGAATCATGGGTGGATCGGCTCTATGAGCCGATCTGCAGGACAACCTGAGAGCCGATCGAGGCTCGTATTTAATGTTTACGTGTATGCCATGCAGGAAACTAAGCGAGGCATCTCCATCACCTTCCTGACCAGGTATAGGTCAGGTGGCACGCCCTTGCATCAGCATCGGACGTGCGTGCCGGAGTCTTTGCGGGCCGTCGCTCGGAGGGACCAGGGCCAGCCGCAGCCCTAAGTTGCTCCCGGCTCTCCTGTGTTGCCCGTCGCTGCTCGCCGGTGGGTTTCTGACCGCAACACATTCTGGCACGCCCGGTGGGACCCGATCTTCTACATCAACCACATCGCTATCTACATCTGAGATGGCGGACGGCACTCCAGTCACGTACGAGGATCTGACCGAGGAGCTCAAGAAGAAGTATGATGAGGTCAAAGCAATCCTCGAAGCCGACCTCATCGGCTCTTTTCACAGAACCCGCTCACATGGCATCAGGTGGAAAGGGTTCTCACCTGAAGGCGCGCTCGATGGAGTGGACCTGTCCGCCCCGTCAGAAGAACGCACCAGGTCCCTGCGTTAGGAGATCAACTACATGGTGGCTCACTCGCTGCACCGCCATTCTGAGAGCCTGGTGAACACTTTGGAGTGTGTCGCTCTTCGGGTGATCCAGGAAATCATGAGGCATCAGTACTCTCCGTCAGGACCAGCTCTCGGGACTTACCAAGGAGAGATGCCACTCCAGTCCCGTCCACCGCTGCCATTCGCGTTGGCAGCACCAGAAGTGCCGAATTCACCGGCATACGTCGTCTACAAGATCGGTGGTGACCCTAGCGACTACCGGTTCTTGCATGAGCCACCTAAGGAGATCCCTCACGGTTACACGTGCACATACGTGCTGCATCGCTGAATCGGGCGCTCACAAACCAGATCGCAACAAAGCAGGGACTTCTGGAAAAGCAGGAGGAACTTCAGCGACAGATCTTGAGAAGCAGACGTGGCTAGCTAAGTATGCCACTCCGACAAACCTCCAGAGCCCAGCTCCTGCAGTTGGCTCAGAGATGGAAAAGCAAGCATGGCTGGCTAAGTATGCCACTCCGGCAAATCTTCAGAGTTCGACTCCTGCAGCCAGCACCGCGGATCAAATCAGTACGATCCTGAGAGACCAGTTCGGCATGGTGCCGAAAAGGAGGACAATCGGCTATTCCAAGCCGTACCCCAACGAGTACGAGTTGATCCCGCTACCACCCAAATATCGGCTCCCTGATTTCTCCATGTTTAATGGATCAGATGGTTCCAGCTCCATCGAACATGTGAGCCGATATTTGGCACAGCTGGGCACGATCTCAGCAGCAGATGAACTGCGTGTGAGGTTCTTCGCACAGTCTCTCACAGGATCGGCTTTCGGGTGGTACACATCGCTGCCACCAGACTCAATCCGGACGTGGAAGC
The DNA here is from genome assembly GCF_019359855.2 of Lolium perenne. Taxonomy (NCBI): domain Eukaryota; kingdom Viridiplantae; phylum Streptophyta; class Magnoliopsida; order Poales; family Poaceae; genus Lolium; species Lolium perenne. Next base: position 21,995,070 of record NC_067244.2, on the reverse strand, counting down.
AGTTGGAAGAGCAGTTCCACATGCAGTATCACTCAGAGGCTTCCGACGCCGGCATTGCCGATCTAGCACAAGTACGTCAGAAGCGTGGAGAAACTGTGGCAGAATACGTCCAGCGCTTCAGACTTGTTAGGAACCGATGTTATTCGGCTCGCGTGACTGAAAAAGAAGCAGTCGAGTTGGCAGTGGTGGGCCTTGCATCACCAATCAAGGATATGGCCTCCCAAGCAGACTACCCTTCACTGGCGCACATGGTTCAGAAATTGTCGTTATATGAACAACGCCACCCAGACTTGTACCAGGACAAATTCAAGCGTGCGGTAGTCCTGGTTGAGGCAGATGAAGACGAAGGCTCTGCGGGAGATCAAGAGGTAGCAGTGGCTGAATGGACTCGGGGGGCAACCCCCGTGTCCTGCAAATGGGTTAAGCCACCAGGCCCGCCCAGAGGGTTTGATTTCGACGTAACTAAAACTGAGCAAACTTTTGACCTCTTACTTAAGGAGAAGTAGTTGAAGTTACCCGAAGGCCTCAAAATCCCCACGGTACAGGAGCTGAACGGAAAGCCATACTGCAAATGGCATAATTCGTTCTCCCATACCACCAACGACTGCAGGGTGTGGCGTCAGCAGATCCAAATGGCGATAGAACAAGGACGTTTAATTTTCAACCAGTACGCCATGAAGGTCGACACCCACCCCTTCCCCGCCGTTAACATGGTGGAGTGCACTTACCCTGGAGGGTGCCAGCCAGGATTCTCGTTCAACATCAACATGGTAGGACCTGGACACCACTCTGGTAAGGATGGAGACGAGGGCAGCTGCTCTCATAGCAAGGACACAGAGGAAGCCGCTCCACGCGATCGGCTCCGTCACGATGGCAAGCGCTACATCACAGAGGGAGAAGTAAAGAATGTAAGATATCAGCGACCTCTCTCTGATCACCTCCTCAACAAGTACGTGAGTCAGTATGACCAACGCCGACGGTCCAACAACGATGATGAAAGAGATCGTCTGGCTAGGAGGCATCGTCGGCATGATCGCGATGAGGAGGAGTACGAGCGCCGTGCCAAGGAAAAGTCAAGGGAGCAAGACGACGAGGATAGGCACTGGGACTGTCCCTTCTTCAGAGACTGCTGGGATTCAGGAATGAGCCGATTGCCTACAATCGGCAATTGCCCAGAATGTAAACAGAAGAAGAAGGAGGCAGCTAACGTGTCCGTGTTCCAACGCTTAGGGCCTCTCCCGCCTCGGAACAAGCACGCTGAGTCCCCTCGAGTGGAAGATCTCGAGGATTTGGAAGACGATGAAGAAGAAGAAGACAGGTACCACCGTCCAAGGTGGTGCCCTGATGGACTCAGCCGTTCCCAAAAACGTAGGGTTCAGCGACTGCGTGGTTTGGAGGAAGCCGAAAGGTTATACCTGCACACGCTAAGGAAAGCGCGGCCCGACCTGGCCGCGAAAATTCAACGAACCCTGGATGAAGAGGGTCGACCACAAAAAATGGAGTGGCGCCCCAAGCAAAGGAAAGCCGATGATGAAACATCGGCTGGCACCAACATGGTGTTCATCCTTCCGACGGAGTTTAGTGCTCCAGGATTAGACGAGGCACCCGTGGCACAACTTGACTGCGGCCCACGGCCAGTTATCTTTGAGAAGCCACGAGAGAGAAGCTACAAACATCTGAAGGCCCTGTACTTGCGAGGTTACATCGATGGGAGGCCTGTCAACAAGATGCTGGTGGACACCGGAGCGGCAGTCAACATTATGCCATACTCCATGCTACGTCGGTTGGGATGCTCTAGCTCGGATCTGATCAAGACCAACGTGACATTGAGTGATTTCAACGGCCAAGCGTCTGACGCGCAAGGTGTTCTGAACGTGGATCTGACCGTAGGAAGGAAAACCATCCCTACGACGTTCTTTATCGTTGACAGCAAGAGCACCTATGCTGTCCTGTTAGGAAGAGATTGGATCCATGCCAACTGTTGCATTCCATCCACGATGCACCAATGCGTAATACAGTGGGATGGAGATGAGGTAGAGGTCGTCCCGGCCGATGACTCAGCCGAGATTTCAACGGCTGGCATGAACGCTTGGGAAACAGCAGGCCAAGAGCCACTCTCAGGCATCAATTTGGACGACTGCGAGCGCATCGACGTGACAAAGGATGGGGTTAGGCTGGTCTTATCCACCGGCCTGACCGTGTAGCAAGGACAAACCTGTGGACAAACATGGCGAGGCCGATCCTTGGGATCGGCCCCAAAGATCTATGGAGGAACATTGCAAAACCTTCATTGAGCGATGCAATCAACATGGAGGCCGATTCCAGCAATCGGCCAAAATTATCCTCACCACGCATTCTGCCTGTGTCCAACGTCGATCTGATGGGCAGCGGTTTTACGTCGGCTGATGGGCTGGAAACAATCAACATTGGTCCTACCGGAGCTGACGTGCAAATACAATGCCTTGGCTAACTACAGAGCCGATATCTGCAGTCACCTGGCAGATTCGGCTCGGGGGGCACCTAATCAGATGAACATATGCGGTACATGTGCAGTGAAATATTGGGGGCCGATAGAAAAATCGGCCAATAAAAAAAAACAAAGCCGATGTACAGCCATCGACTCTAGTACAATTATACAAGATCTACCAGCTGCGTGTTCAAAACGCGGATTTTCGCCAAGACGGTCTTCAGTTCAGCTTCAGGGCCTTCTGCTTCCTCGAAGGGGGGAACAATGAGAGCTGACTCAGCTGCAAGGAGCCGATTTTGGTGCCTAAACCTTTTCTTCGAGGACTTCCAACCCTTGGCGCCAGTTCAGCAGTACTGTCAGAAGCATCGGTTTTGGCATGCAAGGCAGCCTCTTTCTCATTGAACTGTTGGTGTTTCGTCTACAATATCGGCTTTCAACGGAGGAAGAGGCAATCGATGGGGGCAAGTTCGGCTGGTTCGGCATGGTGACTGTCTCAGATTACCTGAGTTCAAAGACCTTTGCTTGATCTGTGCGTCCTCACCGCTATTCTCGCCTTGACTGAGGCTCGGGGGGCAGCTGGCCTGGTAGATGCTTTGTTTTTAGAAGCCGATTGGAGTGTCGTCGGCTGACCCTGCATCATAACCTTCTTCGAAAGCGTTGAGTTGTTGCAGTAGAAGACTACTAGAGCTGCTGAAAGGGAAGCCGTCATCATCATCTACAGGGTCAGAACCATTTCTGTTGTTGCGAAACAATAGAGCAAGGCGCTATGTTCGGACAGTAAGGGGCGGTTAAAGATCACCTTCAGGCTGGAAACCATAGCGTGGGCATTCGATGGTGCTGCCCATGGGTTCATTGCAGTTGCGAACCCACGCGATTGACATCTGAGGTTCGTATGGCCGTGGGTTGGATCTGTTCAAGTGGCGCTTTGAGGAATTGGGTTTTGCCCTTGCAGACAGGCCACAGATTACCATTTGGGTAAACAATAGAGTTGGCTCTGCTCGCGTTTTCATGGCAAGGACCGGTGCGCTATCATCGGCTCGCAATTTGTTGACTTATTTTAGCAATCGGTAAATTCGGTGAAAGGACAGAATCAGCTGAGAAGTTCTTCTTCATAATAAGAGGAGTTTTTTACAAAAGAAGAGCCGATTGCTCAAGAAAGGGAAAACAAAAGAAGAGCCGATTGCTCAGGGGTTACTAGTTCTACTTTACTAGTCCTCGCTGGCCTCGTCGTCGGCATCGCTGCCGTCGGCGCTGCTTCCGGAGAGTTCCTCGTCGCTGCTACCCCAGCCCTCGGCCGGAGCCTCTTCCTCCTCGTCATCATCATCATCCTCGCTGTCCGCCCAAGCGCGGAAACGCTTTGTCGGCGGATACCCAGCGGAGGAGGAGGAATCATCCTCCTCCTTCTCCTCTTCTTCCTCGTCATCATCATCGTCCTCGCTGTCCGCCCATGCGCGGAATCGCTTTGCCGGCGGGTACCCTGCGGAGGAGGAGGAATTATCCTCCTCCTTTTCCTCTACTTCTTCTTCTTCATCCTCCTCATTGGAGGAGGTGGGTTTCGCCCAGGGGTGGAGGTCGTCTTCGCTGTCGCTCTTCAGTTCCCCTTCGAGGAGGAACCCGAGGTCGTCCTCCCCATCGGTCAGAGGAAGGTCACCATCTGACCCGACGAGTGCCTCGGGTGGACCGTCTGGCACATGGTCAAAGTTCCACTCCTGCTCGCTCGAGGAGGCAGACTGGAGGGAGAGGCCTGAGGAGATGGAGGAAGAGGACGACATTGCTGCAGAGGAAGAGGGTTTTCTTGGTGCCGATGGCCAGAACAGAGCAAGGGGATGAAGTGGCAGACGATTCAGAGCGGTTAAATAAAGGGGATATAGTGGGGATTCAATGCCACAGCAGTTTCCGAGGAGGTGGTGCCCAACAGGAATAAATCTGCCAAGTCACGCGGAGAAGTTGAGAAGGCAAGGCATCATGATGAAGGATACTGCGACGATTTTGCTCTGCCACGACATGACCCGACGAAGAAAAGCAGGGTGATTTTGGAATTATCAATTCCAAAACCAGGGGGGCATGTGTTATCACCAGAATTTGACCGAGTCAGAGGTGGGCCGCGATCAAGATGGGCCTGAAGAATATACATGGAAGAATATACGTGAATCGGCCTTATATGCAAAGTTTGGGCTAGTTTGCCCTTGTATCTGTAATATAGTAGGATACGTGTCGATTAGTTAGAGTTTGGCTCGTGCACGGTTGGGATTGTTCCCACGTTAGAAAGTCTACGGACTATAAATATGTATCTAGGGTTTATGAAATAAACAACAATCACGTTCACCACAAACCAATCTAGGCGCATCGCCAACTCCCTTGTCTCGAGGGTTTCTTCCGGGTAAGCATCATGCTGCCTAGATCGCATCTTGCGATCTAGGCAGTACAAGTTTATCCGTTGTTCATGCGTTGCTCGTACTGAAGCCTTTTTGATGGCGAGCAACGTAGTTATCTTAGATGTGTTAGGGTTAGCATTGTTCTTCGTATCATATGATGTCGTAGTGCAACCCTTAGACATCTAGCCGCCCTTACACCTATCTTAGGTGTAGGGGCGGCACCCCGCTTGATCGTTATTTAGTAGATCCGATCCGTTATGGTTGCTCCTTGTTCTTCAAGGATTAGTTTAATATCTGCATAGTTAGGCCTTACAAAGGGTTGAAGGATCCAGCGACGTGTAGGGTGTAGTTTGCTAGCCCTAGACAGGATGTTCCGGGGATCAACCTCGTGTTGGTTTTTAGGCCTTGTCTAGGATTGACTTACGAACACCGTACGCGGCCGCGAGGCTCAATCACGAGTAGGATGTTCCGATTATGCGGTGAAAACCCTAAATCGTATAGGTCGTTTTAGCTTTATTCTGATCAAGCAAGACCACCATATATTTGTACACCTCGTGCGAATCATGGGTGGATCGGCTCTTTGAGCCGATCTGCAGGACAACCTAAGAGCCGATCGAGGCTCGTATTTAATGTTTACGTGTATGCCATGCAGGAAACTAAGCGAGGCATCTCCATCACCTTCCTGACCAGGTATAGGTCAGGTGGCACGCCCTTGCATCAGCATCGGACGTGCGTGCCGGAGTCTTTGCGGGCCGTCGCTCGGAGGGACCAGGGCCAGCCACAGCCCTAAGTTGCTCCCGGCTCTCCTGTGTTGCCCGTCGCTGCTCGCCGGTGGGTTTCTGACCGCAACACCTGATTCGAGATCTTGGATCTCTCCCACTCAGAGATCTCCAAGTTCTCCGTCGCCATACTGGTCTCTAGGCTGGTGTGCTTCGTGAGTTTCGACCGCGGCGGCATCAACGTGAGCACTGGAATTATCGAGGATGAGGATGAGCGCACGAGCTTTTCAGCACCAATGGCGGATTTTGGGAAAGAGAGAGAGCAGGAGCGCGGCGCGGCGAAGGGGATTTCTGAGGAAGACGATGGTTATTTATAGTGAGCTAACGAAGCGCCGCACCGTTGGATGGTGAAAAAATGGATTTGATGACCTACACGTGTCTACATGGGTAAAAAGGTCTTTTTACTGAGATGGAACTGGACAGATGCTACAGGGCGCGTGCCAGAAAAATCGGAGGACGTGTGTCCCCCACTTGCGTAACGTGTTAAGTACTGCAGAGTTTCGGGTCCACAAGTCAGTGACCGGACGGACTTCGTATCTTCCCAATACAGTGGTCGTGGCTATCGTCAGCACTGATGTCATCTTAAGGGGAAAACTTCGACAAGGATGCTATGAAGATTGGCGACAAAGAAGAAGCGATAATTTCGGGAGCCTTTGATCAAATACAAGTTTTTGTTCAACTGCTCGGGGGCTACTTTTTAAAGAGTTTTGGCAAAGGAGTGGGTTCAGAATGGTAAACGGAAATTCCGAGTATTGCAACAAAGAAAATGCGAGAGCCTATGATCAAATACAAGTAATTATTCATATGCTTGAGGGCTACTCTTATCAGAAGTATTGTTTGTACTTCTGATAAGAGGATGGTGCGGATGGTAAAATATAAAGTTGTTCAACAGTAAAGCAAGTTGAGCCTACAACCAAGTATAAATACTCGACTCTAGCCTCGGGGGCTACTCCCATCGGGAGCACTGTTCGCGCACCCGATAAAGATGGAAGAATTCGAAAAGATGACAATATAGCGGCAAAGATGCTAAAAGGATGAGCCTACAACTAAGTTGCTTCAAACTGATTGGTTGAATTTTATTAGTGCATGCAAAATCTTCAGTGACAAACGAATGCGATGCTCCAGAATCAAACAACACTCTTGCAGGTACTGTGTTAACAGAAAACATACCCAGTACAACATCTGGTGCTTCTTGGGCTTCTTCAGCATTCATATGGAAGAGACGGCCGTTGCGGTTGTTGGGGTTGTTGGGGGTGAACTTTCAGCCGGTGGAGACACGGTGTTGCTGCTGAGCAGGTGCAGCGGTGTTGGGGGCAGTCTTGGCTAACCACTTGGGGCACTCATTGGAGTAGTGACCCACAATTCCACGTTCATAACAAGTGATGGTGGACTTGTCCTTGGGGGTGACAGGGACAATGTTGCTCCTAGTCCTTGGAGCAGTGTTGGGGTTGTTGTTGTTGGGGGCTCTCATTGGGGCGCGGTTGAAGTTGTTGTTGTTGTTGTTGTTGTTGTTGTTGTTGTGGTTGGTGTTGTTGCTGTTGTGGCCTCCTGGCCTGGGGTGTCCTCCACTCCGGTTCTGAAAACCCGGACGTGACATCTGCATCTGCGGCTAGTTGTTTCTTGGGGCAAAACCTCCGCTTGAGCTGGGGCGATACCTTGGGGTATTGCTGGGCCCAGTCTGGTGCATCATGCAGCGTTTGCGGTTCTCATTTGCTTGATGGAGCTTTCCCTCCATATGGATGGCGGAGTCCACCTGCTAAACCAAAATTAATGAATTTCATATATTTGGAAAGCTTATGAAATTCTCTAAATAACTACACTGGTCTCAACCCTATATTCGTTGTAGAATTAATGTGATAAAAATAACAAGGCAGAGCCTTTTCAAACTTCAAACTTTTATTAAAAATCAACCATAAATGCTTTTGAGTTGATTCCAACTCTCAAAAATCACAATTCATATTGTCTATCCGAATATGTAAAAATATGACATAGTTACTTCATATGATCATGGGCTAGAATAAGTAATGGCTCTATGGCTATTTCTAGTCCATTTAAATTATCCAAAACTATTTATTAAATCTTATGAGAGGTTTTTCCCTAATTTAAATCTTGTCTCAAGTAACTCAACATGAGGTAGTGATCATGGTCTGCATAATCTCATATTGAATTATTTGGTGATATTAAATTATGATTATGGTAGTGTTAAATTGCATGAGGTACTTTACCTCATTTAAATCATTTTCCCAAATGATAATTATGAATTGTTGACCTTGGTCAACATGGGTTCATACATTACTTATTTGAGGAGATTAAATCTTAACAAGATTCAATGAGAGGAAATTATTTCTTCAAAGAACTAAATTTAGCCTAAAAGCATTATAAGCTAGATAGCACCCCTTGTGACTAGTGCTAGTGCTAACAAATAAAATTGGCTACTCTAGATGGGAATTTGTGATTTGAAATGACTTTGAAAACCTTGGAATGATGAGTCATTCTACTGAAAGATTTTTGAAGGTGAATATGACTTGAATGACATGGTGAATTTGATAAAAACTGATGGTTGGGTTCGGATGCGATACCTTTCCAATTATATAGTACCCCCACAATACCTGATTGTGGGTAGGGCTTAACTGGAAGTTTATGCATCTTAGTATGGGTTCCCTCTAAATAAGCGTCATATGGGTTATGCCGAGGCTGCCTCCGTTGAAAGTGAAATGATGTGAAATGAGGTGAATGTCCGGCCCAAGCCCTGTGCAGTTCCCATGCTGACGGTTTGTCTTCACTGGGAGGCCAAGCTCATTGGGAGAGGTGCCTATACTAGGGTATGTAAGTGAAAGGTTATGGTTGATGATCCGCGTACTGAGTTACGATTATTCAGGGTTATCCCTGACGGATGTAATCAAAAGTTGTGGCACAAGTGTTCAACCTTTGCAGAGTGTAAACCTATTCGAATAGCCATGTCCACGGTTACGGACGATTGGAAAGGCCATATTGTTCCGTTGTCAGATGTTTTCTTGAAAAGAAATGATGAATTGAATGGTGAACTTGACTTGAATCACAACTGAGTGTGGGAATGACACTAATGTTCCCACTTGAGTTAGTTAGCCAATGATGAGTCTTTTATTAAATGCTTCCGAACTAAAATTGGCTTTATGCAAATAAACCTAGAGTTTAGCACCCTCTTAATAAAATTGATGGTACTTACACTAGTATTAGTTGGCGAGTACTTTAAAAGTACTCACGACTGTGTCCCTGGCTATTCAAATGGCCAGACTATGAAGAGGAGCAGCAGTACCAAGATGATGGCCAGCAGGACGTCTACAACAACTAGGAGTATCTTCTGACGTCAAGCGTTGGCCTGGGGATTAGATAGTCCACTACGACTACGCTTACGCTATGTATTGTGTTCGTTGATCATTAGATCAACTATTTGTGTAATATTGGATCATGTGATCTACTTTTGTAAGACGACTATGGATTGTAATGAATGATGACTTTATGATATCAACTGCTATGTCTCGCAACAACAATCTTCCTGGGATTGTGATGTATGGCATAATAGGCATCTGGACTTAAAAATCCGGGTGTTGACAGGGGGAGGCCTCCGCTTCGTGCCACGCTTGGGACGCGTCTCTCCCCAGCCGCACCCCCCAAATGCGTCCCCAAACTTTTTTTTACATTATAATAAATCTTTTTTGTTTTTGTTGCATTTTCATATAAATAGAGAGGAGGAACATTACAAAAAAATAATACATAGTCTGGAACATGGTTGAAACATTGCAAAATGAGAAAACCTAACTAGCACTACTAGGAAAATCCTTATTGCCGGCGCACTAGGGAGCCCACCGGTGGGAACAGGCCGGTGATAATAGCTTAGCGCCGGCGCACAAGTTGGTGCGCCAGCGGTAACTCGTGTTATCCTCGGTGCACCTGTCTAGTGCGCCGGCGGTAAGTTATACAAGAAAACAAAAATTCAAATCTAGATCTAGCTCGTTAGCCGTGGTTGTCGTCTCTGCGCCAGTGTAGGAGGTTGTCGCGTCGGTGTAGGAGGAGAAGGAGGAGTAGGCCGGGGGTGGAGGAGTTCAGAGGAGGTGGAGGAGGCCGGATGTTGTGGAGGAGGTCGGATGTGATGGAGGAGGCCGAAAGTGGTGGAGGAGTCCGGAGGTGGTGGGGGAGTCCGGAGGTGGTGGAGGAGGCCGGAGGATGTTGTAGCCGTTGGTGCAGGAGGAGTCCATCCGGATTAGTAGGACGCCAAAGTAGCTTGCCACAGCAGCCGGAGAAGGTTGTCGGTGTAGAAGAGGAGGAGGAGGAGGAGGAGGAGGAGGAGGAAAAGAGAAGGAAAATTGGACTAAGAGTCCGGAAGATAACCAGTGGCATCCATAACCCTGCCCAGGCCAAGCCGGAAAGGTAACCTTGCTAGCGTCGTATTTTATCGCACATATCTTCATACTTGCCCGGTTATGTTCCAAAGAAGCAATAAGTACGGATTCGTGCTTAACAAGACTTCAAGACGTATAGCATTTGTCAACCAGTCGTCCTTTGTACTTGAGGCACGCACAGACCTTAGAGGACGCAAGAGAACTTCATAGGCAATATGGTGGGGTTAAACGGCAGCGCGCAAGCACTAAAAATCCTATGGAGACACTCACAACATATAGGTGCTAGAAATAGATGAGAGAGCGCACTGACAGTTCTATACTCTGCAAAGATAACTCAACCGATGTGTCCCCCCTTCGCAAAGGAAGAAGTAGTAACAAGGACACTCACACAATTTTATTAGGTAATAGTTGTATTGATGCTAATTTACTATGCAAGTTATTAACAAATTATTAGCAGCAACATAAAGGTGTAAGTAGCTCTATGTGACAAGGTATCAACTTGTCAATGCCTATGGATTGTAGGCTAGGGTTTAGTTGGAAGTAGAGGGCAAGTAGATCTCGAAGGTTTCAGCCGAAAAGTACTCGACGATTATGAAAAATAGGGTTTGTAGACAATGATTCGATTCTTTCCTCGTCCCTCGACTCCCCCTTTATATAGGAGGTGGAGCCGAGGGATTCGTGCCATACAAGTTACAGAGTCCGGGACGGTTTCTAACTCATCCCGCCAGATTACAAATAACACTTCCTATTACAACTCTTATCTTTCCTTAATATATCTTGGGCTCCCGAATCTTCTTACTCTTCGGGTAGTGGGCCTCCAGTAAACCCCGGGCTTCGGCAGGCCCATTTGGGATGCCTATGTCAGTAGCCCCCGAGATTTTGCTTGAATCGTAGAATCAGGGAAAATCTCCACTGTTTATTTTTATTCGAAAGCTTTAACTTTTTTATATTTCTTCACATAAAATTCTATATTGTACAGGGATAATGGTAGTTGGGGCTAGTTCATCTGACGGATCAGGTACTAGTTAACTGCTCTAGTGGCAATCCGCAAAAACCTACTTCAAAATCACGTCCCTGGACATGATCTCGGGATACTGGTGTAAACTTCGACAGGTGCCGCTTAAGGTCTTACCATTCTGTCGAGTCCCAGTCAAATTTATTGGGTACCTAACGCGTCCGTTAGGATTTTTCTTCGTATCTGTTGATACGGATAAAAGTAGCGTTGCAGTCTTTGGCGATGCCACGCCCAGCAGAACGGATCTGGGGTCTTACCTTCGCAAATTTGCGGCATTCAGAAATTGATCGCAACTTCGGCGTTCTGAGAATATATTGTCGAGTGCTTTTCCGGCTGTTGGAATGGCACATTTTATCGAGTCAAATATGACTTATATTGCTCTCCCGATGGGAGTATATGTAGAGTTAATTATAACTCGAAATATACTCTCTTGCTTTTCTATCTTTTCCTTTGTTAATTTCATCGGGCACGCGAACAGCGTTCCCGATGGGAGTAGCCCCCGAGGCTACAACCAAGAACTTGTGCTTGGTTGTAGGCTCGACATTTTAGTCCACCTTGTCGCTATATTGTCATTATTTCCCAATATGATCTCTCTCTTCTTTTTTTTATCTCTCGGGTGCGCGAACAGCGCTCCCGATGGGAGTAGCCCCCGAGGCTACAGCCAAGGACTTGTGCTTGGTTGTAGGCTCCCGCAATTTCTATATTGCCATACTCGAAATTTTACTTTTTATCGAAGTAGCCCCCGAGCATTTGGGCAAAAACTTGTATTTGATCAAAGGCTCCCGAAGTATTTAATAATTCCTCCTGTCGCCAATCTTCTTTTATTTTTCTTGTCGACATGCTTCCCTTAATCAAAATTGCTTCATCTCTATTAGTAGTCTTGATTTTTCTGCCTTGTGGGTCCATTGTTTCCACCATGTTGACACGTCGGGCAAGTGGGGGACACACGTCCTCCGCTTTTTCTGGCGCACGTACGGTAACGCCTATCTCAGTAAAAATACCTTTTTACCCTTGTATCTAGAAGATCTTTTTTCACCACACGATTTCTTCATCCAACGGCGCACTGCTTCACCTGATTCTTATATAAACCTTTCTTCAACCTCCGTTCGCTCCCTCGCTTGCGCCGCTCATCTGTTCCTCTTCGCAAAAGCTTCCCCTGCGCCCAACTTTCTCTGATCTTCCGCACTCACGAACATTGCTCTGCCCATTGCCGTTGATGCCACCGCGCACGCGACTCACTCGCCACAGTACTCCGGAATCCAAGATGGCCGCCGAGGATCTTGAGTGGGAGAGATCTAAAATCTCCAACCAGGACACCAACATGCTGAAGAGGCTTTGCCTCATGAAGAAGGAAGACGCCATCCGCTTTCCCAGCGAAGAAAGCTACCCCAAGCCTCCAATGGAGTACCGGGTTAGTTTCGTTGATCACCTCATCCGCGGCCTTTCGGCCCCAATTCATGATTTCCTCCGCGGCCTTCTTTTTGTTTACGGGATTCAACTGCACCAGTTGACCCCCAATTCCATCCTCCACATTTCCATTTTCATCACACTTTGCGAATGCTTCCTCGGAATCCCTCCAAATTGGGCTCTGTGGAAACGCATTTTCTGCCTCCGTCGCAATGGCTCCCACAACGTCACCTATAACATAGGTGCCGTTGTTATCTGTGTCCGAACTGATGTCGATTACTTCGACGTCAAATTTCCTGATTCTGTCCAAGGATGGCGCAAAAAGTGGCTCTACATTCACGAAGAAAGCGCTAACTCTGTTGAACACAACATAATTCCTTTCGACGGAAGTGCCAGAATTCAGCGCCGCCGCTCCTGGGATGCCGAAGCTTCCGAAGAAGAGAAAAAGGCGACAGAGGCCCTCATGTCACGTATTCGTCAGCTTCAAAACACTCGAGGCAAAGAGCTGTCTGGTGTTCAAATCACTGCCTACTTTCTTAGGATTAGAGTGCAGCCTCTTCAGGCTCGCAAAAATCCCCTTTGGACGTATTCTGGTGAAAACGACGCCAACAGAATCTCCAGTGATCTTTCTGCAAAAGACTTGGAGAAGTTGATTCGAAGATTTTCTCGCCTGGGCAAGGACCCTATTCCTTCCTCTTGTCGCGTGGAACCATACAGCTCCGCCAATCCACTCCCCGAGGTATTTTGTCTTCTCGAGTTTCTGTTTTGTTCCGCACTTCCTCTGCATCTCATTGTTTTGGTATCTCTTTAATTTTTCTCTTGTCGCTATTTTTTTGCAGAACCATCCTACTATGACTTCCCTTCCTCCTCTTCCTGAGGATGGAGAAGTCGAAGAACAGGCTATCGTTGCCGAGGATACTCAAGGTTCTTCTATTCCCGAAAGTGAAGTCGCGGGTTCTCACAAATCTGCGGCTTCCCGTGAAAAAGAAATTGAGTCTGAAGCCAGTGAGTCGACGCAATCCCTTCCTCCTGCTGTTTCTCCAAGGAACAAAAGGAAAAGGAATGATGCCGAGGATTCTGGCACCTCTAAGGCTGAAGAAGTTGTTCCTTCTCATCCGAAGGCAGCTTATGATCCTTATATTGAATCCCTCGTCAGCTCGTAAGTCGTCTTTATTTCTCCCTATTTTTGTACTCAAAATATTTATCTTGTCTAGCTTTTTATGCTGCCGATTTTTTGATCAACAGTGATGACGAGGAAGAAGTACCAACTGTTGACGTGGCTCCTCGAACAAGCACGTCACGTGCTGTACTTGCCTCAGACACGCTAGTTGAAGGAGAAGAAACCTCGCCTCCTCAACAAAACGTCGTCACCACAACTCCACCAGCAAGCCCCCTTGCTCCTTCACCAAAAAGGTCAAGGGTTGAAAAGATTGTTGAACCTGCCCCTCAGTTGGGCAGTTCGTCGACTCTGCTCTTAGATGATGTAAGTTTGTCGATATCTATATTTTCTTTATTTTGTTTTTTCACGCCTTCACTCTCTTTTTCATGCCGATGTTTCTCTTGCTGTGTTCGTTTTGAACAGCCCATGATCAAAGAGCTTCTCCGCATCGGATCCCAATTTATTGGGTACCGTGAATATGCTAACAGAGCCGAAGGTAACGACTTTTATACTTGCCGTTTTTCCTTGACTTTTTGCTCCTGTTGCTTGTCGCGACTTTTGATCTTTCTTCTCTCTCTTTTTCATATCTCGACAGAGAAACTTGCAGAGGCCAACGAACGTGCCGACGCACTTGCTCAAAAACTTGAGCAAAGTGAGGCGGCTCGCAAGAAAGCCGAACTTGTTGCTAGCGAAGCCAAGGCCGAAGCTGATGAAGCCAAGGCAAAGGCTGCTGGTGTCGAGGAACTGCAGAAAAAGCTCGAGGATGCTACATCTGCCTTAGACGAGCACAAAGCTGCGCAAGCTTCTCGTGAACAAGGGATCCTCAAGCGCCTGAAAACCCAAAGTCGCCGCACTTTCAGTAATATTGCTGATCCCTTCTATTTTTATGAGAATCGTTGTTTCTTGTTGTTTGACCAACGCTTTGTTTCCTTGACAGCCCAAACAAACCAAGATTTTGATCTGACGAATCCTGTCGATGACCCTCTCCTTGACGCACTTTCCTATCTGGAGCTGCATGGGTCCGAAATTCGTGAAGGTGTGTCGAATGCTAATGCAGGATTGTTGGCGTTGTTCCCCTACTTCTTCCCGAAGAAAGAGGAGCCCGCGACTTTCCTTAACCTTGCCAAGATGTTCAATTCACCGGAAGACCTTGGACTGAAGATACGCCAAGAGAATATGAAGATTGCCGTCGAAAACACTGTCGCTTTAGTTGCTGACAGTCAACAGGTTGTTGATTGGTCGAAAGTTGGCGACACCGAGCAGATAGAGCAATCAAGATGGAGGTCGCTGATTAAGGCAGCCAAGCCCAACACGAAGAAGATCTTGGCCTATCTCGGGATCAAACCAGCGTCGACTCCTAGCTCATCAAGGCCGGAGGTCTAGTTGCATGCCTCTTTGTTTTTCTTTCTATGTTTCTTTTGCTCTTGTCGCCAAAGTAGTCATTTGGCGACACGTACTTCCTTAGCTCCTCTGTAATGCCTCTGTAATTATTCCGAGAAATTAATGAAAAACTCTATCTTTGCTTGTTGTTTGATGTTGTCTTGTTTAAATTTCAGTTGATATTTGATAACTATACTCCATCTTCCGCTCCTTCCAATATTTCGCCTTCTTCTTCTCGCTCGAGGAGAGCTTTTGCTGATACTGCACCTGTCGACGATACCTTGTCGCAAGAACTGGATGAACTTCGGCAGCAACTTTAGTATGCGAAGAAGCAAACACTTGTGATGATGGAGCAATCTCGTAAGTCATCTGAAGCCGAAAAATTTGCACTTCAGCAAGCTCGCGAGGCCGTGGCTGCTAAGGAAATTGCTGCTTCCGAGGCTGAAAAAGCGATTACTCGAGAAAATTTCATGCTCGAGTTAATGAATGAAGCCAGTGCAGATATGTCGGGTATGCTTGTTTCATCCTCCAATATCTTTCATCTTCATGCTATGTCTCTTAAAGGTTTCCACTTCGTTGTTTTGATAGGTTCCTTTACTGATGCTGCTGCCGAGGAAGAGAGGGTAAATGCTAGGACGAACCTCCTTGTTAACCTTTCCCTGGACCATGGTTCTTTGTTTTGGGCTACCCCAGAGAGGACCCGCCAAATTGTCAGATTTCAGGATCGCACCTCTCAAACTCGCGATTTCCTTGACTTCTGTACCAAGACCTTGTCCATGGTTTACAACTCCATGTTTCCTCGGAACGTCCAACCAAAAACTCTTCCTGAGTTAATGGAGAAATTCAAAGATGCTCACAGGATCCATGACTTCGTCAAAGCTCAATTGGTGGCTGGCGCCAGATTTGCTCTTATCATGCTTCAGATCTGCCACTCGAACCTTGATCTTACCCAAGTTGTCGCAAAAGTTCATCAGAAAGTAAGACGTCGAAGAGTTGGTGTTGACAAGATTAACACGAAGGTTTCGCCTGTAGCCGAAGAAATGATTGAGGACCTTCTTCGGATGGACGCCGACTTTTTTGCCGATGGTCATTATGCTGACTTTCTTGGCGCTGCTCCTGAAGAAAACAGAATTACCCTTGATGACATACTGAATCAAGACTAGTTATTTTCCTCTTGTAGATATTTCTTCTTTGTAACCCATAACTATGATTATATTGTGAAGCAATCATTATATTTCTATGTTTGTCTAGCCCCCGAGTGTTTCGGTGACTCTTTACTGTATTTGTATATTGCGAGGTTTTGAACCAAGGCATTCATGTATTTATGGCGAATATAAGCCCCCGAGCTTCTTTATTGAGTACTATTTTGTATTTTTACTGACTCACGAGGTATTTTAATACCAAGGCAAGGTTTTTTCTTTTTCGATGAACTATATTGAATTTCGTCGGAGCAAAGACTTTGAGCATGTCGATAAAGAGAAAGTTATATTGACACTATCTTTATTATATTGCAGCACCGCGAGCCCGCCTCATTAAAAACCTTTCCCGGCCCCACTCGGTGCCCCAAAAAAGGAAAAGAGTGCGTCTGAAAACCCGCGGGCGTTTCAGTACATTGAAGTTTTACAAGGACTATATTTCAACTTCTAGGCGTAGAACCGCCTGAGTTGCGCCACGTTCCAGGGGTTTGGCTCCTCCACCCCTGTCTTCTTGTCCTTTATCCTGTATGCTCCTCCTCCGATTACTTCCGTGACAATGTAAGGGCCAAGCCATGGTGACTCAAGTTTTTCATGACTTTTTTGCGTGAGCCGAAGAACTAGGTCTCCCACCTGAAAAGATCTTGGCCGCAAACGTCGACTGTGGTAATTCTTCAAGTCCTGTTGGTACTTGGTTACCCGAGACAATACTTCATCTTGAGCTTCATCAAGTGCGTCGACGTCATCTTCTAGCGCTTTTCTCGACGTTTCTTTGTCATATTCGACGACGCGTGGAGAATTGTGCTCTATCTCGATTGGTAATACTGCTTCTGCTCCATGAACCAAGAAAAACGGAGTTTCCTGTGTTGCTGTGTTTGGTGTTGTTCGGATGCTCCATAACACACTTGGTAATTCTTCTGGCCAGGTATGTCGAGCTTTTTCCAGTGGTCCTAACAAGCGTTTCTTGATGCCGTTGCAGATGATGCCATTGGCTTTCTCGACTTGGCCATTGGTTTGAGGATGTGCAACTGATGCAAAGTGCAGCTTGATACCCACCTCTTCGCAATAATCTTTGAATTCGTGGGATGTGAAGTTACTGCCGTTGTCTGTGACGATGCTGCGGGGCACTCCAAATCTGAAGACGAGACCTTTTATGAATTTTACTGCAGATGCTCCGTCTGGTGAATTTATCGGCTTCGCTTCTATCCACTTTGTAAATTTGTCGACAGCTACTAGCATGTACTCCTTTCCTCCTGGCCAGGATTTGTGTAACTTGCCCACCATATCAAGTCCCCATTGGGCAAAGGGCCATGGCAATGGTATTGGTGCTAGCTCTGCTGCTGGAGAGTGAGGTTTTGCGGCAAACCTTTGACACGCGTCGCAAGTTCTTACTATGTCCTTGGCGTCCTCGATTGCTGTCAACCAGTAGAATCCTGCCCGAAAGACCTTGGCTGCAATAGCTCGACTACTTGCGTGGTGGCCACATATTCCTTCGTGTACATCCTTCAGAATTATTCTTCCTTCTTCGGGTGTGACACACCTTTGCAAGACGCCTGAAATACTTCGCTTATACAATTCTCCTTTAACCACCGTGAAAGCTTTGGAGCGTCGAATTACTCGCCTTGCCTCAACTGGATCGTCGGGTATTTCTTTCCTGAGGATGTATGATATGTACGGCTGCATCCACGGTATCTGTATCACCATGACCAGGTCCTGATCTTCTTCTTCTTCCTCTTGCTTTTCCTTGGTAGCCCCCGAGGGTTTCTTCTCCTTCTTTTTTGATTTTGTCGACTTGGTGGATCTCTCTGTTATCTCTTCCTGCAATCACACCCGCGGGACTGCTGTGCATTGCGACCCGATGTTTGCAAGAACGTCGGCTTCGTCGTTGCTCAATCTACTAATATGATTTACTTCACATCCATCGAACAACTTCTCGAGTTCGTTGTACACCTCCTTGTATGCCATCATGCTATCGTTGACTGCGTCACATTGGTTCATAACTTGCTGAGCCACCAACTGTGAGTCGCCAAAGATTTTCAGTCGAGTTGCACCGCAGGCTTTTGCCATCTTCATCCCGTGTATGAGAGCCTCATATTCTGCTTCATTGTTAGATGCGTTAGGAAACGTCATCCAAAGGATGTACTTCAACTTGTCGCCTTCAGGTGATATGAGTACTACTCCTGCGCCAGCCCCTTCTAGTCTCTTGGACCCATCAAAGTTCATGGTCCAGGTTCTCGATAAATCTGGGGGTCCTGTGTTTTGCAACTCCATCCACTCTGCGATGAAGTCTGGCAGAACTTGCGACTTGATTGCTTTTCTTTTTTCATACGTGATGTCCCGAGGGGAAAGTTCTATTCCCCAACGGGAGACACGACCCGTAGCTTCTGGATTATTCAATATATTTGACAAGGGAGCTTCATTGACCACTATGATCGGATGTGCCGAAAAATAGTGGCGCAATTTTCGTGCTGTTGTGAACACTCCATATGCTATCTTTTGGTACTGAGGGTACCTTTGTTTTGAGGGCGATAAAACTTCGCTAACGAAGTATACTGGCCTTTGCACGCCGTGAAGTTTTCCTTCTTCTTCCCTTTCGACAACTAGCACCGTGCTCACCACTTGGGGCGTGGCTGCGATATACAGCAGGAGAGGTTCCTTTTCCTTTGGCACCACCAAAATTGGTGGTGTCGAGATTGTGCGCTTCAAATCCTCGAAAGCTCTGTCTGCTTCTTCGTTCCACTGGAATTTATCTCCTTGTTTTATCAGAGCGTAGAATGGTAACGCTTTTTCTCCCAGCCTAGCTACGAATCTGCTCAAAGCTGCGACTCGCCCCGTTAGCTGTTGTATTTCTTTCAACTTTGTTGGCTTCCTCATTGTCACGATAGCATGTATTTTATCGGGATTTGCTTCAATCCCTCTTGCTGAGACTAGAAACCCCAGAAGTTCTCCTGCTGGGACGCCGAAAGAACACTTCGTCGGGTTCAGCTTCAGGCAGAATTTGTCGAGGTTGTCAAAAGTTTCCTTGAGATCCTCGATCAGTGTTGTTCCCTTTTTTGATGTTATGACGACATCGTCGATGTATACTTGCACATTTTTCCCGATCTGTGTCGCCAAACACTTCTGCATCATTCTCTGATATGTTGCTCCCGCATTTTTTAGACCGAAGGGCATTGTTCTGTAGCAAAACACGCCGTAAGGTGTAATAAACGCGGTCTTTACTTCATCTTCTTCTTTCAATCTGATCTGGTTATAACCAGAATATGCATCCAGGAAGGAAAGACGTTCACATCCAGCTGTGGAGTCGATAATTTGATCGATCCTCGGGAGGGGAAAGTGATCCTTTGGACAATGTTTATTGAGACACGTAAAGTCGACGCACATGCGAAGGACCTTAGTGTTTTTCTTCGGCACCAGCACTGGGTTTGCTACCCATGTGGCTTCTGTGAATATCTCTTTGATAAAACCAGCTTCTCGTAGTCGATTAATTTCTGACAGCATGGCTTTGCGGTTTGGTTCCGAGAAACGCCGCAAAGGTTGTTTGATTGGTCTCGCTACTGGATCCAAGTTTAGGTGGTGCTCGGCGAGTTTCCTGGGTACTCCTGGCATGTCAGCTGGACACCATGCGAAGATTTTCCAGTGCTCACGGAGGAACTCGACGAGCGCGCTTTCCTATGCGATATCCATGTCGTTTGCGATAGATGTCGTCTTTTTCGGGTCTGTCGGGTGAATCTGCACCTCTTTTGAATTTTTCTCGGTCCTGAAAGTTGATTCTTTGTTTGGCCTTCCAACGTCTGGCAGTACATCATAATCAGTCATGCTTTTTGACGCCAAGTACTCAGCTTGCATCCCGAAAGTTTCTGACAGCCGGTGAAAATCCTTGTCGCACTTATCGGCTAAGGCAAAGCTTCCTTTGACTGTGATTGGTCCCTTTGGTCCAGGCATCCTCCACAACAGGTATGTATAGTGTGGCACCGCCATAAATCTAGCATATGCTGGTCGTCCCAACAGAGCGTGGTATTGCGACGGAAAATCCACGACTTCAAATTCGAGCCTCTCGATTCTATAATTTTCTCGGGTCCCAAACTGAACATCGAGATTGATCTTCCCCAATGGATAACTTGGTTTCTCCGGTGTGATGCCGTGGAACCTTGTGTCTGTTGGTTTCAAGTTTGCTAAGGATATGTTCATCTTCCTCAATGTATCTGCATACATAAGGTTTAAGCTGCTGCCGCCGTCTATGAACACTCGAGAGACATCAAATCCCGCGATAATCGCCGCGTAATAAGTGCTGACTGCCCTGGTCGAGGAACTTGCTGCGGATGATCTGCTATTGTGAAGCCGATATCTTGTCCTGACCAATTGAGGTACTCAACTGTTGGTGGAGGCATTTTCTCTGCCATAAACACCTGTCGTGAGATTACTTTCTGAGCTCTATTGGATGGCCTTCCTTTCTGAATCATCGACACTGCTCCGTTGGAGTTAGGATCAACATAAGGTGGTGGTGGAGGTGCTGCCGCTATTCTGAGCTGATGCCGATTGTCCTCTGTAATCGCGGGAGGAGGCGGCAAGTGAATCTCGCTTCTGGGTTCTCGAGGATTTCTCTGTGCTGCCCGCGCGTTAGCGTTCTCTGCATACCGCAACATTGCCTGAAAATTTCGATAGTCTTTCTGCAAGTGCCCTGACTGTCTTTTACCGTTGCTGTCGAGGAAAAAATGCATCTGGCACGGTCCATTCATCATCTCTTCAGGGGACACGAAAGGCCTTGGGAACCTAGGCCCGCTATTTTGCCTGTTGCGTGAATCATCCCTGTTATCACCTCGCTGTTCATTGCTTCTCTGGTAATCATCTCTGTTGCTTCCTCCTGTATTTGTCCGAAAACCTGCCGAAATTTGTCCTGGAGCGTCATAGTTCTGGTACTGCCGAGGAAATCTTCGCCTCGGTTGATAGTTTCGACCACGGTCCTCCTCTGGCGACCTGTGCCGTTTGTTATGGACAGCGTCTTCTCCATCTGCCCATTTATTTGCTATCTCCATTAACGCTGATACTGTCTTTGGATTGGTCCTTCCCAAGTCCTCGACAAAATCTCCACGCCTGACTCCTACGACAAACGCATCTATTGCTCTCTCGTCAGATATATTTTCTGCCGAGTTTTTGATGATATTCCACCTTTGGATGTACTTTCTCATTGGCTCATCTGGCTTTTGTCGACATGCTCTCAACTCTTCTAACGACGCTGGTTTTTTGCACGTGGATCTGAAGTTCTTGACGAACACGTCCTTGAAACTTTCCCAGCTGTCGATGGATCCTGGAGTGAGTTTCTTTATCCAAGATCGTGCGGCTCCACTCAAATGCACCTGGATGCTTTGCATAGCTGTTGCCCTGGTTCCTCCTGTCAGCTTCACCGTCTCCAGGTAGTCGACTAGCCAATCCTCTGGATCTTGGAGGCCGTCGAACTTCTTGAAATTATCGGGTAACTTGAATCCTGAGGGGACTCGAGTTTTTCGGACTCTCCTCGTGAAGCATGGTAAGCCGCACATATCCTCGTCGTTAAGTTCTGGAGATTGCCGATGATCCCTTCTGCTTTGCCGCGCTCTGTCGACCCTTGCTTGTGCTGCTGTGTCTCTTGCTCCACTTGGTCCTTCAAAGCCGCTGTTGCTGCTGCAGGTCGTGGACTATTTTGCCTTGCCGCTCCTTCGGGAGGCATTGATACAAACGCTGTCCCCATGGCTCCAACTCCTGCTACCGCCATATTGTACAGTGTTTCCCTTGGATCACCTGGAGGTGGTTTAGATGCAAGGATAAAAGCATGTGTCGCCATATACCCAGCCTCTGGTGTCTTAGGGATGATGTTTCCTCTTGTATCTATCGACATAAAGGACATGTCGAGGTTTTGGACCAAGTGCTCTCTTTCTGCTTCGGGTATGTGTTGCAGCCTTGATCTTGCTCTGTTCCGCGCCTCCCTGTGGCTATCACCCGAAATTCTAGATTGTCGGCTTAGATCTGCCCTTCTTCTGCTGGATGCAGAAGCTGCCTCTTTCCTCCTGTTCAACTCAGCTGTCTGTTTTTCCAATTCCCTGGCAGCTCGTGCGAGCCTATATTGATATGCTTGCAATTCCTCTGGTGTGGCCGTAGTGGCCATTGGTTCTGTGCCGTTCATAGCTCTCGCGGCTCTGTCCCACGCTGCTTGTGAAAGTTGAACTCTATCTCGCGGCTCTGGCCCGACGTATTTGTTGCCCAGGCCTTGGCGCAGATTGGAGGGATCGACGTATGGATTTCCCAGACTGTCGAAAGCCTCAGATGTTTCCTCTTGATCTTCAATAGCATAAATCTGATGATACTTTGTACTCAGATCTATGTTGGGTTTGGTGACATCATCGTTGAGATTGATGAGGACCTTGCCCACTGTGATAGATTTGTCGATGAAGTTGTAACTGTCGACATCGCTTGAGCCATCGCTTATATATGAGTCCGCAGATGACTCAAACGATATGTCGCTGAAGATCTTGGCGAGTTTCTCTCTTGCTCTGGTGCTGACGTAGCGTGTCGCCGAGGTTTCTTCTTCTCCTGACTCGGTTGACGATGCATAGCTTGAAAAATCGGAATCGACCACCGACGATCCCGACGAAATCGGAATCTCGACACGATACGATCCTTCCTTCTCGACGCGAAAGTGAAACCTTCCGAACGTCATCTCCATGGGCTCCGCCAGATACGCATATGCATCCAAACGGGAGGGTGGGTGAGGAACAAAATCGACAAGACCGAGGGATTCGTGCCATACAAGTTACAGAGTCCGGGACGGTTTCTAACTCATCCCGCCAGATTACAAATAACACTTCCTATTACAACTCTTATCTTTCCTTAATATATCTTGGGCTCCCGAATCTTCTTACTCTTCGGGTAGTGGGCCTCCAGTAAACCCCGGGTACTATCTTCGGCAGGCCCATTTGGGATGCCTATGTCACTATGATCAAGCTATACAATTTCAAGTCGTCCATAAATGCGGGCACGACTTATCGATAAGATGTACACCCTGCAGGGATTGCCCAAATGTAACCATACGCATGCTCGACCCGCTTACAATAGGTGATGTCTCACAACAAGACCATTCCCAGTTAAACAAGAAAGTCTAGGGGGGCCACCCCACTAAGCTACCCGTAACCAAGTTCGGCCGCACTCCAAAGCTGACTCAGGGTTACGTAGGCGTCTAGGCGGGCACTAACGGCTAGACACTAGATAAGTCGTCTAGCAGTTATGCAGTACAGTACAGAATATAAACCACCCGAAGGCAACAGAAAGTAAACACCCTAAGGCAATAGTATATAAACATGCATGCGCCAAATAAAATCAAGGTTGTAGCCCCCTTTTCAACAGAGTTGAGAAAAGGTAATGGGTGAGGGGGGTCCCAGTGAATCCTCACGCACGGGTAGAGCGCTCAATCTCGGAACAGATAACAAGAACTCGGATCCTAGGGGACATTAGCGAGACAAAGATCCGATGCTTTCGCAAAGAGGCTCACAGATGCCACTGCTTACAATTTTAGTTGTTAACAATTAAGTAGTGCATGAGTATCTCCAAAAACTCAAGATAGCATGTGATAACCTCCCAACAACCCAGAAGATAACCCGATAAGATAACGATGGCGAAACGAGATATGACAACACTAGCATGCACTACGGCTCGCAAGGCAGACCCGATAACCCAACAATAGTTGTAGGAGGGTGGTTAAGGCAATATGGGCTGCTTGAGGTAACATGTGGATAGGACATGTGACAAGAACGCAACTCAAGACTAGCATGATAGAGAAGGCAAAATACAATAGGTAAGAGACTTCTGCAGAGACAGAAGTGTGGAAATGCTTGCCTGTTAAAGATTGCCGAGGAATGCCAGAGAACTTGTCGTATCTCACAACACCACTTCGTGATCCTATCCGTGAAGAAGCAAATGCTACAACAACATTGGATGCAAAGCTTACAACTACGGAAGAAGAACCGGCATGATCAAGATGATATGCATAACATGGCAAAGATGATGCGATGCACTTATCCAAATTAATCTGAGTCGGAACCCTGGACAAACAAATTAGGTTGGAGTTGCATTTTCTAACGTCAAAGTTAAGTGTTGATTAGCATGGCATAACATGGCAGGGGTGAGCTACTTCAATATTATTCGGAGCGCGGATACCCTAGTTGGATTCTGAAATACTCCGGAGGTGGACATTAGGGTGAACATGCACAACTATCGATGAACGACATGATGCGAGATGCAAACGGGCATATGGATGACATATTCATGTTCCTTGCATTTTTCTGATCAATTTTCATATGAAACACTTTTTATGTCGAGTTAGCATTTAAAATTTATTAACATATTGGTTTTAATTATTTAAAATAGATAAAACAAGTTTTATTCAATTAGAAAAGGACGCATAATCAATTTTATAACCAGGGAGGGATCCTAGGTTGATTTTCAAAAGAAGCAGGGGTTGTCGTTTAAATGGATAGAGACAGGGACGTCGGGTTCATGAAATAAAAAGGGAAGGGGTCTAGATGCAAAGAGCCAGATGTGATCTGGACCTGGTGGAGATTCTCACCGAGGGGGTTTCTACCCCGAGCGGCTGACTTGCGGGCCCAGAGCCACGTCAGATGGCCAACGTGGCAAACCATCTGCTGCTGCTGCTTATCTGACGAAACAAAAGAAAGGCACGGCGGCAGGACTAAGGGCATCTCGAACCGAGCGACCCAAACAGACGCGTTGGGCCGTCCGTTTTGGGCCGTTTGGGTGGCCGAGCGGACACCCGGATAGCGGCCCGCGTCCGCGTGTCCGTTTGGGTCGCACGCTGCGCCCAACGCGCGGACGCAGCGCATATGTAATAAAAAACAAAAATGAACTAGTGGTTAATTAAACTTAGCCCTATTTTGGGCAATTTTTACACAAAAGAAAGCCCTATATGGGCTTTAAACTAAAAAAAGCAAACCCTAGCCAGGGTTTGCGAGCACGGTGGCCGCCGGCAGTACTACTCCGAGTAGTACTCGTCGTCGTCGCCGTCGATGAGGACGACACCCCCCGGCGGCGACGCGCTGTTCCGGCTCGAAACGCCGGAGGGCGCCGGGGACTCCGGCTAGGGCGACCACTACGCCCTTTCCCAGGCGGAGTGCGGGTCCGGAGGGCTCGCCGGCCTGCGCAGCCGTGCCCTCCGCGCGGACTCCTTCCGGAGCTGCTCCTCCGCTGTGGCATGCAACTCCGCCTCTAGCCGGAGCGCGGCCCGGCGCTCCTCCTCCTCCCGGAGCGCTGCCTGGCGCGTGGCCTCCTCCTGCCGACGCGCCATCTCAAGGAAGGCCCACGCCTCTGCTTGGGCATCTTCCTGAGCCTTCCTGGCCTTCTCCTCCAGCGCGGAGGCGCGCAGCGTCTCGGCGAGGTGCAGCCATTTGGCCAGCTCGTCGAGGTCGCGCTGCTCGCGGGACGCCGCGCGCGCCGCCTGCAGCTCCGGGTCATCCTCCTCCTCCTGGGGCTGGGGCTCGTCGATGTAGAGGCCGCCGGGGCGGCGGCCAGCCCACCTTGCAGGTGTGCGCGGCTGCGCGCGAGGCCGCGCCGTCGTGGACATGAAGCACGTGTGCCGGCGCGCATCGTGCTCCACCTCGAACCACAAGTCCCAGTTGGGACTTGCGTCGCCGTACACGGGGTCCTCCTGGAGGTCCACCGGCAGCTGCGCGCGGCGCCTCCGGATCTCCGCGACGCGGGCGCGGCCGGAGCCCGGGATGGGCGGCACCGGAACCCGATCTGGGCTCAGGTGCCAGCCGTGGGGGGAGGTGCACGTCCCCCCATGACATTGGGATGCCGGCGCCCCAGAACATCTGCGCCACCTCTACGGTGACGTAGATCCGGTCGTGTCTGGGAGGAGCCGGCGGCCCATGGGGGAAGGGTTTGTAACATCCCAATTTTTCAAACAAAGAAGAAAATGAATTTCCTTTATCCAAAAATGAGAACCAACAAAAAAAATTCTTACATAGGGTGCTATGCATAGTACTCATACCTAATCCTTGTGTTATTTGCCATGATTGTTTGTTTATTGCATTACACATACTTCCAAAACCCTAAAACCCTAACCATCTCAAAACCAAAGTGGATCAAATATGAAGAAACTAAAATAAAATAAAAAGACATATGTGGGCATATAGCCTTAATATGTAAATCTTGACCCCTACCATTCTTACTTTCCTATATGGTGGTGAACCATTGTAAACCCCACTAAACCCTAAACCTCACCCCTCTTATCACCATCCATTAAAAACAAAATAAAAAGAGATGATATTAAATAAGAAAAAGGCCTATGTAAGCCTATGGCTATATGGACAAATAATAAATTTTGCCATGGCTACCTTGTGTAGATGAGTGAAATACCTCAACAAACCTAACCTAGTACTTACCAACTAATCCAAGTGAGAAACAAAAATAAAATAAACATATGCATAGAGGCATATGTGGCACTTAGCCATAATACCAATTCTTGACCTAGGCACCCACATTTTCCCCAAATGGTTTGAAACTCTTATCAAACTCAATCTAACCCTAAATAGATCCTAACACATGCCCAATTGGGTTAAGTGAACCAAAATAGAAAAATAGGAAAAATCCAATTCAACCCACACATGTGCTTATGGACATTTTGCAAATCTTTAACCTAGACCACTATGGCTTGCACCATTAGTTGTATTATGTTACTAAACACTTATTACCACTTTTGGAACCAAATAAACCCAAATCAAATGAAGAGAAATTCAAAAAACTAGTCACATATGATAATGGTCAAATCTGCCATTTTTAGTCTGGTCACTACTTTGAGCCCATGTTTTTAGAGATTTTCAAACCAAACAATTCCAACTCTTTGCACCTCATCCAAGTACACATCAAGGTGAACAACTTTGGTAAAGACCACCACTGCAAATTCATCTTAGATCAAAAACTATGCTCAAGCAAAGTTGGGACTTTTTAACACATTCAACATCACCCCACTTTGAAATTTTTGCATTTCTTTTTATTATGAAATGCCACCACCACCAATGTGTGTTGTTGATCATATGAAGCAAGTCCATTTCAGCTCATTCAAATTTTCCAAATACATTTGCATAAAACAAAATTTGACAAACACATGTGATTCAAATCTACCCCAAATCCCCAAAACACTATTCCAAATAGTGTTGGCCAACCCTACTCAACACTTGTGCTCTACTATGTCCCCTGGCCCCCTCTCAACCTAAACCATGCATAGTAACCCTAGATGGAGGCCAAACATGGCATGCCATGCCCATGTTTGCCATGATGGCACACACCAAGCCAACCCTAGCTCCTCCCCTCTCTAGCCATGGCTACCTTGTCCCTCTGCTCCCCCTTGGTCCCCTGAGTCCACTGGTAGCCGCCATTGCCGGAGAGGAGGGCCACAGAGGCGGCACGCGTCGCGCCCATGGCGCCCAGAGCATGCCAACGACGGCGTGGGCACGCCCACGGGCACGCCATGGCCACACGATGCCTCGACATTCTGCGCCACCCCTGGCCCCCTTCTCTTCGCCTGGAGCACCGCCACAGCACCAGCAGCCCGCCAGACACGCGCCCGTGCCCTCGCGAGCGCCATAGCCGTCGACATCGTCGCCGTTTCTCCGCCACCCTGTCGCACGGCATCGCACGTGCCCGACACGGTTAGGCGCCGCCTAGCTTCGCCATCACGCTCCCCAGAACCGCCTTGAGACCAGGAAGCTGATGCGCACGTCGCTTTGCCCCTTCGCCGTCCCAATCGTCGCCGCCATGGTCGACTTCCTCGCACCCCCACGGCCACCTCGCGCTCCTATAAAAGGAGAGCACCCGCGCCTCCAATCCTCACACCAGTCGCCTCCCCTCCTTCATCTAGCTCGCCAATACCCCTTCCCCTCCTCGATTTAGCCTCCCTTCGCCGGAATTTCACCGGAGTAGCCCGCCAGTACCCTGCAAGCCCACCGTCGATTTCGTCCATCCCCGGAGCTCCCACGACCACCGTTGAGCTCGCCGTCGTCAACAACGACCAGCAGCATCGACGCCGTTGATCGCCGGAGCCCCTGATCGCCATCCGCCCCTTCCTCCGCCGTGCCAGGGCTCACCTCTCGCCGCCAACGACGACGATGATCGACCGTCGGATCCTCCTCTAATCCTACGGCTCATGATCACAGGTACCGCTTCGGGTTTTAAATCACACTGACGGTAGGCCCCACCGGTCAGACAGCCCGCTGCGCGCCAGAGTGTTACTGGGCCAGCCTATTAGTCTTTCCCGCCTAGCCCATATGATTTGAATTCGAATTAATTTGGTTCACTCAAATTCTATACTGGTGCCCAGTTTGAAATTGAATAGCTTCAAATCTACCCAACTAAATTTGGTGAATTGGATGTTGTTGGAAAGCTTATGAAAGTATCTACACAACCCCGCTGGTCTCATCTTGAGAATCATTGTGGAATTAATGTGACAAAAAGAACAAGTTAGGTACTTTTGCACATTCAAACAATTATTAAAAATCAACCAAAAATGCTATTGAGTTGATTTCAACTCTCATGGATCACATTTCACATACTCTAATTGATTATGTAAAAATATGGCAAGGTTATTTTGAGTGATCATGGCCTAAAGTAAATAAAGGACTATATGGCTATTTTAGTCAAATGATATTGTCCAAAACTATTATGTAAATTGTATGAGAGGCTTGCTCTCATTTAAATCTTGTCCCAAGTACTTTCATATGAAGTTGTGACCCTGGTCTAATTACTCTCACATGGAATTACTTGGTGATATTAAATAATAAGTGGTATTGTTAAATGGTATGAGGTATTCTACCTCATTTGAATTATTTTCCCAAATAATGATGATGAATGGTTGACTTGGGTCAACATGGATTCATGCACGATTTTTGGAGAAGCTTAAATCTTAATAAGATTCAATGAGAGGAAATTATTTCCTCCAAGAACTAAATAGAAACTCTAATCTACATATGTAATGAGAGGAAATTATTTTTCTTAAAGAAAGAAAACAAAATGCAACTAATATGTTATGTGTGTCATGATAATAGAATAGTTTGTGTGAAGCCATGGTGTGCTTAGTGTAGCTCTTGAACTTTGTTGGGTGATTGTATCTCGTATTCGTTTTTAGACGCTAGTACCGGAAAATATCAAGAGGAGGAAGGCTTCTACCAAGAAGAGGAAGAAGAGAACTCTGATCACTACCTCAACCAAGGCAAGCTGATATTCTTGCAAGTGCAAAGCTCTATTTGAGCAAGGCAACCTTACTTTTACCTTATGTGCAACAATCCCATCCCAAGTTTTTACCTTACAAGTTTTCACTTGGTTTATTAAAAAGTTACTTTTATAGTTAACTTTGGTCTAAGTTTAGTGTGTTACTAGAGTAGTAAAGTTAGCCTCAAAGATGGCCAAGAAAGATAGCACCCCTCATGATTAGTGCTAGTGCTAAAACTAAAATTGACTACTCTAGATGGGAACTTGTGATTTGAAATGAATTTGAAAACTTTGGAATGATGAGTCATTCTATTGAAAGAGCTTTGAAGGTGAATATGACTTGAATGATATGGTGGATTTTGATTAAAACAGATATTGGTTTGGATGCGATACCTTTCCAATTTTTGAGTACCCCCTGACAAGGGATTAACTTATCAATGCCTACAAGTTGTAGACTAGGGTTTTAATCGGAAGTAGAGGGCAAGTAGATCTCGAAGGTTTCAGCCGAAAAGTGCTCGACGATATGAAAACTAGGTTTTTGTGAGACAATGATTCGATGCTTTCTTTGTTCCTCGACCCCCCTTATATAGGAGGCGGAGTCGAGGGATTCGTAATACAGAAGTTATAGAGTCCGGGAGGGTTTCGAACCCATCCCGCTAGATTACAAACATTATTTCCTAATACAACTCTAGCTTTCCTTAATAATAACTTGGGCCATCGATTCTTCTTATTCTTCGAGTCATGGGCCTCCAGTAAACCCCGGGTACCATCTTCGGCAGGCCCATTGGGGATGCCTTTGTCAGTAGCCCCCGAGATTTTGCTTGAATCGCAGAATCAGGGAAAATCTCCAACTTTATATTCAATAACTCTGCCGAATTTTATCACATATCTTTGGATACGTAATTATATATTGTACAGGGATAATGGTAGTTGGGGCTAGTTCATCTGACGGATCAGGTACTAGTTAACTGCTCTAGTGGCAATCCGCAAAAACCTACTTCAAGATCACGTCCCTGGACATGATCTCGGGATACTGGTGTAAACTTCGACAGGTGCCGCTTAAGGTCTTACCATTCTGTCGAGTCCCAGTCATATTTTATCGGGTACCTAACGCGTCCGTTAGGATTTTTCTTCGTATCTGTTGATACGTAAAAAAGTAGCAAACCGACGTCAGAGACGGCGCCACGCCACGCAGAACGGATCTGAGGTCTTACCTTCGTAAAGTTTTGCGGCATTCAGAGATTGTTCGCAACTTTGGCGCTCTGAGAATATTTTGTCGAGTGCTTTTTCGGCTGTTGGAATAACACATTTTATTGAGTCAACGGATGACTTATATTGCTCTCCCGATGGGAGTATATGTAGAGTTTTTTTCATAACTCGAAATATGCTCACTTTTTGTTCTCTCTCTCTCTTTTTTTTTTATAATTTCATCGGGCACGCGAACAGCGTTCCCGATGGGAGTAGCCCCCGAGGCTACAGCCAAGGACTTGTGCTTGGGTGTAGGCTGAACGCCTTATGTTTCTATATTTTCCTTCTCTCTCGAAATTTTCATATTTATCGGGTGCGCGACCAGCGCTCCCGATGGGAGTAGCCCCCGAGGCTATGAGCAAATGCTTGTATTTGATCATAGGCTCTCGCCATTTCTATTTTGTCATTCTCGAGTTTTTTATTGTTCCAAAGTAGCCCCCGAGCATTTGATAAAAACTTGTATTTGACCAAAGGCTCCCGAAATAATCAACAATCTTCTGCTCTCGCCATTCTTTATGAAGCTTCATAGCCGAATTTTTCTCTTGCCAAGGTGACATCATTGCTGACGATAGCCACGATCACTGTATCGGGAAAACGCGAGAATTGCGCTCTCTCTGCCTTGCGGGCCCAAATTGCTCATCAAGTTGACACGTCGTGCAAGTGAGGGACACACGTCCTCCACTTTCCTGGCGCACGCACTGTAGCGCCTGTTCTTTCTCTTCTTAGTGAAATTAATTTTTTACCCATTGTCCACGTGTACACCATCTATCTCACAATCTCTTCATCCAACGGTGCGTCGATTCACCGCACCTTTATTTAAGGTCATCGTCTTCCTCCTTCCACACTTTCGCTTGCGCCGCACCTCTGCTTTTCCTCTGCAAAAAATCCTCCATTGCGCCCATTGCCTCTTGCGCTCAACCACGCTCGCAGCTTTCTCCTCCACTCTCATTGATGCCACCACGCGCGCGGCTCACCAGGCATAGCACTCCCGAGTACAAGATGGCCACTGAAGATCTGGAGTGGGAGAGATCGAAGATCTTCAATCAAGATATGAACCTGCTGAAGAAGCTTGGGTTCACGAAGAAGGAGAACGCGCTGCGCTTCCCCTAGGAGGAAACCTATCCATCGCCTCCAATCAAATACCGGGTCAGTTTCGTTGACCACCTCATCCGCGGTCTTTCTCCCCCTATCCACGAGTTTCTTCGTGGTCTCCTCTTTGTCTATGGGCTACAGCTACATCAGCTGACGCCCAATTCCATCCTTCACGTGTCGATTTTTATCACACTTTGTGAATGCTTCCTCGGAGTCCAACCTAATTGGGCTCTGTGGAAGCGCATCTTCTGCCTCCGCCGCAATGGCTCCCACAATGTCGCGTATAACATCGGCGGCATTTTCATTTGCGTTCGTTCTGATGTCGAGGACTTCAACGTCAAGTTCCCCGACTCCGTCCAAGGGTGGCGCAAGAGATGGCTCTATGTGCACGAAGAAAGCTCCGACTCAGTGGAGTTCAATATTGCCCCTTTCGACGGAGGAGCCAAGATTCTTCACCGCCGTTCCTGGGACGCTGAAGCCACCGAAGGAGAGAAGTTGGCGACAGAGACGTTGACGACTCGCATCCATGAGCTCTAGAACACCCGTGGCAAGGAACTGTCGGGTATCCAAATCACAGCTTACTTCCTTAGGATTAGAGTACAACCTCTCCAAGCTCGCAAAAATCCCCTTTGGATGTACGCTGGTGAAGAAGACGTCGACAGGCTCTCCAAAGACCTTCCTGTGAAGGATTTGGAGAAACTGATCCGAAGAATCTCATCGCTCAGCAAGAAGGATACTATTCCATCCTCTTGCCGCATTAAGCCATATAGTGGCGCCAATGCCCTTCCCGATGTAATTTTTTCTCTTGACTACTATCTTGTCTTCTTGATTTTTTAGTATTTATCGACTACTATCTTGTTAGCATCTTAAAACTTTTTGTCGACACTCCTTGTTTTTCGCAGAACCATCCTGTTCTAGCTTCTCTTCCTCCTCTTCCTGAAGGTGGAGAAGTCGAAGAACGTACTGTTGTTACTGATGACAACCAGGGTACTTCTCGCCCTGAGAGTGAAGTCGCGGGTTCTCAAAAATCCGCGGCTTCCTCTGAAAAAGAAGCCGAGTCTGAGGCTACTGCCTTGACACGCTCCCTTCCTTCCGCTGTTTCTCCAAGGGACAAGAGGAAAAGGGATGAAGTCGCCGATTCCTGCGCCTCCAAAGCCGAAGAAGCTGGTCCTTCTGAAAGGAAGACAACTTTCAATCCTTACGAGGATGCCCTTGTCAGCTCGTAAGTTATTATCGCTCTTTGTTGTTTTGCTCTCGATATTTTTGCCTATGTTGCTTTTTATATTGTCGCCATTTTATTGCAGTGGTGACGAGGATGAGGATCAACCTATTGACGCGACCGCTCGAATGAGTACGTCGCGTACTTTAGTTGTTTCTGAAGCTCAGCCCGATGGAGATGAAACTTCGCCTCCTCACCAAAACATCGAGCATCCAACTCCACCTGCAAGCCCCCGTGCCCCTTCACCAAAGAGGGCTAGGGTCGAGCCAGCCAAGGAGCCTACCTTACTACTTAGTAGCTCCACGACGCCTTCCTTGGATGACGTAAGTTGTCCACTTCTTCTCTTATGTGCCGAATATTTCAATGTTGTCGACTCTTCTTTATTTTTCACTTCTCTTTTATTTTTTTTGATGTCGAACTTTTTTACCTTACTGATGTTTCTTTTTCTCTTTCCTTTGCAGCCTTTAATGAAGGAGTTTATCCGACTCGGTACCCAATTCGTCGGGTAACGTGACCATGCTAAAAAGGCCGAAGGTACTATTTTGTCACTTCTTCTGGTAACTGACCTCTCCACCATTTCTTGTCGTGATATTTATTGCCGTCGACTATTTTGCCAGAAAACCTTGTGGAAGCCAACAAGCGTGCTGATTCTCTTGCTCGTAAACTGGAGCAAAGTGAAAAGGCTCGTAAGAAAGCTGAAGCAGATGCTGCCGCTGTCGAAGATCTTCGACAAAAACTTCATGACGCAGAAACTGCTTTGAGCGACAACATAGCTGAGCAAGCTTCTCGTGAAGAAGAAATCCTCAGTCGCTTGCAGACGCAAAGTCGAAGTTTTGTTAGTAAGTTCTCATATCTCTGCTACTTCTTCGAGCTGTCAATTTTATCTTTGCGCAATTTTTGACGAGCTTTCTTTTGCTTCTTTGTAGGGAAAACACACCAAGATTTTGACTTGGAATGTCCTGAAGGTGATCAGCTTCTTGACGAGCTTTCTCTTCTTGAATTTCATGGAGAGGAAGCACGCGAAGGACTTGCTGAAGCCAGAGCAGGTCTGTCGCGTCTTTTTCCTTATTTCTTCCCGAAGAAAGAAGAACCCAAGAATTTCACTACTCTCGCCAAGTGCTTCAACTCTCAAGAAGATCTTGGGCTCAAACTTCGCCAAGAAGGCCTGAAGATTGGCGTCGAAGGCACCATTTCTCTGGTTGCTGAGAGCCAATAAGACGTCGACTGGGCTAAGGTTGGCGATATAAAGGAGATGGAGACGAAAAAATGGCAATCTTTGATTAATGCTGCCAAGCCCAACTCAAAGCCGATCCTTGCCTTCCTTGGCTGCAAGCCAACTCCTGCTCCCAGCTCATCCAAGCCGGAGGTCAAGTAGACCACCCTATCTTTCTTATTTTTTTGTTTTTCCTTTTGATGATGTCGCCAGAGTAGCTTTGGCGACAACTATCTCACTAGTTCGATAGGGTATCCTCCTTTTGTAATGCCTTGTAAATACTTTGAGAATCAATGGAAATCTATTTTGCTTGATGATTGATGTCGAAACTTTTGTTTTCAGTTGATATTTGATAACGACACTTCAACTCCTCGTCCCTCTGCTGTTTTTCCTGCTTCCTCCCACTCGAAGAAAACGCCTATTGATAATGAATTTGGTGAAGACTCTTCGAGTAAGGGTTCAACACATGACTTGGAGGAACTTCGTCAACAGCTTCAGTATACGAAGAAGCAAACACTTATAATAATGGACCAGTCTCGAAAATCATCCGAAAAGGAAAAAGTTGCACTGCAGCAGGCTCAAGAGGCCATTGCTGCCAAAGAAGCCGCCGTTTCTGAAGCTGCAAAGGCAGCCACTCGAGAGAATTTTATGCTCGAGTTGATGACTGAAGCAAGTTTGGATATGACAGGTATGCTTTGCAAACCAAAACTTTCTCTGTTTCTTCCCTGTTTCCTCCTTTGAAATTCTTGTGCTATCACCAAATAGGTTCCTTTCTAGACACTGCTACCGAGGATCAACGGGTAGACACAAGGACAAATCTCCTTGTTAATCTTTCACTTGACCATGGTTCTCTTTTCTAGGCTACTCCAGAACGCACCCGACAAATTGTCAGATTCCAGGACCGTGCTTGTCAAGTTCGTGAGTTTCTTGATTTTTGTACAAGAACCTTGTCTCTAGTTTATAGTACCATGTTTCCTCGGAACCAAATACCAGACACTCTTCCTGCTCTGATGGAGAAATTTCGGGATGCCCCTCGTATCCACAATTTTGTGCGGGCTCAACTATCAGCTGGGGCAAGGTTCGCCATGATTATGATATAGATCTGCTACCCGAAATTAGATCTGTCGAAGATTGTCGCCAAGTGTCTGGCCAAGCAGTCGAAATGAAAGAGGAATATTGATAAAATC
Source organism: Lolium perenne (assembly GCF_019359855.2). Classification (NCBI taxonomy): domain Eukaryota; kingdom Viridiplantae; phylum Streptophyta; class Magnoliopsida; order Poales; family Poaceae; genus Lolium; species Lolium perenne. Next base: position 21,959,709 of record NC_067244.2, on the reverse strand, counting down.
AACGACATTGTAACTCCTGTAGCCGAAGAAATGATGGACAAACTTCTTCGGATGGACTCATAGTTCTTTGTAAAAGGTAGCTATGCTGAACATACGACTGGTGCTGCAAACAACAAGGGTGTAACCATAGATGATATATTAGGTAGCAACTGAGTTGTACTATATTGCGGGAATTCATATATTTTTTCTGTGTCGAATTTATCTTGATGATGAAGTTGTCTATATTGTAAAGCATACTCTATATTGTGAAGCCCCGAGCCTTTGGCCGGAGCTCAAGCTATTTTTGCGTCTCGATTAATTTACTATTTTGCGAGAATATATCTATATTTTGTTGCCACGGGTTATGAGCCCCCGAGCCCGTCGACAAAAAAAGATGTATGCCATCAATATCTTTTACTATATTGCAGCACCGCGAGCCCGCCTCATTAAAAACCTTTCAGCCCCACTCGGTGCCCTGAAAGGAAAAGAGTGCGTCTGAAAACTCGCGGGCGTTTCAGTACATTGTATTTTTACAAGGAGGACTATATTTCGACACTAGGCGTAAAAACGCCTTAGCTGCGCCACGTTCCAGGGGTTTTTCTTGGGAGACCCCGTCTTCTTGTCCTTTATCCTGTACGCTCCTCCTTCGATTACTTCCGTGTTGATGTAAGGGCCAAGCCATGGAGACTCGAGTTTTTCAGTGCTGTTTTGGTTGAGTCGTAGAACTAAATCTCCAATCTGAAAGGATCTTGGCCGCAAACGTCGACTATGATAGTTTTTCAAGTCTTACTGATACTTGGTGACTCGTGATAATACTTCATCTCGAGCTTCATCAAGTGCGTCGACATCGTCTTCTAATGCTTTTCTGGAAGCTTCTTCGTCATATTCCGCGACTCTTGGAGAATCATGCTCTATTTCTATCGGCAGTACTGCCTCAGCTCCATGGACCAGAAAAAACGGAGTCTCCTGTGTTGCTGTATTTGGTGTTGTTCGAATACTCCATAATACACTCGGCAACTCTTCCTGCCAAGTATGTCGAGCTTTTTCTAGTGGTCCTAACAAGCGCTTCTTGATACCGTTGCAGATGATACCATTGGCTTTCTCGACTTGACCATTGGTTTGCAGGTGCCCAACTGACGCGAAGTGCAATTTGATGCCTACCTCTGCGCAGTATGCCTTGAACTCCTTGGATGTAAAGTTACTGCCATTGTCCGTGACGATGCTATGAGATACTCCAAACCGAAAGACAATGCTCTTTACGAACTTTATTGCTGACGCTGCGTCTGGTGAATTTATCGGTTTTGCTTCTATCCACTTGGTGAATTTGTCGACAATGACGAGCATATACTCGTATCCTCCTGGCGAGGCCTTGTGTAACTTCCCCACCATATCGAGGCCCCATTGAGCAAAGGGCCAAGACAATGGTATTGGCATCAACTCCGCTGCCGGAGAGTGAGGTTTTGCGGCAAATCTCTGGCACGCGTCGCAATTTCGTACTATCTCCTTCGCATCCTCGATTGCTGTCAACCAATAAAATCCAGCTCGGAAAGCCTTGGCCACAATAGCTCGACTGCTTGCGTGATGACCACATATTCCCACGTGTACGTCCTTCAGAATTGTCCTTCCTTCTTCGGGTGTGATGCACCTTTGTAACACACCCGAAATACTTCGCTTGTATAGCTCCCCTTTGACCAACGTAAAAGCTTTGGATCGTCTAATAACTCGCCTTGCTTCAACTGGGTCGTCGGGTATTTCCTTCCTTAAGATGTATGATATATACGCTTTCATCCATGGGACCTGCACCATCATCACTAGCTCCTGTTCCTCTTCTTCTTCTAGTGCTTCTTCAGGAGCCGTCGAGATTTTCTCATCCTTCTGCTTCTTCTGTGCCTTATTCGGCTTTGTAGACCTCTCAGTTATCTCTTCCCAGAACACACCTGGTGGAATTGCGAGGCACTGTGACCCGATGTTTGCAAGAACATCGGCTTCATCATTGCTCAGCCTGCTGATGTGATTTACTTCGCATCCATCAAATAGCTTATCTAACTCGTTGTACACTTCTTTGTATGCCACCATGCTATCATTGACTGCATCACATTGGTTCATGACTTGCTGAGCCACCGTGTATAAGAGCTTCGTATTCTACCTCATTGTTAGACACATTTGGGAACGTCATCCGTAAGACATACTTCAATGTGTCGCCTTCAAGTGATATAAGTATCACTCCTGCTCCAGCTCCCTCTAACCTCTTGGACCCGTCAAAGTTCATAGTCCAAGTTCTCGATAAATCCGGGGGTCCTGTATTTTGTAACTCCATCCATTCTGCAATGAAATCTGGCAGAATTTGCGACTTTATTGCTTTTCTTTTTTCATACGTGATGTCCCGAGGGGAAAGTTCTATTCCCCAAATGGAGACACAACCCGTAGCTTCTGGATTGTTTAGTATGTTGGATTAAGGCGCCTCGTTGACCACTATTATCGGATGCGCCAAAAAATAGTGTCGCAATTTTCTTGCGGTTGTAAACACTCCATATGCTAGCTTCTGGTACTGAGGGTACCGCTGTTTTGAAGGCGATAAAACTTCACTGATGAAATATACCGGCCTCTGCTGACCACGAGTGCCGTGCCGTGCTGACCACTTGAGGTGTAGCTGCAATATATAACAGGAGGGGTTCCTTCTCTTTAGGCGCCACCAAGATTGGTGGTGTCGAAATTGTGCGCTTGAGATCTTCGAAAGCTCTATCTGCCTCTTCGTTCCACTGGAACTTCTCTTCTTGCTTGATTAAAGCGTAGAACGGTAACGCCTTTTCTCCTAGCCTGGCGACGAATCTGCTTAAAGCTGCGACTCGCCCAGTTAACTGCTGTATTTCTTTCAACTTTGTTGGCTTCCTCATTGTTACGATAGCTTGGATTTTTTCTGGATTAGCTTCAATCCCTCTTGCTGAGACTAGGAACCCGAGAAGTTCTCCTGCAGGGACGCCGAAAGAACACTTCGTCAGATTCAGCTTGAGACAAAACTTGTCGAGGATGTCGAAAGTTTCCTTCAGGTCCTCGATTAGCGTTGCCCCCTTTTTTGACGTTATGACGACATCGTCAATGTACACTTGTACGTTTTTCCCAATCTGTGTTGCTAAGCACTTCTGCATCATCCGCTGATATGTTGCTCCCGCGTTTTTTAGACCAAAGGGCATTGTTCTGTAGCAAAACACGCCGTAAGGTGTAATGAACGCTGTTTTGACCTCATCTTCTTCTTTCAACCTGATCTGGTTATAACCAGAGTATGCGTCCAGGAAGGAAAGACGTTAACATCCTGCCGTGGAGTCGATAATTTGATCGATCCTTGGGAGGGGAAAGTGATCCTTTGGACAGTGCTTGTTAAGACACGTAAAGTCGACACACATGCGAAGGACTTTAGTGTTTTTCTTCGGGACCAGCACTGGGTTTGCTACCCACGTGGCCTCTCTATGCAGCTCTTTAATGAAACCAGCTTCTCTGAGTCGATCAATCTCTGACAGCATAGCTTTGCGGTTTGGTTCCGAAAAACGCCACAAAGGTTGCTTAATTGGTCTCACTATTGGATCCAAGTTTAGGTGGTGCTCGGCAAGTTCCCTGGGTACTCCTGGCATGTCAGCTGGACACCATGCGAAGATTTTCCAGTGCTCACGGAGGAACTCGACGAGCGTGCTTTCCTATGCGACGTCCATGTCTGTCGCGATGGACGTCGTTTTCTTCGGATCTGTCGGGTGAATCTGCACCTACTTGGCATCTTTCGGGGGTGTTAAAGGTTGATTCTTTGTTAGGCCTCCCTACATCTGGCAGCACATCATAATCAGTCGTGAGCTTTGATGCCATGTATTCTGCTTGCATCCCGAAAGTTTCTGACAGTCGATGAAAATCCTTGTCACATTTATCGGCTAACGCGAAGCTTCCTTTGACTGTGATTGGTCCCTTAGGTCCTGGTAACCTCCATAACAAGTATGTGTAATGTGGTACTGCCATAAACCTGGCATATGCTGGTCGTCCCAACAAGGCGTGATACTGCGACGGAAAATCCACGACTTCAAACTCCAGTCTTTCTATTCTGTAATTTTCTCGGGTCCCAAACTGAACGTCGAGATTGATCTTCCCCAACGGATAACTCGGCTTCTCCGGTGTGATACCGTGGAAACGTGTGTCGGTTGATTTCAGATTTGCTAGGGAGATGTTCATCTTCCTTAGTGTATCTGCATACATAAGGTTTAAACTGCTGCCGCCATCTATGAACACTCGAGATACATCGAATCCTGCAATTATTGCTGGTAAGATAAGTGCTGACTGCCCTGGTCGAGGAACTTGCTGCGGGTGATCCGCTATTGTGAAGGCAATGTCTTGCCCTGACCAATTTAGGTACTCGATCGTTGGTGGAGGCATCTTTTCTGCTATGAACACTTGTCGCGAGATTACTTTCTGAGCTCTATTGGACGGCCTTCTGAATCATCGAGACCGCACCGTTGGAGTTAGGATCAACGTATGGAGATGGTTGTGGTGCTGCCGCTATTCTGAGCTGGTGTCGATTTTCGTCTGTAATTGCGGGAGGAGGTGGCAAGTGTATCTCACTCCTGGGCCCTTGAGGATTTTCTATTTGTCGCCTGAGCATTGGCTTGCCCTGCAAACCTTAGCATTGCCTGAAAATTTCGACAGTCCTTCTGCAGGTGTCCTGACTGTCTCTTCCCATTGCTGTCGAGATAGAAGTGCAACTGACACGGCCCGTTCATCATATCCTCGGGGGACACGAAAGGTCTCTGGAACCTTGGCCCACTATTTTGCCTGTTATTTCGGGAGTCATCTCTATTGTCGCCTCGCTGCTCGCTGCTCCTTTGATAGTCATCTCTATTGCCTCCTCCATTGCTTCCTCGGAAGCCAGCCGATATTTGGCCAGGAGCGTCATAGCTCGAGTACTGTCGAGGAAATCATCGTCTATTTTGAAAATTTCGACCACGGTCCTCCTCTGGTGACCTGTGCCGTTTGTTGTGAACAGCATCTTCTCCATCTGCCCACCTGTTTGCTATCTCCATCAATGCTAATACTGTCTTTGGGTTGGTTCTCCCCAAGTCTTCGACAAAATCTCCTCGTCGAATTCCAGCTACGAACGCATCTATCGCTCTCTCGTCAGATATGTTCTCCGCCGAGTTTTTAATGATGTTCCACCTTTGGATGTACTTTCTCATTGATTCATCCTGCTTTTGTCGACACGCTCTCAACTCCTCTAGTGACGCGGGTTTTTTGCAGGTGGATCGGAAATTCTTGACGAACACATCCTCGAAACTGTCCCAGCTATCGATGGAACCCAGAGGAAGCTTCTTTATCCAAGATCGCGCAGCTCCACTCAGATGTACTTGGATGCTCTGCATGGCTGTTGCTCTGGTTCCTCCTATCAGCTTCACCGTCTCGAGATAATCAACTAGCCAATCCTCTGGATCTTGCAGGCCGTCGAATTTTTTGAAGTTATCGGGTAATTTAAACCCTGAAGGAACTCGAGTTTTCCGGACCCTCCTTGTAAAGCACGGCAGCCCACACATATCCTCGTCATCTATCTCTGGGGAGTGCCGATGTTCCCTTCTATTTTGCCGTGCTCTGTCCACCCGTGCTTGTGCTGCTGTGTTTCTTGCTCCACTTGTTCTCTCGGGACCTGGTGCTGCTGCAGTAGGTCGTGGACTATTTTGCCTTGCGGATCCTTCAGGAGGCGAAGTTACAAACGCCGTTCCCATGGCCCCAACTCCTGCCATGGCCATATTGTACAATGCTTCTCTTGAATCCCCGGGAGGTGGCTTGGATGCGAGGATGAACGCTTGCGTCGCCATGTATCCAGCTTCCGGTGTCTTAGGGATGATGTTCCCCCTCGTGTCTATCGACATAAAGGACATGTCGAGATTTTGAACTAGATTTTCTCTGTCAGCCTCAGGTATATTTTGCAGCTGAGATCTTGCTCTGTTTCGAGCTTCTCTGTGGCTATCTCCCGAGGTTCCTGAATGTCGACTTAACTCCGCCCTTCGCCTGCTTGATGCGGAAGCTGCATCCCTTCTTTTGTTCAGAGCAGCTATCTGTTTTTCCAATTCTCTTCCAGTGCGAGCGAGTCTGTATTGGTATGCTTGCAATTCTTCTATCGTAGCGGTTGTAGCTATTGGTTCTGTACCATCCATAGCTCTTGCGGCTCTATCCCACGCTTCTTGTGGGAGTTGTACCCTTAAACGTGGTGTAGGCCCAACATATTTAGTGCCTAGACCTCGCCTAAGGTCAGAGGGATCGACGTATGGATTTCCCAAATCATCGAAAGCCTCTGACGTCTCCTCTGGATCGCGACTCGGTTCTCCAATGGCATAAATCTGATGATATTTTGGCTTCTGAACCTTGCTGGGTTTGGTGACATCATGATACGTCTCCGACGTATCGATAATTTCTTATGTTCCATGCCACATTATTGATGATATCTACATGTTTTATGCATACTTTATGTCATATTTATGCATTTTCTGGAACTAACCTATTAACAAGATGCCGAAGAGCCAGTTGCTGTTTTCTGCTGTTTTTGGTTTCAGAAATCCTAGTAAGGAAATATTCTCGGAATTGGACGAAATCAACGCCCAGGGGCCTATTTTCACACGAAGCTTCCAGAAGACCGAAGAGTCAACGAAGTGGGGCCACGAGGTGGCCAGGAGGTAGGGCGGCGCGGCCAAGTGACGCCCCTTGACCTGCCCTTCCGCCTACAAATAGCATTCGTCGCGAAACCCCCAGTACCGAGAGCCACGATACGGGAAACCTTCCAGAGACGCCGCCGCCAATCCCATCTCGGGGGATTCAGGAGATCGCCTCCGGCACCCTGCCGGAGAGGGGAATCATCTCCCGGAGGACTCTACACCGCCATGGTCGCCTCCGGAGTGATGAGTGAGTAGTTCACCCCTGGACTATGGGTCCATAGCAGTAGCTAGATGGTTGTCTTCTCCTCATTATGCTTCATTGTCGGATCTTGTGAGCTGCCTAACATGATCAAGATCATCTATCTGTAATGCTATATGTTGTGTTTGTTGGGATCCGATGAATAGAGAATACTATGTTATGTTGATTATCAATTTATATCTATGTGTTGTTTATGATCTTGCATGCTCTCCGTTATTAGTAGAGGCTCTGGCCAAGTTTTTGCTAGTAACTCCAAGAGGGAGTATTTATGCTCGATAGTGGGTTCATGTCTCCGTGAATCTGGGGGAGTGACAGAAACCTCTAAGGTTATGGATGTGCTATTGCCACTAGGGATAAAACATTGATGCTATGTCCGAGGATGTAGTTATTGATTACATTACGCGCAATACTTAATGCAATTGTCTGTTGTTAGCAACTTAATACTGGAGGGGGTTCGGATGATAACCTGCAGGTGGACTTTTTAGGCATAGATGCATGCTGGATAGCGGTCTATGTACTTTGTCGTAATGCCCAATTAAATCTCACAATACTCATCATAATATGTATGTGCATGGTCATGCCCTCTCTATTTGTCAATTGCCCAACTGTAATTTGTTCACCCAACATGCTATTTATCTTATGGGAGAGACACCACTAGTGAACTGTGGACCCCGGTCCAATTCTTTACATCTGAAATACAATCTACTGCAATTGTTCTACTGTTTTCTGCAAACAATCATCATCCACACTATACATCTAATCCTTTGTTACAGCAAGCCGGTGAGATTGACAACCTCACTGTTTCGTTGGGGCAAAGTACTTGGTTTGTGTTGTGCAGGTTCCACGTTGGCGCCGGAATCCCTGGTGTTGCGCCGCACTACACTCCGCCGCCATCAACCTTCAACGTGCTTCTTGACTCCTACTGGTTCGATAAACCTTGGTTTCTAACTGAGGGAAACTTACTGCTGTACGCATCACACCTTCCACTTGGGGTTCCCAACGGTCGCGTGCTGTACGCGTGTCACACCATCATAGAGATTGGTGAAGACCTTTCCAACGGTAGTGGATCTGTCGATGAAGTTGAAGCTGTCGATGCTGCTCGAGTCATCGCTTATATTGGAGTCCGCAGATGACTCGAAGGACATGTCGCTAAAGATTTTGGCGAGTTTTTCGCTTGCCCTGGAGTTGATGAAGCGTGGCGATGAAGTCTCCTCGTCGCCTGACTCGATTGACGGTGTTGAACTTGAAAAGTCGGGATCGACCGCCGATAATCCCGATGAGTTCGGAATTTCGATACGATACGCTCCTTCTTTCTCGACGCGAAAGTGAAACCTTCCGAACGTCATCTCCATAGGCTCCTCCAGATAAGCATATGCATCCAAACGGGAGGGCGGGTGAGGAACAAAATCGACTAGACCAGTTTCGATCTGTTTACCTCTGTCCATCGTGTTGCTTGCAGTTGACGCAGTCGACGATCTTAAACGTGCCATCGAGATCAGATCCTTGACGCCTCTAATCCCCACGGTCGGCGCCAATTGACAAGGGATTAACTTATCAATGCCTACAAGTTGTAGACTAGGGTTTTAGTCGGAAGTAGAGGGCAAGTAGATCTCGAAGGTTTCAGCCGAAAAGTGCTCGACGATATGAAAACTAGGGTTTTGTGAGACAATGATTCGATGCTTTCTTTGTTCCTCGACTCCCCCTTATATAGGAGGCGGAGTCGAGGGATTCGTAATACACAAGTTACAGAGTCCGGGAGGGTTTCGAACCCATCCCGCCAGATTACAAACATTATTTCCTAATATAACTCTAGCTTTCCTTAATAATAACTTGGGCCTTCAATTCTTCTTATTCTTCGAGTCGTGGGCCTCCAGTAAACCCCGGGTACCATCTTCGGCAGGCCCATTGGGGATGCCTATGTCACCCCCACAATACCTGATTATGGGTAGGGCTTAACTGGAAGTTTATACATCTTAGTATGGGTTCCCTCTGAACAAGCATCATAGGGGTTATGCCGAGGCTGCCTCCGTAGAATGAGAAATGATGTGAAATGCGGTGAATGTACGGCCCAACCCCTGTGCAGTTCCCAGGTTGACAGTTGGTCTTCACTGGGAGGCCAAGCTCATGGGGAGAGGTACCTATACTAGGGTATGTAATTGAAAGGTTTTGGTTGATGATCCGCGTACTGAGTTACGATGATTCAGAGTTGCCCCTGACGGATGAAATCAAATGTTGTGGCACAAGTATGCAACCTCTGCAGAGTGTAAACCTATTCGAATAGCCGTGTCCACGGTTACGGACGGTTGGAAAGGCCATACTGTTACCGGTGTCAGATAATTCTTGAAAATGCTGATGAAGGGAATGGTGACTTGACTTGAGTCACAACTGAGTTGTGGGAACGACACTAATGTTCCCACTTGAGTTAGTTAGCACATGAAGAGTCTTTTATCAAATACTTGTGAACTAAAATTGGCTTTATGCAAAATAAACTAGAGTTTAGCACCCCCTTACTAGAATTGATAGTCCTTACACTATTATTAGTTTGCGAGTACTTAAAGTACTCACGGCTGTGTCCCTGGCTATTCAAATGGCCAGACTATGAAGAGGAGCAGAACTACCAAGGTGACGACCAGCTGGACGCATACGACAACTAGGAAGCTTCTGACGTCAGACGTTGGCCTGTGGACTAGATAGTCCCTTTATTTACGCTTCCGCTATGAATTGTGTTCGTTGATCATCAGATCAACTATTTGTGTAATATTGGATCATGTGATCTGAATTTGTAAGACAAGTATGGTTTGTAATGAATGATGACTTATGATATCGACTGTTATGTCTCGCAACAACAATATTTCTGGGATTGCGATGTATGGCATAATAGGCATCTATACTTAAAAATCCGGGTGTTGACAGTGGCCATGGCGGCGCGGAAGCTCTAGTCCGCGCGTGCGTGTGGCCGGAGTGGAGAGTGGGGACAGGATAGGGACAGTCCTCCTCCCCCAGTCCACATTTAATAGGACTAGGGCACCGACAGCTGGGCCAGCCACGCGGACCAGGCGGACACGCGAGGACGCCGCGTGCCATCCGCGGGCATGCAAACCCGGCCCAGATTTGGGCCGGGTCTGCGTCGTTCCGGATGCCGCGGCCATCCGCTTTTGCGGTACGTCCCCGCGTTGGGCCACATTTTTGTCCGGCTGGACCCATCCGGACGCGCGGGATGGGTCGCCGCCTTGGAGATGCCCTAAGGTCGGCGCCCAAAATCGGGTGGCCCGCGGTGGCAGAGAAAGGAGGAAAGGGGCAGTGGCTCAACGCGGGAGTTCCTTGGCGAAGCGTACGGGTTCATGGAGGAGGAAGGGCGCCGGGGGGGAGGATGAGCACGACGGTACCGAGGCGTACATGCGGCCGGCCGTGGCAGGTCGAGGACGGCCGTGCCGAAGGAGGGCACACCTGGACGAGGGGGAGATCGTGGGAGACGCGCCGTGGTGCGCTGGTCCAGATGGAGGCTGCACATTGTCGAGGGGGACGCCGGTGACGAGCATCTGCGAGAAGAGCAGACAGTCACCGCGGCGAAGAAACAAAGCAGAAGCAAAGAAGGATAAGAGGATGTCCAGGAGATGCGGAAATTCTCCCTGAAGCTCAACCTGTGCTCAGAACGGAAAGGGGAGTGCGGTGGTCGCCGATATTGACGGTTTTTCCCGCCGGAGTTGGAGAAGAAACGGCGAGCTTTCGATTGATTTAGCGAAGCCCGCGTCAATTCCTTGGAGGTAGATGATGAGGTTGACGAGGCGCGTCGAACGGCGATCTTGGATGGTCTTGGGGTGGCTGGAATTGACGGGGAGCCGGCGAGCAAGGCGCGGTGGTTCTCGTTGGGGTTCACAGAGATGAAGAGGGGAAAAGAAACTGGTGGCGGCGCGTGGGAGGGAAAGTCCAGGGTTTCAGGAGGCCGGAAAATAAGAGCATCTCCAGCCGTTGGGGCTCCCCATGCTGAAATACGGCGCTAAATAGCGCTGGATGGATGTAAAAATTGGTCTGGGGAGACCCATTTTCCCAGCCGCGAGCCCAGGATGGATGAAAGTATTTTGACGTAATACGGCGAATTCAGACAAAATTGGGCGAAACTTGTTAAAACATAAGCGAAATTTAATGATATTTAACATATAGAGGCTTGTTCGTACATAAATAGGCCGAATTCGTACATATATTTGAATTCGGTGATGGGATAACTTAAACTTAAACTAAAACCGGCCTTCTACATGCCGAAATGGCAGTAGAAGGCCGTGTAGTCGCGACTGGTGTGGCGGCGCGGGCAGCGAGTTGCCGCGCGGCGGCCAGGTCCAGCATGGGCGCGTTTGGTAGGCTGCATGCTACGCGTTTCGTGATACCGAGGCGACGACATTAACTCGCCGCGTGAAAGCTACGCGTCCGGCGAATACTGACCGACGGCAGGCTTTTACAGCGCACGGAAGACGATGCGATGAGGACGACGATCGGTGTCTCTCGCCGACAAGTTGGAGCCACCAGACGCGCGGAAAGTTTCCTTGGTGTTTCACGCGCTTTCGTTTCGTCGGAGTGCCCGAGCGCTCCCCGGGGGGCCGGGGATGTCCTGGGCTCTCCGGACGGAAGAAAGGCCTAATCCGGACGAAAACGAGCAACCGAGGGCGCGACTGGACCATTTTTGTCCATCCGAATGACAAAACGCGGTCCTAAGGGCCTCATCGGGGAGACGGCTGGGATGCTCTAAAGGAGGATGGGAGGGAGCAGGTGTAGAAACGTGGGCGCGGTGGTTGAGCTCTGTCTGCGTCTCCTCTGTGATCGCTGTCTGCGTGACGACGACGAAGGAGATAATAAGAGAGGGGGTTGCGAAGAGGTACGTCCAGGAAGAGATGGGCCAAAGGGGAAGAAGGTTGCTGGGCTTTGCTCCAGGGCTGCGGAATGGGCTGGCAAGGAGGGGGTGGAGGGAGGCCACGCTGGGCTGAGGAAGAGAGAGATCCAGGGGAGGATTTGGGTTTTCCTTTTTATTTTAAAAATTATTCTCCTCATTCTTTTGTTTTAGAAAAATTGTTTGTAAATTAGTTTTGAATCCAGCACAAACAAAAGTTTGGATTTGAATACATAGGAGGAGATAAGATAACATAAGAACCAGAAGTTTTATAGCAAAAATAATAAATTGTTTTGCTTTAGGGTTTTTGTTAAAAGAAAAAGACAGGGAAGATTTCATGTAGAAATCATATGAGAGGAACAACAAAATAGTTAGGGTTTTAGTAAAGTAATTGTATTTTGTTAAATAAAACATGAATGATATGATGTATATTCCATGATGACTTGGAACGACTCGGAAAGACACGCAATTGGGAAAATCTAATATAGGGGTTTTTCCGGGTTGTTACACATGGGTGTATAATCGCCTGAGAAATTACATTCCTCTTATGACAGTAACATCATTCCATTTCTAGAAAAGCTGTAGTGACTAACAAAAAGAGCAGAAGCTCCAACCAGAACTAGAGCACCTCAATTCATGTAGATATCTCATCAACCCATTACCAACACATATTGGAAAAGTCTTGAGGGGTATCACTTAGATGCTATTGTCACCAGACTAGCTATGTGCTAATTCAAGTATGTTTTATTGCTTCCTCATGATTACATAAGCATCACTCTTGTCTGCATTGACCATTTCTTTAGTTGACCCCTGATCATCACGATAACATTCACCGAAGCAAGTCGCCCATGTTATTACTTCAATCCAAGTCGTTCCATCAATCTCATCACCTTACTCTTTTCTGATAACAAACGAATGTACGAAAGCATTAGATCTCAACCTAGCTCAGAATATATAAATTAGCTTTAGAAGATAAAAAACTTGAGTTCACTTTCATAAAAAATTAAGGACCAAGGAATGTGTAATTAATCATCGGTACCTTCCCAAAGTTCCGATTGATCAGCAAGTGCAATACATGCATACAATATGAATGACAGGAAATGTTGCTACCTCCCCAACCCACCTTCCTCCTCTCCACAACTCTACGAGTAGAGTGGACTCATGGACAACAAGGAAGTTTCACTTTAAAATAAGTCTTCCTTACCCTACAAATTTTTGGACGGCACAAGCTGCAGTACTTTGCAAAAATATGTTGGCCATCGGATGAACATCCTGGCAGTCAAGAAGGCCGACGCACAAAAAATTATCATGCTAGAACCCATACCGTCGGAAAATTACGTCGTTCTTGGTAGCTGGATGGACCGACCCATTTTAATGTCACGATAGGTAAACTTGGGCATAGATTATGACGCCGTGGATTGAACTTGACGTTTACCGTAGAGAGACTAGATAATCTCGTCTCGTATGGTCTACCACCACTGAGACAAGTTGAACATGATGTAATACTACCCCCTGATCTAAATTACTTGTCACAGATTGAAATCTGGTTGACCGGAGGAAGTATTATGTTTTCCTCTTCATGTTGTTTTAATATGGTATATGAACTGATTAAAATCATGGATTTTTTTTAGTGTCACATACCTTCCGTTCATTCAAGTATCAATATGTAATGACCTTGCAATTTTTTGATAACTTCAAGATAATCTCATAGCTATATGAATCGGTCCAATATCAGATCAAGATCAATAACATGGTCCAACGCTTCTCAGTAATCCAAAACGATGGGTTGACTGGTCAACAATATCTCACTAATAGTTCTGCCTAACAGATATTGGACAAGTATGGCCTATGGGTCTTCGTGGAAGCGAGTCACATAATTATGCCACACTAAGTCAAGTTAGATGTCTTAGCATTCTATATAATACACGAAATACTTGTTGTCAACTTGTCTTACCACACTGCCACACTCCCCTCTTGACTTGTATCTTCATGATATTAAGATATTTTCTTTATTAAAAAATCATTATAATGAGTAAAATTTATTCAAAAGTTGTCTGATATTGATGTACCATTATCGGGTCAGTTTTTATCTATCAATCTAACAACCATAGTATGGTAATCTGGCAACTGATGTGATAAAAAATCGTTACTCAGTTCCCTAGTTGTGCATATCATTGCAATGTCTAAACAAGTCATAAAATATTGTCTAGTAACCATGTACAATTAATGTGGTAATTGTGCACTTCTATTAATCTGACAATCATAGTACTTTGATCTATAAGTTGGTGCTGTGAAAATAATCATTGCAACATGATATCTAGTTTTGAAGCTCTTGTCGAGATGAACTGAGCTGTGTAAACAAGTAGCTAATCAGATTAACTTTGCAGGAGATAAACCATTTTGAAATTTTGGATTTAGCTATTAATGTAATAGTGTCAGCCTAGTGTGCTAGATTCCTTACATACATGCATGTGACATCTCCATATAAAGGAAAAGCTCTCAAACTTGCTGCCGCACCACAAGGATATATGTGTGTGGTGCCTATGTGTAGAATTTTGCAAGAAAAAATTAACACTTGGGAGTTCAGTAATTGAAATACCTTGGATGTGGTAATCTTCTTGGTTGATATTTGTACATAATGGATGTGGTCATTTGCTAAACTGTAAGACGAATTAAACTAGCTATATAACACCATTGACAGGCAACGACATGGATCACAGGCACGAGAGCTTGGAGTGGACACGTTGGGAGACCTCTAGAGGGTAAGAGGAAACTAGCTGTTGGACAAGCAATCACACAGTTTGGTAGAACGAGTCAAATTCAATAGGCGAGCACCGTTCGTTGGATTGGTGTGTTGCTCAAGTCAGTGGGAGCTTATAGCGGCTGAAGCGGAACGCCGGGATTAGGGTAGTCAGACTAGCCGATTCAACTAGTGAGGCATGCTAGACAAGGAGGTAAAATTGGTAGTTGGCAAAGATACGGAGAGTTCTGATGTGAATATGTCATTATGATTGGGTCTCTTATGACTGCTAATCTGTGAACGTGGATCTAAGGTTTGAATGCACCCGCAGAGAACAAAACAAAATATGGCTTCGATTTGACAAAGCAACTCATGTAGAATGTATGCATGATAGAACAAAGAAGTCGGATTCATATGGCATGAGGTGACTTGGAGCTCAAGGTAGTCCCATGAGGCCAAACTGAAGGTGCAGAAAAATCTGAATTATATTGAATCAGGATACATTTTAGTTGGTGGTTGAAGTCGTCCTTGGCTACGAGCGTACAACTACGATTCGACCAAGGGTTTAGCACCACATGGTCATAAGGAAGGGGCTAGGAGAGGGAACAAATAAAGTATCTCATGAGTTTCATAGCTTCAAATCTTTGAGCATGAGTTTCGGAAGGAAAAACGTTCATACAAGGACACGTTGCTGAAACAGTGGAGAAACTCAGGTCGATTCTGATCTAATGGACCAGATCAACATTAGCTTTTCCATAGAGAGTAGTTGGGTCCACAAACATATCCACGTCAACCAGGTTTGACGTGACATAGTTTGATATTACGAGCAACTTTGCTTTATGGATTTTGATGTTGTGAACCATGCCGGGATGGTTGTTGAAGACTGGGGCGCCCGGGGCCATATGGTTGGTCATAATTGATCACATCCTATATCATGTGATGTACGTGGTGAAATTATCCAAGGAAATATAGACCAAGTTGGAAGTGCAGTTTACGGACAAGATGATGCCTAATAAATTGTATATGAAACATGAGCATTACGACCTAAAATTTTAAAAGGAGGTAGACCTGACTAAGCACATCAGTGCATTCCACTAGGTGATCTTCTACCTTATTTATGAATTACAGCGTGAGAGTCTCCTACTGTGATCTAGGTCCTACCATGGATAGAGGTAAATAAAGATGGAGAACGAAAACACAGGGCCTTACTTATGCTTACTCTGTTGCCTATGTCTTAGAAGGGTATGGTTGTTACTCTAACATTTGGCAAGGCTAGCATCACCAAGCGAGGTTACTACCATGTAACTATCTTATGATCAAAGAGAAGAAAAAATTGTGAGAAATATTTTGGTGTTGGTGAAAGTGAATGTATGTGCTAACGGTAAAAAACAATTACAGAGAGAAATACAACATGATGAAAAAAAGGAGAAGAAATTTCCACAATGTTTTATTGCAAGGAGTGGTGTCATATAAGGAAGGTGTGGCCAACAAAGAAGACGAATGATGGAGCCAGCAATCAAGATGTGATTTATGTGAAGCAGGGGCTACTCCATTTCAAAAAAAGATGTGAGTTATGTACTTGATGATGAACTTCTATCCCTAACAAATTAATTGTTCGATGAAGTGAGAATATTGGATTCGGGGAGCTCTTATCATCTGATGTCTAACAAGGTGTGGTTCTTGACCTACAAGTCTCATGATTTGTAGTTGTCTATCAAGGCAATGGTGCCCTAAGCGTATTGTGTGCATTGGAGATATTAAGATCAGGACCGAAGATGGTGGTGAACTAATTCTGAAGGATTCATATTTCACTTGGAGAACTTCATGGTTAAGTTTTTCGAGCTTGTGGATAGTTACAAGTTGGCCATGAAAGACAAGAAGAAGGAGAGCTGGTGATGAACGGTAGAAGGAGTGAAGGACCAAACGTAACCTGTACATGGTGTGTGTGAGCATCACTCTAGGTGGACTTGAAGAGGAGCAAGTTGTGGCGACATGTTGAGTTGGAGAGTCAGTTGGACAGGGAGTTGAAGGCTGGCTCATACGAATGACCGACAAGGGAGACAAATTTTAACCATAAACATGTAGCACGAACATGACGATTTCATGTTGAAGGAAATATTCATCAATGTAGTGTTCGTTTTAACCATGTCGAATATATGTATAGGCTACCGCGTTAGACTTGGATTACTCATAGTGTTGGTGTTGGAGTCAAAACACTTACAGGTGCCAAGCTAGCATGTAAGCGATGGTCTCAAATGACACCATTGGGTTTTTTGTGATCTCTTCTAAAACCAACAGAATACTCTCTCAAATAGCCAATGATAGCACTACACACAAAAAAGTGATCCCCATGATATTTGGTTTTAGGTTCGCCCTTGAACACTTTTTTTTCTCGATAAAGGAGCATAGCCCCAGCCTCTGCATCCAAAGGATGCACAAAGGTTTCTGCTTTATTAAATTATTCGCGATGCCTTACAAGGGGAATACAATGATCTACTTGAAGCCTCCTTCCTAGCGACAACTCGCTATACCAACGATGAAGGGGGGACCATGAACAAGGCCATACTCCCTGACGGTACCAACGCACATCATCCAAAAAGCAAAACCCCGAGGGTGTGCCATTGCACACGTCGCAGAGTTCGCAACCGCCATCTATCTCGAACCCATCTCCAAGCGAGATCAACGCATTGACCGTGCCATGCCTGCCGTCGATGTCACCATAACACCAAACAGCTCCACCATCCTGCCCGCGTCCAGCAGTCCTCTCCCGTATTCGATACCCCGCAGCTCCACGCCGCTGAGAATCACCGACGACAACGTGGTAGATGAACACCACTCCACCAAAATCCACCTCCATCCAGCGGCTGCTCCAAAAACGATGCCCCAAGAGGTAGCAAGACGCAGGGAGCGCCGTCATCGTCCGATCCTGGCTGGATCTAGGGTTTCCCCCGGAGCAGCACGAGTGAGTACTCGCGGACTACGACGATGATGTCTTCAAGAAGGAAGCGACGCTTCACGCCACCATCGCCCGCCAATCGTGACACGGTTTTCACCGATAGCCGCGACTCCCCAACTCGGCGAGAGCAAACGGAGAGGCCAGCAAAGATGATGCCTTCGCAAGGGAACGACGCCAATAGCCGCCGCCATCATCCGCCAAGAACGAAGTCAAGGCGCGGTGTTCACCGGTGGCCCCTTCGCCGCTAGCTCGTCGTCGACTAGATCTTTATCGCCGGGGTAGAGGGATCTCGTGATCCGCCACCCCAACAACCAGCCGACCTCCTCCGGCGAAGAAGAAGGCCGTCTCCACCATCGAATCCAAGGTTGCTGCCCCGGGTGACCTCGTACCGCAGGAGAAGCCCAAGATCATCGCCCCGCACCGGCGAGAGGCGGAGGGGATGGCGCAGTCCGTCCCACCACCAGCCTGCACCGGCGTGCCGCCAATGGGAGGTGGGGTGGCCGCAACACATATCAACTCTTGCCGCCGTCGCCCCTCCATCCCCGTCCGACCGCCGCCTCCCAGCCATCCACACGGGAGGCGGGAGGGACGCCGCCGCAGCATCGAGGGAAGCTCCCGGCTGCCGTCCCCAGCGTGGCAGGAGGAAAGGCCGCCGCCGCCGCCACGCCCCGCGGGCTTTGCCCGGCGGCGGCGGAAGGCGGCTAGGGTTTGGTGGTGCGGGGAGGGTGTCCAAGTATTGGGTACTGCACACAACAGCCTTGAACACTTGTAGATCAGAGCTAATATATAAGACAATGTGGCTTGCCAAACAAAATAGACTAAATTGGTAGGTTAGACACAAGACTGTAAGAGGACAGTCCAATGCCCGTGACTTGGGTGACCGACATGGCATGCTGGTTGTGATGTGTATGATGGTCTTGACAAAGTATCGTCGACTGTACTATGTTGATTTACTGGATGGAAAGGATCGCCTAATTAAGCATACTCAAGCATGCTCTGCTGATGTAAGCTTGGATTTACGAGTTATACTAAATTAGAATAATTTTAATTATTTTTATTCCGTAGGAGAATTTCATTATACTTAACGCTTTTACATCTAGTGGTTAGACTAAAAATATTAACTCGTAATTCTGAATGTGTTAAATGACATCGTAATACTATGGCGTTGAGTTGTAGTGGAAAAGTAGATACTTTGTTTTTTTTATACGGGATGCTTTTAGTAAACACAAACATTCCTATCAAGACGGTATACAATATTTATAAATCCGGCCTCTGAACGTAAGTGTGTTGTTTCATTATTTCTGCGAGCACTTTTGTGCTGAGCAAGTTGGATATATAGTAGAGGCCCAACCCAGAGTGAGCGTGAGCTCTCTAAGATTGGCCTTTGCTTTTGGGTCCAAACCAATAAAATAATTATATCCAAAATAATCTTTGCATTTAAAAGAAGGAATTCACACTCGAAAGTTGCAGAATTGAAATACCTTTGATGCGGTCATCGGCTTGGGTGATATTTGTACGGACTGGAGGTATGGGCACTCCTCCTGCACCTGCTCTTGCAACTGGGACCGGTATCTTCCCTTCGTTGAGCCAAGTTAGGATCTTCCTAGTTGTAGGTCTCTCTTTAGGCATTGGCTTTACACATAGTAGGCCAATGTCAATGCAGAGTTTTACTTGCCACAGATGCTCATATTCTAGTGAGGGGTACAGTGATTGTAGTTGCGACTCTTCGCTCCAGTTTTCCTCTATCTGAAGAATATATTAGATCAAAGATATAAAGATAAATCACTAGTACATAAATATTTAATAATGAGATAAAGGCAGAAAATTATTGCTATTTCCACTGAACCAACAAAAGTATCTCATGATCAAAGGGATCAGCAGATTATCTTACACTCTTGATAAGCATTTCGTGTTTGCCTTTGATCTCTTGCCGTGTTGTGATCTCTAGGATCATAAGACCCAAGCTGTATACATCTACCGTAGCTAGATATTTGAAGTCAGTACCCCTAAAGTGGAAGAAGTCCGGTGGCAGGTAAGATCTGCAAAATAGAGCACGGAGATGCATATATGAACATATGAGTTTAATTAAAACCATGTTACGACCCATAGAGTAGCTAGATCGATCGGCCGCAACACATAAGCATGCGTGATGAGAAAATTCTAGAGCTAATCATGAAACCGGCTGCACTGATAGCATACAATACATACATTTGTCCATCCTTCTTAACTGCAATGGATCTGTTCTCCTTCTCACCAATGAGTTTGGAAAAATCGAAACCCGTGATGCATGGTGCGTTGTTTTCGTCCAGCAATACATTTGACGGGCATAGATTCAAATGAACAATTGGACCATTTCCATGGTCCTGGTGGAGGTACCGTAAGCCTTTGCAAGTTCCTTTGATCAATTTGTAGCGCATCTGCCAATCAAGTTTACGAGATCCTTGACCTAATAAACAGCAAGTAACAGAATGAATTACGGAGCTAGGTTAGCAAACTAAAAAATTGATCATTTTCCTACTACTTTTGCATGCAGTACGAGATTATATATATAAATATCACATCTGGTCTGACAAACTACTATATCATACTTCCTCCGTTTTAATGAATAATGTTTTTTTTCAAAAGTCAAGCTAAGGAAAGTTCAACCAAACTTGTAGAGAAATATATCATCTACTATGAGTCTATGATACTCTATAGGTATCATGTGAAAATATATTACATGATGTATCTAACTATATTGATTTTCTATTTTGCATGTTAATAATTTTTAGTAAAAATTTAGTCAAACTCTACATGGTTTGATTTTTCAAAAATAATATAGGACTTATTTATTGGAACGGTATATGATTCATATTGAAAGTTGATGCTCCCTTTCAGTGTAACTTTTACTACATTTGAGATTATTTATACTTGATAATTATTACTCCTTCCATCCGACCATCCCTAATTATAAGATGTTTTGCTGACACACCCTACAACGTCCCAAAACGTCTTATAATTAGGAAGAACGATAGTAATAAATTAGTGGACCCTTTCACACAAAAAACGGTTGTCCAGAGATATATTACTGGTGATCGGTATCATACCGACAAGATAGTCGTGAAGGCTTCCGTTGAGCATATATTCATAGCAGAGCAGTTGTTCGTGACCATCAAAGACCACTAGTTTTTCTTGACCTTTGAACTCTACCAGTCTCTGTTTTCTAGATTCGTCGTGGCAGTAGCTGACAACCTTTACTATATTCTTGTGATCCAGACTCTTGAACTGTTCTGCTTCCATCTTGAACTTATTAACGGGAATTTCTACTCCAATAAGCCTTTTCACAGCTACCATTTTTTGGCCTGGGACATCACCCTGTTCAAATATATGTATACATGCTTGGTATGAGTTATATACATACAATTCATATGTAAACTCAAGCTTCCCCGAACTAAAACACAACAAGGGTTAGGATCGTTTCGTACCTCTTCATAAGCTTAATTATGAAAGATACAGAGCGATCTCAGTCTTTGATGTGTTTAACTTTTGGAAAAGGAGGTGTACCAAAGAAGAAACCAAACCCTTAAAACGATGATTACACAAGCAAAGCAAAACAGTGCATCTTAGGCTCCGTCGAGGTGAAGATAGAATCATGCGTACCTTATAAACAAATACCTTGTGAGAACCTGGTCTGTACATACCGTCCTTCCCCACAATTCGTTTGTAAGAAAATTTATCTGTAATTTCCTTTAGGAATGTTAGCTTAGACAGGTCCGCCGATGTCGGCAACTTGCTTATCGTGTCTAGTTTATCATGTTCTTGGGTGCTTGTTTCCCCACTTATGTCTGTGTCGGCGAGTGACTCGATACTTGGAGGATACTCGGCTGTCGCTCGACTAATGGCAGTTGCGAACCACGACCAAAGCCCCTTTTTCCACCAGTGTGTTGAGTCTGGCTCTGGCTCTTGCTCAATAGTATCCGTGTCTGATAAGTTGGATTCCTCATCTCCTGACTGTTTATATATAAATCAACAACATGTAAGGATCTTTGCGATGTATGCCGGTGGGATTAGAGTAGTAAGTTTCTTGTCAACTTGACAATTAATATAAAGAAGATTAGAAGAGACAGAAGAATTAACACTTGGTGGAGACGATTGCTTCACGCCCAATAGTTTGTTACTTTCTCTATCCTACACTATGTCTTTGTCTCTGATGTATTTTCTTATTTAATTTTAATAGAACATCTATTTTTTCTAGTATTAGATACATCAAAATTTAGATAAATGTAAGACATCATTTTATGAACAGAGGTGGTACTATTTCTTATATATAAAAGCCGAACAGCTTTTGTTCTCACCACAGCCCCTCAGGCGTTACTCATACACGGATGAACAATATCTGTGCATGAACCTAGGGCTGCATATATTTTTTTTTACATTTTTTACAGATTTTTTAGTAATTTTTCAAGTGATGCATAATTCCCGACAGTACATAATTTATCGATTGAAATTCTCAGATTTGCCAAAAAACTATTATTATTAATTTGTTAGTGAAACTTTCCAACACAAACAGTAGTTTCCCTATGGTACCTATCTAATAGTAAGTTTTCAACGGTGCGTAAATCTTCAGCGTATGTTTCGCAATAGTATTAACAAATCCTGCACTATCAGAATTTTTTGAAAGTAATTCTTCAAGAAAAAAGTTCGTCCTCAACTGAATTCACCAAAAATAATAATCCAACAGTAATTCTAACGATTGTTATCTAATATTCTCTTCGTTTCTAGATATAAGCTTTATAGTTTTTTGAGAAAAAAATCTGGAATATAGGATTCATTGTGTTCCACCACTTGTTTGACCAACTTATTTTAGGATTTGATTAAGTTTTCTTATCTTATGCAAGCATCTCTATTTTCTCATGTTAATTGTTCAAGGATAATGCCGTCCAAAGCTGGTGTAATTTTTCCTAAAAGTATGTTCCTTAATTTCCGTGCAAAAAACTATATGGCTTATATCTAGAGACGAAGGAGAGAGTATTGATTAAATGGTGCGTAAATTTTCTAGGGCATTTTCGCAACACTTCCTCCATGATACATGCATGGTAATTTTTTTCCTTTTCCCGCGCTGATGAACAGTGGCCATGCATGAACAGTGTCCTGGGTCCCTATTTTTTTTTACATTTTTTGACATATTTGTTTCAATAAGTTTTACAATGATTTAATATTTTCCGACATTACTTTATTTGTTGAAATCCTCATCTTTGGCAATTTTTTTGACCATAATTTGTAAGTGAATTCTTCAACTTAGACAGTAGCTTCCCTAGGTAGCTATCTAATAGAAAGTTTTCAATCGTGCGTAAACTTTTGGCATCAATTTCGTGATAGTATTCTTCAACGATGCACGACCAGTAATTTTTTCAAAGTAGTTATTTTTCAAAAAACTTCATCCTCAAATGAATCCACCTACGGTAATTCTCCAACAGTAATTCTAGCGATTATTATTATCTAACAATAATTAACC
Organism: Lolium perenne; assembly: GCF_019359855.2. Lineage (NCBI taxonomy): Eukaryota > Viridiplantae > Streptophyta > Magnoliopsida > Poales > Poaceae > Lolium > Lolium perenne. The sequence goes on along the minus strand of NC_067244.2, from coordinate 21,936,728 downwards.
TATGCATAATTTTTTAGGGCATTTTCGCGACATATTTCCTCCCCAGTGCGTGAACGGTCATTTTTTCATAGCAATTCTTTGACAAAAAACTTCATGCCAACTCTAATTCGCCTAAAGAAAGTATCCAACGGTAATTTCGACGATTATTGTCTTTTGGTAATTTTTTAACCGGAGGTTATTCCTCGATGTTAACTTTCAAAAAATATTTTCTCAACGGTACAAGAATGGTAATTCTTTATTTATATTGCACTACAAATTTGGTTGGAGTTCCTGAGTTTTGTAGATCTAGATAATTTCTTGATTTTCTACTATTTATAATTTCTCATGAGAATGTTTCATATTTTATTTTTGATTATTATTTAGCATGTGATTCAGAACTATTTCCTATGTGAAAATTGTCAAATTGGCGATATTTTGCCTACATAGAGATTATACAAGTTTAAATGTAGGTACATATTTCAATGCAGAAAAAATGTGTACATACAGATGATAATATACTGTAGTCATCTACTTAGATTTACCGTCTTATGAACTCTGAAGTAAAATTCTACTTAGCTGATAATAGTCCGCTTACCTGACTCCACTGAGGAGCTAACAAAATTGATGACGTTATAAACAACTAAACATGAAATCAACCATCAACAATGTACCTTCTTGCTTTTATAAAAAAAGTACCTTTTTCTTGTTGAACACTCTTATAGATTAACAAGGCACAGTTAAACATTTAAGTTGAGTACTGTTAGAACAAAGTCTATGCATTCAATATCGCTCATACGTGGGCCGCGAGATCCTTCCAAGTTAGAAATAATGGAAGACACTACTATGGGAAAATCCACTTTGTCTCATAGCAACATATGAACCCTGTGTGTGAAAATATATTTTGAAGTGTCAAAAAATTTTGAAATAAAATTTTGCATGTACACCTAGACATTTTATGTTCGTACACAACTTTCCGGAATTTTTTTTATGTCTCCTATAAAAAAACACAAATTTTGATAGTACAACACAACTACGTACATGAACTTTTTTCTTTTTTATACATGCAACATAAAATGTTGTTTTTTTACGAAAACTTGTGTACGAACATAAAATATGAAAATGTACACCATAAATTTTATGTCAGAATTTTTTTTAACATTTTTTTTAATTATTTTGCATAATGGATGCAAATGCTTATATGAGCCAAAATGCCTCCTCCACTACTATGGTGTAAGGATGTAAAACCTCGGTAAAAGGAGGCAATGTTTTAGCTTACCGAATACGGAAAACACATTTTAAAATGTTTAAGAAGTAAAAAATTATCATGCAGTAGGATAAATATTTCCTATTTCTGGGTATAGCTACACTCATATCTAATATATACAACCGTACAAAAGTATATGTAAATATTTTTTCGATTTGAGTATATTCCTACACAATATCTAAGATAAGTCAAACAAAGTTTGGTGAAAAAATGCAAATAAAACCGATAGTTTGCACTATATATCTAAAATACATTCATATTTATATGTAAAAATGGAGTATACGTAAAAAAGACATATTACCTCTAGATTAGTATATATACTTCCAAAATTGTACTAGACCCAGAAAATCCTGATTTTCATTCCTTGATATTACATGTACATACTTTTCGGTATGATAAATACAACTACCTAGATTGTGTGAAATACACGTAGATGTAACTACACTCGGGATGTAGTATAATGTTTTTCGATAAAGGGGTATAGTATAAATATATCGATTATAAGTTATCTACAGCATAAAGGTACATAAAGAACAAATACTCCGTACAATCTTTTCATGCGATCGGGTTGCCGTACCTGCCAAAGGGTTGGTGGGCCGCTGCTACCAGAATAGTCTGGACTTTCAGTTTCCTCAAGTCGGTGGATAATTTCCACTGCAGTAGGCCTTTTACGGTAGTCCATGTCAACACAGTTATACCCAATTTCCAGACATGTTCTAATTTGCTGGTAATTGTTTTCCCATAATGAGAACACTCCATCTTTTACCAATCTTTTCTTCAAATTTCTAAGTACCTGCACAAATTTACACCAAAATATGAGTCGCAAGGCTCAGAGGCATTCCCTATCTTTGGGAGTTAGCACATGGTACATCCAGTAAATTAATAGCGACCCTTTGATCCAAATGTAGTTTGAAAGGTTCTTCTTACTTGCTCAAAACTTTGTTCCCTGTCCCATCTCTGTCCAATCAATAAGTTCATAATCGTAACACCCAAGCTGAATATATCAGCCTTAAATGACAAAATACCTTTATCAATGAACTCTGGCGCTATGTATCCTCTACATGGCAATATATACATGCGTTAGACCAAAGGCATTTAGCTGACAATCTGTACCGTATTTTGGTTAGGCAAGACCTAATCCCCGCAGAAACGAATCAAAACTGTGCAGAGGTTAGCTCACCTAGTTCCCCTTAGCTCGTTGGTAAAACGTGAAATTGAGCTTCCAGGAAAGAAACTGGACAAACCAAAGTCACTTATTTTTGGCTTGAGGTTCTCATCTAGCAATATATTGTCTGGCTTGATATCTCCATGAATAATGTGCACTTCGTCGCTGTGGAGATAACGCAAACCATGACAAATTCCTGTAAGAATTTGAAAACGCTGGTTCCAGCCAAGACCTCCCTGAAAGTTATCTGCCGAAGTATGGATAATGTAATGGAAATGAGGTGAGTTGTCACCCCAAAATGTTAACATATATAGTGGATGAAGTAGAGAACGTAGATAGGAAACATGTATAATCCTGAAATTAATTTTTTTTGCAAATAACAAGTGGTCAAGTTAAGTCATGAAGTGTTATCCACCGTACCCAAAAACGCAGAGGTCGCCCAGAGCCAACCTAAACCGTCCGGCCCGATCTAATCCAGTGCTCGATCAACCTCGCGGCTGCCGTGCCACTTTTTTTTTTTTTTACCGGGCAAGAAGGCACGATTTCCTTCTCCCGTGGAGGATGTCACACCGTGGGGCAGCCTCCGCCACTGTTCTTATCTTATTAGTCGGCTCATCTTCCCTCCAAAACAGATTATGTCAATAAGCGTTCCTTAAGCGCCCTAGTATGTATTCCGGCCTGTGTATTTCCTCCTCCCCATTTCTAAACGTATGCAAGTCTCCCGCTCTCCGCAATATCTGGTGACCACTACTTTTGTTCACTATATGCATCCTTTAATTTCAGATCTCTACAATTTCGTCCTCGGTGTATGAGATTGTTGCACCATGTTCGGCCTTGTGTACACCTTAGCTGGTTGTTGGCTTCGTTGATTTAAAGCCGGACATCTCAATCCTTCTACCTAAAAGAAATATTACACTATTTTTTTTTAAAATAAAATCTCAATTTTTTTATTTGATAAAAGGAATATATTAATATCGAGAGATACCAATACATCCAGTATCTCCAACGACGCAATACTCTAATGGTAGTACGGATACATATAATCAAAAAAAGAATACTAAGAAATAAGAAGTCACGCTAGTGCCAGCAGCAACAATACATTCACCATCAAGACAACACCTAAACTCCAGATACTCCAAAAGCGACGTCTCCAAGAAGAGAACAGTGCACAAGCTCCGTCATCGCCCGATCAAAAGGTCTTAGGTTTTCACAATGAAGATAGTCTCTGCTCTCAAAATAATATCTTCAACAAGGTCATTTCCACGCATAACCAATTAAGGCTAGACCTTGGATTTTCACCTTAAAAGGTAAGACTCTGAACTTCACCCATGCTATCGCCCTCACGTGCATACAGCTGTTGTGCATCCAGAACACTAAGAAAGTCCCTCAACATCACAGAGACTCAATCCTCCATTGCTAATCCTCCAATTCGGCCTTTGTGATATTTTCTGCCTCTCATTTCACCACGGAACAGAATGGTATCTGATGGCAACATAGAACAGAGCTTTGCACCGCTCCCTCCAGATAAAACGGTCGGAATAAAATCATGGGTGAGCACGACCGAATACCACCTGATCCAACAAACTACAGGCATAAGGTGCACTATTACATTTGTTTGTGGAGCCTTCCGAAAATGGCACTCCAGCCAAATCTAGTAGGACATGCATCAGGAAGATCTTCGTCATGGCGCGCAAGGAACCCTAGGACCGCCGCCACTATTCAGGCTGAGCCCCCACGCAACAGGCCATCCTCGCTTGTCTCACCAGAAAACCTGCAGAAGAAACAACCCTTGGATGCGAGCGGGAGCCAGTAGGCCGCACAACAACCCTCGATGGTCGCGAGACCGCAGCCCGCCAAGCCCATCTGGGCCCAAATTGGGCCCTGGCCGCACCGCCGCCAGCCAAAAGCACCGAGGCCATCGCCGGCAACAACCATCGAGGGTCGTCGCTGCCCTAGCCGTCGTGTAACGGCCCAGGGTAGCACCCCTATTAGATTTGTTTGTGTTTTTCTTTTGTGCATCATCATGACATCATGCATCATATCATCCATGGTTTCACGAAATAAAATTATTTTATAAACCCTAGCTACCTTGTTTTCCCCTCTCATATGGTTTATATAAAACCCTCATCTTCCTTTTCATTTAACAAAACCTAAAAACAAAAATAAATACTTTAACTATGTTGTTTTCTCTCTCCCCACCTCTGTATTCAGAACTTAAATCTTGTTTGAATTATTTTCAACTTCTCTTTCTACAAACACATATTTCAAAATAAAACTAAATAGAAAGCCACCCTCTTTTCCTGGGCTCTCTCTCTCTTCCCCAGCCCATCTTCCTTCCCTTTCTCTTTCCCCCTGGCAGCCCAACCCCTGGCCCATCGCCTCCTCTCTCTAGCCCATCTACTCTTCCAGCCCGTACCCCTTCAGTCCCCTCCATCACTTTTCCACTTCGTCCTCGACAGCGACAGCCGAGAGGAGCACGAGAGGTGCTTGAGCCTCCCATCGCTGTCCACCACCACACCACCTCTGGCTCCCACTTGCTCCCTTCCCCTCTCCCTTAAAGCCTCACTCGAAACCCTAGCCACCAACCCTACTCTCCTCTCCCTCCCTAACGTCGTTGCCTCTTTCCCCTCTTCTTTCCCTCTCTGCGACACCGAAAAACACCGCCGCATCGCTTCCCGTCGCCGACGAATCAGGCCACCCCGTGCGACAACAAGACCACCAGAAGACGGGCCGTCCTCGTCTTCGTTCTCCCCTGCAAAGAATCGACCCCGCGCTTCCCTAGTCAATGGCAAAATCACCATCTTCACCTCCGGCCACCGGCGTCTTTCATTGATTCCGGCCACCGTGGTCCCCTTCCGTCCGTTCTGACTTCACCTCGAGCTTTAGGGTAATCTCCTCGACCTCCTGGACATCCTCTCCGTCCCCGTTGCTTCCTCTCTCCCTCGGTTGACGTTGTGCTGACCGCCACCTCCGCAGATGCTCGTCCCGACGATGCCCTGGTGCTTCCCTCCTCACCGCGCTGCCTCCCTTGGTCCGCGCCGACGAGGCAAGCTTCACGCCCAACCGCGCGCTTCCTAGAACCCACGGCATCGTCCGCACACCCCTTGCCATCCTCGCGGTGGTCACCGCCTGCCTGCGCAGACACGCACCCCGTCAAACACCTTCCGCACATCTTTCTCCTTCGCCAGCTTAGCGTCCAAGTCATCGGCTGGGACCCACCCGTCAGCGACTCCATCTACATTCCATCCCGGTGAGAAACGTTCCCCAGATCCAGATCTGTTTCTTTTGCTCTTAGCCCCCTGTCATGTTTCAAAGCTGAACCCGCAGTCCTTGCTTCTATCCATTTACAAGAAAACCCCCTGCATCTTTCTCAAATCAACCCGAGGTCTTTCCCCCGGTCAAACTTTGTTTTCGGGTCCTTTCCCAATTAAATAAAACTTGTTTGTCTATTTTTAAATAACTAAACACTAATCTGCTAATAATTTTTAATTGGTAATTCGAAATGAAAAGTGTTATACATGAAAATTGATCATAAAAATGTGCTGAACATGAATATGACATCCCTACAACTATTTTCATCTTAAATCATGTCGCGTGTTGGTAGTTTCGCATATCCACCTCACATACATGCGGAGTATTTCAGATATCCACCTAGGATTTTCTCACTCTGTTTAATATTGAAGTAGCTCACCATGCCATGTCTCTACCATGTTAATAAACCTTCAATATTGTCGGTAGAAATGCCACTCTAACCCTAATTTGTTGTCCGGGTTTCGATCCCACTTAAATTGGATAAGTTGCATTGCACCATTCCTGCCATGCCATGCATATCATATCTTCATCATGCGGTTCTTCTTCCGTAGTTGTAAGATTTGCATCCATTGTGTGTTGTAGCATTTGCTTCTTCCCAGATAGGATCGCGAAGTGGTGTTGCGGGTACGACAAGATCTTCAGCTGATCTTCGACAATCTTAAATATGCAAGCATTTCCTAAACTCCCGCCTCTACAGGAGTCGCTCACCTATTTTAATTTGCCTTCTCTCTTATGCTAGCCTTGAGTTGCGATCATGTCACGTGTCCTATCCACCTGTCACCTCGAGCAGTCCATACTGCCTCCATCACCCTCCTACAGCTGTTGTTTGGTTTATCGGGTCTGCCTTGCGAGTCATAGTGCATGCTAGTGCCGTTTATATCTTGTTACTATTATTGTTATCTTATCGAGTTATCTGTTGGGAGGTTATCACATGCTACTTTAGTTGTCAGAGATAATCATGTCCTACTTAATTGTTAACAACTAAAATTGTAAGCAGTGCCATCTCTGAGTCCTTCTGCGAAAGCATCAGATCTTTGTCTCGCTAATGTCCCCTAGGACCCGAGTTCTTGTTATCTGTTTCGAGATTGAGCGCTCTACCCGTACGTGGGGATGTTTATCGGGACCCCCCTCACCCATTACCTTTTCTCAATTCAGTTGAAAAGGGGCCACAACCTTGGTTTTATTTTCCTATACCATGTATGCCATGCTTTACTTACTGTTGCCTTCTGGTGTTTACATTCTGCTGTCTTGAGGTGTTTATATTCTGTACTGTACCCCGCGGAACGTTTAGCGAAGCGTGTGGTTTGCACGCTTAGCCATTAACGCAAACCTTGAGTTTGTCACGGAGTACAGCCGAACTTCGTCACGGGAAGCTTAGTCGGGTGCCCCCTAGACTTTCTTGTTGAACTGGGAACGGTCTTGTTGTGAGACTCCGCACTTGCTACGTGGGTTCGAGCATGCGTATGGTTACATTTGGGCAACCCCTGCAAGGTGTACATCTTATCGATAATCCGTGCTCGCGGTTATGGACGACTTGGAATTGTATAGCTTGATCATAGAACAAATTACATCTTTATGTTGCTGCTAATAAATTGATAATAACTTGCGTAGTAAATTAGCATCAGTACAACTGTTACCTAATAAAACTTGTCAACCGTGTGAGTGCCCTTGTTACTACTTCTTCCTTAGCGAAGGGGAAACACATCGGCTGGGTTATGTTTGCAGAGTATAGAACTGTTAGTGCACTCTCTTATCTATTCTAGCACCTGTAAGTTGAGAGTGTATCTATAGGTATTTAGTGCTTGCGCGCTGCCGCTTAACCCCATCATATTGCCTATGACGTTTCTCTTGCGTCTTCTATGTCCCCTACGTGCCTCAAGTACAAAGGACGACTGGTTGACGAATGCTATATGTCTTGAAGTCTTGTTAAGTACGAACCCGTACTTATTGCTGCTTTGGGACATAACCGGGCAGGTATGAAGATCGGTGCGATGAAAAATGACGTTAGCAAGGTTACCCTTCTAGCTTGGCCTGGGCAGAGTTATGGATGCCACTGGTTATCTTCAGAACTCTTAGTCCAATTTGTATCTTGTCCGTACTCGGATATATTTGATCTTCTGTATGATTTGGATCTTTGATATTGTATATTTGTATCTTGACTCGTTGAAGTCATTGTTGTAATATATCTGTTCTTGTAGGCTCTATTGTAATCCTGTTGTAATGTTACCGTTCGTGTTAATTCCTCTGGCATCACGTGTGTGATTCGTCACGCATGTTATGTCGGAGGGCGCCTCTGAATCGATATCGTGCGGATTTCGGCGGGATCGCTGGAATCCTCATGGTACCTGTTCCGGGGCATCACATGCCGGCCGCCACCGCACCCCACCACCAGCAGTGCTGCCCCACTCCCCACCGCACCTCCACAAGACAGCAGGCCTAGGCGGGAGACCTAGGCCCGCGGCATGCCTCCACCACTATGAGAGACAACCGTCGCCTAGCCGGGGAACGCCGCCCCGATCGCTGACAAGGGATTAACTTATCAATGCCTACAGGTTGTAGACTAGGGTTTTAGTCGGAAGTAGAGGGCAAGTAGATCTCGAAGGTTTCAGCCGAAAAGTGCTCGACGATATGAAAAGTAGGGTTTGTGAGACAATGAATCGATGCTTTCTTTGTCCCTCGACTCCCCCTTATATAGGAGGCAGAGCCGAGGGATTCGTAATACACAAGTTACAGAGTCCGGGAGGGTTTCCAACTCATCCCGCAAGATTACAAGTATTATTTCCTAATACAATTCTAGCTTTCCTTAACAGTAACTTGGACTTCCGATTCTTCTTATCCTTCGAGTCGTGGGCCTTTAGTAAACCCCGGGTACCATCTTCGGCAGGCCCATTGGGGATGCCTATGTCAGTAGCCCCCGAGATTTTGCTTGAATCACAGAATGAGGGAAAATCTCCAGCTTTATATTTATTCAATAACTTTGCCGAATTTTATCGCATATATTTGGATACGTAATTATATATTGTACAGGGATAATGGTAGTTGGGGCTAGTTCATCTGACGGATCAGGTACTAGTTAACTGCTCTAGTGGCAATCCGCAAAAACCTACTTCAAGATCACGTCCCTGGACATGATCTCGGGATATTGGTGTAAACTTCGACATGTGTCACTTAAGGTCTTACCATTCTGTCGAGTCCCAGTCATATTTTATCGGGTACCTAACGCGTTCGTTAGGATTTTTCTTCGTATCTGTTGATACGGAAAAAAGTAGCAAACCGACGTCAGAGACGGCACCACGCCACTCAGAACGGATCTGGGGTCTTACCTTTGCAAAGTTTTGCGGCATTCAGAGATTGTTCACAACTTTGGCACTCTGAGAATATATTGTCGAGTGCTTTTTCGGCTGTTGGAATAGCACATTTTATTGAGTCAACGGATGACTTATATTGCCCTCCCGATGGGAGCATATTTCGAGTTACTCACTTTTCCTTCTTCTTTCTCTCTTTTTTATAATTTCATCGGGCAAGGGAACAGCGTTCCCGATGGGAGTAGCCCCCGAGGCTACAACCAAGGACTTGTGCTTGGGTGTAGGCTCAACGCCTTACGTTGCTATATTTTCCTTCTTTCTCGAAGTTTTCATATCTATCAGCAAATATTTGTATTTGATCATAGGCTCTCGCCATTTCTATTTTGTCATTCTCGAGTTTTTCATTGTTCCAAAGTAGCCCCCGAGCATTTGATCAAAAACTTGTATTTGACCAAAGGCTCTCGAAATAACCAACAATCTTCTGTTGTCGCCGTTATTTATGAAGCTGTATAGCCGAATTTTTCTGTTGCCAAGGTGACATCATTGCTGACGATAGCCACGATCACTGTATCGGGAAAACGCGAGAACTGCTCTCTCTGCCTTGCGGGCCCAAATTGCTCATCAAGTTGACACGTCATGCAAGTGGGGGACACACGTCCTCCACTTTTCCTGGCGCACGCACTGTAGCGCCTGTTCTTTCTCTTCTTAGTGAAATTACTTTTTTACCCCTTGTCCACGTGTACACCATCTACCTCACAATTTCTTCATCCAACGGTGCGTCGATTCACCGCACCTCTACTTAAGGTCATCGTCTTCCTCCTTGTACACTTTCGCTCGCGCCGCACCTCTACTTCTCCTCTGCAAAAATCCTCCACTGCTCCCATTGCCTCTTGTGCTCAACCACGCTCGCACCTTTCTCCTCCACTCCCATTGATGCCACCACGCGCGCGGCTCACCAGGCATAGCACTCCCGAGTCAAAGATGGCCGCTGAAGATCTGGAGTGGGAGAGATCCAAGATCTCCAACCAGGATATGAACCTGCTGAAGAAGCTTGGGTTCACGAAGAAGGAAAACGCGCTGCGCTTCCCCAAGGAGGAAAGCTATCCATCGCCTCCAATTGAATACCGGGTCAGTTTCGTTGACCATCTCATCCGCGGTCTTTCTCCTCCTATCCACGAGTTTCTTCGAGGTCTTCTCTTTGTCTATGGGCTTCAGCTGCATCAGCTGACGCCCAATTCCATCCTTCACGTGTCAATTTTTATCACACTTTGTGAATGCTTCCTCGGAGTCCAACCTAATTGGGCTCTATGGAAGCGCATCTTCTGCCTCCGCCGTAATGGCTCCCACAACGTCGCCTATAACATCGGCGGTGTTGTTATCTGTGTTCGTTCTGACGTCGAGTACTTCGACGTCAAATTCCCCGACTCCGTCCAAGGGTGGCGCAAGAGATGGCTCTATGTGCACGAAGAGAGCTCCGACTCAGTGGAGAACAATATCGCTCCTTTCGACGGAGGAGCCAAAATCCTTCGCCGTCGTTCCTGGGATGTTGAAGCCACGGAAGATGAGAAATTGGCGACAGAGGCGCTGATGACTCGCATCCATGAGTTCCAGAACATCCGTGGCAAGGAACTGTCGGGTATTCAGATCACAGCCTATTTCCTTAGGATTAGAGTGCAGCTTCTCCAAGCTCGCTAGAATCCCCTTTAGATGTACGCTGGTGAAGAAGACGTCGACAGGCTCTCTAAAGATCTTCCTGTGAAGGATTTGGAGAAACTGATCCGAAGAATCTCGTCGCTCAGCAAGAAAGATACTATTCCATCCTCTTGCCGCATTACGCCATATAGTGGCGCCAATCCCCTTCCCGAGGTAATTTTTCCTCTTGACTACTATATTGTCTTCTCGAGTTTTTAGTATTTGTTGACTACTATCTTGCTGGCGTCTTTTGCATAACTTTTTGTCGACACTCCTTGTTTTTCGCAGAACCATCCTGTTCTAGCTTCTCTTTCTCCTCTTCCTGGTGGAGAAGTCGAAGAACGTACCGTTGTCGCTAATGACAACCAGGGTACTTCGCGCCCTGAGAGTGAAGTCGTGGGTTCTCAAAAATCCGCGGCTTCCTCTGAAAAAGAAGCCGAGTCTGAGGCCACTGCCTCGACACGCTCCCTTCCTTCCGCTGTTTCTCCAAGGAACAAGAGGAAAAGGGATGAAATCGCCGATTCCGGCGCCTCCAAAGCCGAAGAAGCTGGTCCTTCTGAAAGGAAGACAGCTTTCAATCCTTACGAGGATGCTCTTGTCAGCTCGTAAGTTCCCTATTGCTCTTTGTTGTTTTGCTCTCGATGTTTTAGTCTATGTTGATTCTTAAATTGTCGCCATTTTATTGCAGCGGTGACGAGGATTAAGATCAACCTATTGATGCGACTGCTCGAACGAGTACGTCGCGTACTTTAATTATCTCTGAAGCTCAGCCTGATGGAGACGAAATTTCGCCTCCTCAGCAAAACCTCGAGCACCCAACTCCTCCTGCAAGCCCCCGTGCCCCTTCGCCAAAGAGGGCTAGGGTCGAGTCGGCCAAATAGCCTGCCTTACTACTTGGTAGCTCCACGACTCCTCCTTTGGATGACGTAAGTTGGTCACTTCTTCTCTTCTGTGCCGAATTTTTTCGATGTTGTCGACTCTTTTTTTTTGTTTTTCGCTTCCATTTTACTTTGTGCTGTCGAAATTTTTACCTTATTGATGCGTATTTATCTTTTTCTTTTGTCAGCCTTTGATGAAGGAATTCATCCGTCTCGGTACCCAATTTCTCGGGTACCGTGACCATGCTAAAAAGGCCGAAGGTACTATTTTGCTACTTCTTCTGGTAAATAACCTCTCCACCATTTCCTATCGTGACTTTGATTGCTGTCGACTATTTTGTCAGAAAACCTTGTGGAAGCCAACAAGCATGCTGATTCACTTGCTCGTAAATTGGAGCAAAGTGTAAAGGCTCGTAAAAAGGATGAAGCAAATGCTAAGAAGGCTGAAGCAGATGCTGCCGCTGTCGAAGATCTTCGACAAAGACTTCATGACGCGGAAACTTCCTTGAGCGACAACATATCCGAGCAAGCTGTTCATGAAGCTGAAATCCTTAGTCGCTTGCAATCGCAAAGTCAACGTTTTGTCAGTAAGCCCTCAAACCTCTGCTACTTCTTCGGGTTGTCAAATTTATCCCTGCGCGATCAGCTGCTTGACGAGCTTTCCCTTCTTGAATTTCATGGAGAGGAAGCACGCGAAGGCCTTGCTGAAGCCAGTGTAGGTCTGTCGCGTCTTTTTCCTTATTTCTTCCCGAAGAAAGAAGAGCCCAAGATTTTCACAACTCTCGCCAAGTGCTTCAACTCTCAAGAAGATCTTGGGCTTGAACTTCTCCAAGGAGGCCTGAAGATTGGCGTCAAGGGCACCATTGCTCTGGTTGCTGACAGCCAACATGACGTCGACTGGGCTAAAGTTGGCGAGATAAAGGAGATGGAGACGAAGAATTGGCAATCTTTGATTAAGGCTGCCAAGCCCAACTCAAAGCCGATCCTTGCCTTCCTTGGCTGCAAGCCAACTCCTGCTCCCAGCTCGTCAAAGCCGGAGGTCAAGTAGACCACCCTGTCTTTCCTTTGTTTTCTCTTTTCTTTTGATGATGTCGCCAGAATAGCTTTGGCGACACCTATCTCAGTAGTTCGATAGGGTGTCCTCCTTATGTAATACCTTGTAAATATTTTGAGAATCAATGGAAATCTATTTTGCTTGATGATTGATGTCGAAACTTTTATTTTCAGTTGATATTTGATAACTACACTTCAACTCCTTGTCCCTCCGATGTTTTTCCTGCTTCCTCCCACTCGAAGAAAACGCCTGTTGATAATGAGTTTGTTGAAGATTCTTCGAGTAAGGGTTCAGCACAAGACTTGGAGGAGCTTCGTCAGCAACTTCAGTATATGAAGAAGCAAACACTTATAATAATGGATCAATATCGAAAATCATCCGAGAGGGGAAAAGTTGCACTGCAGCAGGCTCAAGAAGCCATAGCTGCCAAAGAAGCCGCCGTTTCTGAAGCTGCAAAGGCTACCACCCGAGAGAATTTTATGCTCGAGTTGATGAATGAAGAAAGTTCGGATATGTCAGGTATGCTTTGCAAACCAAAACTTCTTCTGTTTTTTCGTTGTTTCCTCCTTTGAAATTCTTGTGCTGTCGCCAAATAGGTTCCTTTATAGACACTGCTGCCGAAGACCAAAGGGTAGACACAAGGACAAATCTCCTGGTTAATCTTTCACTTGACCATGGTTCTCTGTTCTGGGCCATTCCAGAACGCACCCGACAAATTGTCAGATTTCAGGACCGCGCTTGTCAAGTTCGTGAGTTCCTTGATTTCCGTACAAGAACCTTGTCTTTAGTTTGTAGTACCATGTTTCCTCAGACCGAAATACCGGACACTCTTCCTGCTCTGATGGAAAATTTTCAGGATGCCCCTCGAATCCATAATTTTGTGCGAGCTCAACTGTCTGCTGGGGCAAGATTCGCCATGATTATGATACAGATCTGCTACCGGAAATTAGATCTGACGAAGATTGTCGCCAAGTGTCTAGCCAAGCAGTCGAAGCGAAAAAGGAACATCGACAAAATCAACGATATGGTAACTCCTGTCGCCGAAGAAATGATGGACGAACTTCTTCGGATGGACTCTGAGTTCTTTGTAAGAGGGAGCTATGCTGAACATACGACAACTGCTGCAAATAACAAAGGTTTAACCATAGATAATATATTAGGTATCAACTGAGTTGTACTATATTGCGGGAAGTCATATATATTTTTTGTGTCGAATTCTTCTTGACGATGAAGTTGTCTATATTGTAAAGTATAATCTATCTTGTAAAGCCCCCGAGCCTTTGGCCGGAGCTCAAGCATATTTTTTCGTCTCGATGAATTTACTATTTTGCGAGAATATATATATATATTTTGTTGCCATGGGTTATGAGCCCCCGAGCCTGTCGATGAAGAAAGATGTATATCACCATATCTTTTACTATATTGCAGCACCGCGAGCCCGCCTTATTAAAAACCTTTCAGCCCCACTCGGTGCCCTGAAAGGAAAAGAGTGCGTCTGAAAACTTGCGGGCGTTTCAGTACATTGTATTTTTACAAGGGATCCCTTAGACGCTGCCCCATGGCCATCCCTTAGACGCCGCCCCAGCCGCATGTTCAAGGTCAGCCGCCGCAATCCCCCACTCCCAGCACCTTAGGTTCCAAGGGGCTGCCGCCACTGCGGCCCACACCGACGGCAGCGGTAGGCGGGAGCTCGAGGGAGGGAGGGGAAGGAGCCGACGGGGATTTGGGCCCCCGGCGGCTCCCTGGGGAGCACCGCAGGAAGGAGGGTTTCCCCGCGGGTGGAGGAGAAGATCGAGGTAAGTCTCTTGGATGATATATGGAGCGATAGACCGTCCAAAAAAAAATCTCAACTTGCAGATAAAAAATTATTCCATCTTGAACTGCAAGTTTGAGACAGTATTTGGTTTGATCCAAGTATTTCATTCCAAATTTTAGACCTCCATTCAGAGGATTTCCTCGTTTTATGGTGTTCCGTTCCAAGAAACCCAATCTTACGTCTGCCGGGCGGGAGTATATATGCATGCGGGCGCACCAGCTGGGGCATTCGAGCGCGGCTGCTAGACTCAGTAAATTTTCCAATCGAGTGGAGAAAAGATGAGAAAGGAAAGACGGAGCAGCTCGAGCACCCGTTCATTCTTTATCACGTGAGGGGCAGCTCCAGCACTTCAGTTGGATGTTAGCAGCGCAATCAAATGAAGTCGGCCTCGTGCGTTTGTGTCCTTTTCCCCATCTTTGCAGCAAATATGGTAGTGGATTGGGGCAAGTCTTTCTCTCTCTTTCTGATTTGCAAGAGGCACTTCTGAACCTTAAATGTCACTAATCCTATTTTGGTTTTAGTCCACTCAGAGTGGCCAGGAAACGCTAAGCTCTAGAGCTTGAGCTGATGTTTACATGAATCTCTACTTGTGAACGTGTGTCTAGAGCTAACATACCCCTTCGCTCCTGTTCAGGCGATTCAGGTTCTTATGCCTCCTGCCGACGGCCGCTTCCGATCTGGCTGCCTCTATAGCCTTTGGGCCATGGAGGTGCAGCGGATAATGGCTCTCGTCGGCGGGAGAGCACTTTTTCCAGTCTTGGAGGCTTCGTTTTGCTTCATTAGGGTTTTTGTTTGTAGGGGCGGCGCTAAGGTGGTGGTGGCGGCGTCTTGTGCAATAATGTTTCTCCAGCTTCAACCACATCTCGACGGCGACATCAAGAAGCTTGTGGGTGTGGTGTGTGGTCTTCGAGAATTTCATCTGGCTGTGGGGATCTACGGATCGTCAAGGAGCTTCATCGGTAGTTCATCCTTTCTTCGTCTCTGGGACGAATGTGATCTTTTCGAACCGTTCGTTCGGACTTCCTGTTCGTAACCAACAACGTCAGGCCGACTCAGTGAGGAGCGACAGCGGCCTGTCGACACTGTCGGGAGGTTGAAGATGAATGGCTTCTAAAGGATCTCGTTGCAAATTTTGTTTTTCTTGGGCTGCTTTGTACTATTCATTGTTTCTTTTGATGCTAGTGTTCTATTCACACAAAAAAATTGTGCCTAGGAAAAATCTGCGGAGATGGAAGGCAAATAATGTATTGTTTGGGAATGGTTATTGGAATCAGAGATGATATGTTATGATATTAATTGTTCATATTGCCAATTACAATTATTATATTTATTTAAAGCAATATCAATTTATGTAAGGCTCGTGCTTTCATACACCCCAAGTTTCAAAACTTTGTAAATCCCCTTTGTCTAAATTTAGTGTTGTCCCGTCGTAACGCAAGGGCATATATCCTAGTTTAGATATAACAACAAAACACTATATACAATTGGTTTTTTAGGAACTTTTAGTCTTATTTCTTGTAACTACACAACCATAAATATGTGATGTGAGAAATTATTTCTAAGAGATCATCTATTAATTAACAGAAGACAATCATTTTTTCAACTTTTTCTTTATTCTACCTCGGTGTTTATCCTATGCGAGACTTCTATGATATCACTATTGTATATACCCTCACAATCCAATATGGGTGCTGTTTGAACCCTAGTTCTCTTTTATTACATGGATCTCTTCATTACATCGAACGGTTTCACACTCCCCTTTGAACAAGTACCCATGTGAGTGGAATGCAAGTTTCACATTGGATAGAGATGGTTGACTAGACAAATTAACTGACCTTTTGTTTAGACATGCTAACATTAATTGCTGGTTTGCTCATCTCTAGTATGGATCTTGCTTTTTTCAGTCGTACCTTGCATGTCCTTTTTGCATATTCGTTACTTTGGCAAGTTTTTTTTTATAGCATCCCTTATTAGTAGTACGATCCCAATTTTCACCAGCATCAGTCTCCGTGTAAGTAACGTCGAGAGTAATTGCACGGACTCATACAATTTTATCTATCCAGATTTGCCTTTCAGTTTGAGATATCTGGCTCCATTAGATTTTCAATGCTAGCATGCACAAACCTGCATCAGGAGTCTATCTATACCTAATAATAAAAGAGTTAAGGTTTCTGCCAAAAAGGTTCGTCAACGTTTTTTTGACCGTTTTGCCCTCCCACAAACATAAATACTACCCGCTCTGCCACCCATAAGTAAACAGTTCGAAAAATTTATATCCGTAAGAAACGGTTTCGATCGCTGAACGTAAAGCCTGCCCGATCTAAGTTAGATCTGATCGCCTTCTTCTATTCAGAGGGAAAAAACGGATGGAGAGTGAACCACAAAAATAAGGCCCACTTCACGCACCGGCCCAGAACCTTGCACCTCCTGTACAATTTACTCCGTTGATTTGCAAGCTAGGTTCTATTCGTACGAATTAGACTCACGTTTTAGTCCCACCTTGCGTTCTTGCACCAAGTACCACCGATTTATATACGTCTGCAAATTGCCTTGTCACAAGGTGAGTCGGAAATTAAAAAGTAGCAGCAAATCGGGATGAATTAATGCTTGCTGGACGGGACGGAAAGGATGTGGCGAGAGTTGCTCCAAAGAGCAGCAAATCGGGATGGATTATGGGCTTGCTGATGGAAAGGATGTGGCGAGAGTTGGTCCGAAGAAGCAGCAAACCTTGCGCACACGCACAGTTTGGTTGGAGGCATATGCCCCGGGCACATGGGTACCAGTGCTCTCCTCACTTTTAGATTTTTGAAAATTTTAAAAAGACCGTGCTGAAAATCCTTCGGAGGATTATTCCTCTGGAACCTCCGCCTTCCCCTGGCGACACGTGTCCACCGGGACCATCACCCCATGTGCATCTATCTCCCTCCTCCACACTAAAAATATAAAAGAAAAACGAAACAACTTTCCACACGCCGTGGGCGCTTACCGGCCACACCTTCCTCCCGACACACGAACGAAGTCCGGCGAGGGACCTCGCCGGCAAAGCCTCGACTCCGGCTGGCAGCACCCCCGCCCCTCCTGCAGCATTGGCGACTTGCAGCACCACCAGCGGGGGCGATGGCAACCTTGCAGTACCTAGGTGGCGCCGACGTCGGCGGGCCTACATCACCGCGACGGCGCCCCACGCCGGGCTTGCAGCACTGAGCCGGCGCTGACAAAGACAACGTTCGCCGCTTGCAGCACCAACAACGCACCTTTGAAGCTCCGACGACGCACCTTTGAAGCTCCGATGACACATCTTTGAAGCTCTGAAGGAGTACCTTTGAAGCCCCGACGGAGCACCTTTGAAGCTCCGACGGAGCACCATTGAAGCTCCGATGGAGCACATTTGAAGCCCCGCCGTTGCTACTTGCAGCTCCCGGTGACGTTGGCACCCGCTTGCAGCACCGTCAGTATAGCTATGTAGCTACAGAGATGAACCATTGCAGCTTGGACGTCCGTCGGTTGCAGCTCCGGCGATGCCGCTTGCCGCATCGGTCCCTGGCTCACCGCCGTCCCCGCTCGTCGCAGCAGCGCCCATGTAAGGTCGAAGTAGATCTGCCCTCCTGTAGCAGCAACAACTAGGATTATATGCGGCTCGTGGAGGGATGACAAGGAGGTGCTCCGGCGGGTCGGTGACGCTGGAGGAGCGCTAGCGAGTACCTTCACCAGCGGCTGGAGGTGAGCGCTTGCAGTGGATCAAGGGCGTTCGCGATCCGCTGATGGGGAGAGGTGTTGGGTAGAAGTGAGAGAGGAGGAGATGCAGGCGGCGTCGGCGGTCGAGATCAGGGAGGTGCGGCGCCGGCGATCAAGATCAGGGAGGCGCGGCGCCGGCATGGTGGTTGGGCAGGCGGCGCCGGCGTGGATATTGAGCAAGAACGAGCAGGAGGAAGGAGTGGATGGGAGAGGTTGGGAGCGGATGTGTTTGGTGGGCCTCCTGCGGCTGCGGTGTCGTTTCTATCCAGACCCACGCGGCGTGGGACAGCACACGATCGATCGATCTAATGGCCACGCGTTCGGAGGTCGCGAGCGGTGCGTGCCTCCGCCTGATACAAAGCATTTTCCATTTTAAAATCTCACATTTCTAAGTCTCAAAAAATTATGACATTAAATATATAGATAGATATATACGGCTGGGGTGTATGCAAAAACGTCCCGTTAAAAAGTACTTTGTATTTTGAACAATATAAAAAAGACAAATTTCTGACAGTTAATGGAATTAAATTAGTATTAAAATAGTGTATCCTTCTGTCAGAAATTTGTTTTTTTTGTTATTTCCCAAAATTTAAAGTATTTTTTACCGGGATTTTTTTGCATACACTTCTCATGAACATATCTATCTACATATTTAATGCCACAATTTTTGAAAACATAAAAGGTGAGATTTTAAAATTTTCAATAAAATTGAAAGTGGAGGGAGCACTGGCACCCATGTGCACCAAATTCCCGTCCTACTTAATATTTTCTTCTTCAATGACAGCATACTCGGGCCGCAATAAAAGAAAGCACCAGCATAAATGCGAGAGAAAGGAAGCACCTCAGAGAAAAATGTAGAGGGATGAAAGGGCGTCATCGTTGAGCAAGAAAAGGAGCCGGATCCGAAGGACGGTGAATAGGAACATAGGGGAGCCATGCGCTTGTGGACGATGGAGGAAAAATAGTTGACACGTATATTACAAACCCTACCACCGCTTAAGTAAAAAACGGTTCAGTCGTTGCTGGGTTTCTTGTAAGGTCGCTGATCACTCCTAGGCCGGTGGGTCTGCTTCGTATCAATGGGCCACAAGCTAAACAAGGGGTCTAACTAAAATCGTCTGCCGAAAAATCATGCAAAGTGAGCAATGGAGGCGACATGGCTCGGTAGAGCCTGTCTTTTGTGTGGTCGGAAGAAATACAAGTTGCACATGATAAAGTATTAAAGTTGGCTACAAAACGCGCTGAACACTAATTGTGAAATTAAATCAATTTTAAGAGTTCAGAGATGGAGAAGAGAAAAAGGTCTCATGGGAAAATTATTCAACACCAGGCAATATAACAGGTAAAGAGAAGCTGCCGTCTTTGAATTAAGTTTGAGATTAGTTCATTAAAATATAAATATAATTGTTGTGGCAAAATAGATGTCGGTGGGTCCCCGAGGTGGACGGTGGGGAGGCGCTGGTTGGTAGGTGAGGCTCGATAAATATCAACCAGTACTAACTCAAGGACATATTCGCTCTTAATAACAAGTATATTTGTTTTACTTAATTATATTGGCTTAACATTTGGTCTATCTGTAGTAGCAACGCACAGGCCCACGGATTTACAAAGTTCTACTCCTACATAAATCGGTCAGATCGTCCCTTCGGGGATATCCGATAAATTGGTCAGATCTCCACTCATCGTTGTTTTCCCTCGATCTCCGTTGGCGATGCGTCAGCGGCAAGCAAAGACTTCGGGGGACTAAGCGCTAGAGATGTATATCCGACCAGAATCTACTGCCGCCGCCCACAAGATCCACTTCGCCGGTTCGGCATCGTTCGTGTTCCTCTCCCGGTGCAACGCACATGCACTTTTGCTAGTCTATCTAACGGGAGATTGGTATCTGGGGAAAACATCACCATGCGGTGGACTCACGAACTCCAGGCCTTGAGGAACCATAGATCTTCCCCTCTTTTCCTCCACTACTAGTAGAAGTGCGGTAAATATAGGAACAAAACGCTTCTCGGGTCGCTCGTGCGAGCAACTTCGGAGGCGCCGCCCAACAAACACTAACGACCTGCCGCCACCTTGCTCTCCTGGCCGCGCTCTCACTGCTAGCGCCGGTGGCGACAGCGCACCCGAACGTCGAAGATGGAGGGAGTGGAGCTTGCACCCCCGAGCGCTTGTCTTTTTGCGGGGATGGGCTTCTGGCAGCCGTGCAGGGTGGGGCTGCGGCGGTGCGGCCGGGAAGGCTAGGTGATAGCTCTCGACAGCGAGTGTCGTGCAGGTGTGGCTCCTGGTGCGGAATTGCGGCCGCTGATGCGGCATACGACCTCCAGTCTGGGCCACTCGCAAGGGTTGTCGCGATGGAGGGGAGGTGGTGCGGTGGTGTAGCAGACGCATGGTGTGGGGGGCTACCGGCGGTGTCGTGCGTGGGGGCGGATGGGTCTCCGGCGGGCCTGATCGATCTGGGTCCGGCCAGAGCTCAGGTCGCTTTGGCAGCTTCTTTGGGGCTCAGCCCTATCCTGGGGTGGGCGGCCCGATGCATGTGCTATGTTGCTCACCTCACAGATCGGGGATGTGAAGGAAGGCCGACATCGTCCTTGTGCTATCCGGGTGAAGCTCAAGGTGGTCGGCAACTCCCTCGACGGCATTAGCTGCATCCCCTCGTTGGTGATGGCCAGCGGTTGGCCCATAGTTGCATGTGGGGCGGATGGAATGGTTGGGGGAAATCTAAGTGTTGATGCAAAACGAGGGCGGCACGTGCGGGCGCCGTCGCCTTTTTGAAGTGCGTTGTCTAGACCCCTCCATCATGTCTCCTCTTGAGCAACGCGGGAAAACCTAGACTCAGTTTCTGGTTTAGGCAACGATGGTGCTACGACATCATCCCCTTCTTGAGGTGTTGTCCACGTTGCTCGTGGAGTCCCATGTTGACCATTGGTGTCTAGGTTAGTCGTCGCCTAAAGCGTGGGTGTCTGGGGCGCAATACTTTCTTCTACTCCCTCCGTTACTTGACTTCAATATGGATGTATCTAGAACTAAAATGTGTCTAGATATATCCATAATGTAGTCAATTAATATGAACCGGAGGAAGTACAGTTTTTGGATGACACAATCCTCAGGTTCGGTAAAAGGTCATGCTATCACTGGTAGAAAAATAGCCTTTAGTCGCGGTTCGCAACTGCCATTAGTCGCGGTTGCGCAACCGCGACCAATTAAGCGCGACTAAAGGCCCCCCCTTTAGTCGCGGTTCAACCGCGACTAAAGGTCCGTCCACGTGGGCGGCTAGCGTGCGCCTGGGCGAAGGACCTTTAGTCGCGGTTGGTGTCCCTAGCCGGGACTAAAGGCTATTTCGTTAAAAAAAAATTAATTCATTTGGGTTTCCAATTTTTTTTCACTCCGTTTTTTTTCTATTTTTTCAGAATTTCTATTATTTCAGTTATTTGCATAGCTTAGTCTCTATCTCTAACTACACTTATCTCTAGTCAAATTACTTACTCGTGGTCAAACTTCCCGCTCGGTCACCCATCCTCCCACTACTCCACCTCTAGCACGCTTAACTTCCGAGTTCCATTCCGTCCCGCATCCAAGTGCTACGCGTACATGTATGTCATAATAGTATCATATCAATCATATTAACATGTTGGTCGATGTTTATATTTTTTTATTGTTTGAATTTCAAATATTTTTTTCATAAACAAAAATAATGATGTAATAATAATCGTGAATAAATAAATGAACATTAATTTTTTAATTTTTATTATTTTTAATTTTTTTAATTTTTTAAATATTTTTTTGCCAAACCTAAAACCTAAAAATTTGAAAATCTAAAAATTGGGTATAAGTATTAATAATCTTTATGCTGGATGCAATTATTAATTTTATTTTTTTGAAAAATTTAAAAAATATAAAATCCATAATTGCAAAAACTAAAATCTTCCTGCTTTTGTATTTCCATTTGCAATTTTGAGAATCTAAAAATTGGCTAACCGGGTAAACCCGGGTGAATTCGGATGTAAATTTTTCCGAGAATTTTTTTGATATATTATACGTTTTTTTCCGACGTCGTATGCAAAAGTTATTGCGGTTTTACCATTTTTTTAACTTTTTTTGCAAAAAAAAGTTAAAATTCGAATTTCTTAATTTCTCCGAATAGTAGGTTGCATAACAAACAAGAATTTGAAAACAATTTTTTTCTGAATTTTCTATCATTTTCTATCATTTTCCCCAACCGCGACTAAAGGTTTTCCGCCGGCCGCATCCCTCCATCGCCCTTTTAGTCGCGGTTGGTGGGTACCCTTTCGTCTTGGATGGAGCATTAGTCGCGGGTTGCCTCCCAAACCACGATTAAAGCCCCCTTTAGTCGCGGTTCGAACATTTTCGGGACTAATGGGAGTGGACGGAAGCCTCTTTTTCTACTAGTGTATCCACTCCCCGATCTTCTATGCGTCATGGGTGGGTTGCATGTTGAGGTGTGCCATCCTCAGGCGTGGAGAGCTCATGGCCAGCGGTTGGGCAAGGTGTGCGTGTGCTTGTCGTGCGCTTCCGGGTATATATGACTCACTGGAAGGCTTCGTGTGCAAGAGTTTTGAGTCTAGTTTTCCTCATAAATTAGATCAAGTTTTTCTCCTTTTAAGCTTACCACAAAACGCGCAGCTCTCCTGGGTACTTGAAATAAAGTGTCGTAAATATGCATGAAAATTCTTATACTACTACTTATAGTGGAAATAACATAGTAGTACATGGCATTTTGGTGACATGTAAAATCATTAATTACAAAAGAGGGTTGTGGTAACTAGCTATGTTACCATTATTAGGCTACTCATAGCTATGTATTTATCTGCACATGTTACTACTCACTCTTACCTCCATTCCAAGGAATAAGGCGCACGTGTATTTCAAGACGAAATTTGACCATAAAAATTGAGAAACAAAATCTTGGTTATATTATATGTAATTAGTATCATTGGATTCGTATTGAAAAACACTTTCTAATGTTAATTTTATACAAACAATCTTTATATATTTAAAGTAATACTTAGTCAAACGAAAAACACGTAAAACGAGGACGCCTTATTCCTTGAATCGGAGTTAGTAGTAACTTATATGTAGTTTAATGCATTGTGTTATTTATGATATTGTAGACTCATCTTGGTTTGGTGTGTGTGATGTTATGGTAACATAACTACCCCCTTTATTTATTTATTGTCATGCCATGTCACCAAAAATATCTTAAGATTTGTGATGGTACTAGCTATGTACACTCTCACTATGAGTAGCCGTACACATTTCAGGATAAGGTAAGTGTACAATCTAATTAATATGACTTTACATGATACCAAATATATGTTACTACCCATTATAAAGGTAGTAAATAGGCTACTAACATGTGCATGTTACTTCCCAATATGACTAATCTTATATAATAAAATAAATAAAACAATATACAAAAAATATAGACCAAACACGTGGGTACATAGAACTTAACTGTTTCTGTTGGGCAAGATGTCGATACATGGTCCACTGGTTGTGCCCACTCAACAATTTGGGACCGAATTACCGTGTGAGGTGAAATGGGGGATACTTATCCACCTCGATTGGCTAATTTGTATCGTTCCGAAGGAGGCACGATTCATGATAATCTTCCCGTGCAGATAAATACATGGGATGTCAATTATGTGACCTGGAAAGTAGTGCTAGAGTTTGCAAAACACCACTAATTAACACAATACCCCCTCTCTCCTAAATTAGGATGCATGTTAGGTTTAGTCAAAGTTAAACTTTGTAAACTTTAATTAGATATATAGAAAATTATAGCAATATCTACATCATTATCTCAAAGTTATTAGAATCATTATGAAATATATTTTGATATTATATGTATTCCATATTATAAAAGTTAATCTATTTTCAAATATAGTTAGACCAACTTTATAAAGTTTAACTTTGACCAAACCTAATATGCATCCTAAATTGAAAAGGAGGAATTATAAATGAGTTTTTGACAGTCCAGTAGTACTCATTGGGTCACCCAACACCTTGGTGCTGATGAGCTATACATGCTTTGGGATCTTCTCTTTCTTTCCTTCTTCCCCCTTTAACCACCATCACGCCACTCGCGACAAAAGTTATGGTGGTGATATGCCCAATACATAGTCTGAAAATGAAGCAACAACAGCAGTAACATCAAGTAGCATCGCCGGAGATGAAACAGGAACAGGCGTAGCCTGCCCGGCCCAGAGCCCGGCTGAACCGGCCTGGGAACCGGTCGGTCCGGCCTGGGACCCGGTCAGACCGGCCTGGGGACCAGTTGGTCCGGCCAGGGACCCGGTCAGACCGGCCTAGTGACCGGTTGGAACGGCCAGGGACCCGGTCAGGCCGGCTCGGTGACCGGCTGACTGTCCCGGGCGCCCCTGGATCCTGGCCGGTTGGCACCAGCCGAGGACCCGGTTTTGACCGGCCCGACAGGTCCAGAACCCAGTCAACCGGCCTGGAGACCGGATCTGGTCACGATTCTCCGTCTTCTTCCCGATTCCAGACACGAATTTTCGCGATTTTGACCTCCGAAACAACCATGGATATCCTGCAAACTGCACCAGAACAACTCCAAACTTCCTCCAACCAACCTCCTTTGACCGAGAGCCAAACTCCTCCGATCTAGAGCCAATCTTCTCCGATGCAAACCGATCCAAAGAGATCGATCAACAACACCTCGCCGTGAGCAACCCAGAAAACTGATACCACATGATAAGAGAGCGACCCACTGGATCCTCCTTAGTTGATGCCCGATCTTTCACAGCGAGAACCTGGGGTAGAGAATCCTCCCAATAACGCGATGAACGCAGCCTGGAGAAGAGCGAACGAATCCAGCAAGCAACGGATCGATGAACGATACGCAAACCAAGAGCTAGATAATCTTTGATGAACACAAGAACCTTCACAGTGGAAAATATAGATAAACGGCAGCGCCGTACCCCCGGAGGGATGATACACGTGAACACACGCAATGGGGAAAACCCTAATCTTTAGACTAAACTTGAACTACCAAACCCTAGCCGTCCCTCCACCTTATATGAGGGGTGGGGGGTAGCCGGCCAGCCCTTGTGGGCCTCCTAACTTGGTTTGGACAGGCCCAAACCAAACTGATTCAAATTATTAAAAACCCTAATTGGTCCACATATGACCATTACATAAACTAGGATAATTAAGCTGGTGGAGTCCTGAATCTGGGCTCCACATAGACCTCCATGCCCGTATCACGACTCATGTGCAATTAGTGATACCCGAGATAAACACCCATAAGAGGTGAAAATGAACACCCAGATGTAAAGTCCACTATTTGGTAATTCGAAGGATTGGGTATAGATATTCTAGGCAAGCCTTGTTTAGGTTAGTGAAGCTAGCACGCATGCCCCACCTATCATTAGGCTTTCTGACATAAAAGGGTTTGGCCAGCCAGTTAGGATGTTTGACTTCCGCCAAGAATCATATGCTTGCAGGCAGTCAATTTTTTTTTTGTATGGTATCGTTTCGGTCAGGTGCCCACTTGTAGATGATTTGGTTGGGAGAGTTTGGAGTTGGGGAAACATGTGATCGGCGATTTAGTGAATTACGTTGGGTATGTCGGAGGAAACCCGTCCAAGCAAATCTCGATAGGCTTAGAAAACTAGATCCCATGTTGACGTGTTTTCGATAAAAAAAAAATCATACAGAGTTTTCATATTGTTATCACTTAGTTACCATATTAAACACAACATAGTTACCAAACTGTAATAACTTAATTAATTGCCGCATTAGTGTACTTCATCTAGATCAACGCAAAACCGCATAGGGAGTGCTATTTTGTCTTATGTGTGCATATGCTCCCTTTATTTTGAAATGCATCTAGCTTTGATATATTTTGAAATGTAAAAAAAATTAAATGAAAAATTCACATGTACACCTTCACATGTGCACAATTTTTTTTCCATGAAAAATAAACTTATCATCTCGGATGCGTAAAAAAGAATGATATTGGTGATAAAAATAATTTTTTTTACATAGACCACAAAAAATATCGATTTTTTGCAAATTTTTACGAGCACACACATAGATTGTTGAGATATACAACAAAAAAATGTTAAATTTTTTGAGAATTAAAAATATGATTTTTAGGTGAAGGGACATATGCACCCGAGCGCTGAATTAAATTTCCGAAGCTGTATTGAGCTTACCATGGATATATCTATCAAGGCTGCCGTTAGGCATATACTCCATGCAGATGAGTCTTTGAATTGACTCTGCGAAAACATATCTTCCTTGAAATTGGACGCTTTCAGATTGTGCCTGACTGCAGTAGCCTATGAATCGCACTATGTTCTTGTGAGCAACCATCATTAGGTTACCAACTTCATTTAGAAATTCCTTGTCACCAAATCCATCGGTTTGGGATATCTTCCTCACAGCAACAGCTAGCCCATTTGGAAGCACCCCCTATACATCCGACGTTAGTAAGTGGCTAATAACGAGATATGCAATGCTTAATCACTACTATCAAAATTCGTGTGCCCGCGCGCATGTAAGAAAGAAACAAGAGGAGTTTTCGTACCTTGTAAACCACTCCGAACCCACCGCGACCAACTATAAGTTCTTCTGAGAAATCATCGGTTATGTGCCTGAGAAGCGAAATCGACAGACGTGTTGCCTTTGCTGTTGGATCAGATACAACGCGTTCCAGTTCTTCTAATTCCGAAATATAGAACCCGGGTCCTTCCATTTCCGAGTACGCAAGTAAATACGCTTTCTAGCAAGCGCTAGCGATTCTCCTTCCTCCCTTTCTTCACAAACAAAGTTAAGCAGCATATTCATATATGTAGGTATCTGGAATCCTGAAATCAACGCAAAGAGTATTAGGAAGAGGGAGGCAAGAGCAGCATCTTAATTACTCACCTGGAGATCAAAGGAGGCGAAGAGGGGGAACGGAGCTTCTCCAAAGACCTGTTGCTTCTCGTCTTGTATATCACGAGCCGATGTTATTATGCTCAGGAAACCATTGACCAAAGGAAGATAAGCAGATCCAGAGATCTGGATGGACCGAGCAAATGCTTGCCAGCTGCACGAAAGTCCCAATCGACCTCGGATTAATGTATGAAAACCCAGTCCTGGGTGACCAGGCAGCTTGCATTTTGGAAAGCGACACGCGCTGGAGGAGACCTCTGGGCCGGTCGCGTTTGATTACGATTTCCTACCAGTAGTTGCGAGTATTGGAAATATACACCTCAGGGCGAACAAGAGGCTGGACAGACTACTTTCAAGCAATGTAGTCCTTTTGCTTCGGATAATAGTTTCTGGATTCTAGCAGGTTTGTAAACGTTGTATTTTGACGGGCCCACTTGTAATTTTACTTGTTGTTTCCTGCTGCTAGATGACATCGTCGATTACAGAGCTGGCATGTGAATCCATCCGGCATTGTGCGCGCTATATTTTTATTCCAGTAGCTGTGATTGGCCGACAATATTGTACGATGTTTGCTAGACAAAACC
Organism: Lolium perenne; assembly: GCF_019359855.2. Taxonomy (NCBI): domain Eukaryota; kingdom Viridiplantae; phylum Streptophyta; class Magnoliopsida; order Poales; family Poaceae; genus Lolium; species Lolium perenne. The sequence goes on along the minus strand of NC_067244.2, from coordinate 21,909,025 downwards.
AAGCTACCACGGCGGGTGATTAAAAGAATGTTAGGTTTGCAAATTCAATCGAATACTATACCTTCAACTTGTAGATAAGATCATCAAAAGAGTCGCTTCTTGGAGAGGTTGGTTTGCTCTAGTACTAGAGCGGATTGGTTTTAAATAGTCCCTCTCTTGTCACAAGGATTCATCATTGCTTCTTGCCACGAATTGATTGTTTTTTTCCTGTGCACTGACCATTGTTCCTCCTACGACTCCATTATGCTCTGGACCACCACGAGAAGATTCTTGGCAAGCACCATTGTCGCGCTGGCTGATCAGTGATCACCATTCTCTTCTGTTTGAAATGTTCAGTGTACTCATGCTTGTTGCTGGTCAATTCAGTTGCCAGGCCATCAGAAATTTTAGATAAAGGATGTTTTATTACTTTTTTAGAAGTAATTACATCCAGCCTCTGCATAACCAGGATGCACACAGCCATTTGTGAGTCTTAAATTCAATAGATATCAAAACTTAAAAGCTAGGCGGAATACATATCGCAACGATGAATCATATAGCGTCTAAGGTGTGGGTGGGGCTTCAATCCGTAGACTATGCTGACACCCATGTAGGGAAAAAGTATCCCTCGCCGTAGCCTCCAACCGTGTACAGACCTCCGTAAATAGGTCTCGGTTCTCCATGCGCTGAAGAGGTAACCACAAACGGAGAATACATGTACATCTATAGATGACTTGCAACAATGAGCAATTTTTATCATTAAAAATCTTGTCATTTCTACTCAGCCAAAGCGCCCAAATAACTGCTAGCACCCCCACCCTAAGAAGTAACTTGAACCTTGGATCTATACCATGAAGCCAATTGCCAAAGACATTGACCACACTAGTCGGAGGATACTAGGTAGACACAACTTGGATGACCGACCAAATAGATCTTGCAAATTGGCACTGGAAGAAAAGGTGTTTAATGGTTTCATCCTGATGATAAAAAACACACCAAGTACTTCCGTGCCAATTCCGCTTAACAAGATTGTCTTTGGTGAGAATAACTCCTCGACGAATGTACCATCCAATTTTTTTTATTTTTAATTGTATCTTCATCTTCCAAATTTTCTTATTATTATCAACTGGTAAATTAGAATGAAGTATAGCGTTGTATAAATATTTGACCGAGAAAGAGCCATCTACTTGTAAATTCCACCTAAATTCGTTTGGTTCAGGTGATAGGTTTATATCCCCCAGCCTTTGAATTAGTGCATTCCATGCCAATAGCCTTTGTCCTAGCAAAACTCGTCTGAACGTCACATTTGGTGGCGAGGTAGCCATTACTGTGGCAATGGTATCACCTTTGCGACGAACAATACTATACAATGCATGATACTGTTCACTTAGAGGGGCATTGTCTAACCAAACATCTTCCCAGAACCGTATCTGTGCTTCATTCTTGATCGAGAAAGTACCATGACGAAAAAAGATATTTTTTTTCGCCATGAGACCAGCCCAGAAGTGTGAATCCCCAGGTTTCCAAATCACTTGGGATAACGTCTTCGAGCCGATATATTTTTTCCTAAGAATAGTTTGCCAAATCTTATCCTCTGTAAGAAGCTTAAAAAGCCATTTACCCAGCAGGGCTGAATTCTTGACCTCCAGGTCATGAACTCCAAGCCCGCCTTGATCTTTGGGACTACAAACTATACTCCATTTAACCAGTCGATATTTCTTTGTCTCGCTGTCCCCTTGCCAAAAGAATCTGGATCGATAATAATCGAGTTTATGCAGAATTGTTTTCGGTAATAGGAAAAAAGATAACATATACAGTACCATATTTGTCAGTACCGAATTAATGAGTATCAATCTTCCCCCTAGGGACAACAATTTACCTTTCCAACTACTAAGACGCTTTTGTAATATTTCTTCCACTAATTTCCATTCAGCAATTGTAAGTCTCCGATAATGAATCGGAATACCCAAATAGGGAATAGAAAATTGGCCTTGCCCACAACCAAACAACTCTGTATACAAAGTTTTATCATCTTGGGCTTCATCGAAACAGAACAATTCACTTTTATGGAAGTTAATTTTTAATCCCGACAACTGCTCGAAAGCCGCCAAAATTAATTTTAGGTTGCGAGCTTTTTCGAGATCATGATCCATAAACAAAATTGTATCGTCGACATATTGAAGGATAGATAATCCACCATCAACCAGATGTGGAATCACACCCTCAATCTGACCATCAGACTTGGCCCGCTCTATAAGTATAGCCAACATACCCGCTACAATGTTGAACAACATTGGTGATAACTGATCCCCTTGGCGTAACCCTTTTCGAGTTTGCCAGGCCATCAAATATCGTAAGCATAATTGGTTGACCGAAGTTCTTTTTTTCGAAATGGGAGAAATATCGCCCCAGCTTCTGCATCCAAAGGATGCACACGACTTTTTTTATTTAATTATTCACGAAACCTTACAAGAAACAATACAAAAGATCAAACTCGAAGCAACCTTACTATACCTATAGTGGGATGAAGAGGGTGACAATACACCAACTCACATCATCGAAAACTAAATGCCTTCCCAAACCGCCCAATAGCAGGTGAGAAACACATCCAGTCAAGCAGACTCTCAGTGCACGCCAACACACACGCCACAGTAGTTGCTCCCGCCGTCTTCCTCGACTCCATCTTCAAAAGAGATCATCGCATTAACCTTGCAAGACCTGCCGTCGATGTCACCATGACGCCAGACGGCTCCACCCTCTTGCACGTATACATCATCCCGCATCTGTCGTCGATACCTGTGATCACATCCTTTTAATCAATTTGGTTAACAGATGATGTCTTCTGGGCGAGAGAGTTCCCAATTTCAATTGAGAGGTACAATGTTAGAAGAGGAGTGGAGACCTTTGGCGTATTTGGTCCAGGAAGGATATGGCATTCTGGGCCATTGATCACCTGGGCAACACATCTGAGCCATTGATTCTGAAGGCCGGGACCACACGGCAGAAGGCTGCGGGGAGAGGAGATAATTTTTAGAATAAATTGGGAAAACCAAGATTTGAACTCGAGACCTAGGGCTCTGATACCATGTTAAGCTTCATGCACTAGCCACTTGAACCAGAAATCCGAATTGATGGAAAGTGCTAGGCAATCTACTTGTTCACGTCAACAGATTCAAGTATTCAACTACATGGGTGTACAGCCATTCAGCCAAGAGCTGGTGGCATCTTAGTTTCAGTACATCATCAGCGAAGGGCAACAACTTGGGAAATTAAAATTTAGACAGGTTTTTTTTTTTGGCACTGCTACCGTTGCCCTGTTGGCCATGCTAGCAGTTGGTATCTGAATTCGTCGGGCTTTGCGTGCACTCTAGTTTTATTCCACTAGCTGTGATTGGCCAACAATATTGTAACAATCTTAGTAAGTCAAAAGAAAGCTACCACGAGGGGTGATCAAATAATAGTGGTTTGCCTATTTAATCGAAAGGTATACGTCTCCAATCTCTTGTAGATAAGATTACCAAAAGAACTGCTGCTTGGAGTGATAGGTTGACGTAATATGAGAGCAGATTGGTTTGAATTAGGTCCTCTATTGCCATCAAACACTTTTACTATGTTCAGCTATTAACCTTCCTTCTTGAGCTATTTTCTAGATACTTAATTAACATATTTTTTGAACTTTTTTTTTACAGATTTGCATATGCACATGATGTCGAGAGGTCAACTGAAATGGTAGGATCAATCATTCTTGCTGCCACAAATTGCTTGGTTTCTCTGCGTCCTACAACTTTTGCACTGCCAACTGATCGTCTGCAATCAGAATCTGTAACGCCCCACTTTTTCAACCTTGTTTATTTGTTCATGTTGCAAAAATTAGGGGGAATAAAAACTTTTTATTTAGACTAATTAAGATGAATTGCCTTGGTCTGTTTGTTATGATGAATTGCCTTGATCTGTTGATAGATGAATTGTCTTGATTTGCTTGTTGAGTTTTGTCTTGAGCTACCTCATAGAACGACACCCCTAGTGGTTAAACAAGCAACTCACCAAATAAAACACATGTGTGGTTTAGGAAGAATTGTTTTCCTTCTTACTACATCAAACCTCTCTCCTGATGACAACATGGGTGTGCCATCTTGATTTTTCTCTTTGTGGTACAAGATAGCTCAATCATCCTTAATTCACAACTTGGTGATCTCAATGCATGGATCTCATATGTGCATCTCCCTCTACAATTTCCACATCCTGCATGTCTCATTCTACCCTTGCATCACATATATTCAACTTGATCTTATACCCTATCCAATGATTCAACTCTAGATCACTTCCTTCACTTTTACCTCTTGTTTTTATTCAAGTTTAATCTTCACAAAACCAAGAGTGGGAATGATGGATACATTTTGTAGCCACCATCTACCCTTGAGAACACTCCTCCCTAAATTAGTTTCCCTCCTCAAAAATCCTACTGTTTTCCTTCTCTAGTTTTGATCACAAAACTACTTCTAGTTTTATTAAAACTTTCTAAGATTTCTCTTCAAAGAAAACAAGGAACTGAAATGGGTTTTGTTTTTATCCCATTTCTACCAAGTATTGATTTATAAAACATTATTTCTATTTTGCTTTGTTTTAACAAAAAGCTTGTTTATGGTACCTATACCATTTCTTGTTTTCCTCTTGATTATTTTACATTTGAGAAAAACTCTACCTAACTTGAGAAAGTAAGTAGAATATTTTGAACTCCTATGTTCCAACTAGTTCTCTCTCAATATTTTCAAATTCCATTCCACTCGAGTTCATTCCCAATTGTCCCTAGACAATTGAGGTGTTTCAAATACTTTTCAAATAAGTTCTATTTCGAATGACAATTCTTGCACATCTTGTGTACATCTCTGATCTACCCCATAATGTTCCTTCATCCTCCAATTCTTGATCAAGTAGATGAACTCTTGATACTTTCTATTGAACTCCCTTCAACTAAACCCTAGACTCAGAGAGTATTTCAAACCACTCCAAATTGACCTCTTATTTGTAGAGCAACTATATTCCATCATACCCATCTCAATCCTCTATTATTTTCCATCATCACCTTGACCTCTTGAATTGATGACTTATGTCACCATAATCATCATTAGAATTGCATCATTATTCCCTTCACTATCTCCCTAAAACTTGGACTCTATATCCCTGGAAGAAAACCTATTTTTCTTGCATAACACAAGTGGTGTCGTGTGTCTTGCATAGGCACTTGAGCACCATGTGTCTCATCTTGTTTGGAGTAGTCAAGTCTCAAATCTTGTGGAGGCCATCTCCAAGATGACATGCACATGAAACCTTGTACATCACCATCATCTTCTTGGCACAAAGCCATCATGCAACAGATACCATCATGGTATATTTTACCATCACAATCTTCCCCCATCTCTATATCTCTCACATTGTTCATTTTTATTGGCAAGAATGGAGCCGGCCAAATGGTGTATGCATGGCAATTTCGGCCAGCCATGCCTCTTCATTTCCTTCCTCCACAAGTCTTGCCTCCCACCTAACCCAATCAATAAATGGGCAGCCACCATCCTTGGCCAATCAAAAAAAGGAGGCAGCCACCCCTCTCCCTCTATAAAAACTCCCTAGCCGGCCACCTCCACTCCCCTTTGCTTATTTCTTTCACACTCCACTCCCTCATACCTTCCTCCCCCTTCCTCCCCACGAGCTGCTGCTCCTCCTAGCTACCATGGCCGGCCATGGCCATGAAGATCCACCAAGATGAAGCTCCCTTCCTCCCTCAAGCTTCCCCTCACCATGAGAGCCTCCCTCTCCATCTTCTCCCCAACCCTAGGTGGTTTAATCTCCTCTTCTTCTTCCTCCATTGCTAAGATTGGATCTTGATGCAGGTGCATGTTGGTCCAAGCATGGAGAAGGTTGAGCAATCCTCAGATCTGAAGTTCTTGAGCAAAGTTCGTCCAAATCCCTGCAGTAATTTCTGCTATCTTGCTGTTTCAGATTCTGGTACGAGCTTGTAAAATCCACCAAATCTCGTGTGCGGATCCAAATCGAGTGATTCAAAGTTCCACAGATAGATATTGAAAAGATCTACAACTTGGAGTTGGTCTCATACTCAAATTCGTTACGGATTTTCCACGGTAAATAAAGTTCTGTAAACATACAGAATCACTGTTTGTTAGATTTGTTCAGATTTACAAAACCTTTTTGAGCAAACCCAACTTCGGGTGAACGCCCTCTTCAGTACCTTCATTTTGGCGATGGTTTCACTTCGATTGACCTCCTGAAACTGAAATGGTTCACATATCAAGATCTGGTCAGATCTGACTTTGTAGAATTAAACCAGGAGCTTGGGAACGAATTTTTGAATGAAACAAATTGGGTAAGAACCAGCTTTTCAATACCTTTCAGATGCCAGAGACCTCATATTTTTATGATTTATGTACGATTTGTGGTTAATTAAACTTGTTCTGTGTGTTCAGCAGACATGGCTGTTAGCTTTTAAATCACCAAAAATCCATATTTGAACCTAATTGAGTGATTCCAATTTTGTAGGACTACTGGATGTTTTATTTATCATCTCAAACAAGTTTCAAACATTTATCTGTTATGTAAATCCAGAAATAAAGATAATGGTAAAGACATGCAGTAAATTTGTTAATCCATTTGTGAGAGTTTCAGAAATAGTTTGAACCCAAATCCAATTGTGTATGTAACTCTGTTTAAATACCTTTCAAATGCCAGTGGTCCCATATTTTTAGGATTTTTCTACGATTTATGGCATACAGATCTTGTTTTCTGTACAGACAGATTCAAGCAAATTCCTAAAATTGTAGGATTAATATTTTTGAGTGAATCCAATTGGGTTAGTCTTGTATTAGTACTGGCCATCCACGAAAAATACTGTTAGTCTCTGTTCATGCATATTGGTTACTGATATTAACATGTGTGTGCTATATGAGTTGTTGGATCAAAACTTTTTGGTTTACTTAAAACCCTTGTCCAACTCTTTTTCTTAGAATTGGACAACCTTTGTTTTATGCTTGCAAAACAAAACCTCTGCAACTTAACATTAGCCCTATTGTTTTGCTTAAGTTTTCAAATGATGTGGAATATGGTTTGCTTCCTATTTTGGATGTTGTGTTATGTGAGCAAACTAAGTTAGGAAAACTGTTTTCTACTTTTCCTAAAATGTTTGAAAATGTTTTGTGAATGTATTTGATGTAAAATTAATGCTCTTGTCCTCTTTATGATGTTATCTACCAGGGGATGTTTGGTTTATACCATGGTGATAACCGAGAGAGGCAATTGCTAAGTTGTGATACTCTCATACCTTTACTAGGTAAATAAAATGGGGTTTTCTAAATTAAAAATTCTTAAAGTTGTTTTGTAGTATCTATAAGTCCTTAGTATGTTATCCCTTGGTTGAGAAGTTAGTTGTTGATTGTTGTATGTTGTTTTGTTGAAGCAATGTGATTGATTGTGTTCCTTTTATATTTTCCGGCGATAGATGCGAACAATTCCGGAGAAGAAGAAGAAGTGAATCGGATGAGGAGATTATTTATATTGTTGGAATTCTTATTGGATGGAGTTGAAGAAGTCCAGGGACAAATAAGCCAAGGCAAGCCATCTTTTGATCTCTGAATGTTGAATCACATATTGTGGTTACTTGTTGTCATTATTGTCTCTCGATCTATTTGGTGTGATATCTACTTATGTGTTGGAGCATGCTCACAGTGAGCATGGTGCATTCTCTTTGACACCTCACCTACCATCCTCTTTAGGAAAATGGTGGTCATCATCATGATCTTGGTGTACCCTCTAAGTGTGATGGGTATGCCCACTTATCTTGTGTGTGTCGACCTATTGACACCCTTCTTGAACCCCTTGTTGATATTATACATACTTATTTCCGAGTATGTTGAACCCCTTGTTGATCATGGCTATGCCATCCTACCTTGTTGAGTTACATGCTTACCGTAAGCATGTGACACTTCTTTCCAATTCACTCCTACACCCTTGTTAGTGTAGTAGTAATAACATCATAATTTTGGTGTACTCTCATTTTGAGATGAGTATGCCTACCTACCTTAGGTATGTCAAATATCGTTGATCACCCTCACTTCTATTAGTGTTGGTTGGTTAACACCACAAATCTGAAAGTATTTTCCCTCTTATGTCGACAACATGCATGCTTACCCTAAGCATGTATGCCCCCTTGACCCCCTACATTATCATCTTCTTAGTGGCATGATGATTAACATCATGACCCTGGTTGTATCATCCTACTTATGTTGTCCCTATGCATGCTTACCCTAAGCATGTATGACTCCTTTTTGACACCTCAAACATCGTCTCCTTAGTAGTATGATGGTTAACATCATGCTCTTGTTGATATCTTAGTTCTCGACAATCAAACCTTAGGTTGGGAAACCCCGATGTTTTATGTTTTGGAAAAACTTTGAAAACATTGGGAAGATGTTGTCTTGCTCAAGTGTTGTTCAAGAGAAAGGTCTTGATGTTTCGGAAAGTGGTATGGTTGGTTGTGGACAAACAAAGGAAGTGTGGGTAAAATGTTTTTAAAGGAGCACTGCGTATAAGTGTACGCCAGCCCAACTTTTTATCGCGCAACCACTCTACCCCAACGTGGGCACGGGGCTTAGCCCTAGTTTGTTGAAGCTGACATGAGACCCCTTCACAACTCTCTAGGAGGGTCACGATGACCTCTGACACCGGGTTGCGCTCTGGAGGAGGCAATACACTATCTAGACCGATAGCCGGACGATTACTGAGGGTCTTCCGTCGTGGCGCCGGAGATACGCTCAAAAAGGAGGTATGCTGCCGGGGTGCCGGGAAGGGGTAAGCCCGCAGGGAAGGACTCATGTCAGTGGAGATGGGCGAAAGGTTATGTCCGGGTATCCGTCGTGGCATATGTTGTTATGCGGGGATGATGCCCACACGATAGGTATCCGGATAGTTGTGGGGAAAGTGTGCAAACTCTGCAGAGTCAAAACTATTCGAATAGCCGCGTCCGCGGTCATGGACGGGTTGCAAAGGCCTACCTTAACCTGGGCTAGTTTTGTTTTAAAAAGGCTTTACAAAGAAAAAGAGAAAGATGTTTTCGAAATACCGGAAGGGTACGGGAAAGTGGTTGACCATGTGAAGATGGTCGGAAAGGAAATAAAAAGGGGCTACTCCCACCCTAGTGTTTTATGTTGAAGAACTCTTTTAAAGTATATTCTTTAACAAAGATATAGAGATGTCATAGGTTATCTTTTGAAGTATCTTCTTCAATAAAGATATAGAGATGTCATAGAAAAGTCTTATCACCCTCTTAGTGTCCCCTTCAACTGTGATGTTGGGACGCTACATCCACAATAGAAACTACTTCTCTTCCTCATGCTATATCCACAAGAGAAACTACTTCTCTTCTTCATGCTATTTCCACAAGAGAAATTAGCTCTTCCCTCTCGTCATCTTAGTTTAGCACTTGTTATCTTGCACTCTTGCAAAGTACCTTTCGTGATGGTTTGCGCGTACAATTCCAATGTACTCACGGCTTTGTCCCTGGCTATTTACTTGGCCTGACTTGGAGGAACATGGCGGATGAAGAAGGAGTTGGCGACGTCTATGCAAGCTAGGAACGTCTTCCCAGTCAGTTGCCTGTAGGGTTAAGGCAGATGACTTGGGCTCTGCGCTGCTGAAGTGATTCCGCTACTCTGATGTTTTAGTTAGGCCCTTCGAGGCTATTAAGTAAAGGTTGGTCATGTGACCTTATTGTAATTTTCTTATTCCGTTTTGTAAAGGATGATGTAATTTGATATCAGTTCGGTTATGTGTTCACGACGCACTGATCATGGGATCGTGAACTGTATACATAACAGGGTATTTCGGACAGCTAGTCCGGGGTCCCCACAGAGCTGGTATCAGAGCTATCCTGACTGTAGGAGACCTTAGTTAGCATGGACGTTAGTTAGGAAACAAGTATTTGGGAAAAACTATTTACGAAACAAATTCTTTCTTTAGTCGGAAGCATAGCTTCTGCTCCTCCTATTTATTCAAAGCTTCTAAATCCTTATCTCTCCACTTTATAAAAAGGTTTGAAAATTCTTACTCTATTGTCTCATCCAATTCAAACCTACATATTGGACGATGTCCCCGACTCAGACCTGGAGGCTCGAAATCAAAGATGGATCAACCCCTCGGGAAGGCTCGTGTATGTCCAACAGCAGCTGTTGAAGATTGGAGGCCGACTTAGTGTGCAGATAAAAGAATAATAAGATCATGTCTTTGGTTATCACCAAAGTCTGTTAAGGAGCTGACCTTGTTCCTCCGTGGACTTGCACTTTTTGCAGTCGTCAGGGATCAAGCCCCCAGTTTCTTGACTAGTTATTTTTAGGCCAGCCACGAGAAGATCTCTACTTCAGAAGCACCTCAACAGCTACCTCTTTGAAGACCTCATGTTTCCGGGATGTCGAGACTAGAAGTTCTACACAGCTTTCTCCTCCGCCTCAACATCAACGACTCAACACCCGGCCCCTTCACCACCAACTGCTACAAGGATCCAAGTTGAAGCTGATGCTAATGATATGAAGACGTTAACATATGCGACCAGCCCCAAACCTATAGGATGGATAGGACAAACTCAATCGCTTTGATTGAGCTACCCCACGCATTAGGAATTTCTGGGTACTTAGAGTACCATGTCTGGTGTGATGATTGCTTGTGGTTCCCTAGTGTGCTGCCTTGAGTGTTTGCATCTGTTTGTTGTGTGCATGTATGTCTTGCTATTTAGACGTTTCCGTCCTTTTTAATTGTTTGAAATTTGTAAAACAGAAATTAAAGATGGAAATCTGCCAGTGTACGGTTTTGCTAATAAAAATAGTTTGGTAGCTCCGATTGATGTGATTCCCATTGCACTCGAACCAGTGTGAAATTATCTTTCAGATGCCACTGACCTTGTATTTTTAGGATTTTTGTGCGATTTTTAATAAATAAAACTTGATCACTGTTTCTGGTTAGTATTTTGAGTCTCAAAAATTGAAAAATAAATATTTTTGAATGATTCCAATTGTGTTGATCTTGTTTTGTTTCTGTGCATCTAGGAAAAATACCAGTAGCCTCTGTTAGTGGTATTTTGTCTCTGGTTATGGTTGTATGGGTGTCGCATGCCATGATAGGATTAAAGTTTGCCTCGCTGATGTATTGCTAACTGCTAGTTAGTTGGGTAGATTAACGAAAGACTCTAACTCTAAACCCGTTAGCAGTTGTTTTTCAACCATCAGGGAAACTAACTCAGACCCCTACCTACGCTGACTACTTTCAAGGTCATCTGAAGCATCTCCACTACACCAAGAAAGCAGAAGCCCCTACCTTCAAGAGTGACTGCACCTCTGCGAGAAGACATACTAACTTGGTCTAACCTTGGAGTATATTCGCGCTAACCTCGAGGATATCTTTTTGAAAACTACCCTCTAACACACCGTCTAACAAGCTGAACAATAGCGTCAAAGCCAAGCTACATCACATAGTTCATCTGGTCCTCATCAAGTGAAGCTCCTGAAGATACCTCAAAACTCAAGATTAGGTGCCACTTACCCGCTCACATCCCAACTGGTATAAGTCAGCACCGACCCGCAAGCTGAAGATTGTCTTCGACGACCTTTGTTGCTGCTTCATATGGATACCAACCAGGAGTTCCATTGACCCTCTAACTCACCGCACGTCCCATATGGTTGAGTTAACACCGTGGGTGCCTCTTGAAGTTGTGGTCTGCACGTCGCCCCGGAAGACTCTTCTACTGAGTACGGAAGATCGACGACTTCTTCAGAAGCCCCAGACAAGAACTACAAGGAAGAAGCACAGAGTTTTTCCTAAAGCCCGATGAAAAATCTTAAGGGTGGAAGACTTCGTCTTCCACTAAAAATTGGAGCTGACCCTAAATTTTTTAAACCTTTCTAAAAACACCGTTGGAAACTTGGGATGCACTAACCCCTCTTGAAGCCGTGGACTACACAACGCCCTCTGAAGATGTTCGACTCAAGACGAGAGATCAATGACTTCTCCAAAAAGTGCCCGACAAAGACCCGTGGCCTAAGCTTAGAGTTTTCAAACCCCCTCCCCGATGAACAATTTTAAGGGTGGAAGACTTCGTCTTGCACTAAATTTAAAGCTAACTCTAAAAAGTTTTCAACCCTGCTAAAAGCACCGTTGGGGTGCACTAACTTCTCCGAAATCATGGACTCTGCTAGGATCGCTAAGAAGCTACAGATCTAACACCGACACGGAGTATTCAACCTCTTCATGAAGCTCGCCATCGGCAGGAATCCATCATGTCTCCCAGAAGATGAAGCAACGACCTTCTCAACAATGGCACATCTACAGAAGAATGGAGTGTAACTTTAGTTAAACTTTACAACCCCTCTAGCCCTACGCTTAGTAATCTCGGGACGAGATTATTTTTAAGGGTGGAAGAATCTGTAACGCCCCACTTTTTCAACCTTGTTTATTTGTTCATGTTGCAAAAATTAGGGGGAACAAAAACTTTTTATTTAGACTAATTAAGATGAATTGCCTTGATCTGTTTGTTATGATGAATTGCCTTGATCTATTGATAGATGAATTGTCTTGATTTGCTTGTTGAGTTTTGTCTTGAGCTACCTCATAGAACGACACCCCTAGTGGTTAAACAAGCAACTCACCAAATAAAACACATGTGTGGCTTAGGAAGAATTGTTTTCCTTCTTACTACATCAAACCTCTCTCCTGATGACAACATGGGTGTGCCATCTTGATTTTTCTCTTTGTGGTACAAGATAGCTCAATCATCCTTAATTCACAACTTGGTGATCTCAATGCATGGATCTCATCTGTGCATCTCCCTCTACAATTTCCACATCCTGCATGTCTCATTCTACCCTTGCATCACATATATTCAACTTGATCTTATACCCTATCCAATGATTCAACTCTAGATCACTTCCTTCACTTTTACCTCTTGTCTTTATTCAAGTTTAATCTTCACAAAACCAAGAGTGGGAATGATGGATACATTTTGTAGCCACCATCTACCCTTGAGAACACTCCTCCCTAAATTAGTTTCCCTCCTCAAAAATCCTACTGTTTTCCTTCTCTAGTTTTGATCACAAAACTACTTCTAGTTTTATTAAAACTTTCCAAGATTTCTCTTCAAAGAAAACAAGGAACTGAAATGGGTTTTGTTTTTATCCCATTTCTACCAAGTATTGATTTATAAAACATTATTTCTATTTTGCTTTGTTTTAACAAAAAGCTTGTTTATGGTACCTATACCATTTCTTGTTTTCCTCTTGATTATTTTATATTTGAGAAAAACTCTACCTAACTTGAGAAAGTAAGTAGAATATTTTGAACTCCTATGTTCCAACTAGTTCTCTCTCAATATTTTCAAATTCCATTCCACTCGAGTTCATTCCCAATTGTCCCTAGACAATTGAGGTGTTTCAAATACTTTTCAAATAAGTTCTATTTCGAATGACAATTCTTGCACATCTTGTGTACATCTCTGATCTACCCCATAATGTTCCTTCATCCTCCAATTCTTGATCAAGTAGATGAACTCTTGATACTTTCTATTGAACTCCCTTCAACTAAACCCTAGACTCAGAGAGTATTTCAAACCACTCCAAATTGACCTCTTATTTGTAGAGCAACTATATTCCATCATACCCATCTCAATCCTCTATTATTTTCCATCATCACCTTGACCTCTTGAATTGATGACTTATGTCACCATATTCATCATTAGAATTGCATCATAATTCCCTTCATTATCTCCCTAAAACTTGGACTCTATATCCCTGGAAGAAAACCTATTTTTCTTGCATAACACAAGTGGTGTCGTGTGTCTTGCATAGGCACTTGAGCACCATGTGTCTCATCTTGTTTGGAGTAGTCAAGTCTCAAATCTTGTGGAGGCCATCTCCAAGATGACATGCACATGAAACCTTGTACATCACCATCATCTTCTTGGCACAAAGCCATCATGCAACAGATATCATCATGGTATATTTTACCATCACAATCTTCCCCCATCTCTATATCTCTCACATTGTTCATTTTTATTGGCAAGAATGGAGCCGGCCAAATGGTGTATGCATGGCAATTTCGGCCAGCCATGCCTCTTCATTTCCTTCCTCCACAAGTCTTGCCTCCCACCTAACCCAATCAATAAATGGGCAGCCACCATCCTTGGCCAATCAAAAAAAGGAGGCAGCCACCCCTCTCCCTCTATAAAAACTCCCTAGCCGGCCACCTCCACTCCCCTTTGCTTATTTCTTTCACACTCCACTCCCTCATACCTTCCTCCCCCTTCCTCCCCACGAGCTGCTGCTCCTCCTAGCTACCATGGCCGGCCATGGCCATGAAGATCCACCAAGATGAAGCTCCCTTCCTCCCTCAAGCTTCCCCTCACCATGAGAGCCTCCCTCTCCATCTTCTCCCCAACCCTAGGTGGTTTAATCTCCTCTTCTTCTTCCTCCATTGCTAAGATTGGATCTTGATGCAGGTGCATGTTGGTCCAAGCATGGAGAAGGTTGAGCAATCCTCAGATCTGAAGTTCTTGAGCAAAGTTCGTCCACTGGTGGAAAAAGGGCCTTTGGTCGCGATTCGCAACTGCCATTAGTCGCGGTTGCGCAACCACGACCAAAGTATCGCGACTAAAGGCCCCCCCCCCCTTTAGTCGCGGTTCCTTACGAACCGCGACTAAAGGCCCGTCCACGTGGGCACCAGGCGGCCGTCCGGGTGGAGGACCTTTAGTCGCGGTTCTTCTGGCCAACCGCGACTAAAGGCCGCCGCAGGTTTAGGGTTTCCGGCCCCCCCTAAACCTGCCCCCCCCCCTAAACATATTTTGTGTTTAATTTGTATATTGTTTTATTTCTTTTGTGCTTTATTGTAATTTTGAAGGAGTTTCACATATTCTACGGTACTACATATATACATGCATATGAATGTACAATTTCAAACAAATTTGAAATTATAACCAAAAAGAATTCAAGAGGAATATACAATATATATTCAATATCATCGGATGACCATATACAAGTTTGAACAAGTTTCCATACATAATTTAATGCATGTATAGTTCTACGTCGTCGCAATGGTGTTCTCCTTTAGGATGGAGGACTTCCCTCCTGAACCATCCAGCTAGTTCCTCTTGGAGTGGTCGGAAGCGAGCTTCTGGACTAAGCATCGACCGGAGGTGATTCCTCTGAGCATTGAGATCACTCGGAACGCGCTCAGAGGTGTATCTCCGGATCATCTCACAGACATAGTATCCACACAGATTGGTTCCCGGTGGCTGCATATCGCTACCATTCTTAGCCTTTGACCACATGAAATTTAGCTCTTTCTTGAATTCACCGACCTTTGTATCTGAGAACCGTCTCCAAACCCTACGAGGCAAAGAAAATTAAATGAACAAGAGAGTTATTAGTTCATTACTTGAAGCTTAATTAGGAAATGAACGAAATAGGCCGATCGATATAGAGCGCAAATGAATGAAAACAATTACTTTTGAAGCATTTGTCTCATGTCGGCCCACTCCGCCTTATCCATATCCAGAGAGTCGTGGATGAGACATTCTGATTTGTCAATTTTAATCACTAGCAGAATCCAGTGGAACCTGCGAACACGATACATGCACAGTACGTCATGCATAACTCATCGATTAGCCGGCCACATACCATGCATGGAGTAAACAAAAGAGAATGTGCTCAAGACATAAACACTCACCCAAAATGGTAAGGAAATAGAATATCACTTTTGAGTTCCTGCTTATCAAGAAACCGCCACAGGTCTTTCTCCACGTCGGCGGGGTGATGCTTTAACGTATATCCATTAACGATGTGTGGGTCAATGAACCCAACATCATGGATGCTCCTTACTCTGCATTCCTTAATCTTCAATCTGCATGTATAATAGCGGACACAACAATATAGTTAGGACATATATATATATATATAGTGCAGGCAATATGAACGAGATGGGGTAGAAATAAATCACTTACAGAACGTAGCAACTGATGATAGATTTGTCGAGCTCGCGCAGATTGAAAAGCTGGAACAATTCACTCAGATGAATTTGTACACGGTATTGTTTGAAGTGATGCTCATATCCAACTTCCGCATAAATATAATCTTTGGCGTTTTTATGTTTTATGTAACCCTTGTACCAGTTCAGCAGACCTTTCATTTGTGGAGGTAGATCCTCTTCCTGCGCAGGCTCGACGAGAGGCCCATTCTTCACATATGTAAGTACTACCTCCTTCACTGGCGCCTCATCAAGGCCTAACAGTTCACGAAGAGTAATACCTAAGTTGGCCGCTTGTTCTCTGGCACTCGTTACAGTCAATCCCTGTGCTGCCGCAGCTTCTATGATTTCGGGGGCATCCGGACCGGCGGCTGTCACTATAAGCGGGGCAATCGATTGTTTACTTTGTTCCCCGAGCTGGGCAACAACTCGTTTCCCGCTTTGTGCACTTTGTAATTCCGCTTTATCGGCCTCCTCATTCTTCTCCTTGAATATGCGTGCCTGATTCTTTAGTTCACGTGCATAGTCGTCAGGCAGATTCTTCGCGGCTTGGGACGGTGTGTTCAAAAATGACTTAGCCCACTTCTTTTGATCATCAGAAAATACTGGCTTGGGCTCGGGCTCTCTTTTCTTCTTGCAGGCCGCCTTCCATTTCTCTAAATCAGCAGCCGCGTGTGCGTCGACTTCCTCGGCACTACGTTCCCAAGGCCTCGTGGGGAGAGGCTTCAGTGATGGCTCTGGTATCTTTGTGGTTCTAGGTACATAAGGGTCCGGGTTAATAACCCAGGACTGCTTCTGCTTCTTCGCCGGAGGTGGATTGGGGGACGGTACCGGTGTCTGATCACCCGCCGGACGAGGACTGGGGGGCGGCGTCGGCTGACGTGAATGAGGTGTATTAGGTGAAGCACCACCACCACGACCACCGCCACCATCACCGCCACCGCCACCGTCACCGCCACTGCCACCGCCACCGCCACCGCCACCACCACCACCGTACGGGGGTGGACTTGTTGGCGCCTCGCCTGGAAACTTGATAAATTTCTTCTGCCATAGAATGAACTGGCGCTTAACATCTCCAAGTTTTTCACCCCTTCAGGTGTAGCAATGTCCATGTCCAGGTCCTCAAACCCTTGGACTATCTCCTCCACCGTCACACGAGCATAGCCATCTTGAATGGGGTTGTTGTGGTGGAGTGCTCCAGGTGGTAAAGCACTGCCAATGGCTACCTTCATGGACATGTTCCCGATAGGATAATACAGATGACATGCTTTCATCTCCTTTATATCGTCCACGGGGTAGCGAGGAGGCTCCGGTGCAGTAATTTCGACCACCAGAGGCTCCGGTGCAGTAATTTCTATCGTCGGTGCACCAGCCGGTGAGGCCTCCGTGGAAGCCACGCTGCTTCTTCTCCGCTGCTGGCTTCCGAGATCCATTGGATGATCTTCATGCTGCGCCCGAGCTGCATCTCTTTCGGCGACTAGTACACTCACGGTTTTCTTCATCACATCCATTTCCGTTACCAACTTCGCCACAACATCTGCATCCCGATCCATCTTTCTCTTACGGCTTCTGTAACCGTACGGGTCATCGTTCTGGGGGAACCCTACTTTCCACGGAATGGGCCCCATGCCTCGTACACGTCCTCCGTGTTCAGGATTCCCGAGGGCTTTTGTCAGGGCGTCGTTCTCTCTGTTGAACTTGATCCTCCCCTCTTGAGCTTCCCTCATTGCCTCAATAAGCTTTTGGGTGGGTGTAATTATTTTGCCCTGATAAACACACTCCCCTGTCTCCGGGTTCAGCGATCCCCCATGCCCGTACCACCAGCTTTTGGCCCTTGGGTCCCATCCCTCCGTACCTGGACGGATTCCTCGCGCCCTCAGCTCGTTCTCCATCTTCTCCCACTTAGGCTGCCAAAAGCGATACCCTCCTGGCCCCATAATATGATTGTACTCCTTCTTGGCCGCATTCTCCTTATTTTTCGATATTTCTGGAACTGCTCCGATTTCTTTTGCTTCACAAATTCTGGCCAATCATGTTGCAGTTTCTCATATTGTCCTGTGAAATCCGGAGTCTTGCCCGGCTTGACAAAGTCATGGGCTAGATTTTGCTTGTATTTCCGGAATGCGTTGGCCATCCTAGAAAGAGCGAACTGTTTGACTAGCTTGCACCTCTCCTTGTTTTCCTGAATCTTGTTACCCGCCTCATCGTATCTGCGGTATTCCGGAGGTAGAACGAAATGTTCCATAAGCTTCTTGAAGCAATCTTTTTTTGTTCTCTTATCGACAAAAGTGAAACCAAGACGTGCCTTCTTTGGCTCATTCCACTCCTGGACGGTGATCGAGACGTTGTCTCTAACAACGGCTCCGCATTGGCTGACAAACTTGGTGGCGTTCTTGCTGGGCTCCAGCGGCCTGCCGGTTTCTTCATCGACAACATCGATGGTGCATGTTTCGTTTGGTTTCATCGTCTTGGTTGCGCCACGCTTTGACGACGTACTCGATTTTTTCGACGATCCGGCCGAGGGCTAAAATAAGAAAGAGAGTCGCGCGCGTTAGTACACACACATTTATTCAAATCAGTTAGTTTGTATCACCAGACGCTTAATATGTATATATATATACCTCGGCGCCGGAGGTGGTTGCTACTTCCAATTGAAGATCGTCGTTTATCGACGTTTCTTCGGCATCATCTTGCTGACGGCGCCCTTCATCTTCACCCTCAAGGTTCAGATAAGAAGAGATATCATCTTCTTCTTCTCCGGTCGGCACATATGGAATATCGCCTTTTATGATGCCGAACATATGGTCTTCAGCGTCCGGATCATAGTTGTCCAGAATCGGGTCAGCTCTATCGTCCGCTGATGGCGTGTATTTCACACGTTCGTTGGGCAACCCCAAGAGGAAGGTATGATGCGCACAGCAGCAAGTTTTCCCTCAGAAAGAAACCAAGGTTTATCGAACCAGGAGGAGCCAAGAAGCACGTTGAAGGTTGATGGCGGCGGGATGTAGTGCGGCGCAACACCAGGGATTCCGGCGCCAACGTGGAACCTGCACAACACAACCAAAGTACTTTGCCCCAACGAAACAGTGAGGTTGTCAATCTCACCGGCTTGCTGTAACAAAGGATTAACCGTATTGTGTGGAAGATGATTGTTTGCAGAAAACAGTAGAACAAGTATTGCAGTAGATTGTATTTCAGTAAAGAGAATTGGACCGGGGTCCACAGTTCACTAGAGGTGTCTCTCCCATAAGACGAACAGCATGTTGGGTGAACAAATTACAGTTGGGCAATTGACAAATAAAGAGAGCATGACCATGCACATACATATCATGATGAGTATAGTGAGATTTAATTGGGCATTACGATAAAGTACATAGACCGTCATCCAACTGCATCTATGCCTAAAAAGTCCACCTTCAGGTTATCATCCGAACCCCCTCCAGTATTAAGTTGCAAAGCAACAGACAATTGCATTAAGTATGGTGCGTAATGTAATCAACAACTACATCCTTAGACATAGCATCAATGTTTTATCCCTAGTGGCAACAGCACAACACAACCTTAGAACTTTCTGTCACTGTCCCAGGTGTCAATGCAGGCATGAACCCACTATCGAGCATAAGTACTCCCTCTTGGAGTTACAAGCATCTACTTGGCCAGAGCATCTACTAGTAACGGAAAGCATGCAAGATCATAAACAACACATAAGCATAACTTTGATAATCAACATAACAAGTATTCTCTATTCATCGGATCCCAACAAACGCAACATATAGAATTACAGATAGATGATCTTGATCATGTTAGGCAGCTCACAAGATCCGACAATGATAGCACAATGGGGAGAAGACAACCATCTAGCTACTGCTATGGACCCATAGTCCAGGGGTAGACTACTCACACATCACACCGGAGGCGACCATGGCGGCGTAGAGTCCTCCGGGAGATGAATCCCCTCTCCGGCAGGGTGCCGGAGGCGATCTCCTGGATCCCCCGAGATGGGATCGGCGGTGGCGGCATCTCTGGAAGGTTTTCCGTATCGTGGTTCTCGGTACTGGGGGTTTCGTCACGGAGGCTATTTGTAGGCGGAAGGGCAGGTCAAGAGGCGGCACGGGGGCCCCACACCACAGGGCCGCGCGGCCAAGGTGGGGGCCGCGCCGCCCTAGGGTGTGGCCCCTCCGTGGCCCCTCTTCGTCTCTCCTTCGGACTTCTGGAAGCTTCGTGAGAAAATAGGCCCCTGGGCTTTGATTTCGTCCAATTCCGAGAATATTTCCTTACTAGGATTTCTGAAACCAAAAGCAGAAAACAAAGAATCGGCACTTCGGCATCTTGTTAATAGGTTAGTTCCAGAAAATGCACGAATATGACATAAAGTGTGCATAAAACATGTAGATAACATCAATAATGTGGCATGGAACATAAGAAATTATCGATACGTCGGAGACGTATCAGCATCCCCAAGCTTAGTTCTGCTCGTCCCGAGCAGGTAAAACGATAACACAGATAATTTCTGGAGTGACATGCCATCATAATCTTGATCATACTATTTGTAAAGCATATGTAGTGAATGCAGCGATCAAAACAATGTATATGACATGAGTAAACAAGTGAATCATATAGCAAAGACTTTTCATGAATAGCACTTCAAGACAAGCATCAATAAGTCTTGCATAAGAGTTAACTCATAAAGCAATAATTCAAAGTAAAGGCATTGAAACAACACAAAAGAAGATTAAGTTTCAGCGGTTGCTTTCAACTTGTAACATGTATATCTCATGGATATTGTCAACATAGAGTAATATAATAAGTGCAATAAGCAAGTATGTAGGAATCAATGCACAGTTCACACAAGTGTTTGCTTCTTGAGGTGGAGAGAAATAGGTGAACTGACTCAACATTGAAAGTAAAAGAATGGTCCTCCATAGAGGAAAAGCATCGATTGCTATATTTGTGCTAGAGCTTTGATTTTGAAAACATGGAACAATTTTGTCAACGGTAGTAATAAAGCATATGCATCATGTAAATTATATCTTATAAGTTGCAAGCCTCATGCATAGTGTACTAATAGTGCCCGCACCTTGTCCTAATTAGCTTGGACTACCTGGATTATCACCGCAATACATATGCTTTAACCAAGTATCACAAAGGGGTACCTCTATGCCGCCTGTACAAAGGTCTAAGGAGAAAGCTCGCATTTGGATTTCTCGCTTTTGATTATTCTCAACTTAGACATCCATACCGGGACAACATAGACAACAGATAATGGACTCCTCTTTTAATGCTTTAAGCATTCAACAACAATTAATTCTTTTCTCATTAGAGATTTGAGGATGTTTGTCCAAAACTGAAACTTCCACCATGGAGCATGGCTTTAGTTAGCGGCCCAATGTTCTTCTCTCACAATATGCATGCTCAAACCACTCAACTCAGTGTAGATCGCCCTTACTTCAGACAAGACGAACATGCATAGCAACTCACATGAAATTCAACCAATGAATAGTTGATGGCATCCCCAGTAAACATGGTTATCGCACAACAAGCAACTTAATAAGAGATAAAGTGCATAATTACATATTCAATACCACAATAGTTTTTAAGCTATTTGTCCCATGAGCTATATATTGCAAAGGTGAATGATGGAATTTTAAAGGTAGCACTCAAGCAATTTACTTTGGAATGGCTGAAAAATACCATGTAGTATAGGTAGGTATGGTGGACACAAATGGCATAGTGGTTGGCTCAAGTATTTTGGATGCATGAGAAGTATTCCCTCTCGATACAATGGTTTAGGCTAGCAAGGCTTATTTGAAACAAACACAAGGATGAACCGGTGCAGCAAAACTCACATAAAAGACATATTGAAAACATTATAAGACTCTACACCGTCTTCCTTGTTGTTCAAACTCAATACTAGAAATTATCTAGACCTTAGAGAAACCAAATATGCAAACCAAATTTTAGCATGCTCTATGTATTTCTTCATTAATGGGTGCAAAGCATATGATGCAAGAGCTTAATCATGAGCACAACAATTGCCAAGTATCACATTACCCAAGACATTTATAGCAATTACTACATGTATCATTTTCCAATTCCAACCATATAACAATTTAACGAAGGAGAAACTTCGCCATGAATACTATGAGTAGAAACCAAGGACATACTTGTCCATATGCTACAGCGGAGCGTGTCTCTCTCCCATAAAGTGAATGCTAGGATCCATTTTATTCAAACAAAACAAAAAACAAAAACAAACCGACGCTCCAAGAAAAAGCACATAAGATGTGATGGAATAAAAATATAGTTTCAGGGGAGGAACCTGATAATGTTGTCGATGAAGAAGGGGATGCCTTGGGCATCCCCAAGCTTAGACGCTTGAGTCTTCTTGATATATGCAGGGGTGAACCACCGGGTGCATCCCCAAGCTTAGAGCTTTCACTCTCCTTGATCATGTTGCATCATACTCCTCTCTTGATCCTTGAAAACTTCCTCCACACCAAACTCGAAACAACTCATTAGAGGGTTAGTGCACAATATAAATTGACATATTCAGAGGTGACACAATCATTCTTAACACTTCTGGACATTGCATAATGCTACTGGACATTAGTGGATCAAAGAAATTCATCCAACATAGCGAAAGAGGCAATGCGAAATAAAAGGCAGAATCTGTCAAAACAGAACAGTTCGTATTGACGAATTTTAAAATGGCACCAGACTTGCTCAAATGAAAATTCTCAAATTGAATGAAAGTTGCATACATATCTGAGGATCATGCACGTAAATTGGCTTAATTTTCTGAGTTACCTACAGGGAGGTGGACCCAGATTCGTGACAGCAAAGAAATCTGGAACTGTGCAGTAATCCAAATCTAGTACTTACTTTTCTATCAACGGCTTAACTTGGCACAACAAAACACAAAACTAAGATAAGGAGAGGTTGCTACAGTAGTAAACAACTTCCAAGACACAAAATAAAAACAAAGTACTGTAGGTAAAAACATGGGTTGTCTCCCATAAGCGCTTTTCTTTAACGCCTTTCAGCTAGGCGCAGAAAGTGTGTATCAAGTATTATCGAAGGGTGGTACTTCTACAGTGGGGTGTGGGGTTTTCTCAACTAGGCATAGTATATTGGATACATAAGTTTCAGCATCTCCCTTTTCATTAGTCTTAGGCGTGCTATTCTCATCAAACAAATTTTCAGGAACTAGCCAAGCATAGTTATTTTCTAATGCATCATTCATAGCTAAGAGCTTACATGGTATTGGTGCTTTGATCTCCCCTCCATCATCAATATTATTAGTGAATCTCATTCTATCCATATCCATCTTTTCAAGGAGACTAACAAAATTAGTAGGAGAACCAAGCATATTAAATTTAGCAAACACCTTTCTAGCTTCTCTTGCTAGACCACCAAATTCTCTAAGAAGGGTTTCTAATACGAAATCTTTCTTTTCCCCTTCTTCCATATCGCCAAGTGTGAAGAACATGTGTTGGATTATAGGATTAAGATTAACAAATTTAGTTTCCAACAGGCGAACTAAATGCGCAGCAGCAATTTCATAAGTAGGCGCAAGGTCTACCAAGTGTCTATCTTCAAAATTTTCAATTGTACTAACATGATTGAAAAATTCTTCTATATTATTTCTCCCAACTATAGACCCATGTCCTACCGGTATGCTTTTTGTGGTAAAATTAAAAGGAAACATGATGAATAAAGTAAATGCAAGTAAACTAATTTTTTTTGTGTTTTTGATATAGCAAACAAGATAGCAAATAAAGTAAAACTAGCAACTAATTTTTTTGTATTTTGATTTAGTGCAGCAAACAAAGTAGTAAATAAAACTAAGCAAGACAAAAACAAAGTAAAGAGATTGAGAAGTGGAGACTCCCCTTGCAGCGTGTCTTGATCTCCCCGGCAACGGCGCCAGAAAATATGCTTGATGGCGTGTATTTCACACGTTCGTTGGGCAACCCCAAGAGGAAGGTATGATGCGCACAGCAGCAAGTTTTCCCTCAGAAAGAAACCAAGGTTTATCGAACCAGGAGGAGCCAAGAAGCACGTTGAAGGTTGATGGCGGCGGGATGTAGTGCGGCGCAACACCAGGGATTCCGGCGCCAACGTGGAACCTGCACAACACAACCAAAGTACTTTGCCCCAACGAAACAGTGAGGTTGTCAATCTCACCGGCTTGCTGTAACAAAGGATTAACCGTATTGTGTGGAAGATGATTGTTTGCAGAAAACAGTAGAACAAGTATTGCAGTAGATTGTATTTCAAGAAAGAGAATTGGACCGGGGTCCACAGTTCACTAGAGGTGTCTCTCCCATAAGACGAACAGCATGTTGGGTGAACAAATTACAGTTGGGCAATTGACAAATAAAGAGAGCATGACCATGCACATACATATCATGATGAGTATAGTGAGATTTAATTGGGCATTACGACAAAGTACATAGACCGTCATCCAACTGCATCTATGCCTAAAAAGTCCACCTTCAGGTTATCATCCGAACCCCCTCCAGTATTAAGTTGCAAAGCAACAGACAATTGCATTAAGTATGGTGCGTAATGTAATCAACAACTACATCATTAGACAAAGACTCAATGATTTATCCCTAGTGGCAACACCACAACACAACCTTAGAACTATCAGTCACTGTCCTGTGTCAATGCGAGCATGAACCCACTATCGAGCATAAGTACTCCCTCTTGGAGTTACAAGCATCTACTTGGCCAGAGCATCTACTAGTAACGGAAAGCATGCAAGATCATAAACAACACATAAGCATAACTTTGATAATCAACATAACAAGTATTCTCTATTCATCGGATCCCAACAAACGCAACATATAGAATTACAGATAGATGATCTTGATCATGTTAGGCAGCTCACAAGATCCGACAATGATAGCACAATGGGGAGAAGACAACCATCTAGCTACTGCTATGGACCCATAGTCCAGGGGTAGACTACTCACACATCACACCGGAGGCGACCATGGCGGCGTAGAGTCCTCCGGGAGATGAATCCCCTCTCCGGCAGGGTGCCGGAGGCGATCTCCTGGATCCCCCGAGATGGGATCGGCGGTGGCGGCGTCTCTGGAAGGTTTTCCGTATCGTGGTTCTCGGTACTGGGGGTTTCGTCACGGAGGCTATTTGTAGGCGGAAGGGCAGGTCAAGAGGCGGCACGGGGGCCCCACACCACAGGGCCGCGCGGCCAAGGTGGGGGCCGCGCCGCCCTAGGGTGTGGCCCCTCCGTGGCCCCTCTTCGTCTCTCCTTCGGACTTCTGGAAGCTTCGTGAGAAAATAGGCCCCTGGGCTTTGATTTCGTCCAATTCCGAGAATATTTCCTTACTAGGATTTCTGAAACCAAAAACAGAAAACTTGACAAGCGGCACTTCGGCATCTTGTTAATAGGTTAGTTCCAGAAAATGCACGAATATGACATAAAGTGTGCATAAAACATGTAGATAACATCAATAATGTGGCATGGAACATAAGAAATTATCGATACGTCGGAGACGTATCATCCGCCATATGTCAGTCCTGAAAACATGTAGTCAAAACAAATTAATTAAGTAAAGAAGGGGGGCGGTGGCGGTGGCGAAAGGGCGGTGGCAAAAGGAGGGGGCGAGGAAGGGGTGCGCGCGGAGTCGGAGTCGAGACACAACACATGCATATATGCGGGGTCGCGATGGCGAAAGGGGGGCGGCGGAAGGTGGGCGCGCGGTGGCGGTGGCGAAAGGGGGCGGCGGTGGCGGTGGCGCCGCCCCCTCGCCGCGAACACCGGCGGCCGGCGCGTATAAGGAGGGGGAGGCGCGGGCCTCGCCGCCCCCTCCGTATACACGCGGGGTCGGTGACGAAAGGGCGCGCGGTGGTGAAAGGTGGTGCCGCCCCCTCTCGACCCAAAAAAAAAAACACCGCTCGTATACGGACGGGGCGACGAGGGGCTCGCTGCCCCCTCCGTATACGTGCGGTGGTTATTTTTTTTTACACAATCTTTTTTAAGTCAAATTTTAGTTTTTTAATTTACCCAATCTTTTTTAAGTCAATTTTAATTTTTTTAAGTCAAATTTTAGTTTTCTTTACACAATCTTTTTTTAAGTCAAATTTTAGTGTACAATTTTAATTAACAAATTGTGAGATAATTAATAAAAACAAAAAAAACAAAAAAAGGGGGCCGGCGGCCACGGCCCCTTCGTCTCTCCGGCCTCTCATCTCTCTCTGTACATGGCCGGCCGCGCGCGCGTGGGCGAGCGAGGCGGCACCGTTGAGGGCGGGCGACGAGGCGCGGCGGGCGCGGTGGGCGAGGGCGGCGCCCGGTGATAGCGGCGGCGCGCGCGGCGGCGGCGTGGGCGAAGAAGCGCGCGCGCGTGGCCGGGCGAAGCGGTGACGACACGTACGGCAAGGAATTCGAAGGGCACGGGCGGCCGAAGCGCGCGAGACGAGCAACGGCGGCGGCGGGCGACGGCGACGCGGGCGCGTTGTCGAGGGCGAAGGCGACACGGCGCGCGGCAGGCCTTCGGCGCGGAAGAGGCGACGAGTCGATCTGCGAAGAAGATGAAGTGCGCGAGCGAGCGCGTGTATTTATACCAAATGGGCTTTAGTCGCGGTTGGGGTCACCAACCGCGACTAAAGACCCTTTAGTCGCGGTTGGTGACCCCAACCGCGACTAAAGCCCATTTTTCGCCCCATTTGCGGTTCCCGCGGAAAACGACCTTTAGTCGCGGTTGGCCACTAAAGGCCTTTTTCGAAATTATTTCGAAATTAAATGTGAAAAATAAAACTAATTCAATTCAAAATCTTAAAAATACAAATAATATATCAAAAAATTCAGAAAAAAAAACTAATTCAATTCAAAATCTTAAAAATACAAATTATATATCAAAAAAATCAGAAAAATAAAACTAATTCATTTCAATATGTTAAAAATACAAATAATATATCAAAAAATTAAGAAAAATAAAACTAATTCAATTCAAAATATTAAAAATACAAATTATATATCAAAAAAATCAGAAAAATAAAACTAATTCATTTCAATATGTTAAAAATACAAATAATATATCAAAAAATTAAGAAAAATAAAACTAATTCAATTCAAAATTTTAAAATACATATAATATATCAAAAAATTCATAAAAATAAAACTAATTCAATTCAAAATCTTAAAAATACAAATAATATATCAAAAAATTCAGAAAAATAAAACTAATTCAATTCAAAATTTTAAAAATACAAATTATCAAAAATTCATAAAAATAAAACTAATTCAATTCAAAAGTTCGTTGGCCCCCTCTTCCCGCCTCTTTCCGCGCGCCGACCCCCTCTTCCCTCCTCGTCTTCCCGCCATTTCTTCCCTGTCTTCCCGCCTCTTTCTTCCCGCCAATTGTTTCCCGCCAATTTCTTCCGGCCTCTTTCTTCCCGCCAATTTTTTCCCGCCAATTTCTTCCCGCCACTTTCTCCCCGCCTCTTTCTTCCCGCCTCCTGTCTTCCCGCTCCCATTTTTCCCGCCATTTGTCACTACATATAGGTAGCCCGGCTTGGCCAGCATTATCACATCTCTACAATCTCTCATCACTCTCTCATGGCTTCCAACGCACCCACTCTAACCTACCAGCAGGTGGAGGAGCTTTGCGCCTCGAACTACCCTTGCCCTCCGGGCTACCGCGTCCTGCTGTGGAGCCTAAGCGCCGGCGGCGTGCCGGTCCCTCCCGTCCCTCGAAGTACTGCGCGCCGGGCGGCCATCACGAACCACTACTACCTCGACCTCACGCCGGAGCAGCGGATGAATCCCCGCTGGCATCCCGATAACCAGCATACTTGGGACGCCTTCTTCATCAATCGGCGTGAGAGGGCGCTCGCCAGGTATGAGGAGGACGGTCTGCCTCCTGGAAACTTCCACGAGGTTGGCCGTCGGCTATGGTGGTACGGCCGGACTCTGCAGAGCGTCATGGACTACATCACGGCCGGCGATATCCCCCGCCTGCGCTACCCTCAGTTCGAGCCACGAGCGCCGCCCGGCAGCAGCGACGACAAGAGCGGCGACGACGCCGGCAACTTAGAAGGCGACGACTACCAGTACAACGGCGGCGGCTATGAAGACTACGAGTATGCATATTATACGCCTAGGCAGGAGTATGACTAAATCACTCCAAATTTCATGTATGCAGGAGTATGACTAAATCACTCCAAATTTCATGTATGCAGGAGTATGACTTAGTCACTCCAAATTTCCTGTATGCAGGAGTATGACTTAGTCACTCCAAATTTCATGTATGCAGGAGTATGACTTAGTCACTCCAAATTTCATGTATCATCAGTGCTATCTCGAGTCAATTGAATCATTCGAAAATGGACACCAAACACATCACGGGTAATATAATTCACATGATTCATTCAACAAAGTTTGGTACAATAAATTATTACACATCATTTCTTCCCTTGTGTCCCTGCTTGCTTACGATTGTGCCGTATCCATGGAGCATCCTCATCATTTAACTTAATGCTTGGGTCGGTGTTCACTTTGAAGGGCGGAATTTCAGCAAACATATTATAATCTTCTGACATGTCTGTCTTGTCCTCCACTCCCACGATGTTTTTTTTCCCTGAAAGAACAATGTGGCGCTTTGGATCATCGCATGATGTACTGATCGTTTTCTTATCTTTCCGTTGCCTCGGTTTGCTACTCATGTCCTTGACATAGAAAACCTGAGCGACATCTTTCGCTAGGACGAATGGTTCGTCAAGGTAACCAAGATTGTTGAAATCCACCATTGTCATTCCGTATTGCTGGTCCACCTTTACCCCACCTCCTGTTAGCTTGAACCATTTGCACCGGAACAAAGGGACCCTAAAGGAGGGTCCATAGTCAAGTTCCCATATCTCCTCTATGTAACCATAATATGTGACCTTTTGCCCATTCTCGGTTGCTGCATCAAAGCGGACACCACTGTTTTGGTTGGTGCTCTTTTTATCTTGGGCGATCGTGTAAAATGTATTCCCATTTATCTCGTACCCTTGGAAAGTCGTTATAGTCGAAGATGGTGTCTTGGCCAACATGTACAGCTGATCTACAACCTTATTGTCACTCATTAAATGTTTTCTCAACCAACTGCCGAAAGTCTCCATGTGGGCCTTCCTAATCCAGGATTCAGGCTTCCCAGGGTTGTCCGAGCGTAAAATATTCTTGTGTTTCTCAAAGTACGGAGCCACCAAGCTGGAATTGGTCAGAGCGTGTGGTGTGCTTCGATCGAGAGAATTGCCGTCCATACATATCATTGATTTCCTTCCGATCGTGCCTTTTCCACTTAGTCTCCCCTCGTGCCGCGATTGAGGAAGACCAATCGGCTTAAGGTCAGGAACAAAGTCAACACAAAACTCAATTACCTCCTCATTTCCATAGCCCTTGGCGATGCTTCCTTCTGGCCTAGCACGGTTACGAACATATTTCTTTAATACTCCCATGAACCTCTCGAATGGGAACATATTGTGTAGAAATACAGGACCGAGAATGGAAATCTCATCGACTAGGTGAACCAGGAGGTGCGTCATAATATTGAAGAAGGATGGCGGGAACACCAACTCGAAACTGACAAGACATTGGATCACATCATTACGTAACCGTGGTAGAACTTCTGGATTGATTACCTTCGAGAGATTGCATTGAGGAATGCACATAGCTTCACAATGGCTACTCGAACATTTTCCGGCAGGAGCCCCTCAAAGCAATCGGAAGCAATTGCGTCATAATCACGTGGCGATCGTGAGACTTCAGGTTTTGGAACTTTTTCTCCGCCATGTTTATTATTCCCTTTATATTGGACGAGAATCCTGACGGGACCTTCATACGCTCGGGCATTCAAAAAAGATGACCTACTCTTCTTTGGTCGAGCGTAGGCTGGCACGACCTTGAAACCGTTCCGGATGCCGGTCATCGTGGTCTTTCAAACTTTCTTTGGTCCTGCCGTGCTTCCTTTGTATCATTTGACTTCCCATACACGCCCAAGAAGCTTAGGATGTTCACGCAAATATTCTTCGTAACGTGCATCACGTCGATTGCAGAGCGGACTTCTAGGACTTTCCAATATTCTAGCTCCCAGAATATAAATTTCTTCTTCCACATGGCTACGTGCCCGTCAGCTCCCTTCGGAACTGATTGTCCGCCAGGACCCTTTCCAAAGATGACTTTCAAATCCTTGACCATATCAAATACCTCAGCACCAGTGTGTTCCGCAGGCTTCGGCCGGTGATCTGCCTTGCCGTTGTAATGCTTGCCTTTCTTTCTTCTTGGATGACCTTTCGGAAGAAATCGACGTTGCCCAAGGTACACGTTCTTCTTACAATTTGGCAAATGTACACTTTTAGTCTCATGTAAGAAGTGCGTGCATGCCTTGTATCCCTTAGTTTACAGTCCCGAAAGGTTACTCAGAGCAGGCCAATCGTTGAGGGTTACGAAAAGCAACGCTGGTTGGTCAAATTCCTCTGCTTTGTGCTCATCCCACAACCGGAGACCAGGGCTGCCCCAGCTGTAAAAGTTCATCAACTAATGGCCTTAGGTACACATCGATGTCGTTGCCGGGTTGCTTCGGACCTTGGATGAGCACTGGCATCATAATGAACTTCCGCTTCGTGCACAACCAAGGAGGAAGGTTGTAGATGCATAGAGTCACGGGCCAGGTACTATGGCTGGAGCTCTGCTCGCCAAAAGGATTCATGCCATCCGTACTTAGACCAAATCTTATGTTCCTTGTGTCAGCTGCAAAATCTTTGAACTCTCTGTCGATCTTTCTCCATTGCGTTCCATCTGCGGGGTGTCTCAACTCCCCGTCCGACTTACGGTCCTCTTTGTGCCATCGCAACAACTTGGCATGCTCTTTGTTCCTGAACAGACGTTTCAACCGTGGTATTATAGGAGCATACCACATCACCTTGGCGGGAACCCTCTTCTGGGTTTCTGGCCCTCAACATCGTCACCAGGGTCATCGCCTCGATCTTATAACGCAATGCGGTGCATACCGGGCATTCATTCAAATTCTCGTATTCACCGCGGTAGAGGATGCAGTCGTTGATGCATGCATGTATCTTCGAACCTCTAAACCTAGAGGGCGAGACAACCTTCTTTGCTTCGTACGTAGTGGCGGGCAACTCGTTATTCTTTGGAAACATATTCTTCAACATTTTCAGCAAGTTTTCAAATGCCGAGTCAGCTACACCTGCTGTGCCTTCCATTTCAGCAAATCCAGTGTGCAGCCCAGCTTTTTCGGACCATCATCGCATCCGGAGTACAGCGCCTTCTGTGATCCTCTAACATGCGATCCAAATTCTCCCTCTCTTTTTCAGTTTCGCAGCGTCTCCGTGCATCAGCAATGGTCCGACCAAGATCATCAACGGGATCATCACGTGCCTCTTCTTCACCTTCCCCTTCACCTTCCCCTTCACCTTCAGCATCCTCCATGAAAGTATCACCGAAATGAGCAAGATAGCTTTCATCGATGAAATCATCCCCTTCTTCATCTTCTTCCATTATAACCCCTCTTTCTCCATGCTTGGTCCAACAATTATAGCTTGGCATGAAACCGTGCCGAAGCAGGTGCATGTGAACATCTCTTGAGGAAGAGTAACCATTCTGATTCTTACATTTAACACATGGACAGATAACAAAACCCCCCTGCTTGTTCGCATTAGCCACTACGAGGAAATCTTTCAAACCCGTACTGAACTCGCCGGAGAGTCGGTTACCGTACATCCATTGTCGATTCATCTGCATTATTATAATATAAAATATATAATTAACCATCATGCATTTGTTAAACTAACTAGCTACAAACAATATAAATTAAACAATGAACTACACACATGCACATGCACATTTTATCAACGACACATCAAAGGTTCAAGTTGCTAACCGCGATCGAGGAGGAAAAAATAAATGAGAAAGCTCAAGTGTGGCTCCAACACTTCATATCATGTTTGTTTCATGCTCTTGGGGCATTTCATCAAACACCTTATGTGCATAAGAGGAACCAAAAGCAAACCTAACACCCACTTGTGAAGTTTGTGAAGAGAATGGCACCAAATGGCTAAGTGTTGGCTGCTGGATGGGTATATATAGGGGGGGGGGGGCTTTAGGTCCCGGTTGGCCTGGCCAACCGCGACTAAAGGCCTTCGGGCACCTTTAGTCGCGGTTGGCTTGGCCAACCGCGACTAAAGCCCCCCACGTGCACCGGCTGGCCACCGAGCGCCCTGGGCCCAGGCCTTTGGTCGCGGTTCGCCTCCCGAACCGCGACTAAAGGTCCCATTAGTCGCGGTTCCTACAGCTTCGCGACTTATGGGGCTCACCGGAAGCCTGTTTTTCTACCAGTGGTCCAAATCCCTGCAGTAATTTCTGCTATCTTGCTGTTTCAGATTCTGGTACGAGATTGTAAAATCCACCAAATCTCGTGTGCGGATCCAAATCGAGTGATTCAAAGTTCCACAGATAGATATTGAAAAGATCTACAACTTGGAGTTGGTCTCATACTCAAATTCGTTACGGATTTTCCACGGTAAATAAAGTTCTGTAAACATACAGAATCACTGTTTGTTAGATTTGTCCAGATTTACAAAACCTTTTTGAGCAAACCCAACTTCGGGTGAACGCCCTCTTCAATACCTTCATTTTGGCGGTGGTTTCACTTCGATTGACCTCCTGAAACTGAAATGGTTCACATATCAAGATCTGGTCAGATCTGAATTTGTCGAATTAAACCAGGAGCTTGGGAAAGAATTTTTGAATGAAACAAATTGGGTAAGAACCAGATTTTCAATACCTTTCAGATGCCACAGACCTCATATTTTTATGATTTATGTACGATTTGTGGTGAATTAAACTTGTTCTGTGTGTTCTGCAGACATGGCTGTTAGCTTTTAAATCACCAAAACTCCATATTTGAACCTAATTGAGTGATTCCACTTTTGTAGGACTACTGGATGTTTTATTTATCATCTCAAACAAGTTTCAAACATTTATCTGTTATGTAAATCCAGAAATAAAGATAATGGTAAAGACATGCAGTAAACTTGTTAATCCATTTGTGAGAGTTTCAGAAACAGTTTGAACCCAAATCCAATTGTGTATGCACCTCTGTTTAAGTACCTTTCAAATGCCAGTGGTCCCATATTTTTAGGATTTTTCTACGATTTATGGCATATAGATCTTGTTTTCTGTACAGACAGATTCAAGCAAATTCCTAAAATTGTAGGATTAATATTTTTGAGTGAATCCAATTGGGTTAGTCTTGTATTAGTACTGGCCATCCACGAAAAATACTGTTAGTCTCTGTTCATGCGTATTGGTTACTGATATTAACATGTGTGTGCTATATGAGTTGTTGGATCAAAACTTTTTGGTTTACTTAAAACCCTTGTCCAACTCTTTTTCTTAGAATTGGACAACCTTTGTTTTATGCTTGCAAAACAAAACCTCTGTGTCGGGGGGAAGACCCCGGGTAGGGCAATGGACGCGGAGCAGCCGGCTGGCCACTGGCCGGCTCGCGGCAAAGGCCGGCTGAGGTGCAGCCGGCTGGCGCCGTGGCCGGCTGGTCCGGAAGCCGGCTGGCTCTAGGTCCTAGTCGGCCTGGCTACGGCCACCAATGCTGTAGCTGGGCCGGCTTCTACAAGCCATATCCGACTGGGGTTTGTACCTCAGACCGACTCGAGGCTGGCGAGTCTTGCACTGGAAGGAACCGGGTTGGTGATCCGGGTTCCTAAAGTCCACGCTGACTCCATCTTCCGTAAAACGCGGGGCACTGTGGAGCAATAGTGCCGCGCGGTGGACAGGCCGTCAGAAGCTTACGACGATCCGTACCGGCCACAGTGGCTGACGGCGACAGGGACACCTCCTCCATACCGCTGACCGTGGCAGCCGGATGGGACAGGCCATGACGCTCAACCACTCCTGACGTCACCGCCTCGGGAAGGAGCGGGAGCCGAAGCCGGCCAAGCCGGCCAGTAGACTATAGGGTCTTATGTGTAAAAGTGCCGGTGCCTATATAAGCCGCACTACCCCTCTAGTGCGGGGAAGGATCGATCATTTATTGCTTTCACCTACCTACAGAGCTGCCCTGTGAGAGAGACCATCGTCTCCCTTAGCCTCTCAGGGCCAGCCGGACACAGCTCAAGGAGCAACCTTGTACTGTGTGACCATCATATACACTCACAGCAGGAGTAGAGGTTTTACCTCCATCGGAGGGCCTCGAACCTGGGTACGTCGCCGTGTCGCTCGTGCCCATACCCGCTTCCGGATACCGCCGTGAGATCTCTCAGGAACCACTTCGATTAGCCACCCTATGGCATATGCCGTGACGATACCACGACATTTGGCGCCCACCGTGGGGCCTTCAGCATCCTCGGCCGGTGTCTTCATCCGGACGGGCCTCACCACCACCACCGGCGAGCGAGTCGCTTCAGGCTTGATCTGGAGATTCGGTTCCCTCGACTGCGTCAGCGACAACGCTGGCTGCTTCGCTGACCGGCCCTTCCCAGCCGACGGCAGCGTCATCTCCTTCGGCGGCTTCGACGTTTACGTCGCCACCGTCGCACCGCCGCGCTACCCGCGGCAGGTGCTGCGCTGCGCTAGCCCTCCTCCGCGAGCCGGCAGCAGCGCTCCCGCCAGCCCCGCCGTCGTGCAAGTCATGATGGCTGGCCCCGAGAAGAACCCGCGCACCCGCGGCCCCGGCTTGGAGCGCAACATCGACCCCAACGCCTCCGGCTCGGGCCCGAAAGCGCCACCACCACCATCCCGGCTGGATGCAGTCCGGGCAAAGTTGAGCACCCCGCTCACGCCTGGCGGAGATCCCACCGCCGTCGAGGCGGACTTGGAGGCGCACCGCCAGCTCCTCCTCAAGCAAACCGAAGAACTGGCTGCTGCTAAGCGCCAGATGGAGATCACCCAGCGCGAGTACAACCGCGCCCACGGCCTCACTCCAGGCGGCGACGAGCCAAGCCGAGCCGGCCATGTCCGCCGCAGGGGCCGCGACCTTGGCGCTGAGATCGCCCGCGACGGCGCTCCTTCGCCGGCTCCGTCCGTGGAGCTCCCCGTCTACAACACCCCCGACAAGAACGTGCGCGCGGCCGAAGCCGCCGCAGAAGAGCTGAGCCGCCTCGAAGGCGAAGAGTTACGCCGCCAGACCAGGCGGGTGACTGAGCTGCTTAACGCAGCCAACAGGCAGATCGCCGACCCCAGGTATGTCAACGCCCCCAGAGCTTCTCACGCTCGTGGAGCTGCAGGCAACGACAGGGAAGGCGCCAGGGACACGGCCGAGTCCGCCTCCCCAGGACCAAGCCGACGCCATGACTCCCGGGCCACGCACAGCTCGGGCCGGCCAAGCCACCAGCCGAGCGGCAGCGACCGCCGGCCGGCCCCTCCAAGCCGGAACCAGGAGCAAGACTCCGGGCCCCGCCGTCATCACCGGCCGGCTCCAGAAACAAGCGGCGCACGCCAGCCGGCACACTCCCGGCTGGGCCCGCGCATCGAGCCCGCCGACGCCCGAGATCGCCTCGACCGGCTGGTCGAATCCCGCATCGCGGAAGAAGAAGCTCCAGCCGGCCCAAAGTGCTTCGGGCCCCGCATCGCCAACGAGCCCACGCTCGAAGGCTTCACGCTCCCTCGCGACACCCCCAAGTACGACGGCACCGCCAAGCCGGAGGACTGGCTGCAGGACTACTCCACCGCAGTCGGCATCGCCAAAGGCAACAAGCGCTGGGCCGTGCGCTACTCCCCCCTGATGCTGGTCGGCTCCGCCCGCACTTGGCTCAACAACCTGCCAGCCGGCAGCATAAACGGCTGGCTCGACTTTGAAGCGGCCTTCATCAGCAACTTCACCGGCACCTATCGCCGGCCGGGTCGCCCGACAGCTTGAGATGTGCAAGCGGGGCCCCGACGAGACGGATCGCGCGTACCTAACGCGTTGGTGCGAGATGCGCAACTCCTGCGGGCGTGCACGAGATCCAGGCCATCAGCTTCTTCATGGGAGGCTGTCGGCCCAACACCATGCTGTGGCACAAGTTGCGCCGCAGTGACCCCAAGTCGATGGCCGCCTTGATGGCCATCGCCGACAAGTACGCACTGGCTGAGGAAGCCGGCAAGGCGCCGGCTGACATTCCGCCGGCCCCCACCCGAAGAGACAACCACAAGCCGGCCGAGGCCGCCTCGCACGGCAGCCGGCGGGACAACTACCGCGGCAAGCGTCACAGCGACCAGCCGGACCGCCGGTACGGCTCCACCCACGTAGCCGCCGTGGCAGAACAACGCGGCGGCGGCAGCCGCCGCCAGAAGCAAACAGACCGGCAGTGGAAGCCGAAGTACACCTTCGAGCAGATGCTCGACTCGCCGTGCAAGTACCACAGCGGCAAGAACCCCTCCAACCACCTCACCCGCGATTGCCACTTCATGAAGCGGCTGACAAGCGGTGAACCTCTACCGCCTCCACCCCGCCTCCACCAGCCGGCGGGCCGGGTGGCCAAGCCGGCGCGAAACGCCAACCTCGAGCACCACGAGGCTAACCAAGTGCATCATGGCGGCCGGTATCTGGCCGAGGACGCCACCTACATCATCTTCACCTCGAGCCCGAGGACAGGACGAGCCAAGAGCGCCGTTCCCTCGAGGTCAACGCGGTCATACCGCCGGTCCCCCAGTACCTAAACTGGTCAGAGCAGGCCATCACTTTTGATCGCCGCGACACACCGGCTGTCCTGCCGAAGCCGGGCAGCTACGCCATGGTCCTCGACCCCACCATCGGCACAACCCGGCGCAGCGTGCGTTTTTCGCGCGTCCTTATCGACGGCGGCAGCAGCATCAACATCCTCTACCGCGACACCGCCCGCAAGCTGGGCATCCGGGAGGCCGAGTTGCGCCCACCCCTACCGTCTTCCATGGCATCGTGCCAGGCCATTGCTGCCAGCCGATCGGCCGGATCACGCTGGAGGTGATGTTCGGGAAGCCGGACCACTTCCGCACCGAGAGAATCGAGTTCGAGGTGGTGGACCTCGTGAGTCCCTACCACGCGCTCCTGGGCAGGCCGGCCCTGACCAAGTTCATGGCGGTGCCCCACTATGGGTACCTGAAGATGAAGCTGCCTGGCCCCAAGGGGTTCATCACCGTAGCCGGCGACTATCGCCGCTCCATGGACTGCGCCATGCGAGCTCCAAAATGGCCCAAACGCTGGTCATCGCCACCGAGAAGCAGCTCATCCACGACGCCGTTGCCCTCGCCAAAGCCGCGCAGACAGACATGCCGGCTGCGGGCAACCCGGCTGGGACGACTCACTTCCAGCCGGCCGACCACACCAAGAAGATCCTCCTGGACCCGGCCCAGCCGGACAAGTTCGTCACCATCGGTGCCGGCTTGAACAAGAAATAGGAAAGCGAGC
This sequence comes from Lolium perenne, assembly GCF_019359855.2. Lineage (NCBI taxonomy): Eukaryota > Viridiplantae > Streptophyta > Magnoliopsida > Poales > Poaceae > Lolium > Lolium perenne. The sequence goes on along the minus strand of NC_067244.2, from coordinate 21,871,568 downwards.
TCACCAGCTTCCTCCGTGAGAATCGGGACATCTTCGCATGGACTCCAAGAGACATGCCGGGTGTGCCGAGGGAGTTGGCTGAGCACCACCTCCACGTCCGGCCTGAAGCCAAGCCGGTGAAGCAGCCTCTCAGGCGCTTCGCCGAAGAACGAAGGAAGGCCATCGGTGAAGAAATCGCCCGGCTCCTAGCTGCCGGCTTCATCATGGAAGTGCTGCACCCGGACTGGTTGGCGAACCCGGTCCTGGTGTTGAAGAAGAACGGCTCCTGGCGCATGTGTATCGACTACACCAGCCTGAACAAGGCATGCCCGAAGGACCCCTTCCCCCTGCCGCGCATAGATCAAGTCATAGACTCGACTGCCGGCTGTGAACTGTTGTCTTTCCTAGATGCCTATTCAGGCTACCACCAGATTCCTTTGAATCCGGCTGATCAAATAAAGACTTCGTTCATTACCCCGTACGGGGCTTATCACTACACGACTATGCCATTCGGCTTGAAAAATGCAGGCGCCACCTACCAAAGGTGCATGCAAAAGTGTTTGCAGGATCAAATCGGCAGAAATGCTCACGCATATGTGGATGATGTCGTTGTAAAAACCAAGGAGATGCCTACCCTCCTTGACGACCTGAGAGAAACCTTCACCAATCTGAGAAGATTCCGGATGAAGCTCAACCCGGCCAAGTGCACATTCGGCGTGCCGTCTGGCCAGCTCCTTGGCTACCTCGTCTCTCAGCGAGGGATCGAAGCCAACCCGGACAAGATCAGTGCCCTGGAGAAGATGGAACTGCCGCAGTGCCTCAAGGACGTCCAACAGTTGGCTGGCTGCCTGGCCTCCTTGAGCCGCTTCGTCAGCCGGCTGGGGGAGAAGGCACTGCCCCTGTATCAACTAATGAAGAAGGCGGACAAGTTCGTCTGGTCACCGCAGGCGGATGAAGCCTTCCGTGACTTGAAGCGCGTGCTCTCAACCGCGCCAATCCTTGCGACGCCGGCTTCCATGGAGCCGATGCTGTTGTACATCGCAGCCACCAACCGAGTGGTTAGCGTTGTCCTGGTGGTGGAGCGCAAAGAAGCCGAAAACAGAGAAGCTGGTCCAGCGCCCAGTCTATTACCTCAGCGAAGTGCTCTCCCAGTCGAAGCAAAACTACCCCCACTACCAGAAGGTCACCTACGGCGTCTACATGGCGGCCAAGAAGCTCAAGCATTACTTTCAAGAACATCCCATCAGGGTGGTCGCCACAGCACCTCTGGCGGAAATCATCGGCAGCAAGGATGCCAATGGCCGGGTTGCCAAGTGGGCCCTGGAGCTAGCCGCCCACACCATCCTCTACGAGCCACGCACGGCCATCAAGTCGCAGATCCTCGCCGACTTCTTCGTCGGCCCAGGCCGAGATGCGGTACTGCCGCTGTGCCGGATTCCACACATTGGAAGATGCACTTCGACGGCTCGAAGATGCGCAACGGCTTAGGAGCCGGCATCGTCATCACCTCCCCCAAGGGAGACCGGCTGGACTACGTCCTGCAGATCCACTTCGCCGCATCCAACAATGTGGCGGAGTATGAAGCGCTCATTCATGGGCTGAAGCTGGCCAAGGAGATTGGCGTGCGCCGCATACTCTGCTTCGGCGACTCCGACTTGGTCATACAGCAAGCATCTGGCGACTGGGACGCGAAGGACGCCAACATGGCCTCGTACCGCTTCCATGTCCAGCAGCTATCCGGCTTCTTCGACGGCTGCGAATTCCATCATGTGCCACGAGCAAATAACGAAGCGGCTGACGCCTTATCCAAGATTGGCTCAACCCGGCAAGCCATTCCGCCGGGTGTCGCCTTGGCGGTTCTCAAGAAGCCGTCCATCATACCGTCACCGGACTCGGATTCAATATTCGTGCCGGCTGACCCGGGGGCTGCTCAGCCGAACCCGGGGGCTTCACCGCCCAAGTCGGGGGCTAACAAGCCAAACCCGCCGGCTAGCATGCCGAACCCGGGGACTTCTCAGTCCAACCCGGGGGCTTCATCGCCAAACTCGGGGGCTAACAAGCCGAACCCGCCGGCTAGCAAGCCGGACCCGGCGACCATGCAGTCGAATCCGGAAGCTCCCACGCAGGAGGCCCTGTTGGTCAGCGTATTCGAGATAAGATGCGTACCTTCATGGGCACAAGAATTCCTCTCCTACCTCACCGACGGTGTGCTGCCTGATGATAGAGTCCAGGCCAGGCAGATTGAGAGAAGGGCCAAGGCCTACACCATCATCAACCACCAGCTGTACAAACGCAGCGTAAGTGGGGTGTTCCAGCGGTGCGTCGAGCCGGCTGAAGGGATTGAACTCCTACGGGAAATCCATCAAGGAGAGTGCGGACATCACGCCTCATCCAGAGCCATAGTGGCCAAAGCCTTCCGGCACGGCTTTTACTGGCCGATCATTGCGCTCGAGAGACGAGAAGATTTGGTGAAGAAGTGCAACGGCTGTCGGCGCCGCAAAGCAAAGACACCAGCCGGCTTCCGCCTTGAAAACCATCCCCATCACATGGCCATTTGCCGTATGGGGCTTGGATATGGTGGGCCCATTCAGAACAGCGCGAGGCGGCATGACACACCTCTTGGTGATGATTGACAAATTCACCAAGTGGATCGAAGCCAAGCCAATCAAGAAACTGGACGGGTCCACAGCCGTCACATTCCTCAAGGAGATCATTGTGAGATTCGGCTACCCCCACACCATCATCACCGACAACGGCACCAACTTCTCCCAAGGCATCTTCTCTCGCTATTGCGGGGAAATGGGGATCCGGATGGCCCTATCTTCTGTGGCACACCCAGAGTCCAACGGACAAGTGGAAAAGGCTAACGGCTTAGTCCTAGCCGGCATCCGGCCCCGGCTGGTGGAGCCGCTCGAAGCGAGCAGCCGGCTGCTGGATTGAGGAGCTGCCCAATGTGCTTTGTGGAGCTGCGCACAACGACAAACCGCTCGGTCGGCTTCACACCATTTTTCCTCGTATACGGGGCCGAAGCCGTCTTGCCGACTGATATCGAGCATGACGCGCCAAGGATCAAGCTCTACACGACGCCGAAGCCAAAGAAGCTCGCGAAGATGGAGTCGACCTGGTCGAAGAGGCCCGGCTGCTGGCTGAGTCTAGATCTACCATCTACCAGCAAAGCCTCCGACGCTATCACAGCCGGAAGGTCCAGCCCTTAGCATTCCGAGAAGGAGACCTAGTGCTCCGGCTGATCCAGAGGACAGCCGGACAGCATAAACTGTCATCCCCATGGGAGGGTCCCTTCATCGTGAGCAAGGCGGTAGGCAATGATTCCTACTATCTCATAGATGCCCAAGAGGCTAAGAAAAACAAGCCGGACAAGGCTGACGAGGAGACTAAACGTCCCTGGAATGTCGACTTACTCCGCCCATTTTACACATGAGAGCAGGAATGTATGTATCCCTTGTATCCCTTTTGCAAGTTATGAAAAAGCTTGCGCCAAGAAGCGCCGTTTCCGACAAGTTTTTCGCGTACTTTACCTTGTTTCGCCAATTGGCTTGAACCCTCTCACGCGGCCGGCTCGATAACGTGATCCGGTTTCCGACAGCCGGCTTCGATCCAGCTACAGACCGCAACCCGGCTGTCCATTGGCGGGAGTAAGGCCTAGGGAGCCGGCACGCGAAAAACGACTAAGGGAAAGAGTAAAGCGAGTTGACTTGCAACTTTTCATAAAGTGCCGGATTGCCGAATTCAGCTCGTTCGACTGAAATACTGTCGGCCTCACCCGGCGGCCCGCTCTTGATCCGGCGACGGATCGCAAGTCGGACGTACGACCGGCAAGGGCACAGCCAAAGAGTGGGGCGGATGGGAAAAAGCGAACGAGTCGAAAGAAAGCAAATCGGCACACAAATGATTAACAAACACACTAAAGTGTGACTTAATAAAAGGCGATAATATTGTCTTACATCTGCACCCGGCATCCCGGGGATTTAATAAATTGTCTTGCAAAAGAACAAGCTGAAAAGCAGAAATCTAAGCCGGAGGGGCATCGGTGGAGCCGGCGGCCGGGTCGTCCTCGAGCACGTCTTCCGCCTCCTCCTCATCCATGTATTCTTCATCATTGGATGGAGGAGGGTTCGGATCCGCGACGAAGAGGGTCTTGTCGACGAACTCGGCGATGGTGCTGGCTCGAGCGAGGCGGGCGGCCTTGAGATCGGCTGGGAGCTTGGTCTCCACGCCGGCTCGCCGGGACTCCAGCTGCCCCGGGTCCACCTCGTTGTACCGGGGAGAGGACGAAGGACAGCGCCATGTCGGCACCGGCGCGCGTGGCCGACTCCTTCCAGTCGAGGAAGCGGTCCGGCGCCCGCTCCATCGCGGAGATGAGGCCGGAGATGTCTTGCGGCACCGCCTCCCCAGGCCATAGCATGGGCACCAGCTCTTCAGCCGCTTTCCGCAACTCCCAGCCGAGCTGGGTGACGGGCTCGATGCGGGCGGCCATGGACGCCGGTGGTCCTCCATGGAGAAGTACTCCGAGCTGCCCTCGCCGGTCTCCTGCCTCCTGGAGTCACGTGCGGCGCCGACGGCTGCCAAAGCCGCCTCTGCGTCTCGGGGAAGGCCGCTGAAGAAGAAGAAGCATGTCAGAAGCCATCAAAGCCGAAATAAGCTGAAAAATGCAAATTTTCGAAGTCCTAAAGTAAGCCTGGCGGCAGCCGGCAAGAACCGACTGCCCCCAGCCCGAAGATGGAGATTCCGAAGCTCTAAAGTAAGCCTGGCGGCAGCCGGCAAGAACCGACTGCCCCCAGCCCGCAGATGGAGATTTCGAAGTTAAAAGAAAAAGCACAGCGGCAGCAGCAAGAACCGACTGCCCCCAGCCCGAAGATGGAGATATCGAAAAATCGAAGTTTCTGCTGCCGGCTACCAACGAAAGTCGGCGGTCGACAGCCGAAAGCCGGCACGGGGGTAGGAACATAAAGATGCACTCACCCGCCAAGCCGCGATCAAGCGCGCTAAAGTCATCGATCCGGCGTTTGGCGGTAGCCGTCGGCTCTGTGGACTTGGCGGTGACCTCCTCTGCGGCACAAGCCGCTGCTTCTCCACCTCCGACAGCCGCCGGCTCAGATCATCCACCTTCTCCTTCTCCGCCGTCCTGAGGAGTTGAGCTCGGTGATGTGGTTCTTCTCCAGCAGGCGCAGCCGTGTCAGCTCCTGCTCAGCCGGCCTTGAGCTTGGCTGCGGCAGATCGGCCCGCCTCCTCGCTCTCGGCGCCACTGCGCGCGGCGGCTCGGAGATCCGACTCCAGCTGCGGGACCTTGGCGGCCTCAACTGCGAGGCGGCCGGAAAGAAATGTCAGCCAACCAAGATTAAGAAAGAAACAAGACATCAAGTCGAAAGAAGCGTAGAGCTTACCCTTGACAGCCTCCAGCTCGCGAGCCAAGCCGGCTCGCTCGATCTTAGCCTTGTGGTAGCTGGTCACCACCTGGTTGTACAAGAAGGTGCGCCGCTCCTCAACCGTCTGAAAGAATCAGTTGCTTAGACAAGACCTGGACTGGCTTCAGGCAGCCGGCCCACGTCTCGGAGGGCTACCGGGACAAGAAAATTGCAAAGAAAAGAAAACACACCTTCTCGGCATCCTCCAGCGTCGCCGGTGGGCAAGGGTCTCGGCGGCCTTGGTCTTGAGGCTGGCCCGATAGCCGGAGAAAAGCATCTTCATGGGCGCCGTGCCGAGCTGCCCCTCCCGGCTGAGTACCTCGCAGGAGTTCGCCTGATGCCATGCCCTCTCCATGGTTCCTGCCGAGCCAAAGCTGGAGTCGGAGGCGGATGGCACAGCCACCAGCCGGGCACCCTTGGCCACATGAAGGCCCTCAGACGGGCCCGCTGCGCCCTCCGTCCTCACCAGCGCGTGCGAGTCGGCGCCCTCCGTGCGCGCCGGCTCGTCCCTCGCCGGCTCTGCTGGTTGGCTCGTCCCTCGTCGGCCGAGGCGGCGGCGTCGCTCCGGGCGCAGCGGATGGCCCAGCCGGCCCGATTGTCTCCGGCGCACAGGGCGCCCTCCGGACTCTCGTCCAACTCCACCACGGTGGGCCTGCTGCCGGCTCGGCCGCGGGCGGCGCGGCCTGCCGGCGCCGGTCCTAGGAGCAGCCGCCGGCTCCGGCCCCGGCTGAAAGGCGGCATGCCCCGCCGGCCCCGGCGGCCGAAGAGGCGTCCGGCGCGGGAACATGTCGTCCAGCGTCGGCTGCCGCGTTGGCTCGACCCGCGTGCCGCGATGCGGCGCGGAGGCCAGCGGCACGGCAAAGGAAGAAGCCCCTGTCGCGAGCGGCGGCCGCGTAGGTGCGCGCGAGGAAGGTTGCGGCGTCTGCTCCCTCCTGCGGCGCGGAAGCGGCGACACCACGCGTGGAGCTTGCCGGGAGCCGCCGCCCTGAGCAAACTTGATAGGGGCCCTAGCCGGATAAACAGAAAGATAATAAGCATAAAAGTAAGGAAAGAAAAGGAATCAAACAAGAAAAAAAGAAAGAGAGCTCACCCGGCTTGCTCCGGGACCTTCTTCGGCTGCTGCCGGCGCTGCTTCTTCGCCTTCGCCTCCAAGGCGGCGGTGGAGCCGGCTCGTTTCGTGCCCTTGGGCGCCGAAGTCGCCGTGGTGCTTGGCGGCCTCGAGCGCAGAGGCACGGCGGGGATTGGCCCCGTGCCGGACGTCGCCGGCTCCTCCTCCTCCTCCTGGTGCTCTGGTGAAGGGGGCGGATTGTGCTCCCCCTGGCCGCCTAGATCGGGCGCTGCGGCAGATCGTCGTCGCCGGCATGGTCGCCGGCTTGGTCAGCCGGATCGACGAGATCCGGCGTCCACCTCTTCGTCGCCAGGTCGCCGTCCTCGGCGTTACGGCGCTCAAAACCTAGAAAGACAGAAAAGCATGAGCATATGACAAGCCGGAAGTCGGCGAGAAGAAAAAGAAGTCGGCCTCGCAGCCGCAGGCGGAAAATGGCAAAGACTCGAAGCTTACCCGCGCCGGTGGATGGTTCCTGTCGCAGGGCGCCAGCCCGTAGCTCCAGTCCTCCGCCAAGTTCGCCTTGGTGATGTGGTTCACCCGGCTGGCCACCTGGGCCTTGGTGAGCGGCGCCTTGGACGTCCGGTTCGGATCGAACCGGCCGGACATGTGCCCGATCTTGTGGGTGCGCATCTGGAGCGGCAGCACCCGGCGCTCGGCGATGGTGCAGAGAAGATCTTCGGCGATCAGCCCGCTGCGGTGGCTGTCGCCAGGAGATCCCGAGCAGGTTCACCTCGGCGTTACGGTCCGTCGGCGGGCGTTGTGGCTCCGATTGATCCGGCCGGCGGAGGAGCCGGATTGAACTCCGGCAGGTTGATCCGGTCGACGAGCTCCCCCTCGTTGCGCACGTAGAAGAATGACATTTGCCAGTTCTTCACCGAGTCGACGGTGGGGATCTTGGGGAAAGGCGTACCAGGCCGGGTGTAGATCGAGGCGGCGCCGCAGGCTCGCAGGCGGCCGTCGTTGGTCTGCGCCTTCAAGAAGAAGAGCCGGCTCCAGAAGTCGATGTCGGGCCACAAGCCGGCGTAAGCCTCCATGAACGCTACGAAGCAGCTCAGGAGGACGCACGCGTTGGCCGGCAGGTGGTGCGGCTGAAGGCCGAAGTGGTCGAGGAATTGCCGAAAGAACGGCGAAGCCGGCAGACCCAGCCCGCGGTCGAGGTGCGCGCCAAAGACGACGCGCTCGCCGTTCCTCGGCTCGGGCTCCGTCTCCTCGCCGGGCACCCGCGTGATGACCGACCGCGGGACTCGCCGGAGGCGTACCAGGCGCTCGATGACGTCCTCCCGCATGTAGGAGCCCCTCCACGATCCACTGGGGGACGCCATTGACGAGGTCGAGGAAGAAGATGACCAGGAGAGGCTGAACGGCGAGGAAGAACCTTGCGACCGCGGCGGCGACAGCGGCGGCTGAGGACGCTCCGTCGAGACGCGCGGCCCCGTGGCGCCGGATTGGCGGGGTGGCGGCGGCGGATCGGTGGAGATTCGCCCGCCGGAGTTCGCCAGCGGAAGATGTTCGCCGGAGCAGCAGCGAGCTCGAGCGCGCAGAGGATAGCGATGGGAGCAAGAGTGCGAGGAAGAAGAAATGGCAAGTGGCCGCCTCGGGGCGCCCCCCCGCGGCATTTATAGCCACCCGACGCGGGCGGTTGGCCTCCAAGTGGCGGTCGTGGGCCGTAACTCCTCCCACGTCGCCGGATTTACTGCGCCGTAACCGCGCCGTAACTCCTCCCACGTCCACGACGGTTACCGAAAACGGCCACACCACGTCGCCCATTACCGCACCGGATCCGGGGGAGCATTGATGTGACCAGACGAACCGACCACCGGGCCAGGCGTCAGACCGGTCAAGTCGGGCGCGGAGACCGAGGCGGCGGAGACTCCGGCGCGCCGCAAGCCGGAGCCGGACCAAAAGTTCCACTCAAGCCAAAATTCATCAGCAAGGCGGAGGCGCCATCAGATCTCGCGAGAAAGCAAAAAACTGCACAAGTGTAAAAAGCGGCCGGCTAGAAGCAGCCGGCAGGAACGAGCCGGATGAGGGCGCAGCCGGCTGAATGGAAATTCTCAGTCGGCCCCTCCAAGTGCCGTCTAATATACTCGAGAAGCCGGGAAAACCTGCCTAGGTCCTTCTGGGCGCAGGACCTTGCCAGCTTCGGGGGCTAATGTCGGGGGGAAGACCCCGGGTAGGGCAATGGACGCGGAGCAGCCGGCTGGCCACTGGCCGGCTCGCGGCAAGGCCGGGCGAGGTGCAGCCGGCTGGCGCCGTGGCCGGCTGGTCCGGAAGCCGGCTGGCTCTAGGTCCTAGTCGGCCTGGCTACGGCCACCAATGCTGTAGCTGGGCCGGCTTCTACAAGCCATATCCGACTGGGGTTTGTACCTCAGACCGACTCGAGGCTGGCGAGTCTTGCACTGGAAGGAACCGGGTTGGTGATCCGGGTTCCTAAAGTCCACGCTGACTCCATCTTCCGTAAAACGCGGGGCACTGTGGAGCAATAGTGCCGCGCGGTGGACAGGCCGTCAGAAGCTTACGACGATCCGTACCGGCCACAGTGGCTGACGGCGACAGGGACACCTCCTCCATACCGCTGACCGTGGCAGCCGGATGGGACAGGCCATGACGCTCAACCACTCCTGACGTCACCGCCTCGGGAAGGAGCGGGAGCCGAAGCCGGCCAAGCCGGCCAGTAGACTATAGGGTCTTATGTGTAAAAGTGCCGGTGCCTATATAAGCCGCACTACCCCTCTAGTGCGGGGAAGGATCGATCATTTATTGCTTTCACCTACCTACAGAGCTGCCCTGTGAGAGAGACCATCGTCTCCCTTAGCCTCTCAGGGCCAGCCGGACACAGCTCAAGGAGCAACCTTGTACTGTGTGACCATCATATACACTCACAGCAGGAGTAGAGGTTTTACCTCCATCGGAGGGCCTCGAACCTGGGTACGTCGCCGTGTCGCTCGTGCCCATACCCGCTTCCGGATACCGCCGTGAGATCTCTCAGGAACCACTTCGATTAGCCACCCTATGGCATATGCCGTGACGATACCACGACACTCTGCAACTTAACATTAGCCCTATTGTTTTGCTTAAGTTTTCAAATGATGTGGAATATGGTTTGCTTCCTATTTTGGATGTTGTGTTATGTGAGCAAACTAAGTTAGGAAAACTGTTTTCTACTTTTCCTAAAATGTTTGAAAATGTTTTGTGAATGTATTTGATGTAAAATTAATGCTCTTGTCCTCTTTATGATGTTATCTACCAGGGGATGTTTGGTTTATACCATGGTGATAACCGAGAGAGGCAATTGCTAAGTTGTGATACTCTCATACCTTTACTAGGTAAATAAAATGGGGTTTTCTAAATTAAAAATTCTTAAAGTTGTTTTGCAGTATCTATAAGTCCTTAGTATGTTATCCCTTGGTTGAGAAGTTAGTTGTTGATTGTTGTATGTTGTTTTGTTGAAGCAATGTGATTGATTGTGTTCCTTTTATATTTTCCGGCGATAGATGAGAACAATTCCGGAGAAGAAGAAGAAGTGAATCGGATGAGGAGATTATTTATATTGTTGGAATTCTTATTGGATGGAGTTGAAGAAGTCCAGGGACAAATAAGCCAAGGCAAGCCATCTTTTGATCTCTGAATGTTGAATCACATATTGTGGTTACTTGTTGTCATTATTGTCTCTCGATCTATTTGGTGTGATATCTACTTATGTGTTGGAGCATGCTCACAGTGAGCATGGTGCATTCTCTTTGACACCTCACCTACCATCCTCTTTAGGAAAATGGTGGTCATCATCATGATCTTGGTGTACCCTCTAAGTGTGATGGGTATGCCCACTTATCTTGTGTGTGTCGACCTATTGACACCCTTCTTGAACCCCTTGTTGATATTATACATACTTATTTCCGAGTATGTTGAACCCCTTGTTGATCATGGCTATGCCATCCTACCTTGTTGAGTTACATGCTTACCGTAAGCATGTGACACTTCTTTCCAATTCACTCCTACACCCTTGTTAGTGTAGTAGTAATAACATCATAATTTTGGTGTACTCTCATTTTGAGATGAGTATGCCTACCTACCTTAGGTATGTCAAATATCGTTGATCACCCTCACTTCTATTAGTGTTGGTTGGTTAAAACCACAAATCTGAAAGTATTTTCCCTCTTATGTCGACAACATGCATGCTTACCCTAAGCATGTATGCCCCCTTGACCCCCTACATTATCATCTTCTTAGTGGCATGATGATTAACATCATGACCCTGGTTGTATCATCCTACTTATGTTGTCCCTATGCATGCTTACCCTAAGCATGTATGACTCCTTTTTGACACCTCAAACATCGTCTCCTTAGTAGTATGATGGTTAACATCATGCTCTTGTTGATATCTTAGTTCTCGACAATCAAACCTTAGGTTGGGAAACCCCGATGTTTTATGTTTTGGAAAAACTTTGAAAACATTGGGAAGATGTTGTCTTGCTCAAGTGTTGTTCAAGAGAAAGGTCTTGATGTTTCGGAAAGTGGTATGGTTGGTTGTGGACAAACAAAGGAAGTGTGGGTAAAATGTTTTTAAAGGAGCACTGCGTATAAGTGTACGCCAGCCCAACTTTTTATCGCGCAACCACTCTACCCCAACGTGGGCACGGGGCTTAGCCCTAGTTTGTTGAAGCTGACATGAGACCCCTTCACAACTCTCTAGGAGGGTCACGATGACCTCTGACACCGGGTTGCGCTCTGGAGGAGGCAATACACTGTCTAGACCGATAGCCGGACGATTACTGAGGGTCTTCCGTCGTGGCGCCGGAGATACGCTCAAAAAGGAGGTATGCTGCCGGGGTGCCGGGAAGGGGTAAGCCCGCAGGGAAGGACTCATGTCAGTGGAGATGGGCGAAAGGTTATGTCCGGGTATCCGTCGTGGCATATGTTGTTATGCGGGAATGATGCCCACACGATAGGTATCCGGATAGTTGTGGGGAAAGTGTGCAAACTCTGCAGAGTCAAAACTATTCGAATAGCTGCGTCCGCGGTCATGGACGGGTTGCAAAGGCCTACCTTAACCTGGGCTAGTTTTGTTTTAAAAAGGCTTTACAAAGAAAAAGAGAAAGATGTTTTCGAAATACCGGAAGGGTACGGGAAAGTGGTTGACCATGTGAAGATGGTCGGAAAGGAAATAAAAAGGGGCTACTCCCACCCTAGTGTTTTATGTTGAAGAACTCTTTTAAAGTATATTCTTTAACAAAGATATAGAGATGTCATAGGTTATCTTTTGAAGTATCTTCTTCAATAAAGATATAGAGATGTCATAGAAAAGTCTTATCACCCTCTTAGTGTCCCCTTCAACTGTGATGTTGGGACGCTACATCCACAATAGAAACTACTTCTCTTCCTCATGCTATATCCACAAGAGAAACTACTTCTCTTCTTCATGCTATTTCCACAAGAGAAATTAGCTCTTCCCTCTCGTCATCTTAGTTTAGCACTTGTTATCTTGCACTCTTGCAAAGTACCTTTCATGATGGTTTGCGCGTACAATTCCAATGTACTCACGGCTTTGTCCCTGGCTATTTACTTGGCCAGACTTGGAGGAACACGGCGGATGAAGAAGGAGTTGGCGACGTCTATGCAAGCTAGGAACGTCTTCCCAGTCAGTTGCCTATAGGGTTAAGGCAGATGACTTGGGCTCTGCGCTGCTGAAGTGATTCCGCTACTCTGATGTTTTAGTTAGGCCCTTCGAGGCTATTAAGTAAAGGTTGGTCATGTGGCCTTATTGTAATTTTCTTATTCCGTTTTGTAAAGGATGATGTAATTTGATATCAGTTCGGTTATGTGTTCACGGCGCACTGATCATGGGATCGTGAACTGTATACATAACAGGGTATTTCAGACAGCTAGTCCGGGGTCCCCACACAGTGCGACGGCGAGTGGTTAGAGGAATTCTGGTCCAACATTGGTTTTCCTACGGCGGAGTCTCGGTCGTGGGAGAAGAAGACGACAGCGGCTGCATCGAGCGTGCGGCATGCGAGGTCTTCGTCTCCGACTAGGACGGAGGCGCTGCCAGGCGGAGTGCGGCCAGCATCTTCCTCGCCGCCCGGGTTTCGGTTGCCCAGGCCGTCCGTGAGGTGGAAGGCGTGGAAGGGGCCTCTCCCTCCCAAGCGAGTCACACCGCCGGCAGTCCTAGCCGACTTTTTGGCGAGAAGACGATGGGATCGGGAGGTCGCGGAGCTACTGTGTGTGAAAGACAAGGGGACGACTGAGCTTCCAAAGCCGGCGATGGCGAACACGGCAGCTGGTCGCCCTCACTTCGATCTCAATGAGGCGGGAGCGGAGGCGTGATTTTCGGCTGGCCCGGCTAGTCTTGGGCTTGGGCCGCAGGCTAGGTGGGCCGTTTTCGGGCGGGCCGTGATGGGAATCCAGCAAGCCGATCGACGATACCTGGCGGAGACGCGATCGCATGCGGGATCACGTACGCACTCACCTCGCTTCCTGCTCGACTCCACCGCCGCCGCCCCTCGTCATCGTTCGATCGCCAGTGAACTTTCATCGTCGTTCTTCTCCGCGTCTTTGAGGGGAGTTTCTTCGCACCGTTCTTTCGCCAAGGTGGTGGCCGGGAGCAGTTCCACGGCTTCGATGGCCGGGTATCCTCGCCCGCCTGCGCCACCAGGAGTGTCCCTGCCTGCGCCTGGGACAGCACCGGCTGTGCCAGGGGCTGCTCATCCGCCGGTGGCTGCTGCTGCGGCTAGTGCCGGACCCTACTTGGGTCCCCCTGGTTTCCAGGGCTGGCCGGCCGGGACTCCCATGTCGCAGACCGCGCCGACTCCACGACTGACAGCCCCACCTCCGAGGCCAGCTGCGGCGTTCCGCCCTCCAGTCCGCTTGCCTGTGCCGCAGATGCCGTACTTGCCGCAGCAACCGTATCATCAGTACCAGGGGAACGTCACCCGGTGCCTGGGCAGCAAAATATGATGCAGCCCCCTGTTCAGCAACCTATGCAGCAACAGACTCAGTCGCAGCCTGGACAGGTGAAGAAGAGAAGGAAGAAGAAGAGTGCCAATACAATGGGTCAGCCGGTGTCTTCTCTGGGGCAGCATGTGCCGCCCATGGGGCAGCCTTTGCAGTCTGTGGGACAAGTCGCGCCGGTGCTCATGGGACAGCTGCCTTTGGTGGCAAATTCTGATGCTTCTCTGATTACTGTGCAGGCATCTTCAGTGGTCCCTGTTCCTGATGCCCCAGTGGTGAAACAAAACAAGGTGGGGCGCTGTGATGTCTACGCACACTCCTTTTCCTGTAGACAGTGTTGGGCCTCCAAGAGCAGAGGTTTGTAGAACAGCAACAAGTTTTCCCTTAAGTGGATCACCCAAGGTTTATCGAACTCAGGGAGGAAGAGGTCGAAGATATCCATCTCATGCAACCCTGCAACCACAAAGCAAGAAGTCTCTTGTGTCCCCAACACACCTAATACACTTGTCAGATATATAGGTGCACTAGTTCGGCGAAGAGATAGTGAAATACAGGTGGTATGAATATATATGAGCAGTAGTAACGGCACCAGAAAATAGCTTGATGCTACAACTGGCGTGTGGTTGATGGTGGTAATATTGCGAGCGTCAGATTCGGTAGAGAACAGTAAACAAGCGATGATTGCAGTATTTAGGAACAAGGCCTAGGGATTATACTTTCACTAGTGGACACTCTCAACATTGATCACATAACAGAATAAATAGATATATGCTATACTCTACACTCTCTTGTTGGATGATGAACACCACTAATTGCGTAGGGCTACAAGAACCCTCAATGCCGAAGTTAACAAGCTCCACAATATTCGATATTCATATTTAAATAACCTTAGAGTGCATGATAGATCGACACAACTATACCAAGTACTAACATAGCATACACACTAGCACCTTCATACTATGAAAGGAGGAATAGATTACATCAATACCATCATAGTAATAGTTAACTTCATAATCTACAAGAGATCATAATCATAAACTACGCCAAGTACTACATGATGCACACAGTGTCACCTTTACATCATGGAGGAGGAATAGAGTACTTTAATAACATCACTAGAGTAGCACATAGATAAATAGTGATACAAAGCACATTGCAATCATAAAGGGATATAAATAAGCACTTCACTATGATATTCATAACAGTGAATAAGTATTCTGTGAAATATAGCCTAAGAGACCCACACGGTGCACACACTGTCACCTTTACACACGTGGGACAAGGAGTCTCCGGAGATCACATAAGTAAATTCCACTTGAATAGCATAACGACATCTAGATTACAAGCTCATCATATGAATCTCAATCATGTAAGGCAGCTCATGAGATCATTGTATTGAAGTACATAGGGAGAGAGATGAACCACATAGCTACCGGTACAACCCTTAGCCTCGACGGGGAACTACTCCCTCCTCATGGGAGACAGCAGCGGTGATGAAGATGGCGGTGGTGTCGATGGAGATGCCTTCCGGGGGCATTTCCCCATCCCGGCGGCGTGCCGGAATAGAGAATTCTGTCCCCCAGATATTGGCTTCGCGATGGTGGCGGCTCTGAAAGGTTTCTCGTACCGTGGCTTTTCTGTCTCGAAGATTTAGGTCGGGGACCTTTAAATAGGTGAAGAGGCGGAGTCAGAGGGCTGACAAGGCGGTGACACCATAGGGGGCGCGGCCCCCCCTCTAGCCGCGCCAGGCTGGTGTGTGGGGCCCCCAGGGCTCCCCTCTGGTGGCTCTCGGGTGTTCTAGAAGCTTCGTGGGATTTTAAGACTCTGGGCGTTGATTTCGTTCAATTCCGAGAATATTTCCTTTGTAGGATTTCTGAAACCAAAAACAGCAGAAAACAACAACTGGCCCTTCGGCATCTCGTCAATAGGTTAGTTCCGGAAAACGCATAAAAACGATATAAAGTGTGAACAAAACATGTAGGTATTGTCATAAAACAAGCATGGAACATCAGAAATTATAGATACGTTGGAGACTTATCAGCATCCCCAAGCTTAGTTTCTACTCGTCCTCGAGTAGGTAAACGATAAAAGATAATTTCTGAAGTGACATGCTACCAACATGATCTTAATCATACTATTGTAAAGCATATAAGATGAATGCAGCGATTCAAAGCAATGGTAAAGACAATGGTTAAACAACTGAATCATATAGCAAAGACTTTTCATGAATAGTACTTTCGAGACAAGCATCGATAAGTCGTGCATAAGAGTTAACTCATAAAGCAGTAAATTCAAAGTAAAGGCATTGAAGCAACACAAAGGAAGATTAAGTTTCAGCGGTTGCTTTCAACTTGTAACATGTAGATCTCATGGATAGTTGTCAATGCAAAGCAATATAACAAGTGCAATAAGCAAGCATGTAAGAATCAATGCACAGTTAACACAAGTGTTTGCTTCTAAGATAGAGAGAAATGGGTAAACTGACTCAACATAAAAGTAGAAGAAAGGCCCTTCGCAGAGGGAAGCTTTGATTGCTATATTTGTGCTAGAGCTTTTATTTTGAAAACATAAAGAGAGCATAAAAGTAACATTTTGAGAGGTGTTTTTTGTTGTCAACGAATGGTAGTGGGCACTCTAACCCCCTTGCCAGACAAACCTTCAAAGAGCGGCTCCCATGAAACATTTTTATTTTTGGGTGGCACTCCTTCCAACCTTTACTTTCACAAACCATGGCTAACCGAATTCTCGGGTGCCTGCCAACAATCTCATACCATGAAGGAGTGCCTTTTTATTTTAGTTTTATTTAGATGACACTCCTCCCCACCTTTGCTTTCTCAAGCCATGGCTAACCAAATCCTCGGGTGCCGTCCAACAATCACATACCATGGAGGAGTGTCTATTTTTGTAAAATTATGAAGGTTAATTAATTTGGGACTGGGAATCCCATTGCCAGCTCTTTTTGCAAAATTATTGGATAAGCGGATGAAGCCACTAGTCCATTGGTGAAAGTTGCCCAACAAGATTGAAAGATAAACACCACATACTTCCTCATGAGCTATAAAACATTGACACAAATAAGAGGTAATGCTTTTGAAGTGTTTAAAGATAGCACTCAAGCAATTTACTTTGGAATGGCAGGAAATACCATGTAGTAGGTAGGTATGGTGGACACAAATGGCATAGTTTTTGGCTCAAGGATTTGGATGCATGAGAAGTAATCGCTCTCAATACAAGGCTTAGGCTAGCAAGGTTATTTGAAACAAACACAAGCATGAACCGGTACAGCAAAACTCACATAAGAACATATTGCAAGCATTATAAGACTATACATTGTCTTCCTTGTTGTTCAAACACCTTTACCAGAAAATATTTAGACCTTAGAGAGACCAATCATGCAAACCAAATTTTAGCAAGCTCTATGTATTTCTTCACTAATATGTGCAAAGTATATGATGCAAGAACTTAATCATGAGCACAGAAATTGCCAAGTATCACATTATTCAAAACATCATAGCAATTACTACATGTAGCATTTCCCGTTTCCAACCATATAACAATTAACGAAGCAGTTTCAACCTTCGCCATGAAAATTAAAAGCTAAGAACGCATGTGTTCATATGAACCAGCGGAGCGTGTCTCTCTCCCACACAAGCATTTATTCAAACAAAAACAAAAACAACATACAGACGCTCCAAGTAAAGTACATAAGATGTGACCGAATAAAAATATAGTTTCAAGGGAGGAACCTGATAATTTGTCGATGAAGAAGGGGATGCTTTGGGCATCCCCAAGCTTAGATGCTTGAGTCTTCTTGAAATATGCAGGGATGAACCACCTGGGCATCCCCAAGCTTAGACCTTTCACTCTTCTTGATCATATTGTATCATCCTCCTCTATTGACCCTTGAAAACTTCCTCCACACCAAACTCAAAACAAACTCATTAGAGGGTTAGTGCATAATCAAAAATTCACATGTTAAGAGGTGACACATTCATTCTTAACACTTCTGGACATTGCTCAAAGCTACTGGAAGTCAATGGAACAAAGAAATTCATTCAACATAGCAAAAGAGGCAATGCGAAATAAAAGGCAGAATCTGTCAAAACAGAACAGTCCGTAAAGACGAATTTCTAAGAGGCACCACACTTTCTCAAATGAAAATGCTCAAATTGAATGAAAGTTGCGTACATATCTGAGGATCACTCACGTAAATTGGCAGAATTTTCTGAGTTACCTAATACCCTAACCTCCAAGGGATGAACGCAAACCAAAAAACCAGCCAACTTACCAAGAGTATGAATAGAAGATATGATGACCACTTTTTGTATTATCTCACAAAGTCGAATTGGATCTAGAAGGAATCACAACCTCACTCTTATTCGGAAATTTCATGGTAGTTTATATAAATTGGAGTTCATTAATGAGATTCACTCAATCTATAATTCGAATGAGGTGTGGAGGCAGAGGGGCGTCTTACCCGCTGAAATAAATGCCATGGTGTCACGTATAAACGATGGTTATTCTGAATTTCATCCCATTTTGGTATACCAAGCCTATAAATATGGTCGATTACAGAGAATTCAACCCAGATTCGTTACAGCAAGAAATCTGTTTCTGCGCAGTAATCCAAATCTAGTATGAACCTTACTATCAAAGACTTTACTTGGCACAACAATGCAACAAAATTAAGATAAAGAGAGGTTTCCACAGTAGTAACAACTTCCAAGACACAAATATAAAACAAAAGTACTGTAGAAAAATAAACACATGGGTTATCTCCCAAGAAGTGCTTTCTTTATAGCCATTAAGATGGGCTCAGTAATTTCAATGATGCACTCGCAAGAAATAGGAGTTGAAGCGAAAGAGAGCATCAAGAAGCAAATTCAAAACACATTTAAGTCTAACCCACTTCCTATGCAAAGGAATCTTGTACACAAATGAATTCATGAAGAACATAGTAACAAACATAGGAAGATAAAACACGAGTAACTTCAAGATTCTCAACAAAAAGAGGGGAAACTTAATATTATTAAGATGCATATAACCATGTTTCCCTCTCTCATAATAACTTTCAGTAGCATCATGAGCAAACTCAACAATATAACTATCACATAAAGCATTCTTATCATGAGTCTCATGCATAAAATTATTACTCTCCACATAAGCATAATCAATTTTATTAGTAATAGTGGGAGCGAATTCAACAAAGTAGCTATCATCAAATATAGGAGGCATATTGTAATCATAATCAAATTTATCCTCCATAACAGGCGGCACGAAAAGACTACTATCATTATAATCATCATAAATAGGAGGCAAAGTATCATCAAAGTAAATTTTCTCCTCAATGCTTGGGGGACTAAAAAGATCATACTCATCAAAACCAGCTTCCCCAAGCTTAGAATTTTCCATATCATTAGCAACAATGGTATTCAAAGTGTTCATACTAATATGTTCCATGGGTTTTTTAATTTTCGCATCAAACCATCCATGTCTTAACTCAGGAAATAATTTTAAAAGCTCACTGTTGCTTTCCATTATGCCAAACTAGTGTAAAACAAGAAACAAAAAGATGCAATTGCAGGATCTAAAGGAAATACCTTCGAGCACTTACAACGGTGCCGGAAAATAGCTTAGTAGCCGAGCTCCGGAGTGTGAGTACCTTTTACCTTTCCTCCCCGGCAACGGCGCTAGAAAATAGCTTGATGTCTACGCACACTCCTTTTCCTGTAGACAGTGTTGGGCCTCCAAGAGCAGAGGTTTATAAAACAGCAACAAGTTTTCCCTTAAGTGGATCACCCAAGGTTTATCGAACTCAGGGAGGAAGAGGTCGAAGATATCCCTCTCATGCAACCCTGCAACCACAAAGCAAGAAGTCTCTTGTGTCCCCAACACACCTAATACAATTGTCAGATGTATAGGTGCACTAGTTCGGCGAAGAGATAGTGAAATACATGTGGTATGAATATATATGAGCAGTAGTAATGGCACCAGAAAATAGCTTGATGCTACAACTGGCGTGTGGTTGATGGTGGTAATATTGCAGGCAGTACAGATGCAGTTGTTATCACCAGAATTTGACCGAGTCAGAGGTGGGCCGCGATCATGATGGGCTTGAAGATTATACATGGAAGAATATATGTGAATCGGCCTTATATGCAAAGTTTGGGCTAGTTTGCCCATGTATCTGTACTATAGTAGGATACGTGTCGGTTAGTTAGAGTTTGTCTCGTGCACGGTGGGGATTATTCCCACGTTAGAAAGTCTACGGACTATAAATATGTATCTAGGGTTTATGAAATAAACAACAATCAACGTTCACCACAAATCAATCTAGGCGCATCGCCAACTCCTTCGTCTCGAGGGTTTCTTCCGGGTAAGCATCATGCTTCCTAGATCGCATCTTGTGATCTAGGCAGTACAAGTTTATTCGTCGTTCATGCATTGCTCGTACTGAAGCCTTTTTGATGGCGAGCAACGTAGTTATCTTAGATGTGTTAGGGTTAGCATTGTTCTTCGTATCATATGCTATCGTCGTGCAACCCTTATACATCTAGCCGCCCTTACGCCTATCTTAGGCGTAGGGGCGGCACCCCACTTGATCATTATCTAGTAGATCCGATCCGTTACGGTTGCTCCTTGTTCTTCAAGGATTAGTTTAATATCTGCAATAGTTAGGCCTTACAAAGGGTTGGAGGATCCAGCGGCGCGTAGGGTGTAGTTTGCTAGCCCTAGACAGGATGTTCCGGGGATCAACCTCGTGTTGGTTTTTAGGCCCTATCTAGGATCGGCTTACGATCACCGTGCGCGGCCGCGAGGCCCAATCGTGAGTAGGATGTTCCGTTTATGCGGTGAAAACCCTAAATCGTCGTAGATTGCTTTAGCTTTATCTTGATCAAGCAGGACCACCATATATTCGTACACCTCGTGCGAATCATGGGTGGATCGGCTCCTTGAGCCGATTCACAGGACAACCTGAGAGCCGATCGAGGCTCGTATTTAATGTTTACGTGTATGCCATGCAGGAAACTAAGCGAGGCATCTCCATCACCTTCCTGACCAGGTATAGGTCAGGTGGCACGCACTTGCACCAGCATCGGACGTGCGTGCCGGAGTCTTTGCGGGCCGTCGCTCAGAGGGACCAGGGCCAGCCGCAGCCCTAAGTTGCTCCCGGCTCTACTGTGTTGCCCGTCGCTGCTCGCCGGTGGGTTTCTGACCGCAACACATTCTGGCACGCCCGGTGGGACCATCTTCGACATCAACCACATCGCCATCTACATCTGAGATGGCGGACGGCACCCCAGTCACGTACGAGGATCTGACCGAGGAGCTCAAGAAGAAGTATGACGAGGTCAAAACGATCCTCGAAGCCGACCTCATCGGCTCTTTTCACAGAACCCGTTCACATGGCATCAGGTGGAAAGGGTTCTCACCTGAAGGCGCGCTCGATGGAGTGGACCTGTCCGCCCCGTCAGAAGAACGCACCAGGTCCCTGCGCCAGGAGATTAGCTACATGGTGGCTCAGTCGCTGCACCGCCATTCTGAGAGCCTGGTGAACACCTTGGAGCGTGTCGCTTTTCGGATGATCCAGGAAATCATGAGGCATCAGTGCTCTCCGTCAGGACCAGCTCTCGGAACCTACCAAGGAGAGATGCCGCTCCACTTCCGTCCACCGTTGCCATTCACGTTGACAACACCGGAAGTGCCGGATTCGCCGGCATACGCCGTCGACATGGTGGAGTGCACAAACCCCGGGAGGTACCAGCCAAGATTCTCGTTCAACATCAACATGGTAGGACTTGGGCGCCACCTTGGTAAAGACGGAGACGAGGGCAGCTGCTCTCATAGCGAGGACAAGGAGGGAGCCGTTCCACGCGATCAGTCCCGACACTTCCAGAAAATCCTGGTTACGATCAAGAGGAAGGCCGATTCCAGCAATCAGCCCGTACCATCCGTGCCACACGATCTCCCTGCATTTGGCGTCGACCTCACGGGTGATGGGAAGTTAGGGTATGGGTTCACATCGGCTGATGAGCTAGAGGAAGTCGACATCGGTCCGGGGGATAAGCCGCGACCAACTTTTATCAGCAGGAAGTTAGATCCACAGCTCAGGGGTCAGATGATAGCTCTGTTGAAAGAATACCCAGATTGCTTTGCATGGGATTACACAGAGATGCCTGGGTTAGACAGGAGCATCATTGAACATCGGCTCCCCCTTAAGAAAGGATTCCGGCCGTTCCAACAACGAGCACGTCAGATGAGGGCCGAAATTCTGGAAGAAGTCAAGAAAGAGATCGAGAAGATGTTGGCCGCCGGGTTCATCAGGCCATGCAGGTATGCTGAGTGGATCTCCAGTATCGTGCCTGTAGAGAAGAAGGACGGCCGATGGCGTGTGGCCATCGATTTTCGAGATCTCAACAGAGCCACTCCAAAGGATGAATATCCGATGCCTGTGGCAGAAACGTTGATCAATGCAGCTGCTGGCCACAAGGTGTTGAGCTTCATGGATGGCAACGCCGGCTATAACCAAATCTTCATGGCTCCAGAAGATATACATAAGACCGCATTCAGAGTACCAGGGGCAGTAGGCTTGTTTGAATATGTGGTCATGACCTTTGGGTTGAAGAATGCTGGTGCGACGTACCAACGAGCCATGAATTATATATTTCACGATCTGATCGGCAAGTTGGTGGAAATCTACATCGACGACGTGGTAGTCAAATCTGTCTCCATGGAGGGACACTTGGATGATTTACGGCGCATCCTAGACCGAACTCGGAAGTTTGGACTGAGAATGAATCCGAAGAAGTGTGCCTTTGGTGTGACGGCTGGTCAGTTCCTGGGTTTTCTTGTTCATGAACGGGGAATTGAGATCGGCCTGAAAAGTCAAGAGGCGGTGCGTACCATGCAGCCGCCCACCACGAAGAAGGAACTCCAACGTCTCATCGGCAAGATCAATTTTGTCCGACGATTCATCTCTAATCTGTCAGGACGAATCGAGCCGTTCATGGCACTGGTGAAAACTAAATCTGACGACGAGTTTCACTGGGGGTAGAACAGCAGCAGGCGTTTGATGAGATTAAGCGGTATCTGACGATGCCGCTTGTGCTAGTTCCGCCCCAACAAGACAGGCTGTTCTACATCTACTTGTCAGTAGCTGACACGTCCATCGCTTCGGTGGTGGTGCAACTCTACGAGGGTGTTGAAAATGTCGTTTTCTACCTCAGCAGAAGGATGTTGGACACGGAGACAAGGTATCCTGAGGTCGAGAAGCTTTGCCTCTGCCTGTTCTTCACCTGCACCAAGCTTCATCACATCCTTTTGACGGCAGAGATCATCGTCATATGCAAGTCAGACGTTGTCAAGCACATGCTGTCGGCCCCTGTTTTGAAAGGCCGACTTGGTAAGTGGATGTTTGCGCTGTCAGAGTTCGATCTTCGGTATCAGCCTGCGAAAGCAGTCAAGGGGCAAGCGTTGGCCGATCTTATAGCTGAACGAATCAGTACCAATATAGCAGCACTGTCTATACGTGCATGGGCTATGTTCTTCGATGGATCGGCTTGCGACGATGGTTGTGGCATCGGCATTCTGCTCGTGTCGCCTCGGGGGGCAGCATACTCCTTTTCAATCAGATTATCTACCCCTTGCACCAACAACGTCGCAGAATATGAGGCAGTACGTAAGGGAATGGAGTTGCTACTGGAAGCCGGGGCAGAAGCAGTAGAGCTTTTTGGAGACTCGAAGTTGGTGATTAACCAGCTCACGGATGAATATAAGTGCGAGAGCGAATCGCTTTTCCCATATTGGATGGAATGCCGTGAGTTGATGACACAGTTTCGGTACATCAACTTTAATTGGGTCCCAAGATCCCAAAACACCGAGGCCAACAATCTCGCACAAATGGCGTCAGGCTATATAGACATATCTGACGGGTCGGAAGTTCAGGTGCAGTTCTTGGAACAGGATGATTGGAGAGCCGAAATCTTCAATTACTTAAAAGATTCGGCTCGGGGGGCACCTAAACGGGTAAGATACAGAGCCATGAAGTATGTCCTCATAGGAGACGACATGTTCTACAGGACGTTGGAAGGGTTACTACTCAAGTGCCTGGGACCAACTGAGTCTAATCGCCTCTTACATGAGGTGCATGAAGGCGCCTGTGGAACTCATCAGTCGGCTCATAAGATGAAATGGCTAATTAGGCGATCAGGATTTTATTGGCCCACCATGCTTGAAGATTGCTTCAAGTACTACAAGGGGTGCCAAGCGTGCCAGATGTTCGAGAAGATTCAGATGGTACCCGCATCAGCAATGAACCCTATCATCAAGCCTTGGCCGTTCCGAGGGTGGGGCATGGATATGATCGGCAAAATCCATCCGGCGTCGAGTAAAAAACATGAATGGATTTTGGTTATCACAGATTACTTCACCAAGTGGGTGGAGGCCGTCCCTATGAAGAAGGTGAAATCAGAAGATGTGATCAAGTTTGTGAAAGAACACGTCATTCATAGGTTCGGGATTCCCCAAACTATCACGACCGATGGAGGTTCGGTCTTTATTTCTAAAGAATTCAGAAAGTTCTGCGATGACATGGGGATTAAGCTGATCCGATCATCTCCATACTATGCTCAAGCCAATGGGCAAGCTGAAGCGTCCAATCAGAGCCTGATCAAGCTGATCAAGAGAAAAATTGACGAGAACCCTAGGGATTGGCATGAAAAGTTATGAGAAGCTTTGTGGGCCTACCGCATGTCGTGCCATGGAGCTATAAAAACTTCGCCGTACCAACTCGTCTATGGACAGGAAGCCGTATTACCTTGGGAAATTACGGCTGGATCAGGACGTGTCACATTTTAGAATGATCTAACAGCTGAAGAGTATGCAGCTTTGATGAGTGACACTATTGAGGACGCGACAGAACTTAGGCTTTGGTCGTTGGAGAAGATTAAAGAGAACAAAGCCAGGGTAGCTCGTGCCTACAATAAGAAGGTTAGACCAAAGGAGTTTCAAATTGGTGATCTAGTATGGGAAGCTGTGTTGCCGTTAGGAACTAGGGACAAGGCATATGGCAAAATGGTCTCCTAATTGGCACGGTCCGTACAAAGTCGTCCAGGCCTTGAAGGGTAATGCATACATGCTGGAGCAGTTGGACGGCGTTAAGTTCCCAGTAGCCGTCAATGGTCAACACCTCAAGAAGTATTTCCCAAGCATGTGGGATGATGGGCAGTAAGGTATGGAGGCCGATTTTAAATCGGCCAGTAAAAAAAAAATCACAGCCGATGCGCAGACATCGACTTGAGCGAACATACGGAGACGAGTACAGCCGATGCACGGGCATCGACTTCAGAATAATAAAGCCGATACATTGCTATCGATTCTAGAGGAAAGCTCAAGCAGGTTAACGGAATCGGTTCAGACCAGAAATCTCTTAGTGAGTTACTGAGGAGTTCAGTCTGCGCGTTTAAGGTTGGAGGATGGTTTGGATGTGAGTTAGACCTGTTGGTCCGTGTGAATAGGCGACGGCTTGACCTCAAATCGCGTTTATAGTGCAAGCCGATGCCCTGCCATCGGCTCTTTGAACAGTGACTTCGTTCGACGATCGGTGGAATTGACAAGGAAAGCAAAATTAATTGAGGAATATTTTCTTCATTAATAGCGGTATTTCTTACAAAGAAAGAGCCGATTGCTCAGGGAAGAAACAACAAAAGCCGACTACTACTACTAGTCCCTAATCTAGGGGCCGTTGCTGCCCTCGTCGTCGTCGTCGCTGCCGCCGGCGCAGCTGCTGATGGGCTCCTCATCGGAGCTCCCGTAACCTTCTACGGGAGCCTCATCTTCCTCCTCGTCGTCATTGCTGTCGTCGTCCCACCAGGCGCGGAGGCGCTTCGCCGGTGGGTATCCTTCGAGGGAGTCGTCGTCGTCCTCCTCCGCCTCTTCTTCGGAGGAGGTGAAACCGTCCCAGGAGAAGCGGTCATCCTCGCTCTCCGCCTCCTCCTCCCCCTCGACGAGGAACTGAAGGTCGTCCTCTCCGTCGGTCAAGGATTTGTCATCCTCGGACCAGATGGAGGAATCATGTTCCTCCTTGTCCCACTCCGATGCGGCGAGGATGTCGTGCGCCGCCAGTGAACCCCACTCCGGCGTCGGCTCGCGAGATGAGGAGGAGTCGGAGAAGACTGATGAAGTGGAGGAGGACGAAGAGGAAAAGGAATGGGAAGAAAGATCTGATGAGGCGGAGGAGGAAGAAGAAGAAGACATGGCTACGGGAGATGGAGGATTTTTGGGTGCCGATGGACAGAACAGAGCAAGGGGATGGAGTGGCGAACTATTCAGAGCAGTTATATAAAGGGGATATAGTAGAGATTCAATGCCACAGCAGTTTCCAAGGAGGCGGTGCCCAAAGAAAAGAAGAAAAGAAAACAACGGTCAAATCACGCGGAGAAATTGAGAGGGCAGGGCGTCATGATGAAGTGCTGCGACGGTTCTGCTCTGCCACGACATGACCCGACGAAGAGAATCAGAGTGATTTTGGAATTATCAATTCCAAAACCAGGGGGGCATGTGTTATCACCAGAATTTGACCGAGTCAGAGGTGGGCCGCGATCATGATGGGCTTGAAGATTATACATGGAAGAATATATGTGAATCGGCCTTATATGCAAAGTTTGGGCTAGTTTGCCCATGTATCTGTACTATAGTAGGATACGTGTCGGTTAGTTAGAGTTTGTCTCGTGCACGGTGGGGATTATTCCCACGTTAGAAAGTCTACGGACTATAAATATGTATCTAGGGTTTATGAAATAAACAACAATCAACGTTCACCACAAATCAATCTAGGCGCATCGCCAACTCCTTCGTCTCGAGGGTTTCTTCCGGGTAAGCATCATGCTGCCTAGATCGCATCTTGCGATCTAGGCAGTACAAGTTTATTCGTCGTTCATGCGTTGCTCGTACTGAAGCCTTTTTGATGGCGAGCAACGTAGTTATCTTAGATGTGTTAGGGTTAGCATTGTTCTTCGTATCATATGCTATCGTTGTGCAACCCTTATACATCTAGCCGCCCTTACGCCTATCTTAGGCGTTGGGGCGGCACCCCGCTTGATCATTATCTAGTAGATCCGATCCGTTACGGTTGCTCCTTGTTCTTCAAGGATTAGTTTAATATCTGCAATAGTTAGGCCTTACAAAGGGTTGGAGGATCCAGCGGCGTGTAGGGTGTAGTTTGCTAGCCCTAGACATAATGTTCCGGGGATCAACCTCGTGTTGGTTTTTAGGCCCTATCTAGGATCGGCTTACGATCACCGTGCGCGGCCGCGAGGCCCAATCGTGAGTAGGATCGATGTTCCGATTATGCGGTGAAAACCCTAAATCGTCGTAGATTGCTTTAGCTTTATCTTGATCAAGCAGGACCACCATATATTCGTACACCTCGTGCGAATCATGGGTGGATCGGCTCCTTGAGCCGATTCACAGGACAACCTGAGAGCCGATCGAGGCTCGTATTTAATGTTTACGTGTATGCCATGCAGGAAACTAAGCGAGGCATCTCCATCACCTTCCTGACCAGGTATAGGTCAGGTGGCACGCACTTGCACCAGCATCGGACGTGCGTTCCGGAGTCTTTGCGGGCCGTCGCTCGGAGGGACCAGGGCCAGCCGCAGCCCTAAGTTGCTCCCGGCTCTACTGTGTTGCCCGTCGCTACTCGCCGGTGGGTTTCTGACCGCAACAGCAGTAGAACAGTAAACAAGCGATGATTGCAGTATTTAGGAACAAGGCCTAGGGATTATACTTTCACTAGTGGACACTCTCAACATTGATCACATAATAGAATAAATAGATATATGCTATACTCTACACTCTCTTGTTGGATGATGAACACCACTAATTGCGTAGGGCTACAAGAACCCTCAATGCCGGAGTTAACAAGCTCCACAATATTCGATATTCATATTTAAATAACCTTAGAGTGCATGATAGATCGACACAACTATACCAAGTACTAACATAGCATACACACTGTCACCTTCATACTATGAAAGGAGGAATAGATCACATCAATACCATCATAGTAATAGTTAACTTCATAATCTACAAGAGATCATAATCATAAACTACGCCAAGTACTACATGATGCACACACTGTCATAAAGGGATATAAATAGAGGAGGAATAGAGTACTTTAATAACATCACTAGAGTAGCACATAGATAAATAGTGATACAAAGCACATTGCAATCATAAAGGGATATAAATAAGCACTTCACTTTGCTATTCATAACAGTGAATAAGTATTATGTGAAATATAGCCTAAGAGACCCACACGGTGCACACACTGTTACCTTTACACACGTGGGACAAGGAGTCTCCGGAGATCACATAAGTAAAATCCACTTGAATAGCATAATGACATCTAGATTACAAGCTCATCATATGAATCTCAATCATGTAAGGCAGCTCATGAGATCATTGTATTGAAGTACATAGGGAGAGATATGAACCACATAGCTACCGGTACAGCCCTTAGCCTCGACGGAGAACTACTCCCTCCTCATGGGAGACAGCAGCGGTGATGAAGATGGCGGTGGTGTCGATGGAGATGCCTTCCGGGGGCACCTCCCCGTCCCGGCGGCGTGCCGGAACAGAGACTTCTGTCCCCCAGATCTTGGCTTCGCGATGGCGGCGGCTCTGGAAGGTTTCTCGTACCGTGGCTTTTCCGTCTCGAAGATTTAGGTCAGGGACCTTTAAATAGGCGAAGAGGCGGAGTCGGACTGCTGACGAGGCGGTGACACCATAGGGGGGCGCGGCACCCCTCTGGCCACGCCAGGCTGGTGTGTGGGACCCCCAGGGCTCCCCTCTGGTGGCTCTCGGGTGTTCTGGAAGCTTCGTGGGATTTTAAGACTCTGGGCGTTGATTTCGTCCAATTCCGAGAATATTTCCTTTGTAGGATTTCTGAAACCAAAAACAGCAGAAAACAGCAACTGGCCCTTCGGCATCTCGTCAATAGGTTAGTTCCGGAAAACGCATAAAAACGATATAAAGTGTGAACAAAAGATGTAGGTATTGTCATAAAAAAAGCATGGAACATCAGAAATTATAGATACGTTGGAGACGTATCACGCTGCTGGAAATGCGCGGTGGATACTCATGCAACAAAGGCTTGTAAGGTAGTTCATTACTGTTTGGTTTGCGATTCTGGGGCACACCCGACTATTAGGTGTCCAATTCTGAAGCTGCCGAGGCCTTCGAGTTTTTTTGTCGGCTGCGGTAATGATGCCACGCTTGATCTTCAGCTTCCGGACTCAGTTTATAAGCCTCAGCTGGTTACTTCTGGAGCACCTACAGCTTTGGTGCAGGTGTCAGGGGAGGGGACTGTCACAGCAGCAGATATTCATGGTCTCATGGCCCGTATGTGTCCCGGGAATCCTACTTGGAAGTGGGAGGCGGTGCCTCATGGTGATAAAGCGTTTCTTGTTGGCATCCCTACAGCTGATGATCTGTCGAGGATAGAGGGTATGCAGATGAGTGTACCCAAGATTAGTACACAGGCTCTTGTTTCTTCTTGGGTGCATCAGGATGTTGCCCCGATGTTTGTTATGGAGCCAGTTTGGGTGCATGTCGACGGTGTACCTGATTCTGTTCGACACTTCTTAGGTCTATGGGTTGTGGGTTCTCTTATTGGTAACACTCTGGATGTTGACTTGTGTTCTCTTCGGAGCCTGGGTATTATTCATATTCTTGTGGCTATGCGTGATCCTACAGCATTACAGAAGGATAATGGATGCTTGGAGGTGATTGCACTATTACAGCTTAATGGTTACATGTTTCGTTTTTGTCGAGAGGCAGTTGGGTTTCAGCCGGATCCTCGTTTCCGCCCTTTTTTCTGGAAGGATGGTGGTGATGATGACGGTTCTCGTGGTTTTGAGGAGGAGAGGTTTGATGGTTCTACAGCTGACGCTGTGCCAGAGGCAGCGAATATGGAGGTTGATGGACACCCTACATCACATACTCCTGGTGCTTCTGCGGTGCCAGTTACGCAGGTGGCTTTGACTCCTTTCAACCACTCACCGGTGACAGACAGAGGACGAGAGATTGTGGCGCGTGCCAGGGTGGAGTCTCCTCACCTGGTCGCCTCGCCGCCGAGGTCTTCTCGGGCTTCTCCGTCAAGAGGCCGGACGTTCTTGCAGGGGCAAACTCGACCAGCTTCATCGACTTGTCCTCGGTCCACTTCGCCATGCACTCCGCGGGGGGCTTCGCTTCCGTCTTCTTCTTCGACTCAGACGGAATCGGTTGGACGGGATGAGCCGCAGCCGTTGGCGCAGCCCGCGTTTCCGATGCGGCCTGAGTTGCAGCCATCGACTTCACTACTTCAGCAGGTTCCACCGACGCCTACGCGACAATCGGCAGCGGCACACCACCCGCATCAGCCGGGCCCGGGGTCTGCACATGTGCAGCAGCCGGATGTGGACCTGTCAGCCACGGTCCATATGCAGCAGCAATCATCCACAGGTGCTTCGGCTATTGGCGCCCAGCCGGGCCGTGCTGGCGTTGAGGAGTTGCGCACGCCGGCAGTCTCTCTTCCGAGCCGGACTGGCACGGGGCGGGAGGAGCAAGGCTCGGCACGCTCGACCGGCTCGGTCCTCGAGGAGGTGCAGCAGGCTGCGGACGCCCTGCTTACATGGGCGGGCGGTCCGCTTGGGATAGCAGCATCGCCTCCACGGATGGAGGGGCTTGCTGGGCCGGGGAGCTGGCCCGCCCATCATGGGGCGGCTGGAGTCCCACCGGCGACGCCGTCTTTGCCTGAGGAGGGGGGATCGCCATGGGCTGGGCCGGTATAGGGGGCTATATCGCCATCCACCCTTGTACTACCGGCCTCTTCTCCTTCGATAGGTTCATCGCCGCTTTCGTCTTCACCATCGCCGGTCTCCACCTTGCAGCAGCCACCTCCCGCTGTTCCTCGTCTTGTCGTTCAGCCGACGGTGAGGCGGAGTGGGAGGTACGCTCTTGCGGAGGATGGGTCGGGGGCGACGCATGAGGACGTCATGCAGAGAGCCATGCGGCGCAAGGCAAAGAAGAACCTCGAAACGGCTGGTAATAAACAATCATCCAAGTCTTTTACTTCGTTTTCAGATTCCCGTATTTCTTCAAATTTAAGTAGTCTTGGGATCTCGTTGGGTAGTCGACCTGATGATGGACGGAACTTGACCGTTTAACGGTTGTTCTGAATGACTCCACTGGGCCTGAAACATCCATTATAGACGATGATGAAGAGGATGACATCCTAGATGGTCAACTTCTCTCGGCTATCATTGGTAATGTCTCAGAAGTCGACTTAGAACACTCGGAGCTTAGTTCACTTTATGATCTAAGCGCTTCTGCACGAGGTTCTAGGTCGTCGGCTGGCAAGAAGTCTCGTAGATATGGCAAGAATACTAAATCCAAAATAGTTTCTCAATGAATGGCATGTTTCGGAATAGCAGAGGTCTTGGTGACTTGGCTAAGCATTCTCACGTTGCCGATGGTTGTAGAGATTATGATTTAGATTTTATTGCTATATCCGAGACGGGTAGGCGGAATTTCTCACAGAGTTTTCTCGACCGTTTATCAGGCGGGATTAACCTTTCAGTGGTTTTCTCGCCCACCTCGTGGTAGGTCCGGGGGTATTTTACTTGGCGTCCGCATAGACACCATGACTGTTTTAGCTAGTTCTGATGGAGAGTATCACATTAAACTCGACATTCAGAATAAAGCTGACGGTTTCATTTGGAGTCTGGTTGCTGTGTATGGTGCCGCCCAAGATGCTTTTAAGGCTGACTTTTTACGTGAGTTGGTAAATCTTACTAAAGATAATCCATACCCGATTTTAATCGGTGGGGACTTCAATCTACTAAGATTTCCTCATGAGAAAAGTAAAGGTCTTTTTGATGGACATTGGCCTTTCTTGTTTAATGCTGTCATTGATAGCCTTGACTTAAGAGAGGTGTTTATGTCCGGTAGACAATTCACTTGGGCCAACAGCTTGCCTGAACCCACATACGAAAAGCTAGACCACGTGTTGATGGATACCGAATGGGAAGATAAATACCCTATGGTGTCTGTTCGTGCACTAGAACGTATTGAAAAATTGTCTGACCATTCACCTATCCTCCTAACTACTGGGAATCCCCGACCTGTGTGTAAATGGCCTTTTAAATTTGAACTTGGCTGGCTACATCAGGAAGGGTTCCTTGAGATGGTTAAGACGGTTTTGGAGAGACCGGTCAGTGGTAGCACTCCAATTTTGAGATGGAATAATAAGATGCGTGCACTGCGCAAACATCTCTCTGGTTGGGCTGCCCATATGGCTGGTATTCTTAGAAAAGAGAAGACTCGCTTATCAAATGTGATTGATGAGCTAGAGGCTTTTGCTGAGGTGAGACCACTGACTCCGCATGAGATTGAACTTAAGAATCAATTCAATGCGCAGATGGCGAGTCTCCTTCGCGAGGAGGAACTCAAATGGTATCAACGTTCCAAAGCCCAATTCATCTTGGAAGGAGACTCAAGTACGCGATATTTCCATGGCATAGCCAATGGGAGACATCGGAAAAAACGTATTCACTCTCTTAATCAAGATGAAGGGTTGATTCAAGGCCATGAGCAACTCAAATCATACATTACTAATTATTATAAAGGTCTGTTTGGTCCTCCGGATGAAAGTTCCTTTTCTCTAAATGAGGACTTAACAGATGATATACCCCAAGTTTCTATGGAAGAAAATGCCTTATTGACCGCACCTTATTCTGAGGAAGAGGTTCAAAAGGAAAATTTTCAAATGGAATGCAACAAAGCTCCGGGTCCGAATGGTTTTCCAGCAGAGTTCTATCAAACTTTCTGGGATACTATTAAATCGGATCTTCTAGATTTGTTCAGTGCTCTGCATATTGGACAACTAGAATTATTTCGTCTAAATTTTGGTGAAGTAATTTTGTTACCGAAAGTTAATGAGGCAGAAAGGATTCAACAATATAGACCTATTTGCCTCTTAAATGTAAGTTTCAAGATTTTCACGAAAGTGGCCACCATTAGACTTAATACGGTTGTGGATCATGTTGTTCAGCCATCTCAGACCGCTTTCATGCAAGGAAGAAATATCCTTGATGGAGTGGCGGTTTTACATGAGACAGTACATGAGATGCATACTAAGAAATTAAATGGGGTTATTCTGAAATTAGACTTTGAAAAGGCTTATGACAAGGTCAAGTGGTCTTTCTTAAAGCAGACGCTCAGGATGAAAGGTTTTTCTCCTGAATGGCGCGCTCTAATAAATAATTTCGTGTATGGAGGTAGTGTGGCGATCAGGGTTAATGATGACACTGGCCACTATTTTCAAACTCGAAAAGGGTTACGCCAAGGGGATCCATTATCACCAATGTTGTTTAACATTGTAGCGGATATGCTGGCTATACTTATAGAGCGGGCCAAGTCTGATGGTCAGATTGAGGGTGTGATTCCACATCTGGTTGATGGTGGTTTATCTATCCTTCAATATGCCGACGATACAATTCTGTTTATGGATCACGATCTCGAAAAAGCTTGCAACCTGAAATTAATTTTGGTGGCTTTCGAGCAGTTGTCGGGATTAAAAATCAACTTCCATAAAAGTGAATTGTTCTGTTTCGGTGAAGCCCAAAATGATACAGCTCTGTATGCTGAGTTGTTTGGTTGTGGGTAAGGCCAATTTCCTATTCGCTATCTGGGTATTCCGATTCATTATCGGAGACTTACAATTGATGAATGGAAAATAGTGGAAGAAAGATTACAAAAGCGCCTTAGTAGTTGGAAAGCTAAATTGTTGTCTCTAGGGGGAAGATTGATACTCATTAATTCGGTACTGACAAATATGGTACTGTATATGTTATCTTTCTTCCTATTGCCGAAAGGAGTTCTGCACAAACTCGATTATTATCGATCCAGATTCTTTTGGCAAGGGGACAGCGAGAAAAAGAAATATCGACTGGTTAAATAGAGTATAGTTTGTAGTCCCAAAGATCAAGGCGGGCTTGCACTACAAGAAAAGTTCTGATAGACAACGTCTCAAAATCGTCCGCTAAGGGGTATTTTTCGTCGCCTATGGGCCTAACCCGACGATATGGGTTCTGTTGTCGAAACTGCGTCAGGCAAAGTCATACCACATTTTTTTCGGTCCGTCGCGCTTGGGTGCCCTTCCGCCACGGAAAATCGGACCGTTGCAGAAGTGTTTCCGGGAGCCCGTTGACTGGTGACGTCATGCAAACTGCCACGTGGCAGACACCGTTAACTGGCAGTTGACGGCGTTAACCGCTGAAACCCCGTGGTAGATGGTAGGCCCACACGAGGCCTGCCACGTCTTAGGCGGGCCGGCCCATTAAGCTTGCGGGCCGGGCCAGCTGACTTACTTTGACCGGTCAACTATATAGCTGGGCTGGTCCATTAGTTACGTGGGCCGGGCCTAACCTCTAAGGTTGACTGGTCAAAACATTAATGGGCCGGCCCACTAAGCATGTGGGCCAGGCCGAATGCACTCGTTTGACCGGTCAACAGGCAAAAGGGCCGGCCCACAAAACATGTGGGACCCACTTTCCTGTTATCGGGCCGGCCCATTTACCAAGTGGGTCCACCTTAAAGCAAGTGGGCCGGCCCAAGAAGTTATTGGGCCGGCCCAATTAGCATGTGGGTCCCACTTTCCTGCTATCGGGCCGGCCCATTTAGTACGTGGGGTCCACATTAGATCAAATGGGCCGGGCCAAAAGCACAGGTGGGTCCCACTTTCCTGTTAATGGGCCGGCTCATTTAGTACGTGGGGTCCACCATATAGCAAGTGGGCCGGCCCAACAAGATAGTGGGCCGGGCCATAAGCACAGGTGGGTCCCACTTTCCTGTTAAAGGGCCGGCCCATTTAGTATGTGGGGCCCACCATATAGCAAGTGGGCCGGCCCAACACGCTAGTGGGCCGGGCCAAAATCACAGGTGGGTCCCTCTTTCCTCTTAAAGGGCCGGCCCATTTAGTATGTGGGGTCCACCATGTAGCAAGTGGGCCGGCTGATGCGTGTGGTTGGCACGTCCGTTGGGAACCCCAAGAGGAAGGTGTGATGCGCACAGCGGCAAGTTTCCCTCAGTAAGAAACCAAGGTTTAATCGGACCAGTAGGAGTCAAGAAGCACGTTGAAGGTTGATGGCGGCGAGATGTAGTGCGGCGCAACACCAGGGATTCCGGCGCCAACGTGGAACCTGCACAACACAACCAAAGTACTTTGCCCCAACGAAACAGTGAGGTTGTCAATCTCACCGGCTTGCTGTAACAAAGGATTAACCGTATTGTGTGGAAGATGATTGTTTGCAGAAAACAGTAGAACAAGTATTGCAGTAGATTGTATTTCAGTAAAGAGAATTGGACCGGGGTCCACAGTTCACTAGAGGTGTCTCTCCCATAAGACGAACAACATGTTGGGTGAACAAATTACAGTTGGGCAATTGACAAATAAAGAGAGCATGACAATGCACATACATATCATGATGAGTATAGTGAGATTTAATTGGGCATTACGACAAAGTACATAGACCGCCATCCAACTGCATCTATGCCTAAAAAGTCCACCTTCAGGTTATCATCCGAACCCCCTCCAGTATTAAGTTGCAAAGCAACAGACAATTGCATTAAGTATGGTGCGTAATGTAATCAACAACTACATCCTTAGACATAGCATCAATGTTTTATCCCTAGTGGCAACAGCACAACACAACCTTAGAACTTTCTGTCACTTGTCCCGGTGTCAATGCGAGGCATGAACCCACTATCGAGCATAAGTACTCCCTCTTGGAGTTACAAGCATCTACTTGGCCAGAGCATCTACTAGTAACGGAAAGCATGCAAGATCATAAACAACACATAAGCATAACTTTGATAATCATCATAACAAGTATTCTCTATTCATCGGATCCCAACAAACGCAACATATAGAATTACAGATAGATGATCTTGATCATGTTAGGCAGCTCACAAGATCCGACAATGATAGCACAATGGGGAGAAGACAACCATCTAGCTACTGCTATGGACCCATAGTCCAGGGGTAGACTACTCACTCATCACTCCGGAGGCGACCATGGCGGCGTAGAGTCCTCCG
The DNA here is from genome assembly GCF_019359855.2 of Lolium perenne. Lineage (NCBI taxonomy): Eukaryota > Viridiplantae > Streptophyta > Magnoliopsida > Poales > Poaceae > Lolium > Lolium perenne. The sequence goes on along the minus strand of NC_067244.2, from coordinate 21,835,969 downwards.
GGAGATGATTCCCCTCTCCGGCAGGGTGCCGGAGGCGATCTCCTGGATCCCCCGAGATGGGATCGGCGGCGGCGGCGTCTCTGGAAGGTTTTCCGTATCGTGGCTCTCGGTACGGGGGTTTCGTCACGGAGGCTATTTGTAGGCGGAAGGGCAGGTCAAGAGGCGGCACGGGGTCCCACACCACAGGGCCGCGCGGCCAAGGGGGCCGCGCCGCCTAGGGTGTGGCCCCCTCGTCGCCCCTCTTCGTCTCTCCTTCGGACTTCCGGAAGCTTCGTGGAAAAATAGGCCCCCTGGGCTTTGATTTCGTCCAATTCCGAGAATATTTCCTTACTAGGATTTCTGAAACCAAAAACAGCAGAAAACAACAACTGGCACTTCGGCATCTTGTTAATAGGTTAGTTCCAGAAAATGCACGAATATGACATAAAGTGTGCATAAAACATGTAGATAACATCAATAATGTGGCATGGAACATAAGAAATTATCGATACGTCGGAGACGTATCAGCATCCCCAAGCTTAGTTCTGCTCGTCCCGAGCAGGTAAAACGATAACACGGATAATTTCTTGGAGTGACATGCCATCATAATCTTGATCATACTATTTGTAAAGCATATGTAGTGAATGCAGCGATCAAAACAATGTATATGACATGAGTAAACAAGTGAATCATAAAGCAAAGACTTTTCATGAATAGCACTTCAAGACAAGCATCAATAAGTCTTGCATAAGAGTTAACTCATAAAGCAATAATTCAAAGTAAAGGCATTGAAGCAACACAAAAGAAGATTAAGTTTCAGCGGTTGCTTTCAACTTGTAACATGTATATCTCATGGATATTGTCAACATAGAGTAATATAATAAGTGCAATAAGCAAGTATGTAGGAATCAATGCACAGTTCACACAAGTGTTTGCTTCTTGAGGTGGAGAGAAATAGGTGAACTGACTCAACATTGAAAGTAAAAGAATGGTCCTCCATAGAGGAAAAGCATCGATTGCTATATTTGTGCTAGAGCTTTGATTTTGAAAACATGAAACAATTTTGTCAACGGTAGTAATAAAGCATATGCATCATGTAAATTATATCTTATAAGTTGCAAGCCTCATGCATAGTGTACTAATAGTGCCCGCACCTTGTCCTAATTAGCTTGGACTACCGGATCATCACAATGCATTGTTTTTACCAAGTGTCACAAAGGGGTACCTCTATGCCGCCTGTACAAAGGTCTAAGGAGAAAGCTCGCATTGGATTTCTCGCTATTGATTATTCTTCAACTTAGACATCCATACCGGGACAACATAGACAACAGATAATGGACTCCTCTTTTATGCATAAGCATATAACAACAATTAATAATTTTCTCATTTGAGATTTGATGATTGTTGTCCAAAACTGAAACTTCCACCATGGATCATGGCTTTAGTTAGCGGCCCAATGTTCTTCTCTAACATATGCATGCTTAACCATAAGGTGGTAGATCTCTCTTACTTCAGACAAGACGGACATGCATAGCAACTCACATGAAATTCAACAATGAATAGTTGATGGCGTCCCCAGTGAACATGGTTATCGCACAACAAGCAACTTAATAAGAGATAAAGTGCATAATTACATATTCAATACCACGAGCTATATATTGCAAAGGTGAATGATGGAATTTTAAAGGTAGCACTCAAGCAATTTACTTTGGAATGGCGGAAAATACCATGTAGTAGGTAGGTATGGTGGACACAAATGGCATAGTGGTTGGCTCAAGTATTTTGGATGCATGAGAAGTATTCCCTCTCGATACAAGGTTTAGGCTAGCATGGCTTATTTGAAACAAACACAAGGATGAACCGGTGCAGCAAAACTCACATAAAAGACATATTGAAAACATTATAAGACTCTACACCGTCTTCCTTGTTGTTCAAACTCAATACTAGAAATTATCTAGACCTTAGAGAAACCAAATATGCAAACCAAATTTTAGCATGCTCTATGTATTTCTTCATTAATGGGTGCAAAGCATATGATGCAAGAGCTTAATCATGAGCACAACAATTGCCAAGTATCACATTACCCAAGACATTTATAGCAATTACTACATGTATCATTTTCCAATTCCAACCATATAACAATTTAACGAAGAAGAAACTTCGCCATGAATACTATGAGTAGAAACCAAGGACATACTTGTCCATATGCTACAGCGGAGCGTGTCTCTCTCCCATAAAGTGAATGCTAGGATCCATTTTATTCAAACAAAACAAAAACAAAAACAAACCGACGCTCCAAGAAAAAGCACATAAGATGTGATGGAATAAAAATATAGTTTCAGGGGAGGAACCTGATAATGTTGTCGATGAAGAAGGGGATGCCTTGGGCATCCCCAAGCTTAGACGCTTGAGTCTTCTTAGAATATGCAGGGGTGAACCACCGGGGCATCCCCAAGCTTAGAGCTTTCACTCTCCTTGATCATGTTGCATCATACTCCTCTCTTGATCCTTGAAAACTTCCTCCACACCAAACTCGAAACAACTCATTAGAGGGTTAGTGCACAATATAAATTGACATATTCAGAGGTGACACAATCATTCTTAACACTTCTGGACATTGCATAATGCTACTGGACTTTAGTGGATCAAAGAAATTCATCCAACATAGCAAAAGAGGCAATGCGAAATAAAAGGCAGAATCTGTCAAAACAGAACAGTTCGTATTGACGAATTTTAAAATGGCACCAGACTTGCTCAAATGAAAATGCTCAAATTGAATGAAAGTTGCGTACATATCTGAGGATCATGCACGTAAATTGGCTTAATTTTCTGAGCTACCTACAGGGAGGTGGACCCAGATTCGTGACAGCAAAGAAATCTGGAACTGTGCAGTAATCCAAATCTAGTACTTACTTTTCTATCAACGGCTTATCTTGGCACAACAAAACACAAAATTAAGATAAGGAGAGGTTGCTACAGTAGTAAACAACTTCCAAGACACAAAATAAAAACAAAGTACTGTAGGTAAAAACATGGGTTGTCTCCCATAAGCGCTTTTCTTTAACGCCTTTCAGCTAGGCGCAGAAAGTGTGTATCAAGTATTATCAAGAGACGAAGTGTCAACATCATAATTTGTTCTCATAATAGAATCAAAAGGTACCTTCATTCTCTTTCTAGGGAAGTGTTCCATACCTTTCTTGAGAGGAAATTGATATTTTATATTACCTTCCTTCATATCAATGATAGCACCAACAGTTCGAAGAAAAGGTCTTCCCAATATAATGGGACAAGATGCATTGCATTCAATATCCAAGACAACAAAATCAACGGGGACAAGGTTATTGTTAACGGTAATGCGAACATTATCAACTTTCCCCAAAGGTTTCTTTGTAGAATGATCAGCAAGATTAACATCCAAATAACAATTTTTCAGCGGTGGCAAGTCAAGCATATTATAAATTTTCTCAGGCATAACAGAAATACTTGCACCAAGATCACATAAAGCATTACAATCAAAATCTTTAACCTTCATCTTAATGATGGGCTCCCAACCATCCTCTAGCTTTTTAGGAATAGAGGCTTCACGCTCTAGTTTCTCTTCTCTAGCTTTTATGAGAGCATTTGTAATATGATGCGTGAAAGCCAAATTTATAGCACTAGCATTAGGACTTTTAGCAAGTTTTTGCAAGAACTTTATAACTTCAGAGATGTGGCAGTCATCAAAATTCAAACCATTATGATCTAAAGCAATGGGATCATCATCCCCAATGTTGGAAAAAAATTTCAGCAGCTTTATCACAGGCAATTTCAGCAGTTTTAGCAGTTTCAGGCAGTTTTTCGCGCTTTGCATTAGAAGTGGAAACATTGCTAACACCAATTCTTTTATTAGTATTAGTAGGGGGTGCAGCAACATGTGTAGCATTAGCATTACTAGTGGTGGTAATAGTCCAAACTTTAGCTACATTCTTCTCTTTAGCTAGTTTTTCATTTTCTTCTCTATCCCACCTAGCACGCAGTTCAGCCATTAATCTTATATTCTCATTAATTCTAACTTGAATGGCATTTGCTGTAGTAGTAATTTTATCATCTAAATCCTCAGGTTTAGCAGCCATTTTATTAATTAAAGAAGATTGTGATGCAGACATGTATGAGATTCGGGTTTCAGCATTAGCAAGTTTAGTTTGTAACCCCGAGATCTCCCTATTCAAATTTTCCAGTTGATTCCCTATATTCTTCAACAAGGTAGATTGCTCATTCATAGTTTTAGTAAACAATTTATTTTGCTCATATTGTGATTGCATAAAGCTCTTAGTGGATCTTTCAATTTCTAGCATCTTTTCTTCATTAGATGAAGCATATCTGCCATAAGAATTACCATTAGCACGGTATGGCCTAGAATCATTGTGATTGTTATTTTTAATGAAATTCACATCAACATATTATTTTTGAGCAACTAATGACGCTAACGGAACATTATTAGGATTAACATTAGGCCTACCATTCACAAGCATAGACATAATAGCATCAATCTTATCACTCAGGGAAGAGGTTTCTTTGACAGAATTTACCTTCTTACCTTGTGGAGCTCTTTCCGTGTGCCATTCAGAGTAGTTGATCATCATATTATCAAGAAGCTTTGTTGCTTCACCAAGAGTGATGGACATAAAGGTACCTCCAGCAGCTGAATCCAATAAATTCCGTGAAGAAAAATTTAGTCCTGCATAGAAGGTTTGGATGATCATCCAAGTAGTCAGTCCATGGGTTGGGCAGTTTTTAACCAGAGATTTCATTCTTTCCCAAGCTTGAGCAACATGTTCAGTATCTAATTGTTTAAAATTCATTATGCTACTCCTCAAAGATATAATTTTAGCAGGGGGATAATATCTACCAATAAAAGCATCCTTGCATTTAGTCCATGAATCAATACTATTCTTAGGCAGAGATAGCAACCAATCTTTAGCTCTTCCTCTTAATGAGAAAGGGAACAATTTTAGTTTAATAATATCACCATCTACATCTTTATATTTTTGCATTTCACATAATTCAACAAAATTATTAAGATGGGCAGCAGCATCATCAAAACTAACACCAGAAAATTGCTCTCGCATAACAAGATTCAGTAAAGCAGGTTTAATTTCAAAGAATTCTGCTGTAGTAGCAGGTGGAGCAATAGGTGTGCATAAGAAATCATTATTATTTGTGGTTGTGAAGTCACACAACTTAGTATTTTTAGCGTTGGCCATTTTAGCAACAGTAAATAAAACAAACTAGATAAAGTAAATGCGAGTAAACTAATTTTTTTGTGTTTTTGATATAGCAAACAAGATAGCAAATAAAGTAAAACTAGCAACTAATTTTTTTGTATTTTGATTTAGTGCAGCAAACAAAGTAGTAAATAAAACTAAGCAAGACAAAAACAAAGTAAAGAGATTGAGAAGTGGAGACTCCCCTTGCAGCGTGTCTTGATCTCCCCGGCAACGGCGCCAGAAATTTGCTGCTGGCGTGCAGTTGACGTGGGAGATAGAAATCTTTGTGGTGTAACTTTTCTTCAGGTCCCCAGCAACGGCGCCAGAAATTTGCTTGATGCGTGTGGTTGGCATGTCCGTTGGGAACCCCAAGAGGAAGGTGTGATGCGCACAGCGGCAAGTTTCCCTCAGTAAGAAACCAAGGTTTAATCGGACCAGTAGGAGTCAAGAAGCACGTTGAAGGTTGATGGCGGCGAGATGTAGTGCGGCGCAACACCAGGGATTCCGGCGCCAACGTGGAACCTGCACAACACAACCAAAGTACTTTGCCCCAACGAAACAGTGAGGTTGTCAATCTCACCGGCTTGCTGTAACAAAGGATTAACCGTATTGTGTGGAAGATGATTGTTTGCAGAAAATAGTAGAACAAGTATTGCAGTAGATTGTATTTCAGTAAAGAGAATTGGACCGGGGTCCACAGTTCACTAGAGGTGTCTCTCCCATAAGACGAACAGCATGTTGGGTGAACAAATTACAGTTGGGCAATTGACAAATAAAGAGAGCATGACAATGCACATACATATCATGATGAGTATAGTGAGATTTAATTGGGCATTACGACAAAGTACATAGACCGCCATCCAACTGCATCTATGCCTAAAAAGTCCACCTTCAGGTTATCATCCGAACCCCCTCCAGTATTAAGTTGCAAAGCAACAGACAATTGCATTAAGTATGGTGCGTAATGTAATCAACAACTACATCCTTAGACATAGCATCAATGTTTTATCCCTAGTGGCAACAGCACAACACAACCTTAGAACTTTCTGTCACTGTCCCAGGTGTCAATGCAGGCATGAACCCACTATCGAGCATAAGTACTCCCTCTTGGAGTTACAAGCATCTACTTGGCCAGAGCATCTACTAGTAACGGAAAGCATGCAAGATCATAAACAACACATAAGCATAACTTTGATAATCATCATAACAAGTATTCTCTATTCATCGGATCCCAACAAACGCAACATATAGAATTACAGATAGATGATCTTGATCATGTTAGGCAGCTCACAAGATCCGACAATGATAGCACAATGGGGAGAAGACAACCATCTAGCTACTGCTATGGACCCATAGTCCAGGGGTAGACTACTCACTCATCACTCCGGAGGCGACCATGGCGGCGTAGAGTCCTCCGGGAGATGATTCCCCTCTCCGGCAGGGTGCCGGAGGCGATCTCCTGGATCCCCCGAGATGGGATCGGCGGCGGCGGCGTCTCTGGAAGGTTTTCCGTATCGTGGCTCTCGGTACTGGGGGTTTCGTCACGGAGGCTATTTGTAGGCGGAAGGGCAGGTCAAGAGGCGGCACGGGGGTCTGATGGCGTGTATTTCACACGTTCGTTGGGCAACCCCAAGAGGAAGGTATGATGCGCACAGCAGCAAGTTTTCCCTCAGAAAGAAACCAAGGTTTATCGAACCAGGAGGAGCCAAGAAGCACGTTGAAGGTTGATGGCGGCGGGATGTAGTGCGGCGCAACACCAGGGATTCCGGCGCCAACGTGGAACCTGCACAACACAAGCAAAGTACTTTGCCCCAACGAAACAGTGAGGTTGTCAATCTCACCGGCTTGCTGTAACAAAGAGTTAACCGTATTGTGTGGAAGATGATTGTTTGCAGAAAACAGTAGAACAAGTATTGCAGTAGATTGTATTTCAGTAAAGAGAATTGGACCGGGGTCCACAGTTCACTAGAGGTGTCTCTCCCATAAGACGAACAGCATGTTGGGTGAACAAATTACAGTTGGGCAATTGACAAATAAAGAGAGCATGACCATGCACATACATATCATGATGAGTATAGTGAGATTTAATTGGGCATTACGACAAAGTACATAGACCGCCATCCAACTGCATCTATGCCTAAAAAGTCCACCTTCAGGTTATCATCCGAACCCCTTCCAGTATTAAGTTGCTAACAACAGACAATTGCATTAAGTATGGTGCGTAATGTAACTAGTGACTACATCCTTGAACATAGCACTAATATTTTATCCCTAGTGGCAACAGCACAACACAACCTTAGAACTTTCTGTCACTGTCCCAGGTGTCAATGCAGGCATGAACCCACTATCGAGCATAAGTACTCCCTCTTGGAGTTACAAGCATCTACTTGGCCAGAGCATCTACTAGTAACGGAGAGCATGCAAGATCATAAACAACACATAGCATAACTTTGATAATCAACATAACAAGTATTCTCTATTCATCGGATCCCAACAAACGCAACATATAGAATTACAGATAGACGATCTTGATCATGTTAGGAAGCTCACAAGATCCGACAATGATAGCACAATGGGGAGAAGACAACCATCTAGCTACTGCTATGGACCCATAGTCCAGGGGTAGACTACTCACACATCACACCGGAGGCGACCATGGCGGCGTAGAGTCCTCCGGGAGATGATTCCCCTCTCCGGCAGGGTGCCGGAGGCGATCTCCTGGATCCCCCGAGATGGGATCGGCGGCGGCGGCGTCTCTGGAAGGTTTTCCGTATCGTGGCTCTCGGTACTGGGGGTTTCGTCACAGAGACTTTTTATAGGCGGAAGGGCAGGTCAAGAGGCGGCATGGGGGCCCCACACCACAGGCCGGCGCGGCCAAGGGGGGGCCGCGCCGCCCTAGGGTGTGGCCCCTCCGTGGCCCCTCTTCGTCTCTCCTTCGGACTTCTGGAAGCTTCGTGAGAAAATAGGCCCCTGGGCTTTGATTTCGTCCAATTCCGAGAATATTTCCTTACTAGGATTTCTGAAACCAAAAACAGCAGAAAACAGCAACTGGCACTTCGGCATCTTGTTAATAGGTTAGTTCCAGAAAATGCACGAATATGACATAAAGTGTGCATAAAACATGTAGATAACATCAATAATGTGGCATGGAACATAAGAAATTATCGATACGTCGGAAACGTATCAGCATCCCCAAGCTTAGTTCTGCTCGTCCCGAGCAGGTAAAACGATAACACAGATAATTTCTGGAGTGACATGCCATCATAATCTTGATCATACTATTTGTAAAGCATATGTAGTGAATGCAGCGATCAAAACAATGTATATGACATGAGTAAACAAGTGAATCATAAAGCAAAGACTTTTCATGAATAGCACTTCAAGACAAGCATCAATAAGTCTTGCATAAGAGTTAACTCATAAAGCAATAATTCAAAGTAAAGGCATTGAAGCAACACAAAAGAAGATTAAGTTTCAGCGGTTGCTTTCAACTTGTAACATGTATATCTCATGGATATTGTCAACATAGAGTAATATAATAAGTGCAATAAGCAAATATGTAGGAATCAATGCACAGTTCACACAAGTGTTTGCTTCTTGAGGTGGAGAGAAATAGGTGAACTGACTCAACATTGAAAGTAAAAGAATGGTCCTCCATAGAGGAAAAGCATCGATTGCTATATTTGTGCTAGAGCTTTGATTTTGAAAACATGTAGAGAGCAATAAAAGTAAAATTTTGAGAGGTGTTTGTTGTTGTCAACGAATGGTAATGGGTACACTAACTACCTCGTCAACCGGACTTATAAGAGCGGCTCCCATTTTATTTATTTTTGGGTGGCACTCCTTCCAACCTTTCTTTCACAAACCATGGCTAACCGAATCCTCGGGTGCCTGCCAACAATCTCATACCATGAAGGAGTGCCTTTTTATTTTAGTTTTATTATGATGATGACACTCCTCCCAACCTTTGCTTACACAAGCCATGGCTAACCGAATCCTTCGGGTGCCGTCCAACAATCACATACCATGGAGGAGTGTCTATTTTTGTTAATTAATTTGGGACTGGGAATCCCATTGCCAGCTCTTTTTGCAAAATTATTGGATAAGCAGATGAAGCCACTAGTCCATATGAGAGTCCGTCAAAAGTAAATGACAAGGTTGAAAGCTAAACACCACATACTTCCTCATGAGCTATAAAACATTGACACAAATCAAAGGTAATAAATTTTGAATTGTTTAAAGGTAGCACTCAAGCAATTTACTTTGGAATGGCGGAAAATACCATGTAGTATAGGTAGGTATGGTGGACACAAATGGCATAGTGGTTGGCTCAAGTATTTTGGATGCATGAGAAGTATTCCCTCTCGATACAAGGTTTAGGCTAGCAAGGCTTATTTGAAACAAACACAAGGATGAACCGGTGCAGCAAAACTCACATAAAAGACATATTGAAAACATTATAAGACTCTACACCGTCTTCCTTGTTGTTCAAACTCAATACTAGAAATTATCTAGACCTTAGAGAAACCAAATATGCAAACCAAATTTTAGCATGCTCTATGTATTTCTTCATTAATGGGTGCAAAGCATATGATGCAAGAGCTTAAACATGAGCACAACAATTGCCAAGTATCACATTACCCAAAACATTTATAGCAATTACTACATGTATCATTTTCCAATTCCAACCATATAACAATTTAACGAAGGAGAAACTTCGCCATGAATACTATGAGTAGAAACCAAGGACATACTTGTCCATATGCTACAAGCGGAGCGTGTCTCTCTCCCATAAAGTGAATGCTAGGATCCATTTTATTCAAACAAAACAAAAACAAAAACAAACCGACGCTCCAAGAAAAAGCACATAAGATGTGATGGAATAAAAATATAGTTTCAGGCGAGGAACCTGATAATGTTGTCGATGAAGAAGGGGATGCCTTGGGCATCCCCAAGCTTAGACGCTTGAGTCTTCTTGATATATGCAGGGGTGAACCACCGGGTGCATCCCCAAGCTTAGAGCTTTCACTCTCCTTGATCATGTTGCATCATACTCCTCTCTTGATCCTTGAAAACTTCCTTCACACCAAACTCGAAACAACTCATTAGAGGGTTAGTGCACAATATAAATTGACATATTCAGAGGTGACACAATCATTCTTAACACTTCTGGACATTGCATAATGCTACTGGACATTAGTGGATCAAAGAAATTCATCCAACATAGCGAAAGAGGCAATGCGAAATAAAAGGCAGAATCTGTCAAAACAGAACAGTTCGTATTGACGAATTTTAAAATGGCACCAGACTTGCTCAAATGAAAATGCTCAAATTGAATGAAAGTTGCGTACATATCTGAGGATCATGCACGTAAATTGGCTTAATTTTCTGAGCTACCTACAGGGAGGTGGACCCAGATTCGTGACAGCAAAGAAATCTGGAACTGTGCAGTAATCCAAATCTAGTACTTACTTTTCTATCAACGGCTTAACTTGGCACAACAAAACACAAAACTAAGATAAGGAGAGGTTGCTACAGTAGTAAACAACTTCCAAGACACAAAATAAAAACAAAGTACTGTAGGTAAAAACATGGGTTGTCTCCCATAAGCGCTTTTCTTTAACGCCTTTCAGCTAGGCGCGAAAGTGTGTATCAAGTATTATCAAGAGACGAAGTGTCAACATCATAATTTGTTCTCATAATAGAATCAAAAGGTACCTTCATTCTCTTTCTAGGGAAGTGTTCCATACCTTTCTTGAGAGGAAATTGATATTTTATATTACCTTCCTTCATATCAATGATAGCACCAACAGTTCGAAGAAAAGGTCTTCCCAATATAATGGGACAAGATGCATTGCATTCAATATCCAAGACAACAAAATCAACGGGGACAAGGTTATTGTTAACGGTAATGCGAACATTATCAACTTTCCCCAAAGGTTTCTTTGTAGAATGATCAGCAAGATTAACATCCAAATAACAATTTTTCAATGGTGGCAAGTCAAGCATATTATAAATTTTCTTAGGCATAACAGAAATACTTGCACCAAGATCACATAAAGCATTACAATCAAAATCTTTAATCTTCATCTTAATGATGGGCTCCCAACCATCCTCTAGCTTTTTAGGAATAGAGGCTTCACGCTCTAGTTTCTCTTCTCTAGCTTTTATGAGAGCATTTGTAATATGATGCGTGAAAGCCAAATTTATAGTACTAGCATTAGGACTTTTAGCAAGTTTTTGCAAGAACTTTATAACTTCAGAGATGTGGCAATCATCAAAATTCAAACCATTATAATCTAAAGCAATGGGATCATCATCCCCAATGTTGGAAAAAATTTCAGCAGCTTTATCACAGGCAGTTTCAGCAGTTTTAGCAGTTTCAGGCAGTTTTTCGCGCTTTGCATTCGAAGTGGAAACATTGCTAACACCAATTATTTTATTAGTATGAGTAGAAGGTGCAGCAACATGTGTAGCATTAGCATTACTAGTGGTGGTAATAGTCCAAACTTTAGCTATATTCTTCTCTTTAGCTAGTTTTTCATTTTCTTCTCTATCCCACCTAGCACGCAGTTCAGCCATTAATCTTATATTCTCATTAATTCTAACTTGAATGGCATTTGCTGTAGTAGTAATTTTATTATGATGATTCTCATTAGGCAAAACTTTTGATTTTAAAAGATCAACATCAGCAGCAAGACTATCGACTTTAGAAGCAAGTATATCAATTTTCCCAAGCTTTTCTTCAACAGATTTGTTAAAAGCAGTTTGTGTACTAATAAATTCTTTAAGCATGGCTTCAAGTCCAGGGGGTGAATTCCTATTATTGTTGTAAGAATTCCCATAAGAATTACCATAGCCGTTGCCATTATTATAAGGATATGGCCTATAGTTGTTACTAGAATTGTTCCGGTAAGCATTGTTGTTGAAATTATTATTTTTAATGAAGTTTACATCAACATGTTCTTCTTGTGCAACCAATGAAGCTAATGGAACATTATTAGGATCAATATTAGTCCTATCATTCACAAGCATAGACATAATAGCATCAATCTTATCACTCAAGGAAGAGGTTTCTTCGACAGAATTTACCTTCTTACCTTGTGGAGCTCTTTCCGTGTGCCATTCAGAGTAGTTGATCATCATATTATCAAGAAGCTTTGTTGCTTCACCAAGAGTGATGGACATAAAGGTACCTCCAGCAGCTGAATCCAATAAATTCCGTGAAGAAAAATTTAATCCTGCATAGAAGGTTTGGATGATCATCCAAGTAGTCAGTCCATGGGTTGGGCAATTTTTAACCAGAGATTTCATTCTTTCCCAAGCTTGAGCAACATGTTCAGTATCTAATTGTTTAAAATTCATTATGCTACTCCTCAAAGATATAATTTTAGCAGGGGGATAATATCTACCAATAAAAGCATCCTTGCATTTAGTCCATGAATCAATACTATTCTTAGGCAGAGATAGCAACCAATCTTTAGCTCTTCCTCTTAATGAGAAAGGGAACAATTTTAGTTTAACAATATCACCATCTACATCTTTATATTTTTGCATTTCACATAGTTCAACAAAATTATTAAGATGGGCAGCAGCATCATCAGAACTAACACCAGAAAATTGCTCTCGCATAACAAGGTTCAGTAAAGCAGGTTTAATTTCAAAGAATTCTGCTGTAGTAGCAGGTGGAGCAATAGGTGTACATAAGAAATCATTATTATTTGTGGTTGTGAAGTCACACAACTTAGTATTTTCAGCGTTGGCCATTTTAGCAACAGTAAATAAAACAAAGTAGATAAAGTAAATGCAAGTAAACTAATTTTTTTTGTGTTTTTGATATAGCAAACAAGATAGCAAATAAAGTAAAACTAGCAACTAATTTTTTTGTATTTTGATTTAGTGCAGCAAACAAAGTAGTAAATAAAACTAAGCAAGACAAAAACAAAGTAAAGAGATTGAGAAGTGGAGACTCCCCTTGCAGCGTGTCTTGATCTCCCCGGCAACGGCGCCAGAAAAAGAGCTTGATGGCGTGTATTTCACACGTTCGTTGGGCAACCCCAAGAGGAAGGTATGATGCGCACAGCAGAAAGTTTTCCCTCAGAAAGAAGCCAAGGTTTATTGAACCAGGAGGAGCCAAGAAGCACGTTGAAGGTTGATGGCGGCGGGATGTAGTGCGGCGCAACACCAGGGATTCCGGCGCCAACGTGGAACCTGCACAACACAAGCAAAGTACTTTGCCCCAACGAAACAGTGAGGTTGTCAATCTCACCGGCTTGCTGTAACAAAGAGTTAACCGTATTGTGTGGAAGATGATTGTTTGCAGAAAACAGTAGAACAAGTATTGCAGTAGATTGTATTTCAGTAAAGAGAATTGGACCGGGGTCCACAGTTCACTAGAGGTGTCTCTCCCATAAGACGAACAGCATGTTGGGTGAACAAATTACAGTTGGGCAATTGACAAATAAAGAGAGCATGACTATGCACATACATATCATGATGAGTATAGTGAGATTTAATTGGGCATTACGACAAAGTACATAGACCGCCATCCAACTGCATCTATGCCTAAAAAGTCCACCTTCAGGTTATCATCCGAACCCCTTCCAGTATTAAGTTGCTAACAACAGACAATTGCATTAAGTATGGTGCGTAATGTAACTAGTGACTACATCCTTGAACATAGCACTAATGTTTTATCCCTAGTGGCAACAGCACAACACAACCTTAGAACTTTACATCCTTTGTCCCAGGTGTCAATGCAGGCATGAACCCACTATCGAGCATAAGTACTCCCTCTTGGAGTTACAAGCATCTACTTGGCCAGAGCATCTACTAGTAACGGAGAGCATGCAAGATCATAAACAACACATAGCATAACTTTGATAATCAACATAACAAGTATTCTCTATTCATCGGATCCCAACAAACGCAACATATAGAATTACAGATAGACGATCTTGATCATGTTAGGCAGCTCACAAGATCCGACAATGATAGCACAATGGGGAGAAGACAACCATCTAGCTACTGCTATGGACCCATAGTCCAGGGGTAGACTACTCACACATCACACCGGAGGCGACCATGGCGGCGTAGAGTCCTCCGGGAAATGATTCCCCTCTCCGGCAGGGTGCCGGAGGCGATCTCCTGGATCCCCCGAGATGGGATCGGCGGCGGCGGCATCTCTGGAAGGTTTTCCGTATCGTGGCTCTCGGTACTGGGGGTTTCGTCACAGAGACTTTTTATAGGCGGAAGGGCAGGTCAAGAGGCGGCACGGGGGCCCCACACCACAGGCCGGCGCGGCCAAGGGGGGGCCGCGCCGCCCTAGGGTGTGGCCCCTCCGTGGCCCCTCTTCGTCTCTCCTTCGGACTTCTGGAAGCTTCGTGAGAAAATAGGCCCCTGGGCTTTGATTTCGTCCAATTCCGAGAATATTTCCTTACTAGGATTTCTGAAACCAAAAACAGCAGAAAACAAGAATCGGCACTTCGGCATCTTGTTAATAGGTTAGTTCCAGAAAATGCACGAATATGACATAAAGTGTGCATAAAACATGTAGATAACATCAATAATGTGGCATGGAACATAAGAAATTATCGATACGTCGGAGACGTATCAGGGTCCCACACCACAGGGCCGCGCGGCCAAGGGGGGGCCGCGCCGCCCTAGGGTGTGGCCCCCTCGTCGCCCGTCTTCGTCTCTCCTTCGGACTTCTGGAAGCTTCGTGGAAAAATAGGCCCCTGGGCTTTGATTTCGTCCAATTCCGAGAATATTTCCTTACTAGGATTTCTGAAACCAAAAACAGCAGAAAACAACAACTGGCACTTCGGCATCTTGTTAATAGGTTAGTTCCAGAAAATGCACGAATATGACATAAAGTGTGCATAAAACATGTAGATAACATCAATAATGTGGCATGGAACATAAGAAATTATCGATACGTCGGAGACGTATCACCGGCCCAACAAGATAGTGGGCCGGGCCAAAAGCACAGGTGGGTCCCACTTTCCTGTTAAAGGGCCGGCCCATTTAGAACGTAGGGTCCACCATATAGCAAGTGGGCCGGCCCAACAAGATAGTGGGCCGGGCCAAAAGCACAGGCGGGTCCCACTTTCCTCTTAAAGGGCCAGCCCATTTAGTATGTGGGGTCCACAACAAAAGCAATTGGGCTAGCCCAACTAGTTAGTGGGCCAGCCCAGTAGTTGGTGGGGTCCACCTTATAGTAAGTGGGCCGGCCCAATTAGAGTGTGGGGTCCACCGTAAATCAAGTGGGCTGGCCCAATAAGTAAGTGGGCTAGCCCGTTTAGTTGCTCTTTATATGCCGGCATAATAGGCGCTTTAGGATTTTGCGGGCCGGCACATATGTGATTTCGGTTAATTGGGCCGTTTAAGGGATGGGAATTCGTGTTTTAGATACTGAGAATATTTATGCAGCAATGATTTCTGTCGGATAGCCTCACTTACCACAAGCAACAAAGAAAAAATGCGCGAAAGAACTATAAAAACTAACTAAATATTACATCAGCTGCACGGCTTTGAAAAAATATTACAGAACCCAGAGAAATTGAATGGTAATTAAACCTAGCAATACAATGAAGCGATCCGGCAATCTTTTAAGTTGTCCATGCAGCACCTATATCTGAAACAAAGACATTACAAGTTAAGACATCAACAATGGAAAGGCAAAGACAGTACAATATTGTTTGCCAAAGAATTTGGAACTCATCATTTCGTCGTTATAACAAGATCATTGTAATGCGCACAATAAGCAAACAAAGAGTGCATGCCGCATACCAACAGCCAATATAACATAGCATGTTAGAATGAAACAGCAGACTTACTACTGTCGAGTCCCATGCAAACCAACATGTTCAGGGAGTACAAAATTGGCATGAACAACATAGTAGCAGGCTATAAATTTTGTAACAACGACTGAGCAAGATGAAGTTATGATGGCTACATCTACAGAGCAGGGAACGTGAACCAAAAATAGAAGTTACGATGGCAAAAGCTAAAGAGGAGGGAATGTGAACCAACATGTGCCAAGTGCAATTACTTCATTTTGGCCGTGAACTAAATAATACTCCTGAACTTATAGTGAAGGGGATGCAAATCAAGATGTTTCGGGATATAAACTTGTAATGAGTAACACATAGAGGATAGTTAATGGAGCTTAGGATGGACCAGATACAGAATATAGTGGGATCACCTGTGAACTTGTATAAGAGGGAATGCAAACCAATATGTTCAGCATTCCATATGTGAGCGTCATGCCAAGTCAGAGAAACAAGTCAATAATGCAGCTTTTGAAGAACAAGATGGCACGCAAAATTATTATCTAGTAGTATGACAAGTTTATTTATACTACAGGCTAGATAGCAGAGTGATAGCATGCCAAACTAAGTCCTTACTTTGTTAGCTTACAATGAACTAGATACAAAACAATGGCATCACCTGTAGTACAGGGAATGCAAGCCAACATGTTCATGGAGTAAAAAATTGGCGCAAACAACATAGTAGCAGGCCATAATTTTTGTAACAACGACTGAGCAAGATAAAGTTATGATGGCTAGATCTACAGAGCAGGCAATGTAAACCAAATATAGAAGTTACGATGCCAAAAGCTATAGAGCAGGGAATGCGAACCAACATGTGCAATTACTTAAAATTGGCCATGAACTAAATAATAGCAGGATGTTACTATAATACCTATAATTTTTGTAACAACGACTGAGCAAGATAGAAGTTATGATGGCTACATCTACAGAGCAGGGAATGCAAACCAAAATGTTCAATCCCTTAAAGTTAGCAATGAACTAGAAAATAGCAAGGTGTTATGGTCATAGCTAGGAATGAACTAAAAGAGCTTCAGACAAACAAGCATCTGAACCCAGAACATGGCGCTAAAACAAGGGACTTACATTAGGAGAAGCACTCTGTGGGAGTCACGGCAGATCTTCCTGGGGTTGATAGATCCGGTGATGAAGTACGCAACATGTGCTACTTGGGGTTGGAGAGACGGCCATTACACTTCATGGTTACTCATCTCATCTGCAAAAACGTAACGGCGCGTCGTTAGCACAAACAGGTTCCCCCAAGATTAAACAAGAACTTGCAGGCAAGAAATAGAAAAGCGACAGTAGAAGAGTTTAGATCATGCACGGCGCCGGTGAAGCAGATCTGGTTCAAGCACAGCGGTGTCGGTGAGCAAGATCCGATGCGGTGTACGACGGATCCGGCGAAGCGGCTCCGGTGGGGTGGACGATACCGCAGCTGAAGCGACTGCGGTAGACTGCTGGATGAGCATATGGTTTCGAGGTTCGGCGGGGATGATCCGGTCCGGTTGATGATGACGTCGATGAAGCGGCTCCGGCAGGCAGCCGGATGACGAGGATCGCGAGGCCTCGGGTAGGCCAGGGAAGTCCGGCGGGGATGTTCCGGTGCGGTGGTCGTGGAGGTGGGAGAGAGGGACTTGGGAAGTTCCGGTGGGTGGTCTGAGGGAAATGAATTTTTTTTGGGAGGGTTTCCGGGCTAGGGAGGTGGTGATCCAAAAAATGACGGGCAGACCCCCCCACCAACCGACTTTGCTGTCATCTCCACAGGGGTAGAATAGGAATTTGGAAGCGTGTGAAATTTTTGTATTTTGTGGGCGGGAAGTTTTGCCGCTATGAGATTTTGAATTTGGCTAAGGTCCAACTATAATGATAAAAAATTGTGAGACCATACTAGTACCTCTGTTCAAGGCCGACTGCAAAATCAAATCATCATCACCTTGAATATCGGTCACTACCATGATCATGATCTATCTCTGAAATTAGTGTATCCGCTAGATCTTGCAAAGTGTAATGATAAAAAGTATTGTGAGACCGTACTAGTACTTCTCTTCTAGGCCGAGTACAACATCAAATCATCATCACGTTGAAAATTTGTTACCAACTTACCATGATCATGATCTACCTCTAAAAATGGGGGCATCCGCTAAAACTTGCAAAGTATAATGATACAAATTTGTGAGACCGTACTAGTACTTATGTTCAAGGTCGAGTGCAACATCAAATCATCATTACATTGAAAATTGTGTTACCATGATCATGATATTTCTCTGAATTTGGCGCATCCGCTAAATCTCGCAAAGGATAATGATAAAAAAAAATTGTCAGATTGTACTAGTTCTTATGTTCAAGGCCGAGTACAAGATCAAATCATCATCACGTTGAAATTTGTTACAATGATCGTGACATATCTCTAAAATTGGTGCATCCGCTAAATCTTGCACGTGGCGCATCTCGGTGCGGAGCAACAGGTCGGTGCTATCAAGGTTGAGGCGTCGGTAGCGTCATCGGGCTCTCCTCTCTTGATAGATCTTCTACATGGCGCGGCGCACCACCCGCTGATAAGCAGTCACATGTGAGACCGAGGTGGAGACGTCCCCGGCATCCTCGAGGCGCATCCAAAAAAATTAGTATAGCTTTTATTTCTGTTGCTTGCATTATTTTTAGTAAATGGCTACTCCTGAGAATACTAAGTTGTGTGATTTTATTAGCACCAACAACAATGATTTTATTTGCACACCCATTGCGGCCGCCCTTCTACGAGCCAGCGTCGACTCAAGGTATGAATCCATGTGGTGTCGCGCCCCTTCTGCCGATGAAGTGGGTGCCTTAGATTTATTGTTCTTCTCTTATGATTATTTCGAGCCGAACATGTGTGCTCTTTCTCTGAATATATTGCTTGAAAATCTTACCAAATTACTTAAATTCACTTCGTTCTTAATCTTGCGAGCTAATATTGTTATTTTTAATGAACGGTGGTGCACGCAAGGAGAATTATTTGTGGGTGTGTTGAGCTGTTAGGCATAAGTCGAAATCCTCATCTAAACGAGTCCTCGGCTTAACACATAAAAAAGGTGTTCAATCTCGCCCACAATACCCTCTTCTTTCATCTCCCTTTATTGGAACTTGTTTTGCAGACAAGGAAAGTGGCATGTGTAATGTGAGTAAAACCCTCTTAGCCAAAATCATCTACGAGCAAGATTTTCTATACTGTAGATGCCCCAATTGACTCTCATCCCCAAAGTAGTTTTTTATGTCAGTATAGACTTGTTGCGGTCAGAAACCCACCGGCGAGCAGCGACGGGCAACACAGGAGAGCCGGGAGCAACTTAGGGCTGCGGCTGGCCCTGGTCCCTCCGAGCGACGGCCCGCAAAGACTCCGGCACGCACGTCCGATGCTGGTGCAAGGGCGTGCCACCTGACCTATACCTGGTCAGGAAGGTGATGGAGATGCCTTGCTTAGTTTCCTGCATGGCATACACGTAAACATTAAATACGAGCCTCGATCGGCTCTCAGGTTGTCCTGTGAATCGGCTCAAAGAGCCGATCCACCCATGATTCGCACGAGGTGTACGAATATATGGTGGTCCTGCTTGATCAAGATAAAGCTAAAATGATCTACGACGATTTAGGGTTTTCACCGCATAATCGGAACATCCTACTCGTGATTGAGCCTCGCGGCCGCGCACGGTGATCGTAAGCCGATCCTAGACAAGGCCTAAAAACCAACACGAGGTTGATCCCCGGAACATCCTGTTTAGGGCTAGCAAACTACACCCTACACGTCGCTGGATCCTTCAACCCTTTGTAAGGCCTAACTATGCAGATATTAAACTAATCCTTGAAGAACAAGGAGCAACCATAACGGATCGGATCTACTAAATAATGATCAAGCGGGGTGCCGCCTTTACACCTAAGATAGGTGTAAGGGCGGCTAGATGTCTAAGGGTTGCACTACGACAGCATATGATACGAAGAACAATGCTAACCCTAACACATCTAAGATAACTACGTTGCTCGCCATCAAAAAGGCTTCAGTACGAGCAACGCATGAACAACGAATAAACTTGTACTGCCTAGATCGCAAGATGCGATCTAGGCAGCATGATGCTTACCCGGAAGAAACCCTCGAGACAAGGGAGTTGGCGATGCGCCTAGATTGGTTTGTGGTGAACGTGATTGTTGTTTATTTCATAAACCCTAGATACATATTTATAGTCCGTAGACTTTCTAACGTGGGAATAATCCCCACCGTGCACGAGACAAACTCTAACTAACCGACACGTATCCTACTATATTACAGATACAAGGGCAAACTAGCCCAAACTTTGCATATAAGGCCGATTCACGTATATTCTTCCATGTATATTCTTCAAGCCCATCTTGATCGCGGCCCACCTCTGATTCGGTCAAATTCTGGTGATAACACATGCCCCCCTGGTTTTGGAATTGATAATTCCAAAATCACTCTGCTTTTTCTTCGTCGGGTCATGTCGTGGCAGAGCAGAACCGTCCCAGTATTCTTCATCATGACGCCTTGCCTTCTCAACTTCTCTGCAAGATTTGATAGCTTTAGCATCACTGCCTCGGAAACTGTAATGGCATTAAATCTCCACTAGGCTCCTCCTTATTTAACTGTGCCGATTGATTAGCCTTTTCATCCCCTTCCTCTGTTCTAGCTATCGGCACCGAAAAACCCTCTTTCCCTGTAGCAATGTCTTCCTCTTCCTCCGTCTCCTTCGGCCTCTCCCTCCAGTCTTCCTCCTCGAGCGAGCCGGAGTGGAACTTTGATCATGTGCCAGACGGCCCACCCGAAGCACTCGTCGGGTCAGACGGCGACCTACCTCTGACCGATGGGGAAGACGACCTCAAGTTCCTTATCGAAGGGGAGCTGATGAGCGAAAGCGAAGATGACCTCCACCCCTGGGCGAAACCCACCCCCTCCGATGGGGAGGAGGAAGAAGAAGAAGTAGAGGAAGAAGAGGAAAAGGAGGAGGATGATTCCTCCTCCTCCGCTGGGCATCCGCCGGCAAAGCGATTCCGCGCTTGGGCGGACAGCGAGGACGATGATGATGACGAGGAAGAAGAGGAAGAGGAAGAGGATGATTCCTCCTCCTCCGCTGGGTATCCGCCGGCAAAGCGCTTCCGCGCTTGGGCGGACAGCGAGGATGATGATGATGACGAGGAAGAAGAGGCTCCGGCCGAGGGCTGGGGTAGCAGCGACGAGGAACTCTCCGGAAGCAGCGCCGACGGCAGCGATGCCGACGACGAGGCCAGCGAGGACTAGTAGAGTAGGACTAGTAGCCCCTGAGCAATCGGCTCTTCTTTTGTTTTCCCCTTTGAGCAATCGGCTCTTCTTTTGTAAAAATCCCCCTTATTATGAAGAAGAATTTATCAGCTGATTCTGTCCTTTCACCAAATTTACCGATTGCTAAAATAAGTCAACAAATTACGAGCCGATGGCAGCACACCGGTCCTTGCCATGAAAACACGAGCAGATCCAACTCTATTGTTTATCCAAATGGTAATCTGTGGCCTGTCCGCAAGGGCAAAACCCAATCCCCAAAACGCCATTTGAACAGATCCAACCCACGGCCATACGAACCTCAGATGTCAATTGCGCAGGTTCGCAACCGCAATGAATCCATGGGCAGCACCATCCAAAGCCCACGCTATGGTTCCCAGCCTGAAGGTGATCCTTAACTGCCCCTTACTGTCCGAACATAGCGCCTTGCTCTATCTTTTCGCAGCAACAGAGATGGTTCTGACTCTGTAAATGATGGCGGCTTCCTTTTCAGCAGCTTTAGTAGTCTTCTACTGCAACAACTTACCGCTTTCGAAGAAGGTTATGATGCAGGGTCAGCCGACGACACTCCAATCGGCTTCTAAAAACAGAGCATCTACCAGGCCAGCTGCCCCCCGAGCCTCAGTCAAGGCGAAAAAGCGGTGAGGATGCACAGATCAAACTGGTAATCTGAGACAGCCACCATGAAGAGTCAGCCAAACTTGCCCCCATTGATCGCTTTCTTCCGCTGAAAGCCGATGTTGTAGACGAAATGAGAAAGGGGCGGCCTTGAAGCTGAACTGAAGACCATCTTGGCGAAAATCCGCGTCTGGTACTAGAGTCGATGGCTGTGCATCGGCTTTGTTTCTTAGCTCTAAAGTCGATGTCCTTGCATCGGCTGTATACCAACCATGAGAAATTTTTTTTTACTGGCCGATTTTTCTATCGGCCCCCAATATTTCACTGCACACATGTTCATCTGCACATGTTCATCTGACTAAGTGCCCCCCGAGCCGAATCTGCCAGGTAACTGCGGATATCGGCTCTGTAGTTAGCCAAGGCACTGTATTTGAACGTCGGCTCCGTTAGGACTAATGTTGGCTCTCATTAGCCGACGTAAAACCGCTGCCCATCAGATCGATGTTGAACATAGGCAGAATGTGTGGTGAAGATAATTTTGGCCGATTGCTGGAATCGGCCCCCACGTTGATCGAATCGCTCAATGAAGGTTTTGCAATGTTCCTCCATAGCTCTTTGGGGCCGATCCCAAGGATCGGCCTCGCCACGTTTGTCCACATGTTTGTTCTTGCTACACGGTCAGGCCGGTGGATAAGATCAGCCTAACCCCATCCTTTGTCACGTCGATGCGCTCGCAGTCGTCCAAATTGATGCCTGAGAGTGGCTCTTGGCCTGCTGTTTCCCAAGCGTTCATGCCAGCCGTTGAAATCTCGGCTGAATCATCGGCCGGGACGACCTCTACCTCATCTCCATCCCACTGTATTACGCATTGGTGCATCGTGGAGGGAATGCAACAGTTGGCGTGGATCCAATCTCTTCCTAGCAGGACAACATAGGTGCTCTTGCTGTCGACGATAAAGAACGTCGTAGGGATGGTTTTCCTTCCTACGGTCAGATCCACGTTCAGAACACCTTGCGCGTCAGACGCTTGGCCGTTGAAATCGCTCAGTGTCACGTTGGTCTTGATCAGATCCGAGCTAGAGCATCCCAACCGACGTAGCATGGAGTATGGCATAATGTTGACTGCCGCTCCGGTGTCCACCAGCATCTTGTTGACAGGCCTCCCATCGATATAACCTCGCAAATACAGGGCCTTCAGATGTCTGTAGCTTCTTTCTCGTGGCTTCTCAAAGATAACTGGCCGTGGGCCACACTCAAGTTGTGCCACAGGTGCTTCGTCTAATCCTGGAGCACTAAACTCCGTCAGAAGGATGAATACCATGTTTGTGCCAGCCGATGTTTCATCATCGGCTTTCCTTTGCTTGGGGCGCCACTCCATTTTTTGTGGTCGACCCTCTTCATCTAGGTTTCGTTGAATTTTCGCGGCCAGATCAGGCCGCGCCTTCCTTAGCGTGTGCAGGTATAACCTTTCGGCTTCCTCCAAGCCACGCAGTCGCTGAACCCTACGCTTCTGGGAATGGCTGAGTCCATCAGGGCACCACCTTGGACGGTGGTACCTGTCTTCTTCTTCTTCTTCTTCTTCTTCATCGTCTTCCAAATCCTCGAGATCTTCCACTCAAGGGGACTCAGCGTGCTTGTTCCGAGGCGGGAGAGGCCCAAGACGTTTGAACACGGACACGTTAGCTGCATCCTCCCTCTTCTGTTTACATTCTGGGCAGTTGCCGATTGTAGGCAATCGGCTCATTCCTGAATCCCAGCAGTGCCTGAAGAAGGGACAGTCCCAGTGCCTATCCTCGTCGTCTCGCTCCCTTGACTTTTCCTTGGCACGGCACTCGTATTCCTCCTCATTGCGATCATGCCGATGATGTCTCCTGGCGTCCCTAGCCAGACGATCTCTATCATCATCGTCGCTGGATCGTCGGCGTTGGCTATATTGACTCACGTACTTGTTGAGGAGGTGATCGGAGAGAGGTCACTGATATCTTACATTCTTCACTTCTCCCTCTGTGATGTAGCGCTTGCCATCGTGACGGAGCCGATCACGTGGAGCGGCCTCCTCTGTGTCCTTGCTACGAGAGCAGCTGCCCTCGTCTCCGTCCTTACCAGAGTGGTGTCCAGGTCCTACCATGTTGATGTTGAACGAGAATCCTGGCCGGCACCCTCCAGGGTAAGTGCACTCCACCATGTTAACAGCGGGGAAGGGGTGGGTGTCGACCTTCATGGCGTACTGGTTGAAGATTAGACGTCCTTGTTCTATCGCCATTTGGATCTGCTGACGCCACACCCTGCAGTCGTTGGTGGTATGGGAGAACGAGTTATGCCATTTGCAGTATGGCTTTCCGTTCAGCTCCTGTACCGTGGGGATTTTGAGGCCTTCGGGTAACTTCAACTGCTTCTCCTTAAGTAAGAGGTCAAAAATTTGCTCAGTTTTAGTTACGTCGAAATCAAACCCTCTGGGCGGACCTGGTGGCTTAACCCATTTGCAGGACACGGGGGTTGCCCCCCCGAGTCCATTCAGCCACTGCTACCTCTTGATCTCCCGCAGAGCCTTCGTTTTCGTCTGCCTCAACCAGGACTACCGCACGCTTGAATTTGTCCTGGTACAAGTCTGGGTGGCGCTGTTCATATAACGACAATTTCTGAACCATGTGCGCCAGTGAAAGGTAGTCTGCTTGGGAGGCCATATCCTTGATTGGTGATGCAAGGCCCACCACTGCCAACTCGACTGCTTCTTTTTCAGTCACACGAGCCGAATAACATCGGTTCCTAAGATTTCTGAAGCGCTGGACGTATTCTGCCACAGTTTCTCCACGCTTCTGACGTACTTGTGCTAGATCGGCAATGCCGGCCTCGGAAGCCTCTGAGTGATACTGCATGTGGAACTGCTCTTCCAACTGCTTCCACGTCCGGATTGAGTCTGGTGGCAGCGATGTGTACCACCCGAAAGCCGATCCTGTGAGGGACTGTGCGAAGAACCTCACACACAGTTCATCTGCCGCTGAGATCGTGCCCAGCTATGCCAAATATCGGCTCACATGCTCGATGGAGCTGGAACCATCTGATCCATTAAACTTGGAGAAATCAGGGAGCCGATATTTGGGTGGTAGCGGGATCAACTCGTACTCGTTGGGGTACGGCTTGGAATAGCCGATTGTCCTCCTTTTCGGCACCATGCCGAACTGGTCTCTCAGTATAGTACTGATTTGATCCGCGGTGCTGGCTGCAGGAGTCGAACTCTGAAGATTCGCTGGGGTGGCATACTTAGCCATCCATGCTTGCTTTTCCATCTCTGAGCCAACTGCAGGAGCTGAGCTCTGGAGGTTTGTCGGAGTGGCATACTTAGCTAGCCACGTCTGCTTCTCAAGATCTGTCGCTGAAGTTCCTCCTGCTTTTCCAGAAGTCCCTGTTGTTGCAGTCGGGTTTGTGAGCGCCCAGTTACTGCAGTCTGGGACGTATGTGCACGTGTAACCGTGAGGGATCTCCTTAGGCGCCTCATGCAAGAATTGGTAGTCGCTAGGGCCACCACCGATCTTGTAGACGACGTATGCCGGTGAATTCGGCACTTCTGGTGCTGCCAACGCGAATGGCAGCGGTGGACGGGACTGGAGTGGCATCTCTCCTTGGAAAGTCCCGAGAGCTGGTCCTGACGGAGAGTACTGATGACTCATGATTTCCTGGATTACCCGAAGAGCGACACGCTCCAAAGTGTTCACCAGGTTCTCAGAGTGGCGGTGTAGCGAATGAGCTACCATGAAGTTAATCTCCTGACGCAGGGACCTGGTGCGTTCTTCTGACGGGGCGGACAGGTCCACTCCATCGAGCGCGCCTTCAGGTGAGAACCCTTTCCACCTGATGCCATGTGAGCGGGTTCTGTGAAAAGAGCCGATGAGGTCGGCTTCGAGGATCGCTTTGACCTCGTCATACTTCTTCTTGAGCTCCTCGGTCAGATCCTCGTATGTGACTGGAGTGCCGTCCGCCATCTCAGATGTCGATGGCGATGTGGTTGATGTCGAAGACTGTCCCACCGGGCGTGCGAGAATGTGTTACGGTCAGAAACCCACCGGCGAGCAGCGACGGGCAACACAGGAGAGCCGGGAGCAACTTAGGGCTGCGGCTGGCCCTGGTCCCTCCGAGCGACGGCCCGCAAAGACTCCGGCACGCACGTCCGATGCTGGTGCAAGGGCGTGCCACCTGACCTATACCTGGTCAGGAAGGTGATGGAGATGCCTCGCTTATTTTCCTGCATGGCATACACTTAAACATTAAATATGAGCCTCGATCGGCTCTCAGGTTGTCCTGTGAATCGGCTCAAAGAGCCGATCCACCCATGATTCGCACGAGGTGTACGAATATATGGTGGTCCTGCTTGATCAAGATAAAGCTAAAACGATCTACGACGATTTAGGGTTTTCACCGCATAATCAGAACATCCTACTCGTGATTGAGCCTCGCGGCCGCGCACGGTGATCGTAAGCCGATCCTAGACAAGGCCTAAAAACCAACACGAGGTTGATCCCCGGAACATCCTGTCTAGGGCTAGCAAACTACACCCTACACGTCGCTGGATCCTTCAACCCTTTGTAAGGCCTAACTATGCAGATGTTAAACTAATCCTTGAAGAACAAGGAGCAACCATAACGGATCGGATCTACTAAATAATGATCAAGCGGGGTGCCGCCCCTACACCTAAGATAGGTGTAAGGGCGGCTAGATGTCTAAGGGTTGCACTACGACAGCATATGATACGAAGAACAATGGTAACCCTAACACATCTAAGATAACTACGTTGCTCGCCATAAAAAAGGCTTCAGTACGAGCAACGCATGAACAACGAATAAACTTGTACTGCCTAGATCGCAAGATGCGATCTAGGCAGCATGATGCTTACCCGGAAGAAACCCTCGAGACAAGGGAGTTGGCGATGCGCCTAGATTGGTTTGTGGTGAACATGATTGTTGTTTATTTCATAAACCCTAGATACATATTTATAGTCCGTAGACTTTCTAACGTGGGAATAATCCCCACCGTGCATGAGACAAACTCTAACTAACCGACACGTATCCTACTATATTACAGATACAAGGGCAAACTAGCCCAAACTTTGCATATAAGGCCGATTCACGTATATTCTTCCATGTATATTCTTCAAGCCCATCTTGATCGCGGCCCACCTCTGATTCGGTCAAATTCTGGTGATAACAAGACTTCTTTACTTGATGTATACTATCGTACATGGCATGCATTTGCCTAATGAGCAGCATTGTATTGCTATTCTAGCCAACCTGATCGATATGTCAAGCTTCATGCACGAGATGCCATGTTTAATTTACTCCCTCGCTCTGATCCATATTTCTTGGTGTGAAATGAATGTGAATCGGAGGGAGTACTTTTCTTAGATAGTACTATATCATTTCAAAAAAAGTACTACTACATCACAAATGCATCAAAAGAGTACTACATCACAAGACCACCATGGTTGTACTAGTGGAGTTTAATGCTGAACTTTCAAAGGGATTAAGATTACACATATGAACTTTAAACATGACCAGGGGCATGAGGGCCAGCAGCAGGGGCGTTGACGTGGAATAAGCTAGGCAAGACGTAATTCTGGAGGAAGAGGCCATATGATGCGTGCTTGGCCTTGGTTGCAGGGCGGTGCTTCCCCCGATGTACTTAGGCCTACACCCATCGCATGTTGGATCAGGCTGCGGATGTCCTTCTGGAGAATTTTGCCACATAATGGGCAAAATAGCTCCCCGCGCATGCAGAAACGAATTTCACCACCCTTCAGCCGCTTGAGAACATAGCGGCTTTTCCGGTCCCTGCGCACCTTGTTGTTGTCCATGTCATCAGAATACTCCTATGAATTATTAAGTACTACATAATCAGGTTTTTTATGACAGATCGAATAAATACTCCACTAACATAATCAAACCTTAGAAACCCTAAAATTAAATGTGTAGAACAAGTAAATGGCAAAAGAAATCGTAATAAATCATGAGAAACCCTATGAACAACCATGAACATAAGCCACAACAATTGCAAGTCCACTAGGTATGAACACATAAATTGATTATATGACTACATGGCAGATTCGTCGAAATTAAACTAGAATCTGATCTTACGAATCGTAGAATCAATTACATCTACAAGAACAAGGTAGGATATCAAATCAATCAAGAACCAGGCTCGTGCAAACCATGTGAACAGCAATATGACACAAAGAGGATTGGGACAGTTTCGGTAAAAGAGTAGTACCTCCTCGTCATCACCCTCAACATCCTCACAGGCCCCGAACGTTTGGGCCGAAATCGTCGAAGGGGTCGAGGTTCGCGTCCAGCACCAGGCCTAGGAAGACCTCGCCGTGGTGGCCTGCAACGCCGTGCACATCTTCGGCGGGATCAACAACGTTGGTATCCACCTTCTGCTCGACGGCCAGGACGCCCGTTTCGACCGAGGTCGAAGAATCAGACAAGCAGAGGAGACGAGCGGCATGGGTGCCCGGTGAAGCTTCACCCGTCGTGACGGCCAGGACGCCCATTTCGACCGAGGTCGAAGAATCAGACAAGAGAGGAGACGAGCGGCCTGGGTGCCCGGTGAAGCCTCACCCACCGCGACGGCCACTACCGTAGAGGCATCCTCTGCGCGGGCGGCCGCCGATTGCTCCGCCTCGTATGCAATACCTGTCTTCATGCTGCTGCGGTTGGAAACGAGGAAGTCGATGTATCAGAGGTGCGGTGAGTGGATGGGGTTTTTTCACAGTGTGGGGGAGGCAAGTTGGGGGAGTGGAGAGGACGAGCTCGCGAGAGATGATGAGGCCGATTATTTTATAGCCTCTGACTCTCTGTATCTAGTAGTGGACGCGTGAAGTCGTGCATGTACTCGACTTTCCACTTTCTGGGAAACGTGTATGAAACTTTTTTTGGACCATTTAACTTCATGTGGGGCTCATGTACACCAATACTTCCAAACGTCATAAGTAATTCAAAATCATTCAGAATAATATGAGACCTTAACATTTTTTTTGTGTCAGATATTGTCTATGAAAAATAACATCCTTCAAAAAATAAATCCCCTATGCCAATCCAATCATGCCCGTCTACTCCAACTAGCTTCCTCGAGTAATTTGGCACCTTATATTCTTAAAATGAACCAAAAATTGGCACATGGGTGCATCATCACATGGAAAATGATGTTACCATTCTGTCTTCCCATTTTTGTTTGAATTTTTCAAAATTGTCATGCCCTAACGGAAAAAATGTACTCCTTCTAAGAAGCATGTATCAGAATGGCATTACCAAAACCTAGGGGTGGGGTGGGGGGCACATGGTGGTGTGATGATACATCACATTTGGACCACACAACACCATTTGGACCAACCAAAAAAAACCACCCTACACAAACCCTGGTCAAAACTAGTTTGACCAATATTACAAAAGTTGTATGGAGTACATAATTCAGAAACCGTCAGAAATATACGAAGCATTCAGGAGTCCCCCAAGTCAGTGGCTTTGAGTCACTTACAACTGTGGTCCACATATCTTTTTTTTTTGAGAGAATGGTCCACATATCAGTCACCCAAAGTCATGGCAAAGCCAGCTTGGCAAAGTCACCGACAGACAAAGCAAGCAGTGAACAGACAACTCCAGTAACCTTTGAAAAGACATCTCACTGAAAAGGCTAGTACTACCTTTTCTTCCCGGATAAGCAAAAATAGATGATCGGTACTGACGAAATGCACCAGGTCCGCAATGTACTCCAGCTATAAGTGAAGCATGCCTACAACTGAAGAGGAAATTCAAGATTCCACCAGATCCCCATATCACTCTTTTGCATAAAACACGGACATATCTATCGCAGCTTCCATCAGTTGGTCATCTAATTAACGATTTAACGGATTAGAAAAATAAGCGGTGGAATTAGAAGTACTAGTAGCGAAATGTGCAAAATATACTATCCTTCCCGAGGGGGTTTGTCCAGAAGAGGGCCGGATGGCAATGTCCCGGGTGCATCCAGAAAGGAGAGGGGTAGTTTCTAATACATGTAAGAAATTATTTTACAAAAAGGTACATACTAAGTAGTACAACTATTAGTACAGTACTACTATTTCGAGGGAAAATGCCATGTCGTGCGACCTCTAATCAATGAGTAGAAGTTGTAGGTGCGTATAACATGCATTGCTGAAAGCTGGTTCCGCTGGAATTTGAGGTCAGCCGGGGCGGATTCTGCGAAGTTCGCCCGACGTCACTCATGTATCCCACCAAACTGCTCACTTCTTTCAATGTCTCTTCTCTTTCACTGCAGCTCTCCAACATCAGGTGCATCAACTTATCTTGTGCCTTCTGCTTATCGAGAAGGGCAAGGATGGCGATGTCAGCATATTCAAGGATCAACTTTTGGAGCTCTACTTTATCCTGAAGAAGGATTTTGTACTCTATATCAGACTTGTCTCTTCCGAGGCACACAGTCTTGAGTATGCTGTTGGCTTCCTCCGCTGATGCAATGTTCCTCTCTTTTTGCTTAATCAGCTCGTTCTTCAACATGTCGCGCTCATTGCGAAGGCTGCAAATGAGCTCCACAAGAGTTTTCGAATTCTTCTTCTTGGCAGCCAAATCGTCTCGGAGGCGATCACACTCTAAGCTGAGCTCCTCATTTTTTTCCATCAAGATGGCGACAGTGGTGTCGATAGTCGGCGCTGCTTCCTTCAGGGCGAAATCATCGGTAGCAAGTAAGCGCAAAGGAAGAAGAAGAAGAAGATAACTACACAGTGCTTGGTGCTACCTCATTTCGCTGGGGTAGGGCCGGGTTGAAATCATCGGACGACGATGATTCCTTGGTCGTGGAAGTTGGTGCAGTACGGGCGTCGTTGGAACTTCCAACCCTTTAAGATGCATAACCATAGAGACTCTTAAAGAGCTTGAGCCCGGGAAGAAGAAACGAAAGTACATGGCGAAGGAAACTAACCCGGTGAGCACAGCACGGACGCGTTTCGGCGGTGGCGGCGGCGGCGACGGCGAGCCCACTTGGTTTCTGGAAGCGTCTCTCGAAATTTCGAGCCGGCGTTTTTTCTCCGCGTACTTGACCGCCGACGACCTGAATTTTGAAGACATTGCTGGAGGAGAGAGCGACGAACAAATGTTTGTTAGGTGGAGAGAGGAAGAAAGTGAATGGAACGAGAGAGTTTAGCGTTTTGCCCTTATAGTCATAGGCGCTAACCGTGACGCGGGAAGGTTGGTCGTCGGCGTTTAATGGTCTCCCGCGTGGAAACCGAGGCGGCCACGAGGCAGCGGCTGGCCACGCGGCATCCAGTCGCCTACGCCGCCGTAAATGAGGGTAGTTGCCTACCACCACCAGGTGACATGCACCTTTTGCATGTCAACGTGTGACATGCGGCCTAAATTCAAATTTTTTGACCGCCGACGAAGAGTTCCGTGCCATGCACTCTGGCACTCTGCGCCGTCTTGGATCAGAAAATGAGCGAAGAACGAGGACGAGGCACTAGTTCAAATTTAGGATGAAGTTTAAGTTTTATTTTGGTTTAAATTAGATTAGAGGGAGTAGTACTCTTACTTTATTATATTACTCGTACTTGTGTTGATGTAGTAGTATTATTATGGTGGTGTACTTGCGTTCATGTACTTGTTTCAGCTGTTTTGGTGAAGGAGACATGCATCACCTTTTTTGGTGATGTATCTAGTCGTCCTGTAGCCCTTGTCAAATTCCTCTGATATACTGATGGGAGGGCTTGTTCACCCCATACTGATGGGAGCCCTTGTCAAATTGTAATCATAGTTTTAAGTTTCGAAACCAATGAAAAATATCCTGCTACGTGCAAAATCTCAATGTGAAAATCTTAGTATATATTGTAGACTGTACAAAAATTAACAAAATATGGCAGGCAAAATTATACTCCGTATTGGAATTGTGAATTACTCCCTCCGTCTCACTACTTACGGCGCATTTTTTCCCGATATTACTCGATGCTTAAGGCGCGGGTGGTTGTGGTTCAGTTATCTCCCTAATTTGCACCTGCTTTCCCGTTTCCACTAGTCGAAAGTCGAAACCTGGCCACATTAGGGCATGTACAATGGTGATATCTTAGCAGTGCCACGTAGGATAAATGCTGAGGTGGAGGAGAGAGAATGTTGAAAAAAGGGTTTGCCTTCTGTTGCGGTCAGAAACCCACCGGCGAGCAGCGACGGGCAACACAGGAGAGCCGGGAGCAACTTAGGGCTGCGGCTGGCCCTGGTCCCTCCGAGCGACGGCCCGCAAAGACTTCGGCACGCACGTCCGATGCTGGTGCAAGGGCGTGCCACCTGACCTATACCTGGTCAGGAAGGTGATGGAGATGCCTCGCTTAGTTTCCTGCATGGCATACACGTAAACATTAAATACGAGCCTCGATCGGCTCTCAGGTTGTCCTGTGAATCGGCTCGAGGAGCCGATCCACCCATGATTCGCACGAGGTGTACGAATATATGGTGGTCCTGCTTGATCAAGATAAAGCTAAAACGATCTACGACGATTTAGGGTTTTCACCGCATAATCGGATCATCCTACTCGTGATTGGGCCTCGCGGCCACGCACGGTGATCGTAAGCCGATCCTAGACAAGGCCTAAAAACCAACACGAGGTTGATCCCGGAACATCCTGTCTAGGGCTAGCAAACTACACCCTACGCGTCGCTGGATCCTCCAACCCTTTGTAAGGCCTAACTATTGCAGATATTAAACTAATCCTTGAAGAACAAGGAGCAACCGTAACGGATCGGATCTACTAAATAATGATCAAGCGGGGTGCCGCCCCTACACCTAAGATAGGTGTAAGGGCGGCTAGATGTATAAGGGTTGCACGACGACATCATGTGATACGAAGAACAATGCTAACCCTAACACATCTAAGATAACTACGTTGCTCGCCATCAAAAAGGCTTCAGTACGAGCAACGCATGGAGGACGAATAAACTTGTACTGCCTAGATCGCAAGATGCGATCTAGGCAGCATGATGCTTACCCGGAAGAAACCCTCGAGACAAGGGAGTTGGCGATGCGCCTAGATTGGTTTGTGGTGAACGTTGGTTGTTGTTTATTTCATAAACCCTAGATACATATTTATAGTCCGTAGACTCTCTAACGTGGGAATAATCCCAACCGTGCACGAGACAAACTCTAATTAACCGACACGTATCCTACTATATTACAGATACACGGGCCAACTAGCCCAAACTTTGCATATAAAGGCCGATTCACGTATTTCTTCCATGTATATTCTTCAAGCCCATCTTGATCGCGGCCCACCTCTGACTCGGTCAAATTCTGGTGATAACACATGCCCCCCTGGTTTTGGAATTGATAATTCCAAAATCACTCTGCTTTTTCTTCGTCAGGTCATGTCGTGGCAGAACCGTCGCAGTATCCTTCATCATGATGTCTTGCCGTGCCATCGAGGCCATCGAGGCCGGGGAGGAATCCAGCCATGATTTCTCCGTCTGGTCTGAGGACGACAAGTCCCTGACCAGCGGGGAAAGTGACCTCCGCTTCCTCGCCGACGGGGAAACGGAGGAGGAGAGCGATGACGATCGCTTCTCCTGCGACGACTTCACCTCTCCCGAGGAGGAGGAGGAGGAGAAGGAGGAGGAGGATGACACCTCCTCCGACGAGCCGCCGGCCAAACGCTTCTGTCCCTGGCCGGGGAACCTCAGCGACTTCGACAGCGACGACGACGACACTGACGAGGAGGATGAGGACAATGAGGGCCCGGCCGGCGGCCGCTGGAGCAGCGACGACGAGCCCGCCGGGAGTAGCGCCGACTGCGGCGACGACGGCGACGACGAGGGCAGCGACAGCCCATAGATAGGACCATTAGCATAGGATCAGTAGTAGTAGTCGGGGCAATATATCCCCTAGTACTTCCTTTTGGGAGCAATCAGCTCTTTATGTAAGAAATCTTGCTTATCAATGAAGAATTTCCCCAATTTGATTTTGCCGATTCCCTTGAGCCAATTTAGCCGATTTCCCCTCATACTGATTTTGCCGATTTGTCCACTTAGCCAATGCTTAATGAGCCGATAGCAACGCATCGGTCCTTTACAATCCATCCTTCAATTCTTCAACTGATGACCTTGAGATCTGGTGGATAATGTGGAGTCTTCAAGAGAGCCTTTAAATTCTTCCCACCAGGCCCAATGATCTTCTTCTGCAAGAACTCACCATTTTTTGAAGAAGGTTGCAATGAAGGATCAGCCGATGACGCCCCAATCGGCTTCTAAAACAGAGCATCTACCGGGCCAGCTGCCCCCCGAGCCTCAGCCAAGGCGAGAATACTGGTGAGGATGCACAGATCAGACAAAAGGCTTTGAACTCAGGCAACTCTGAGACAGCCACCCTGCCGATTCAGCCGCTCTTGACCCCATCGATTGCCTCTTCCTCCGTTGAAAGCCGATATTGCAGACGAAACCCCAACGGCTTAACGAGCAAAAAGCCGCCTTGTACGCCAAAACTGACTTCTGACAGTCCTGCTGCAATCGGCTCATTGCAGCTGAGGAAGCCCTCACTGTTTGCCCCCTCGAGGAAGTAGAGGGCCTCACAGATGAACTGGACTTGGTGAAAATCAGCGTCTTGAACACGCAGCAGTTAGATCCTGTGTAATTGTACTAGAGTCGATGGCGGTGCATCGGCTTCGTTTCTTAGTTCTAAAGTCGATGTCCTTGCATCGGCTGTATATCATGAATTTTTTTTTACTGGCCGATTTTTCCTATCGGCCCCCAATATTTCACTGCACACATGTTCATCTGCACATGTTCATCTGATTAGGTGCCCCCCGAGCCGAATCTGTCAGGGAACTGTAGATATCGGCTCTGTAGTTAACCAAGGCACATGTATTTGCACGTCGGCTCCGGTAGGACCAATGTTGATTTGTCCTAACTCATCAGCCGACGTAAAACCGCTGCCCAGTAGATCGATGTTGAACACAAGCAGAACATGTGGTGAGGATAATTTTGGCCGATTGCTGGAATCGGCCTCCATATTGATCGAAGCGCTCAATGAAGGTTTTGTAATGTTCCTTCATAGATCTTCGGGGCCGACCCCAAGGATCGGCCTTGCCACATTTGCTCATCGGTTTGTTCTTGCTACACGATCAGGCCGGTGGATAAGACCAGCCTAACCCTACCCTTCGTCACGTCGATGCGCTCGCAGTCGTCCAAATTGATACCTGAGAGTGGCTCTTGGCCTGCTGTTTCCCAAGCATTCATGCCAGCCGTTGAAATCTCGGCTGAGTCATCGGCCTGGATGACCTCTACCTCATCTCCATCCCACTGTATTACGCATTGGTGCATCGTGGAGGGAATGCAACAGTTGGCGTGGATCCAATCTCTTCCTAGCAGAACAGCATAAGTGCTCTTGCTATCGACGATGAAGAACGTCGTAGGGATAGTTTTCCTTCCTACGGTCAGATCCACGTTCAGAACACCTTGTGCGTCAGACGCTTGGCCGTTGAAATCGCTCAATGTCACATTGGTCTTGATCAGATCCGAGCTAGAGCATCCCAACCGATGTAGCATAGAGTATGGCATAATGTTGACTGCCGCTCCGGTGTCCACCAGCATCTTGTTGACAGGCCTCCCATCGATATAACCTCGCAAGTACAGGGCCTTCAGATGTCTGTAGCTTCTTTCTCGTGGCTTCTCAAAGATAACCGGCCGTGGGCCGCAGTCAAGTTGTGCCACAAGTGCCTCGTCTAATCCTGGAGCACTGAACTCCGTAGGAAGGATGAACACCATGTTTGTGCCAGCCGATGTTTCATCATCGGCTTTCCTTTGCTTGGGGCGCCACTCCATTTTTTGTGGTCGACCCTCTTCATCCAGGGTTCGCTGAATTTTCGCGGCCAGATCAGACCGCGCCTTCCTTAGCGTGTGCAGGTATAACCTTTCGGCTTCCTCCAAGCCGCGCAATCGCTGAACCCTACGCTTTTGGGAACGGCTGAGTCCATCAGGGCACCACCTTGGCCGGTGGTACCTGTCTTCTTCTTCTTCATCGTCTTCCAAATCCTCGAGATCTTCCACCCGAGGGGACTCGGCATGTTTGCTTCGAGGTGGGAGAGGCCCTAGACGTTTGAACACGGACACGTTAGCTGCATCCTTCCTCTTCTGTCTACATTCTGGGCAGTTGCCGATTGTAGGCAATCGGCTCATTCCTGAATCCCAGCAGTGTCTGAAGAAGGGGCAGTCCCAGTGCCTATCCTCGTCGTCTTGCTTCCTCGATTCTTCCTTGGCACGGCGCTCGTACTCCTCCTCGTCGCGATCATGCCGACGATGTCTCCTGGCGTCCCTAGCCCGACGGTCTCTATCATCATCGTCGCTAGATCGTCGGCGTTGGCTATATTGACTCACATACTTATTGAGGAGGTGATCAGAGAGAGGTCGTTGATATCTCACATTCCTTACTTCTCCCTCTGTGATGTAGCGCTTGCCATCGTGACGGGGCCGATCGCGTGGAGCGGCCTCCTCTGTGTCCTTGCTACGAGAGCAGCTGCCCTCGTTTCCATCCTTGCCAGAGTGGTGTCCAGGTCCTACCATGTTGATGTTGAACGAGAATCCTGGCTGGCAACCTTCAGGGTAAGTGCAGTCCACCATGTTAACGGCGGGGAAGGGGTGGGTGTCGACCTTCATGGCGTACTGGTTGAAAATCAGACGTCCTTGTTCTATCGCCATTTGGATCTGCTGACGCCACACCCTGCAGTCGTTGGTGGCATGGGAGAACGAGTTATGCCATTTGCAGTATGGCTTTCCGTTCAGCTCCTGTACCGTGGGGATTTTGAGGCCTTCGGGTAACTTCAACTGCTTCTCCTTGAGTAGGAGG
Source organism: Lolium perenne (assembly GCF_019359855.2). Taxonomy (NCBI): domain Eukaryota; kingdom Viridiplantae; phylum Streptophyta; class Magnoliopsida; order Poales; family Poaceae; genus Lolium; species Lolium perenne. The sequence goes on along the minus strand of NC_067244.2, from coordinate 21,799,134 downwards.
TCGAAGATTTGCTCAGTTTTAGTCACGTCAAAATCGAACCCTCTGGGCGGACCTGGTGGCTTAACCCATTTGCAGGACACGGGGGTTGCCCCCAGAGTCCATTCAGCCACTGCTACTTCTTGATCTCCCGCAGAACCTTCGTCTTCATCTGCCTCAACCAGGACTACCGCACGCTTGAATTTGTCCTGGTACAAGTCTGGGTGGCGCTGTTCATATAACGACAGTTTCTGAACCATGTGCGCCAGTGAAGGGTAGTCTGCTTGGGAGGCCATGTCCTTGATTGGTGATGCAAGGCCCACCACTGCCAACTCGACTGCTTCCTGTTGACTGTCAAAACCCACCGGCGGGCAGCGACGGTCAACACGGTAGAGCCGGGAACAACCTAGAGCTGCGGCTGGCTGAGGTCCCTCCGAGCGACGGCCCGCAAAGCCTTCTGGTCACACGTCCGATGCTGATTGCAAGGGCGTGCCACCTGACCTATACCTGGTCAGGAAGGTGATGGAGATGCCTCGCTTAGTTTCCTGCATGGCATACACGTAAACATTAAATACGAGCCTCGATCGGCTCTCAGGTTATCCTGTGAATCGGCTCAAGGAGCCGATCCACCCATGATTCGTACGGGGTGCACGAATATATGGTGGTCCTGCTTGATCAAGATAAAGCTAATGAGATCTACGACGATTTAGGGTTTTCACCGCATAATCGGATCATCCTACTCCAGGTTGGGCCTCGCGGCCACGCACGGTGATCGTAAGCCGATCCTAAACAAGGACTAAAAACCAACACGAAGTTGATCCTCGGAACATCCTGTTTAGGACTAGCGAACGACACCCTACGTGCCGCTGGATCCCCCCCCCCCTTTGTAAGGCCTAACTATTGCAGATATTAAACTAATCCTTGTAGAACATGGAGCAATCATAACGGATCAGATCTACTAAATAATGATCAAGCGGGGTGCCGCCCCCACACCTAAGATAGGTGTGAGGGCGGCTAGACATGCAAGGGTTGCACTACGATAGCATGTTACGCGAAGAACTATGCTAACCCTAACACATCTATGATAACTATGTTGCTCGCCATCAACAAGGCTTCAGTACGAGCAACGCATGAACAACGTGGAGCTTTTGCTGCCTAGATCGCAAGATGCGATCTAGGCAGCATGTCGCTTACCGGTAGAAACCCTCGAGACGAAGGAGTTGGCGATGCGCCGAGATTGGTTTGTTTGGTTGAACGTTGGTTGTTGTTTATTCCATAAACCCTAGATACATATTTATAGTCCAGGGGACTTTCTAACGTGGGAATAATCCCCACCGTACACGATACAAACTCTAACTTTCAATCTAAGATGCAATCTACTATAATTAAAGATACACGGGCAATCTAGCCCAAACTCTTCGCACAAGGCCGCTTCAGAGATATTCCACGTGTAATCTTTCAAGCCAATCTTCCTTACGGCCCACCTCCTGATTTGGCCAAAATCTGGTGATAACACATGCCCCCCTGGTTTTGGCAATGATAATTCCAAAACCACTCTGTTTTTCCTCTGAAGGGTCATGTCGTGGCAGAGCAGAGCCGTTGCAGTATCCGTCATCATTATGCCCTGTCTTCTCAGCTTCTCTGCAAAATTCGATAGCTCTGGCGTCATCTCCTCGGAAACTGCAATGGCATTAAATTTCCACCAGGCTTCTCATTATTTAACTGTGCCGATCGATTAGCCCTCTTCATCCCCTTCCTCTGTTCCAGCCATCGGCAACAAAAAACCCTCTTCTCTCTCAGCCATGTCTTCTTCTTCCTCCTCTTTCGTCTCTCTCCAATCCTTCTCCTCAAGCGAGCCGGAGTGGAACTCCGATCACGCGCCAGAGAGCAACCTGCCTCTGACTGATGGGGAAGAAGACCTCAAGTTCCTCATCGATGGGGAGCTGATGAGCGAAAGTGAAGACGACCTCCATCCTTGGGCGAAACCCACCTCCCCCAACGGGAAGGGGGAAGAAGTCAAGGAAGAAGAAGAAAAAGAGGAGGGCGGCCCCTCTTCCTCCGCTAAGCTTCTGCCGGCCAAGCGATTCCGCGCTTGGGCGGACAGCGAAGACGATGATGATGACGAGGAGGAAGAGGAGGAGGATGAATCCTCCTCCTCCATCGGGTATCCGCCGACCAAGCGCTTCCGCTCCTGGGCGGACAGCGAGGATGATGATGATGACGAGGAGGACGAGGCTCCGGCCAAGGGCTGGGGCAACAGCGACGAGGAGCTTCCTGGGAGCAGCGCCGACGACATCGACGGCGGTGATGACGAGGACAGCGACGACTAGTAGAATAGGACTAGTAGTAGCAGTGCACTAGGCACCAGATCCCTCTTTTGAGAGCCATCGGCTCTTTCCTGTAAAGCCGCTCCTTTGAATTAATGAAAATTGTTCTTTCAATTAATCCAATTTCATTCCTTCCGCCTGCCATGCCAAGACCGATAGCAACGTATCGGATTTCTTTTCTTTTGGACGCCCGTGAAGCCGGACTCTCATGTCGATTAGCCCGTCGGTCAAGCACTTCTCAATTTCAGGCTGCGATTTGATATCTGACCATAATTCTTCGCAATCCCTTAGCCGATGACTACTCATCAGCTATTTTGAGAATCTAGTCCCTTTCCTTCTCTTGCAGCGACAGGACGGTCCAAAACCTGTAAAAGCCGACGGCCCCCTTTCCCGATTCCTCTCCATAGCTTCAGTAGTCTTCTTTTGCAACACCTTACTATTTCAGAGAAGATCACAATGCAGGGCCAGTTGATGCGACTCCAATCGGCTCCCAAATCAGAGCATCTACCAAGTTAACTGCCCCCCGAGCCTTAATCAAGGCGAGAATACAGGCGAGGATGCACAGGTCGTTGATCAGCTTTCTTCCACTAAACATCGATGTCGACGTGAACTTTGAGCATATAGCCAGTAGGTCTTGGTCTTGTGTAACTATACTAGAGTCGATGGCTGCGCATCGGCTTCGCTTCTTGCGCAAATTTTTTTTCTTATACTAGGCTAATCCCTTAATCCTCCTTTTTATTTGGCCGATTTTTCTTAATCGGCCCCCAATGTTTCACTGCACGCATGTTTACACATGTTTATCTGCACATGTTCATCTGACTATATGCCCCCCGAGCCGAATCTGCCAGATGACTGCAGATATCGGCTTTTATGGTTAGCCAGGGCACTGCACTTGCACGTCGGCTCCGCGAGGATTCGTGCTGACTTTCATCCACCGACGTGGCCGCTGCCCAATAGATTGATGTTGAACACAAGCAGCAATATGTGGTGAAGATAATTTTGGCCGATTGCTGGAATCGGCCTCCCTATTCATTGGAGCGCTGACTGATCCAGAATGTGTTGACTGAAGGTTCCGTAATGCTCCTTCATAATTTTTGGGGCCGATCACAAGGATCAGCCTCGCCCCGTTTGCTCATTGCTTTGCCTCAGCTACATGGTCAGGCCAGTGGATAAAACCAGCTTAACCCTTCCCTTCGTCACGTCGATGCGCTCGCAGTCGTCCAAATTGATACCTGAGAGGGGTTCTTGGCCTGCTGCTTCCCATGCGTTCATGCCAGCCGTTGAAATTTCGGCTGAATCATCGGCCTGGACGACTTCTACCTCATCTCCATCCCACTGTATTATGCATTGGTGCATCGTGGAGGGAATGCAGCAGTTGGCGTGGATCCAATCTCTTCCTAGCAGAACAGCATAAGTGCTCGTGCTATCGATGATGAAGAACGTTGTAGGGATAGTTTTCCTTCCTACGGTCAGATCCACGTTCAGAACACCTTGTGCGTCAGACGCTTGGCCGTTGAAATCGCTCAATGTCACGTTGGTCTTGATTAGATCTGAGCTAGAGCGTCCCAGCCGACGTAGCATAGAGTACGGCATGATGTTGACTGCCGCTCCGGTGTCCACCAGCATCTTATTTACAGGCCTCCCATCGATATAACCTCGCAAATACAAGGCCTTCAGATGTCTGTAGCTTCTTTCTCGTGGCTTCTCAAAGATAACCAGCCTCGGGCCGCAGTCAAGTTGTGCAACAGGTGCCTCGTCTTCGGAATCCTCGAGATCTGCCCACCGAGGGGACTCAGCACGTTTGCTTTGTGGCGGGAGAGGCCCTAAGCGCCTGAACACAGACACGTTGGCTGCCTCCTTCTTCTTCTGGTTGCATTCTGGGCAATTGCCGATTGTGGGCAATCGGCTCATTCCTGAATCCCAGCAGTGTCTGAAGAAGGGGCAGTCCCAGTGTCTGTCGCTATCGTCTTGCTCCCTTGATTTTCCTATGGCACGGCGCTCGTGTTCCTCCTCATCGCGATTATGCCGACGATATCTTCTGGCTTCTCTAGCCAGACGATCTCTCTCATCATCATCGCTGGATCGTCGGCGTTGGTCATACTGACTTACATACTTGTTGAGGAGGTGATCAGAGAGGGGCCGCTGATATCTCATGTTCTTCACTTCTCCCTCTGTGACGTAGCGCTTGCCATCATGACGGAGCCGATCGCGTGGAGCGGCCTCTTCTGTGTCCTTGCTACGAGAGCAGCTGCCCTCGTCTCCATCTTTGCCAGAGTGGTTCCCAGGTCCTACCATGTTGATGCTGAACGAGGATCCTGGCTGGCAACCTTCGGGGTAAGTGCACTCCACCATGTTAACGGCGGGGAAGGGCTGGGTGTCGACCTTCATGGCGTATTGGTTGAAAATTAGACGCCCTTTTTCTATCGCCGCTTGGATGTGCTGACGCCATACCCTGCAGTCGTTGGTGGCATGGGAGAGCGAGTTGTGCCATTTGCAGTATGGCTTTCCGTTCAGCTCTTGCACCGTGGGGAATTTGAGACCTTCAGGAATCGTCAACTGTTTCTCCTTGAGCAGGAGGTCGAAGATTTGCTCAGTCTTGGTCACGTCAAAATCAAATCCCCTGGGCGGGCCTGGTGGCTTTACCCATTTGCAGGACACGGGGGTTCCTCCCGAGTCCATTCAGCCACTTGCTACCTCTTGGTCTCCCGCAGAACTTCGTCTTCCTCTGCATCGACCAGGACTACTGCACGCTTGAACTTGTCTTGGTACGAGTCCGGGTGGCGCTGTTCATATGCCGATAGTTTACGAACCATGTGCGCCCGGTGAGGATACTCTGCGAGGGAGGCCATGTCCTTCAGCGGTGTTGCGAGGCCTGCTACGGCCAACCCGCCCGCTTCTTTTTCAGTTAGACGAACCGCCGAACACCGGGTCCTAAGAGTCCTGAAGCGCTGGATGTAGTCTGCCACAGTATCTCCGCGCCCGACGTAATTGTGCTAGATCGGCAATGCCGGACTCGGAAGCCTACGAATGGTACTGCATATGGAACTGCTCTTCCAACTGCTTCCAAGTCCGGATGGAGTCTGGTGGCAAAGAGGTGTACCATCCGAAAGCCGATCCCGTGAGGGACTGTGAGAAGAGCCTCACGCGTAGTTGATCCGACACTGAAGCCGGTCCTAGTTGCGCCAAATATCGGCCGACGTGCTCGATGGAGCTGGAACCATCTGATCCACTGAATTTGGAGAAATCAGGGAGCCGATATTTAGGTGGCAGCGGGATCATCTCGTAGTCGTCGGGGTACGGCTTGGAATAGCCGATTGCCCTCCTTTTCGGCACCATGCCGAACTGGTCTCTCAGTATGGTACTGATCTGATCCGCTGTGCTGGCTGCAGGAGTTGAATTCTGAAGATTCGCCGGGGTGGCGTACTTAGCCAGCCATGTTTGCTTTTCCAGCTCTGAGCCAACTGCAGGAGCTGAGCTCTGGAGGTTCGTCGGGGTGGCGTACTTAGTTAGCCACGTCTGCTTCTCAAGCTCTGTCGCTGACGTTCCTCCTGTTTTCCCAGAAGTCCCTGATGTTGTGGCCTGGTTTGTGAGTGCCCAGTTGCCACAATCTGGCACATACGTGCACGTGTACCCGTGAGGGATCTCCTTAGGCGCCTCGGGCAAGAACTGGTAGTCACTAGGGTCACCACCGATCTTGTAGACGACGAATGCCGGTGTAGCCGGCACTTCTGGTGCTGCCAACGCAAATGGCAGCGGTGGACGGGACTGGAGTGGCAATTCTCCTTGATGCGTCCTGAGAGCTGGTCCTGACGGCGAGTACTGGTGCCTCATGATCTCCTGGATCACGCGAAGAGCGACACGCTCCAACGTGTTGACCAGGTTCTCAGAGTGACGGTGTAGCGAGTGAGCCACCAAGTAGTTGATCTCCTGCCGCAGGGACCTGGTGCGTTCCTCCGACGGGGCAGAGAGGTCTATCCCATCGAGTGCACCTTGTGGTGAGAACCCCTTCCATCTGATGCCATGTGAACGGGTTCTCTGAAAAGAGCCGATGAGGTCGGCTTCGAGGGTGACTTTGATCTCGTCATACCTCTTCTTGAGCTCGTCGGGCAGCTCCTCGTAGGTGACTGGCGTGCCGTCCGCCATCTCAGATGTAGATGGCGATGTGGTTGATGTAGAAGCTAGTCCCACCGGGCGTACCAGAATGTGTTGACTGTCAAAACCCACCGGCGGGCAGCGACGGTCAACACGGTAGAGCCGGGAACAACCTAGAGCTGCGGCTAGCTGAGGTCCCTCCGAGCGACGGCCCGCAAAGCCTTCTGGTCACACGTCTGATGCTGATTGCAAGGGCGTGCCACCTGACCTATACCTGGTCAGGAAGGTGATGGAGATGCCTCGCTTAGTTTCCTGCATGGCATACACGTAAACATTAAATACGAGCCTCGATCGGCTCTCAGGTTATCCTGTGAATCGGCTCAAGGAGCCGATCCACCCATGATTCGTACGGGGTGCACGAATATATGGTGGTCCTGCTTGATCAAGATAAAGCTAATGAGATCTACGACGATTTAGGGTTTTCACCGCATAATCGGATCATCCTACTCCAGGTTGGGCCTCGCGGCCACGCACGGTGATCGTAAGCCGATCCTAAACAAGGCCTAAAAACCAACACGAAGTTGATCCTCGGAACATCCTGTTTAGGACTAGTGAACGACACCCTACGTGCCGCTGGATCCTCCCCCCCTTTGTAAGGCCTAACTATTGCAGATATTAAACTAATCCTTGTAGAACAAGGAGCAATCATAACGGATCAGATCTACTAAATAATGATCAAGCGGGGTGCCGCCCCCACACCTAAGATAGGTGTGAGGGCGGCTAGACATGCAAGGGTTGCACTACGATAGCATGTTACGCGAAGAACTATGCTAACCCTAACACATCTATGATAACTACGTTGCTCGCCATCAACAATGCTTCAGTACGAGCAACGCATGAACAACGTGGAGCTTATGCTGCCTAGATCGCAAGATGCGATCTAGGCAGCATGTCGCTTACCGGTAGAAACCCTCGAGACGAAGGAGTTGGCGATGCGCCGAGATTGGTTTGTTTGGTTGAACGTTGGTTGTTGTTTATTCCATAAACCCTAGATACATATTTATAGTCCAGGGGACTTTCTAACGTGGGAATAATCCCCACCGTACACGATACAAACTCTAACTTTCAATCTAAGATGCAATCTACTATAATTAAAGATACACGGGCAATCTAGCCCAAACTCTTCGCACAAGGCCGCTTCAGAGATATTCCACGTGTAATCTTTCAAGCCCATCTTCCTTACGGCCCACCTCTTGATTTGGCCAAAATCTGGTGATAACACTTCCTTTTCAGTCACACGAGCCGAATAACATCGGTTCCTTAGATTTCTGAAGCGCTGGACGTATTCTGCCACAGTTTCTCCACGCTTCTGACGTATTTGTGCTAGATCGACAAGGCCAGACTCGGAGGCCTCTGAGTGATACTACATGTGGAACTGTTCTTCCAACTGCTTCCAAGTCCAGATCGAGTCTGGTGGCAACGAAGTGTACCACCCGAAAGCCGATCCTGTGAGGGACTGTGCGAAGAACCTCACACGTAGCTCATCTGCTGCTGAGATCGTGCCCAGCTGTGCCAAGTATCGGCTCACATGCTCGATGGAGCTGGAACCATCTGATCCATTGAACTTGGAGAAATCAGGGAGCCGATATTTGGGTAGTAGCGGGATCAACTCGTACTCGTTGGGGTACGGCTTGGAATAGCCGATTGTCCTCCTTTTCGGCACCATGCCGAACTGGTCTCTCAGTATGGTACTGATTTGATCCGCGGTGCTGGCTGCACGAGTCGAACTCTGAAGATTCGCCGGAGTGGCATACTTAGCCAGCCATGCTTGCTTTTCCAGCTCTGAGCCAACTGCAGGAGCTGAGCTCTGGAGGTTTGTCGGAGTGGCATATTTAGCTAGCCACGTCTGCTTCTCAAGATCTGTCGCTGACGTTCCTCCTGCTTTTCCAGAAGTCCCTGCTGTTGCGGCCTGGTTTGTGAGCGCCCAGTTACCGCAGTCTGCCACGTATGTGCACGTGTATCCGTGAGGGATCTCCTTAGGCGCCTCATGCAAGAACTGGTAGTCACTAGGGTCACCACCGATCTTGTAGACGACGAATGCCGGTGAATTCGGCACTTCTGGTGCTGCCAACGCGAATGGCAGCGGTGGACGGGACTGGAGTGGCATCTCTCCTTGGTATGTCCCGAGAGCTGGTCCTGACGGAGAGTACTGGTGCCTCATGATCTCCTGGATCACCCGAAGAGCGACACGCTCCAAAGTGTTCACCAGGTTTTCAGAGTGGCGGTGCAGCGAGTGAGCCACCATGTAGTTAATCTCCTGACGCAGGGACCTGGTGCGTTCTTCTGACGGGGCGGACAGGTCTATCCCATCGAGCGCACCTTCAGGCGAGAACCCTTTCCACCTGATGCCATGTGAACGGGTTCTGTGAAAAGAGCCGATGAGGTTGGCTTCGAGGATCGCTTTGACCTCGTCATACTTCTTCTTGAGCTCCTCGGTCAGATCCTCGTACGTGACTGGGGTGCCATCCGCCATCTCAGATGTAGATGGCGATGTGGTTGATGTCGAAGATTGTCCCACCGGGCGTGCCAGAATGTGTTGCGGTCAGAAACCCACCGGCGAGCAGCGACGGGCAACACAGGAGAGCCGGGAGCAACTTAGGGCTGCGGCTGGCCCTGGTCCCTCCGAGCGACGGCCCGCAAAGACTCCGGCACGCACGTCCGATGCTGGTGCAAGGGCGTGCCACCTGACCTATACCTGGTCAGGAAGGTGATGGAGATGCCTCGCTTAGTTTCCTGCATGGCATACACGTAAACATTAAATACGAGCCTCGATCGGCTCTCAGGTTGTCCTGTGAATCGGCTCGAGGAGCCGATCCACCCATGATTCGCACGAGGTGTACGAATATATGGTGGTCCTGCTTGATCAAGATAAAGCTAAAACGATCTACGACAATTTAGGGTTTTCACCGCATAATCGGATCATCCTACTCGTGATTGGGCCTCGCGGCCACGCACGGTGATCGTAAGCCGATCCTAGACAAGGCCTAAAAACCAACACGAGGTTGATCCCCGGAACATCCTGTCTAGGGCTAGCAAACTACACCCTACGCGTCGCTGGATCCTCCAACTCTTTGTAAGGCCTAACTATTGCAGATAATAAACTAATCCTCGAAGAACAAGGAGCAACCGTAACGGATCGGATCTACTAAATAATGATCAAGCGGGGTGCCGCCCCTACACCTAAGATAGGTGTAAGGGCGGCTAGATGTATAAGGGTTGCACGACGACATCATGTGATACGAAGAACAATGCTAACCCTATCACATCTAAGATAACTACGTTGCTCGCCATCAAAAAGGCTTCAGTATGAGCAACGCATGGAGGACGAATAAACTTGTACTGCCTAGATCGCAAGATGCGATCTAGGCAGCATGATGCTTACCCGGAAGAAACCCTCGAGACAAGGGAGTTGGCGATGCGCCTAGATTGGTTTGTGGTGAACGTTGGTTGTTGTTTATTTCATAAACCCTAGATACATATTTATAGTCCGTAGACTCTCTAACGTGGGAATAATCCCAACCGTGCACGAGACAAACTCTAATTAACCGACACGTATCCTACTATATTACAGATACACGGGCCAACTAGCCCAAACTTTGCATATAAAGGCCGATTCACGTATTTCTTCCATGTATATTCTTCAAGCCCATCTTGATCGCGGCCCACCTCTGACTCGGTCAAATTCTGGTGATAACACCTTCTCTTAGTTAAGAGATGATCTCTTAGCACAATCTCTCTCACCACAAATTTAGGATATCTGATTACTAGAGATAGGACTAAAAAATAACCCATTGTACATCATGTTTTGTTGTTATATCTAAATTACGTGGCGCCGCTATGATAAGACAGTCTTATCAACCACTGTACATGCCCTTAACCCAAGATCCTGAAAAACTGTTGGTCTATCCCGAGAAACGAGGAGGTTTAAGGAAACGAGGAGTCCAGCGCGTGCGGAAGGTGCT